>NC_062550.1:20215771-20850241 GCF_016906955.1 Phacochoerus africanus | reverse complement strand
GTCCAAACCCTAAGAGCCAAGAGGGAAAAGACTCCAGCTAGGAGAGGGCCATGGGGCTTCGAACCTCAGAGTGACCGTTCTCTCATTCCTCCTTTTCCTCTCTTTCTCCTTAGGACTCTTGGAGACCCAGTGAGCAGGCCAGGCAGGGCGGGCACGGAGCCTCCCAGGCCAGGGCAGTGGGCATGGGCGGGGGCTGTGGCTGAAGAAGTCCCCCGCCCACCACAGACCCCAGGGGATTCAGCCTCCCACACTGCAGCTGCCATGGCCACCAATAAGGAGCGACTCTTTGCGCCCGGTGCCCTGGGGCCTGGCTCTGGCTACCCAGGGGCTGGCTTCCCCTTCGCCTTCCCAGGGGCCCTCAGGGGGTCGCCCCCTTTCGAGATGCTGAGCCCTAGCTTCCGGGGCCTGGGCCAGCCTGACCTCCCCAAGGAGATGGCCTCTCTGTGTGAGTCTCAGGGATCTCGGGGGACAAGGGCAGGTGGAAACAGGAGGGCATCTGGTGGGTGGATGAGAGTGCAAATTGGCACCTGAGTTTGGAAGGCAGGTAGGGCTGGGGGTCTGATCCAATGGAGTAGGTGACCAGGGTGGCCAGGAGGGGGTTTGGATGTGGAGCAAATGGAAGTGTTTGCAAATGAAATTTCTCCTGTGCAAATAGGATGGAAAAGTAGCATGCCTAAAATCTGGGGCTCTGAAATTGCCTCCCAAGTGAGTCAGCTAGCAGGGGAGCACCTTTGTATGGATGGCCCAGGGTGGGGCTGCTGAAGTCTGAGGCTACTGACTGCCTGCATGCCGTGGGGGGGGGGGGTGCGGAGCCAGGCTGGGAAGTAGAGGAGTCTGGGAGCCCAAACCTCTGACAGATCAAGAGGTGAAACTGGCGTTCCTGTCGAGGCTCAGTGGTTAACAAATCCGACTAGGAACCATGAGGTCTCGGGTTCAATCCCTGGCCTTGTTCAGTGGGTTAAGGATCCAGTGTGCCGTGAGCTGTGGTGTAGGTCGCAGACATGGCTCGGATCCCGCGTTGCTGTGGCTCTGGTGTAGGCCGGCGGCTACAGCTCCGATTAGATCCCTAGCCTGGGAACCTCCAAATGCTGCAGGTGTGGCCCTAGAAAAGACAGAAAAAAAAAAAAAGAGGTGAATTAGGGGAAGGCTGCAAAAAGGAGAAGAGGATCTAGTGCCAGGTGACCAAAGATGTGTGGGGACAGGAAACTTTCCTCTTGGTCTGGGGAGGGTGGAAACAGCACAAAGAAGGTAGCTCTTGTACCAGAGGTAATCGGGGGAGGTGGAGGGGCTGTTCCAGAAGCATCCTCGCCTCCAGCCACATGGGTTTGGACTCCTCCTCTCTCTCGAGGTCTGGCAAGGTGCCCACACACTCTGCAGATCCCTACTTGTCCCTCAGGCCTGCCCTCCTTGGGTGAAGCCTTTGAGTGCTGACAGCAGGCAAGCCTTAGGCCTCTTGTCTTCCCTTCGGATCCCCTCTCCTCCCACCTGGTAGTTCTTTTCCTTGCTGGGCCCTGCATTACAGGCATTGGTGCCCATGAGCGACGGCTGGGATGCTGGCCTCTGGGGTAAAGGGCCAGCAGGGGAGCTGGTACAGAGAAGGCCTCACCTGGAAAGAAGAGAGATAAAAACACAGAAGGAGTTCCTGCTGTGGGGCAATGCATTCGGTAGCATCTTGGGAGCGCTGGGATGAAGGTTCCATCCCAGCCAGGCAGAGTAGGTTAAGGACCTGGCATTGAGGCAACTGCAGCTTAGGTCGCAGCTGTGGCTTGGATCTGATCCCTGGCCCGGGAACTCCATACGCTGCATGGGGCAGCCAAAAAAGAAAAAAAAAAAAAAAAGAAAGAAAAAGAAAAGAAAGAGAGAAGGAGAAGAAAATACCAAAAGATAAAGAAACATCCTTTTCTGGAGTTCCCGTCATGGCATAGCAGAAACGAATCAGACTAGGAACCAGGAGGCTGTGGGTTCTATCCCTAGCCTCACTCAGTGGGTTAAGGATCCAGTGTTGCATGAGCTGTGGTGTAGGTTGAAGACACAGCTCGGATCTGGCATCGCTGTGGCTGTGGTGTAAGCCGCTGGCTATAGCTCTGATTCAACCCCTAGCCTGGGACCCTCCATATGCCCTGGGTGCGGCCCTAAAAAGCAAAAAAAAAAAAGAAAGAAAAAGAAAAAAAAAGAAACATTCTTTATAGGTCCACAAGCTGAGGGTGGGTCGGAGAGGAAGAGAGGCGGAGAGAAGGGTCCTGTCTTCAGAAGCTGGCAATTGGAGGGGTGCGTGCGTGTGTGTGTGTGTGTGTGTGTGTGTGTGTGTGTGTGTGTGTGTGAAGGGGTGACTAGTGGGGCTGGCAGCTCTGCTGGAAAGAGTGTGCTCATCTGGAGAAGGCAAGTGTGTGTGTGTGTGTGTGATTGCCATATGCATTTGTGTGTGCACAGCGCGTCCCTGAGACTCTGCTCATATACGGAATTCCAGGGTGTGCAACAAAAGGTGTGGGGACTGAGGCGGTCTTTAATAGGGCTGCTGACGGTGTGTCTGGTATTTAGTGAGGCCTGCCGGGGGCCTGTCTGTAGTCCAACAGGAGTTATTTGGGTGACACGCAGGTGAACGTGAGAGCACAAAGCTCCCTCCCCCGCCCCCCCGCCCCGGAAACCTCAGCTGGGCTTCCCCTCCCTCATTTATACCCATGAATCTACCCTGGGGTCTGGGAGGTGGGCAGGAACCACCCTCCCCACGCGAATGTACTTCTTACAGAAAACCTTACAACTCAGTCTCTTGGGACTCGATTTTCCCAAGTTCTGGGCGAGGCAGCTAAGGGAATGGGGATTCGAGGAGAGAGAATGGTAGCGGGGAGAATGCTGAGAGCCAGTAGCCGGTCCCCAGGGAAGTTCTCCATGTGCCCCTGTGCCCTGGACACATTGAGATCAAGGTCAGGGTTCAAAGGGAGGTCAAGGTAGGGGAAGGGTTCAGACTAGACTCCATCTCCAAAGGCTGTCCTGAAGGTGGGGGGCTGAAGAAAAACTCCAAGGAAGGAGCCAGAACCAGGGCATGGAAATGGGGAGGGTGTGGCTGGCAGCTGGGGACAGGCCTGGGCAGAGAGGTGGCAGTGGGGCCAGGGGGAGGGGAAGGCCTGGGTCCAGAAAGCTTGCCTGGGAGTGGGGTAGGCAGCACCTAGTGGTGAATGAGAGGGAGACAGGGGGGAGAGGAAGGGATGCTGAGTCTGGGAGAATACGCTCTCTCAGCTCTTCGCGCAGCGCAGCGTATGGAGTTCCTGGGCCAGGGAGCAGATCCAGGAGAGAGGCTGGAGGGGGACGTGTAGTCTCTCATTTCTCTGACCCACTGTCCCTGTTTTGGCTGGGCCATCTAATGGAGGAGGACTGGAGGCCTAAGTCTGATGCCAAAGCCACCATCACCTGGATCTCTCTTCAGCCTCTTGTGCCTGAACTGGGGGCGGGGGGGATGGTCTGGAAAGGAGTCTGGAAGGTCTCCCTGGGGCTGGCTCCCGGATCCTACTTTTGGGTCCCTAGCACCTTGGAGCTCTCCCTGAGAAGGGGCACCTCTTGGGGTTGCTGCGGGGCCTGAGTGGGTAAGGAGGCATCTCACAACTTCGTGGTGGAGGAGGGGAGCGGGAAGGGGAGCACGTGCCGCCCAGGCAAGCACAGGCCTGTGTGCTGCACGCGTGGGAAAGCAGAGGGGTGTGTGTGTGTGCATGTACACGCAATGTAGGTTCAGGTGTGCTTGCTTACACATGTGCATAGAACCCTGGTGTCTGCCTCCCCGTGTATCTCCGTGTTTATGAACACTGGTGTGTGGTGTGTTTGCTTTATCAAGACTGCAGGGAACAGAGTGTGATGGGTGGGAAGGGAAGCCTTGCCGTCCCCCTCCCCCCGCCCCCCTTTGAGGAGACAGCCATGGTCCTGAGGACCTAGCCCCGCTTGTCCCCTGAACTTGGTGGCAGTGTCTCTGGGCCAAGGAGCCCAGCCTCCACCCTACTAAGTCCCACGGAGAAACTGAGGGCAGGCTGGCACAGGAAGAAAAAGAGTTCTACTTAGACTGAGAAAGAGAGACTCTAAGACCTAAATGAGATGAGAGGCAACTGCACCGGCTGAGAGGCACAGACTCGGAGAGGACCCAGACTCTGGGAGAGGCAAGGGGAAGGAGCGGGCGGTCCCGGTGGTGAGCAGGCGGCAGCGAGGCCTCCTCCAGGAAAAAACCCCAGCCGACTGCCTCCTTCCCCTCCCCTCCCGGGTCTCTCCTGCTCCGGCTCGGGCTCCAGCTCCAGGCCGACACAAACGGGGCTTTGATTGCAACAGGAAACCTCTCCGGCGGGGGGAGCTGGGCAAGCCGCCGCTGCTGGGGCCCAGGCTGCACCCCCCTCTCCTGGCCCCCTACCCGGTCCCAGCCCCCATCCTGCCCAGCGCTCCTCACCCGCCCGCCCCGCACTGGGCCCGGTCCCTCATTCACACCTCCCTGTTCCTGGGCTCCAAGGCCGCCCCTTCTCCAAGACCCCTCCCATTGCCCGTCAGGTGGGACTCCCAAGTTAGGACTTACCCTTGGGGTGGGGCCTTCTTTGCTTTGCAATAGCCCTCTTCAGGTTTTTGAGGGAAGGTTTGGGAAGAAAAGGAGAATTGAGCATGAGGAATTCAGAGCCGGTTGTCCTCAAACCCCTTCCAGAAGGTGGCAGGAGGGGAGGAAAGGAGAGATGCAGAAGCAGTCAGCTGTCCCTCCCCCCACGGGCCCTGGTTGGCCAAATTCATCCTTGCCAGGGTGGTAGAGGCTCTGAGGGGTGACCAAGCAGGACTCAGCTGGAATGTCCCCCTTGTTAAGGGGGGAGGGGTACACTTTTCCTTGCCTTGGGGCCATGCCTTTGTGGGGCTCTAGCTGGGAGGGGTGTGCCTGTGGTGGTGGGGATCATAGGGAATGGGGTGAGTCAGGCAGCAGCCCCCCCTCGTACTCCCACCAGGCTGGTGGTGAACATCTGGTTCCCATGAAATGCTAGAAGGCTAATGGGTCTAATTGCTGCAATAAGGGCTGGGGGGACTTTGGGGAAAAGAGGGGGCACTAGATTCCCCCAATCCCCTTACCTTCTCTCCAAGGCTGTATTAAGACTGTCTAGAATGGGGGGTTGGGTTTGGGGGTTAGGGTGGGTCTGACACCCCAATGCCTGGTCCCTTCTAAGGCCCCCTCTCCCTATAATGCCTGGGAAGCATACACAGATGGGGCGATGAGAAGTGGGGTGCACCTGGTGAAGAGAAAGGGGAGCTACTGAGGACTCCTGACTTTCTGGAGTCCCCCCCCCCCTCCTGTGCCCCACTCCCAACCCCCCTCCCTGTGGCCTGGCCACTTCTGGTTCTAATTACCCACCAGGCAGGCCTGACTTAATTGGGACCTTTCAGATTTCGGAGGGGGAAGGGGGGGCGGACTGACAGCCTGGAGTTGACTAATCAGGGCTCTTTCCCCTTGTTTTTGGGGTGCTACCCATTTTGCACTTAATTGACTTTTTTGCCACTCGCCAGATTCTGATTCCGAAATCTGTAACCGCTTTTTTCTTTTTTTGTGGGAGAATGGCTGGATTCAGAAGTGGGGTATTCGGGGTTGGGGGCAAGAGCAGGGACCTCAGGCTGGATTGGAAAGCGCAGTGCATTCCCTCCTCATCCCTGCTTGGAGCCCCCAAGTCGGCCCTGCCACCCCGCGCCGCCGCATCCGCCAGCCAAGCCCTCCTTCCCAGCCCTGCCCCCCTTAGTCCCCGGCAGCCACCCCGGCCCCTCCTCCGCGCCTGCCTTCCCTTCCCTCGCCTACTCTGGCACCCCTTCCTGCTCTTTATTCTTCCAAACTGGCGCCCCACTCCTGCGGCACCCCAGTGCGCCCCCCACCCCGTACAACAGATTCTTAGAAAAGCGCGCCCCGCCCTGGCCCAGCCACCGCCGCCGGGCGGGGGAAGGGGCCGGGCGGGGCGCCGCTCCCGCTCCCCCGGCGCTCCCCGTGTGAGCGGCGCTGACAGAGCCGGCTGGGCCGGCCCGCCGGGCGGCCGGCGGCCGGCGGCGGCCGGCGGGCGGGGCGCGGGGGAGGGGGCGGTTTCCGGGAGTCGCCGCCGCTGGCGCTGTCCCGGGGCCAGGGTCCCCGACTCGGCCCGGCCCGGCCGGGCGAGGGCAAACTCTTGACGTGGCCAACCCCCCGCCCCCCTCAACCCTTTCTCGGCCGGGCGAGGGCGCTCAGTGCCCGGAAGGGGCCCGCGAGGGAGCGGGGCGGCCCTCGGAGATCCGAAGGGCACTAAGTGTGGCACTGAAGGGGAGAAGGGGCAGTTTGCCACTGGCGGGGGTATTTAATGGCTCTGAGAACAGCTACCGACCAGACTCGCAGTTATGGCCGAGAGGGGCATTTGGCACTTGGGGGCGATTGGCACGGTAGCGACTTCTGGGGGGAGGGGAGTTGGCATTCAGAAGGGGAGTGTCGTTCGAGGCGCAGTTGGCACGGCAGGAACAATTTGGGGTGGGAGTCTTCTGCTCTGAAAGTGAAGGCAGGTTCGAGGAAGGGGCACGACGAGAGGCAGTGGAGGCGCTCCGGGAGTGTCAGCCGCGGGATGGGGCTTGGGAGACCCGGAGGGAGGCGGCCCAGGCCGCGGCGGAGGGAGGACCGCTCGGGCTAGGAGGGGTAGACTCCGGCTGCGCTGGAGGGGCGGGGGGACTCCGCGGCGGCGCTGGCGACGGCCTGGGCGGGGTGGGGCGGGGCCGGGTCAGGAGGAGGTGAGCGCGCCCGGCCACCCGCCCCGAGGGGGGTTCCCGGAGAGTTCACGGCGGGAGCGCGCTCCGGCCCTCCGACCGGGGGTGGGGAGGACGGGAAGGAAGGAGCAGGCCGCGCGCGCCGAGCCGCAGGAATGTACTGTTCGGCCCTGCAGCGCGCGCGCAGAGAGAGAGAGGGAGGAGCCAGGCCTGGGAATGAGGGGGTGGAGGTAGTGCAGGTCCTCGAGCTCTGGAGAACTGCGGCGCGCAGGGAACCTCCATGTTCCCACCTCCCCGGTCCGTCAAGACCCCTCTGCTTGTATTGACTTGTGCGAAAAAGGGAGTGTTGGGAGGAGGGGAAACTCGAAAGGAAATGCTTGTGCTCCATTCCTCCACTCCTTCCCCCAACCCCGACCCGGGCACGCGCCTAAATGCAAACGCTTGCAAGCCTCCGGGCTGTGGAGAGAGAATCTTTACAAACATCCTCCCGAGCCAGGTGTGCTTGCACAGACGTGGGTGCACCTCTGCTTTTATGCGCGTGCAGACATGCACGTGCACTAGTGCATATTTGCAAATGCATGGTGCCTGCCAAGATAAATGCATGTACGGATGTGTGTCTAAGCAAGCAAGCGCGCCGCGGCGCGAGTGTGTGTGTGTGTGTGTGTGTGTGTGTGTGTGTGAGAGAGAGAGAGTTCCACTCCCAGCTCTGCTCATCTTGGTGCCCGGTCCCCTTCGCTCTCCAAGCCCCACCCCCCACCCCTCCGGGCTTCGCTTTTACAAAAGGTCTCCCAGTGCTGGCCGCCGAGGCGCCCAGAGTGAGCCGGACCGCAGCTGGAGCGGCAGCCCCGGCTCTGCGCCCCGCCCAGTCCCTTTCCCCTGCTGGGGATCCCTCTCTTCCCCGCCCACCCCTTAGCCCCCATGCAGCCCGGCGCCCTATGCTAGCCCTCCCCCTCCCCCCCTCCAGGAGCGGGGCGCCGCCGGGGGAGGAGGGGGAATCGGCTGCGGGTCCTCGGTGTTCCTAGCACCCAGCTTCCCTCCAAGCCGGGTCGCGATGTACGACTGCATGGAAACGTTTGCCCCGGGTCCGCGACGGCTCTATGGGGCGGCCGGGCCCGGGGCCGGCTTGCTGCGCAGAGCCACCGGCAGCTCCTGTTTCGCCGGACTCGAGTCTTTTGCCTGGCCGCAACCCGCCAGTCTGCAGTGTAGGTACCCAAGCCCGAGGGAGGGGTGTGGGGCGCAGGGCAGGCAGCGGGTCGCTCTTTCCGTGTGTAAAAGGTGGTCCTGGGGTGCAAGCGGAGATTCCGACCCTTTCCATGTGAGGGCCGGGTGTGCAGGAAAGAGAGGTACTGGCCCTTTAAACGTGGGGGCCTCAGCGACTCCTTTGGGTGTGTGCATAGTGTTTGGACTGTGTGTGTGGTTTTTATGGTGGGTGTTTAGCTAGGACCTGTGGATGATGCCCCTCCAGAGTTCCCAGGGATAGGGAGAGGCCGAGGTGCGTTGGTAGTTTGTGCCGGCAGGTCCGTGGACCCGGAGGGTTGGGGCACCCAGGACTGTGGGTGGCGTTTGTAAAGTCCATGTGGGAAGTTGGGAGTGTAAAAAAATACGATTTGCACAGCGTGTGCACCCCTGGAGTGTGCAAGCGCCGAGCCTAGAGGGTGCGGGTGTGGGTGTAGGGGTCCCTCCACGCAGTGTCGCCCTCTGCCAGCGTTGGCAGGTCCGCATGGCCCGGTGTGGGGATGTTTGTGGCGTGAGGCCGGGAGGGCGTGTGCCCTGCGTGGCTGCGGAGGCGGTTTTGGAAAGTGCTGTGTTCGAGCGTGCATCCTGTGTGTGCTGCATGCCGGGTGGAAGGGGTTGTGCACACAAGCGGGACCAGGCTGGGTTCTGGCGCCCCCCCCTCCCCTGTGGAAAAAAGAAATACTGGGAAATGTGTATAGGGTTGTGTGCACTTTTTCCTATGGCTCCAGCCCACTACTTCAGTAGGAAGCGAAAAGTTTCAAGCAAAGGCTGTGTAGGGTGTGTGTGGGGGGGGGGGGGTGGCGTGGAGGTGGCAGCGGCCCAGGGAGCACGACTCTTGGGTCCCCAAATATCCATCTTCCCCTCTCTGTGAAATGGGAGATGCCAGGCCTGGGGCCCTGGAACCCCTTTCCAGAGCGGTAATAAAAAGCCGGGGACTGAGAGGCAGTAAAAATGAAGTCCAGATGAGAGGCGGCTTTGAAGCCCAGGCCGAAGTGCCTGGCGGGCGTGGGGGGTGGGGAGGGGCCGGGAGGGGAGCCTGGAACACCCCCAGAATCTCCCTGGGGCTGGGAGCGCGCTCGGAGCCCGGGGACGCGGGGCTGGGGGGCACGCTGGGAAGGGGCGGGCGGCGGGCGCCCGGGGAGTGCGCGCGCGGGGTCACCGAGCCCCCGCCAACGCGCCTCGCTCCTTGGCACTCGGCAGCGCTGTTTACGAGATCGGCTTTTTTTTTTTTTTTTGTCTTTTGGTTCCAGGGCAGAGCTGCTCAGATTTAACAACTGGGAGAGACTGGAAGAGGGAGGTGGCAAACAGGAGAGCTCACTGTGGGGTAGGGTGGGGCAAGTATGAACAGTGTAGCATTTAAAGGGCCGAGAAACATGAACGATTGCCTTGCACCAAATCCTCGTGAATTCGTCACCTTCCTTTCAGGGCCCAATAGGACGGGGACTTGGGGTATGTTGGGAGGGGTGCTGGGATGGAGATAATCTCCCAGGAAGGGTTTTTGCGGGTCCCGAGGTGGGGACCTCCTCTATTTCAGGCGGCTTGGGGAAGCCCCTGGGACTTGAATGGCAGTATATTTTTGCATTTCAGTTTGGACCAACAATTGTGGCCTCCAGGGTCTGGGTGGGCTTCAGGCCTGCTCCACACACTTTTAGAAAGTAGTTTAGACCTGTGTGTCCCAACCAGGGAAGAAAAAGGTCCTTTGAGGGGAAGGCCACTGGGTGTGTTTGTATTTGGCGGCTTTGGTGTCCTGGTGCTGCGTTGGCAGGCGGTGGGTGTTTGTCTGGTGGCAGAGCTGCTCACTTGCAGCTGTGAAGGGAGTGCTGCGTGTTGTGTGTCGGGTTTATGACTTGTGCATCCACCTCTGTGTGGCTGGAGCGAGTATGCCTCTGTGCCCGTTTGGGTGTTCTGTGCCAGGGTCCCCTTGGGGTATAGGAGCCCAGTGGTAACGTGCCTGCTTTTGTGCCCTGCATGTTGACAACGTGTGAGAGTGTCTCCAAGGAGGTGTGTGTCAGATTGTGAGTCCAGGCTTCTCAGCCCTGGGCCTCGCAGCTGGGAGTGTTTACAGCCGGTTATAAAGAGTTTGTTTGAAGCTCCGCTCAGCCTGGCCAGGAATTTCCTCAATTTCAGCAATTTGGGCTTTAAAAGGAGAAAAACCCAGAGCCCACCCCCCTCCTCCCCAGCAGGGGCCCCTGCTTAGCCCAGGAGCGGCATCCCCCGTGGTGGGCTCTCTGCCCAGGGCTGAGAAGGGAATCTGAGTGGAGTTGACCCGATTAGCCTTCCTGCGCCCTTGGCCCCCAGACTGACCCAGACTGGGCTGCACTTTAGGGTTCGGGGGTGGGAGTGTGCCAGAGGAGTGCTGAGAAGGGGTGACAGTACCACGTAGATGAGAAAAGCTGCCCCTGGGGGGCCTCTCTCCCTGCCACTGCTGCTGCCCCCAGTCTCCTAATTGGCTGGCACTGGCCCATGCCAGTCTGACCGCACCCAGGTCCTTTCGCAAGAGAGGAAGTGAGGCAGCGCTCTGCGGGCAGGGAGGGCGTCAGCGCCAAGTGAGCACCACCCCACGCAATGGCCTGTGGGCAGCTCAGTGCCCTCAGCACCATCCTGAAAGGATTCCAGCACCCCACCCCCCACCCCCCAGCTCTCAGCACCAGGCCCCCTGGGACCTCCCACCCGGTCCTGAATAGACTCTGGGCACCCTTCTTACGTTCCCTCCTCTCTCTCCCTTTTCATGGGGGAATCTCACTCCAGCTGGATTCTTATGCTAATTGAGTGTCTGGTGTGTTGGGGGGCGGGGAGGGCTTCCCTCCTGTCGGGAGGGTGGAGCTAGCCCGGAACCCCAGCATCCCGGGCATTCCTTCTGTCCCGCTGGAGGCTGGGGTGGACTTCTGACCAGGTGGGCTGCAGCGGGCTGGAAGGAGGAAGGTGTTCCTGAGGTGGGTACAAGCCAGGGACACTCCTGAGGGCGGGTCTTAGGGTTTTCTTGCCTTAACTTGGCCCCTCCAGGTTTGGGCAACTGGTCCTACAGGTTGAATAATGTATAGATTTTTTTTTTCTAGCCTCTGGTGATCAACTCACACCCCAAAATGGTTTACTCAGCAGCCTCCCAAACAGAGGGTGTCCTCCCCCCCCCACTGACACTGCATGACATGGGCTGAGATCTCTTTAGAGGCGTGATCGGGTATTTGCGGGGGGCTTTTAGGAGTGTGGACGCCCTCAGAGAGGGTCCAGAGGGAGCTCCCCTCCCCCATCAGCCCTGTTTACCCACTGTCACCTGACTGCTCTGGTTTGCTACTCCCCCACCAGCTTCTGGACCTGAGACTCTGAGCACATAGCTGCCTCCCCTTCCTACCTTCTCTAACTTTGGGCTAAGCCACTTAGATCTAGTCCGAAGACCCAAGGACTTTGGCTCCACTGCCTGGCGGGGTGGCCCTGGGCTGGTCACGTCCCTTTCTTGGCCTCAGCGTCTTCAGGTGTAGAAGGAGCCTGTTGCAGATGCCTTAACCTACTTTCCCAATACCTGGGTCCCATGGGCTCCCCTGTCTCGGTGGTTTCTGGGGAAAAGGACATTGGCAGTTATTTGGTGGGGTGGTCGGAAGGGGAAGAGCTCAAGGCTGGTCCAGCCCGTACTGCTTGAGGGACAGGACTGCTCAGGTCCCCCCACTGAGTCTCCCAGCAGGGCCTTTAGCCAGGTGCCCGCCACAGGTGGCCTGGAACTGCCTCCTCCCCCAGATCTATGGCCTCGTGAAGGAGAGAATGGAGACTACGTGACAGGGACCCGATGTGATGGAGTGAGGAGAGAGTTCAGAGCCATGGGCCATAACGACCCCCCACTCTGCCCCACACACCCACTTTGTAACTGGGGAAACTGAGGCCCAGAGAATTTAACTTCCGGAATGTCCTGGACCTGGAATCTGGGGACTTGAGCATGGCATGGAGGGCGTTATTGTAGGGGGAGATGGCCAGACTGTATAAAGTCTCATACTGGTCATGTGGGGTTTTCTGGAGGTGTTTGCCGTGGGGCTGTGGATCCCTGTGTTGGCGATGGTGTTGCCACCGCTGAGCCAGAGGAAGAAGTGGGAATAGGGGCCGGGTGTATATCTGATAAGGATGCCTAGAGAGCCCCCCCCCGAGAGGGGGTCCTTCTCTCCTGACCCTCACGTCGCTGCTTCCCCCCAGCGGTGGAGACGCAGAGCACTAGCTCAGAGGAGATGGTGCCCAGCTCGCCCTCGCCCCCTCCACCTCCCCGGGTCTACAAGCCGTGCTTCGTGTGCAATGACAAGTCCTCTGGCTACCACTACGGGGTCAGCTCTTGTGAAGGCTGCAAGGTGTGTATGTGGTGGGGGCGGGCACACTGGGCATCCAGAGTTAGCTGGGCGAGATCAGAGATTCACTGTGCGTGTGCGTGTGCGTGTGCGTGTGCGTGTGTGTGTGTGTGTATCCCTCTGGGGTGGGAGGTGGCTGGCTGCTTTGCGCAGAGGTGGTTAAGAGATTAGGGCAGGCCTGGGGCAACCTGCAAAGCCCAGGAGAGGCTGGCACTCCCAGCATCCTGCTTCACTGATCCTCCGCCACCCCCCCCCCCCGCCCTCGCCCCCCAACTCCAGGGCTTCTTCCGCCGCAGCATCCAGAAGAACATGGTGTATACATGTCACCGCGACAAAAACTGTATCATCAACAAGGTGACCCGGAATCGTTGCCAGTACTGCCGGCTACAGAAGTGCTTTGAAGTTGGCATGTCCAAGGAAGGTAGGCTCTTCGGCCTCCCTGGGCAGAGCGCTCCTGTCCTAGCCTGTGGTTGCCACCCTCTTCCCACTGGCCACCCCCACTTCCCTGACCTCCCAGATCCAGCCTGCCCTGGAGTGCTGCCTCCACCACTGGGCCAGTCCTATTTGATTAGCTCCATTCACCCAGGAGACCCCACCCCTTCCCCTTCTCCCTTCTCAGAGCTTAACCCTTCCTCTGAATGAGGGAATGGGGGTCAGCACTGCACATTCCCTGTTTCATGGGGAAGTTGGGGGGGCTTGCCAGTCCCCTCCCCTGCTCCCAGGACTAAGCCCGAAGTGGATCTGGGGTGCCCCCCCTCCCCTGCGCCATTGTGCTGCCAAGGCTATAAGTGGATATCCTGCTGCCTGCATATCCTGCCCCCCACCCCCCCCCCCAGCTCCTGCAGGGTGACAGGAAGGGCAGGATGGAGCCGAATGGCCTGGGGAGGGAGCAGGGGCTGCAGGCCCTGGGTGGGGCTGGGGAGAGCCAGCTGGGGAATGGGAGCTAGGTTAGGAGACAGTGTAATGGAGGCCCTGCCTAGGGTCCCAGGGACGGACCCTTCCTGAGAAGGACTGAGCACATTCGATCAGGGTGAGAGGGGATATCCGGAGGGAGGTTCTGAGGGTCCTGACCCTCTCCTGGCGCCTCTGCCCCCAAGCTGTGCGGAATGATCGGAACAAGAAGAAGAAAGAGGTGAAGGAAGAAGGGTCGCTTGACAGCTATGAACTGAGCCCCCAGTTAGAAGAGCTCATCACCAAGGTCAGCAAAGCCCATCAAGAGACCTTCCCCTCGCTCTGCCAGCTGGGCAAATACACCACGGTGAGGAGTGGGCAGGGCCCCCCTGCGGGAAGGGGACCGTTGACTTCAGAGAATGGGTGGGGGGGGTTTGGTGTTGGAGCCACGGTCTGGTGCTGATGACAAGGAGGGCATCCGAATGCAGGAGGGAGAGCCTGGGCTATTGGCAGAAAGAGAGCCCCCCAGGGTGGGCCTTAGCTCATATTCTAATGTCCTTCCTGCAGAACTCCAGTGCAGACCACCGGGTGCAGCTGGATCTGGGGCTGTGGGATAAGTTCAGCGAGCTGGCCACCAAGTGCATCATTAAGATCGTGGAGTTTGCCAAGCGGCTGCCCGGCTTTACAGGGCTCAGCATTGCTGACCAGATCACTCTGCTCAAGGCTGCCTGCCTGGACATCCTGGTAAGTTAAACCCTGTGGCCTGTCTTCTGCCACAGCCTGACCCTCATGTAAGACCAAGGAGTTGATCCACACAAAGATTTCATTACCTCGCATTCCGCCTGCAGTCTGGGACTCCCCAGATTTCCTCAAACTCCCAAACTGAAGCTCTCGCTCTTTTTTCTTTTTTGGCCACCCCACGGCATATGAAGTTCCTTGGCCAGGGATCAGATTGGAGCCGCAGTTGTGACCTACCCCGCAGCTGCAGCAATGCCGGATCCCTAACTCACTATCCCAGGCTGGGGATTGAACCTGCATCCTGGTGCTGCCGCATCCTGGCACTGCAGAGCACCGCTGATTACGTTATGCCACAGTGGGAACTCCACGGCCCTTAAGAGCTGATCTTAAGACTTCTGGAAGCCCTGCCTCCTTCTGACTTCTCTTTCCTCTCCCAGCTTCAGAACCTCCACCTCGCTGCCTCCCTCCTCCTCCCTGCTCAGGCAGCCCTTCTTTGGGACCTAACCTCCTCACCTTGCGCCTGTACCTCATTCCCTCTTTTCCTCACCCCCATAAGCACGCCTCCCCAGAGAGAGAACTAAGCCTCCACCCCCCACCCACCTCCAGATGCTGCGGATCTGCACAAGGTACACCCCGGAGCAGGACACCATGACCTTCTCTGATGGGCTGACCCTGAACCGGACCCAGATGCACAATGCTGGCTTCGGGCCCCTCACAGACCTCGTCTTTGCCTTTGCTGGGCAGCTCCTGCCCCTGGAGATGGATGACACAGAGACAGGGCTGCTCAGCGCCATCTGCCTCATCTGCGGAGGTGCGCGGGCGCCCCCTGGCGTTTACTTGGGCTCCTTTCCTATCATACCCCACACCTTATCTCCCACCAGGCGGGAGACCTTGGTCCCATCCACAGACTTCTCAGCTCCTGTACAGACTCCCTGGTGGCTTGGAACAAAGAACAAAAAGAAGGGTAGAGCCAGGGGAAGCTGAGGCGACCCCAGATACTAGTGCTGACATAGAGGTCCGGGCAGGAGTGATTTACCAGAGAAAACCTCCTGCCGAAGAGGGGGCGGGACAGGGCTTGGAGCAGTGGAGATGGCCTGGGTGGGGCTCATGGTTAAAGTTTGGGCCCTGAAAGCCCCCGCTGGTACAAGATGGTCAGTGGTGTCTTGGGAGCACTGGGACGCAGGTTCGATCCCCGGCCTGGCACAGTGGGTTAAGTAAGGATCTGGCATTGCCCCATCTTTGGCTTAGGTCGCAGCTGCAGCTCAGATCTGATCCCTGGCCTGGAAACTCTCTATGTCACGGGGCGGCCAAAAGTGGAACGCAAACAAACAAGCAAGCAAACAAACAAAAACCCCAAAAGTTTGGGGCCCGGAGGGCCATAGGGCAGGGCCTCTTGGGATCAGCCATTTGTCACTGTCTTCCCCATCTCTTCCCCGCGCTCATCCCCACAGACCGCATGGACCTGGAGGAACCCGAGAAAGTGGACAAGCTGCAGGAGCCGTTGCTGGAAGCCCTGAGGCTCTATGCCCGGCGGCGGCGGCCCAGCCAGCCCTACATGTTCCCGAGGATGCTCATGAAGATTACCGACCTCCGGGGCATCAGCACCAAGGGTTAGTTGGGAGCGAACCTCCCCTCTCTCTTCCCAGAGCTGCCGGTCTCCCAGTTCAGGCAGAGACGAGTACAGAGGGGCTGAGACCCAGGCTGCCTACGCGGGCCTCCCAGCTCTGCCACATGCTAGTGGGGACGCTTTGGGCAAACGCCTTTCCTTTTTTCCTTATTTTCCTGTTTGTAAACTGAGCTAGACTGAAATCTACCTTCTAAGTGTTGTGAAGGAAAAGTGAGTCAACCTACAACGGACTTAGAACTGCACTGAATTACAAATTCAGTTCCTCCGTTGCGGTAGCCATGCTGCCAGTGCTCAGTAGCCACATGCGCGGCCAGCGCCTACTGCACAGGATGGAAGAGATATTTCCATCATCCCAGAAAGTTCTATTGGACTGTGCTGGGTTTTTTTTTGTTGTTGTTGTTGTTGTCTTTTTTTTTGCTATTTCTTGGGCCGCTCCTGAGGCATATGGAGGTTCTCAGGCTAGGGGTTGAATAGGAGCTGCAGCTGCCAGCCTACATCACAGCCACAGTAATGCCAGATCCGAGCTGCATCTGTGACCTGCGCCACAGCTTGTGGCAACGCCAGATCCTTAACCCACTGAGCAAGGCCAGGGATCGAACCTGTGTCCTCATGGATATTAGCCAGGTTCTTAACTCACTGAGCCACAGTGGGAACTCCCGGACAGTCTGGTTTAGAAGGATGCCTGGCAGATAGTGTTTGCATGTTAGTTCTAAATTATAGACATTATTGGAGTTCCCGTCATGGCGCACTGGTTAACGAATCCGACTAGGAACCATGAGGTTGTGGGTTCGATCCCGGGCCTTGCTCAGTGGGTTAAGGATCCGCCATTGCTATGAGCTGTGGTGTAGGTTGCAGATGCAGCTCGGATCCTGCATTGCTGTGGCTCTGGCCTAGGCTGGCGGCTACAGCTCCAATTCGACCCCTAGCCTGGGAACCTCCACATGCCGTGAGAGCGGCCCAAGAAATGGCAAAAAGACAAAAAAAAAATTATAGACGTTATTAAAAACAGCCCTAGGAACAACTGACAAGCTATAGTCATTAAGGGAGGGTATCTTGGAGGTTGAGGCTGGCAGTTGGACACCTTGTAATCTTTGAGGAGACAGCCTGAAAGGGTGAGATGCATGGGCAGCAGGCTTGGCAGAGAAGACAGGCAGAGGAGTGGACCACCCCAGGATCCCTAGACCAGGGAGAGGGTGACAGACAGGTGGCGGGCCTGGGCTGGGAGCCCCCAGAGCGGCGTCAGAGGGTGGTTGAGCAAGGCTAGGGAGGTGCCCTTAGGGGCCGTGCTTCAGCCCCCTCCAAATCTCATCACCCCTCTATTGCAGGAGCGGAAAGGGCCATTACCCTGAAGATGGAGATTCCAGGCCCGATGCCTCCCCTGATCCGAGAAATGCTGGAGAACCCCGAAATGTTTGAGGATGACTCCTCGCAGCCTGGCCCCCACCCCAAGTCCTCCAGTGAGGACGAGGTTGCCAGGGGCCCGGGCAAAGGGGGCCGCAGCCCCCACCCCGACCAGGGCCCCTGACTTCCCCTGCCGCGGGGTTTGGGGCTCCAGGCAGCAGACTGACCATCTCCCAGACGCGGCCGGTGCCTGGGGGAGGACCTGCTCTGCCCTCTCCCCGCCCCTTCCAATGAGCTCCTTGTTTTTGCCAAAGTTTCCAGGGGTGCCTCTGTGTTCATCCCCTTCCTGCTCTGACCGGCTCCCTCTGCAGACTTGGGGGCCTGCCCTGGTCCCTCCAGGAGAGCGGTCAGGGGGCGAGCCTGGGTTTGGACTCTCAAATCGCAACACTGCCCCACAGACCCCAGGGTCCCAGGCTCCCCAGGGCAGGAGGGCGACCCTGCCATTCCACAGCCCCTCCCTCTGCCAGGTGCTTAGGCCTCTGGGAGCAAACAGGAACACTAGACACCAAAAGGGAGCGGGGGCTGGGGGGGGGCTGAGCCCACCCTCTTGCCCTTGGTGCCTAATGCTGCATAAGGCACCTGCCAGGTGCACGCTGCCCACTATGCCCCATCCTCGTGCCAGTCAGGGTGGGGCGGGCCGGGCCCTGCGTGTCTGTGGGGGTGGGGGGTGGGGGTGCAGAGGGTGAAGGGACCGATGCAGGTCCGTTCTGCACCTCTTTGCTTGGGCCCGGCCTTTACCGTTACAAGCCCCTACTCCAGCCCTGTCATGTGCCTTGGGCTCCCCCTGCCCCCCATCTCAGCCATGGGGCAGGGACCCTCCTACACTACAGAGGGGCCAGGGGAATCCCTCTCCCCCTAGTGCCTTCCCCCTTGACCCCAGAGCAGCTTGGTCCAGGGAGAGGGGGGTGGGCACTGCTTAGCTGATCCCACCCTGACCCAGAGGAAGCCTCTATTTATTTATTAGCTTTTGTTTACACCCTGGAATTGACCCCTTCCTCCGGGGGTCTTGGGAGGGGGAGCCCAGGGCCCCTGTGACCCCTCCCTTCTCCCTCCAGTCCCCAGTTTGTATTTAGCTGCCAAATAAGAGTCCCACTGGCTCCTTTTTTCTCTGGGGGGTCAGGGTGCTGTCCCCTCCCCTCTGTTTACATCTCCCCCCTTCACCGCGCTGTATCGCATATTGCTGAGTTTTCTATTTTTGCAAAATAAAGTGATGGAAACTCATGGGCTGTGGCTCCCTCTAGGAAGAAGCAGGGGAAATGGCCCGCCGACCCGGAGAGGGACTGGCGAGGAGGGTGGATTCTGCAGCTTTCTTAGGGGAACTAAGGAAACAGAATGCAACCTATCAGGTGGGGGAAAGGGAGCCTCTGGTTGTGCATAAGTGCAGTGGGTATCTGCTCTTCTCTGGGGGCGGCGGGGAGGCTGGGGATGCCATTGAAATTTCATTTGATTTCCATGAGGTGTCCCTCTGACCCCCGGGCCCCAGAAGAAAAGAACCCCAGCATGCATCTGAGTTACAGTGTTTCTGTTTTATGCCAATAGCTCAGGCTGTGAGCCACTCACTCTGTGACCCCACTTTCACCTTCTGAAAAGGCCCCACCCTTCTCCCCATGACACCCCCCTGTTACCTTTGGTCCTAATAGCTCTCCTTGCCCTGCATGCCTTAACCTCTGCAACACCCCAGTGTCAGCCCCACTGCCTTTGGCCTCTGCCCCTGTGCCCCTGGACTTGCCCCCTGTGACTCCCATCAGCATCCATCCCACCCCGCCCACCTTCCTCCCTGGCACAGTGGCCTACCTGCCCCCGGCTGTCTTCACCGGTGACCTGTGCCTGTGGGGGAGAGAGGCGGAGGATGTGGGAGAAGGGGAGGAGTGGGAAAAGCAGAAGAAGAAAGTGAAAGAAGCTCTAGAGGAAACCACAGGGCCTATGGGGAAGGAGGGGTCATTGCCATGGCAACCTTGCTTGTGGGGGAAGGGCAGAGGTCTCAGAGCCAGAGGCCTGGCTGAAGCCCACCCAGAGGAGGGACCCCCTTCTCTCCAGGGGCTCCTCCAGCAGCTACCCTCCTACACCCCATATGATGGGCCCTGAACACCTGCTGGGGGACAGGGCGCCGTGGCCTCTTAGCAGGGAAGACAGACCTGTGGACACAGCCATCACATCCAGTTCCTTTCCAAAACTCCCTGTGGTCAAGTGTGGGCCTCAACCCTTTGGCCCTGCGGGCCTTCTCCCTGACCCACTCCAGCTGCCAGACCGGTGCTCAGCTTCAGCCAGTTTGCCGCCTCCACCCCTGTCTTGGGGTCCACTACCGTTCTGGCTCCTTGGCTCCCCAATCGCGTTCTCTGAGCCTGGCCCTGGGCCTGTCTCTCCAACTTCCCAGTTGTCTGGGCCTTGATTCTCTCAAAGCCTCCCGCCCCCATTACTTCTCGTCCACCGACTGACTTATCGAACCCTTCGTAAGTGCCACGTTCTCCTCTAAGCAATCAGTACAAATTCCCTCATTTACTTCTCACAACCATCCTATGAGTGCCACTTGACCGATGAGAAAAGAGCCACAGGCACGGTAAGCAACTGACTAGGTCCCCACTACCCGTGAGTAACAGAGCCAGGATTGGAACTTGGGGCCTTTGGCCCCAGAGTCCACAGAGCTGAGCACCCGTTGCAAGACAGTGGTTTTCAGAATGAACAATAGTCGCTAACCTCCCGCCACAGGACTTCTTGCCTCCAAATTTTTTCTTCCTTATCACGGTCCTATATGAGGAAGTGGAGATACTATCAATTTGGGAGGCAGGCAGACCTCGATTTAAATCCAGACCACCTAATTGCTGCCTATGTGACCTTGGGCAAAATTCTTCGTATTGCTAAGCCTCTACGTCTGTAAAATCAGGGGGCTGCGAGGAGGCTCACACCTATGTCAGGAAATTGTTGTGAGGATTAATTCTAACATTTCGGTGCACCCGGCACATAACAGGGGCTCCGCAGATGAGCTTCCTTGCTTTCTTCTTCCAGACACCTGTATATTCAACTCCCTTGGCCCAGTTTCACCCTTATCTGCTCCACCTTCTAGATCAGTCACCCCCACCACCCTCCAGTCTCCCCCACCCGGGGCGTGTCACTTCCTCCTCTATAGCCTCCCAGATCAGTACACAAAGGCTGCTGCTACCACTGGAGGAAGGGCTGCTCCGCACCCACCTGTGAGTACCAGGGCCCCAGCCCTCCTGCCTCCTCTCCTTCCCAGCCCGGCCCCACCTGGTCCCACCCTCCTGGGAAGAGGGCTCTCACCTGAAGACACTCCGTTGAGTCTGGAGAAAGCCTCTGAAGTCCTTTCTGCATCCCAAGATCTCCTGTCTCTGTTCCTTCCTCACAAGCAACCCCCCCCCCCGCCCCCGCGCGCACGCGCCTCCCCCCAGCCTCTGCTCCCCGCCCCCCATCTCTTTTACATTCGTTTCCCACTGGAGAGAGGAAAAGGAGGAAGGGGATGCCTGAGTGCTAGCATTTGCCTGCTGCCCCGGTGCCAAGGATTACGACAAGGTAAGCGTCTCCCAATATTACTCCCCAGCTGCCTATTGCCTGGTGCTTGGCTCAGACCTCCATTCCGTCGGCACCTTGGTCACAGAGCCCACACTCCTGGGAGACCATGGCTCAGTGGCTTGGTTCTGTCCCCTCCTTGTGATTCTGGGTGGGCAGCAGAGGATGCCGCCTGACTTGAAAGATCTGGATGGGCCCGGAAGACATTCTGTTTCTCAGCAGCTGAGGGGGCTTTAGGGTGTGTACTGAAGTCAGAATGAAGTCCAGGAAAATTGTCAACCCCAGAAGGAGAGAAGGAAAAACTGGCCAAGACCTCGAGGAAGGAGAAAGGCGAGGAGCTAGAGCCCACAGGGGCTGGTGGGGAGAAGGCACAATTTTCCATGAAGATGGTGCCTGGGTTGGATGGGGAGGAAAGCAGCTAAGCAAGAGGTCTGGCCTATGTCAGTCCCTGCTCAGCTCAAAGTCACTGGAGGACCTTGGACAAGTCACTTACCCACTCTGGGTTTCCGGTTGCAAAAAAAGGGGGGTTGAAAAAGAAGATTCTGCCATTCTATGGCTAGGATCAGAGGGGAAAAGGAAGAAAAACAAAGAACTCAAGTTCCCATCATGGCTCTGTGGTTAACGAATCTGACTCGGAACCAGGAGATTGCAGGTTCGATCCCTGGCCTCGCTCAGTGGGTTAAGGATCCAGCATTGCTGTGAGCTGTGGTGTAGATCGCAGATGCAGCTCGGACCTGGCGTTTTTGCTGTGGCTCTGGTGTAGGCCAGTGGCTAAAGCTCCAATTAGACCCCTAGCCTAGGAACCTCCATATGCCTCGGGTGTGGCCCTAGAAAAGACAGAAAGACCAAAAAAAACAAACAAAAAAAAAACCCAAAAAAACCACACACCCAGCAACAACAAAAAAGTAAAACAAAGAACTGTGAATAAGTGGAGAAGAGGCCAAGGGATGTAATCAGATTTTTTAAGAGGAAGAAGAGACAGAGACAGAGACAGAGAAAGACAGATTGAAGATTAAAAGAAGCTGCTGGCAGGTCAAGTATCCCAAGAAGGGGAGAAGGGGTTAGGGGAGGAGGGTCCAAAGGACCCCTTTAGGGGAGATGAGCCACTCCTTTGCTCTCCTTGGGACTGTTCTATCCTGGGGAACCAGGGTGGCCCGGAGCCCCACCTATGAGATATGAGTCCAAGCTGGGCTTTGTGCTGCAGCATCCCCAGCCTCCCCACCACAGGCGTGCAGAATGAGTGGGGCTTGAGGTTACACCAAGGCTGGGCCCTGGGTGGCCTCTCATTGGAGGGTGGAGGCTTTGTTAATTATATATCTACTCCCTCCGCCTGAGGCGGCAGGTGGTGGGGAGCAGGATGGGGGCGGTCAGAGACTTGGTACCCCACCCTTCCCCACACTCTGCACAGAGCATCTGGTACTGCGTCTCAGCCCAGATGCTCCCGACAAGGAGTGAGCTGGCCTTTCAAATTCACCGCCGCTGGAGATGTGAACTGGCACAGACCCTCAGGGGGTTATGTAGACACCACATGCCGATATTATAAATGATACCTATTGAGTAACTCTGCACATCCTCTTCCAGGGCTTTACCCTACAACCTGCATGCATGAGAAATGATAAATACATGATTTTTATTGTTTACAATTGTGAACAAATTAGAAACGACCTAATTCCCACCATGAGAGACTAAGTACATCCATGCAATGGAAATGTGGCTGTAAAGATGAACAAGGGTGTTCCTCATTTTCATTTTCTTCGGTAGCAGGAACTTCCAAGAAAAGAAGTAGTTAAAGCAAGTAAAACGTTAAAAAAAAAAAAAGAAAAAAAAAAGGCCGGAGTTCCCATCGTGGTGCAGCAGCAATGCATCTGACTAGGAACCTTGAGGTTACAGGTTCCATCCCTGGCCTCTCTCAGTGGGTTAAGGATCCAGTGTTGCTGTGAGCTGTGGTGTAGGCCGGCAGCTGTAGCCCTGATTAGACCCCTAGCCTGGGAACCTCCATGTGCCATGGTGCAGCCCTAAAAAGAAAAAAAAAAAGACATAATACTGGATATTAAGTATTCTATCACTTGTAGAATTCTATCATTTGAAGAGAATATATATGTTTTTTTTTTTTAATTTTTTTGGCCTTACCCACAGGATGTGGAAGTTCCCAGTGGGGGATCAAGCCCTCGCCACAGCAGGGATAATGCCAGATCCTTAACCTGCTGAGCCACCAGGGAAGTCCAGGATATAAGTGTTCATATTAGTTTGTATGTGCACTAAAAACCTCTAGAAAGATCCTAAGCAATATAAGATAATAATAAATAAAGGTTATTTATTTGGAGTATGTCGGATGCAGTAGATGGAGGATAGGATCATGGGAGATTTCTCACTTTTTGATTTTTTTTTTTTTGATTGTGATGACATATACATCCAGTGTATCATTTTAACCATTTTAAGTGTACAATCCAGTGGCATTTAGGACATTCGCCATGTTGTGCAACCATAACCACGATCTAGTTCCAGAAATTTTTCTAACCCCAAAAGGAAACTGCCCATTAAGCAGCCACTCCCCATCTTCCCTTCCTCACCAGCTCTTGGCAACCACGAATCGACTTTCCATCTCCATGGAGTTGTCCAGGCGGGCTCTTTCACATAAATTGCATTGAACAATATGTAGTCTTTGGTGACTGGTCGGGTTCCTTTAGCCTGTTTTCAAGGTTCATCCACACTCTAGTACATATCACTACTTCATTCCTTTTTATGGCCAAATAATGTTTCATGGTGTGGATATGCCTCATTTTATTCATCCAGTTAGCAGGCGATAGGCATTTGGGTTGTTTCTACGTTTTCGCTGCTGTGAATGGTACTGTGATGAACATTCTTGGGCAAGTTTGTGTTTGTCTACACACCCTTTTTCAGTTCTCTTAGGGATAAACCTGCAGGTGAAATCGTCAAGTCCTAGGGTAATCCTGTGTTTTAACTTCTTAAAGAATCACCAAACTGTTTTCCACAGTGGTTGTACCATTTTACATATG
Organism: Phacochoerus africanus; assembly: GCF_016906955.1. Lineage (NCBI taxonomy): Eukaryota > Metazoa > Chordata > Mammalia > Artiodactyla > Suidae > Phacochoerus > Phacochoerus africanus. The sequence goes on along the minus strand of NC_062550.1, from coordinate 20,826,776 downwards.
TGTGAAGGTTCTATTTTCTCCTTATCCTCATCAACGCTTATTTTCTGTTTTTTTGATTTGGGCCATCCAAGCGGGTGCGAAGTAGTCTCTCACTGTGGTTTTGATTTGCATTTCCTGATGACTAATTTGGTCGAGCATCTTTTTATCTGTTGTTAGCCACTTGTCTACGTTCTTTAAAGAAATGTCTATTTAAGTCCTTTGCCCATTTTAAAATAGGGTTGTTTCTCTTTCTGCTGCTGAGTTATAAGAAGATGTTTTTTGTTTTTTTGGTAAGAGTTAAAAAAATTTTTTTAATTGAAGTATAACTAACATAATGTTGTGTGCCAATTTCTGTTGTAAAGAGCTTTTTTTAAAAAAAATATTTTGGATACTTAACAGATACATGATTTGCAGGATATAGAGGTTCCCAGGCCAGGGGTCTAATCAGAGCTGTAGCCAGAGCCACAGCAACGCAGGATCCGAGCTGCGTCTGCGACCTACACCATAGCTCATGGCAATGCCGGATCCTTAACCCGCTGAGCGAGGCCAGAGATCGAACCTGCAACCTCATGGTTCCTAGTCAGATTTGTTAACCACTGCGCCATGGTGGGAACTCTGACTTTTATATATGTTGTGCAGTAGGAGTCCAACTTCATTCTTTTCCATGTGGATAGCCACTCATCCCAGCACAATGTTGAAGACTGTTCTTTCCTTATGGAATGATTTGGCATCTTTGTTGAAAAGCAATTGGTCGTAAAAGGATGGATTTTTTTCTGGACTCTCCATTCTATTCCACTGATCGATATGTCTATCCTTATGCCAATACCATACTGTCTTGATTACTGCAGCTTTGTAGTAAGTTTTGAAAGTGAGAAGTGTGAGTCCTCCAAGAAGTGTGAGTTCTTTTTTAGGATTTTTTTCAGCTATTCATCAATTCCTAAGAATTTTGGGATTTAACCTTTTGATTCTGAAGCATGGCAGTGGATTGTATATATATATTTGGCTGTGACCATAGCATGTGGAAGTTCCTGGGTCCAGGATTGAACCCACGCCACAGCAGTGACACAAGCAGCTACAGTGACAACACCAGATCCTTAACCCATTTCACCACATGGGAATGCTCAGATTTTTTTTTTTTTTTGGCCTTTTCTAGGGCCACACCTGCAGCATATGGAGGTTCCCAGGCTAGGGGTCAAATCAGAGCTGTAGCCGCCAGCCTACACCAGAGCCACAGCAACACAGGATCCGAGCTGCATCTGTGACCTACACCACAGCTCATGGCAACACTGGATCCTTAACCCGCTGAGCGAGGCCAGGGATTGAACCTGCAACCTCATGGTTCCTAGTCGGATTCGTTAACCACTGAGCCACGACGGGAACTCCCTCCAGACTTCTGATTAGGCCATTTTTCCTACTCAGGTCTTGTGACATCTGCACACAGTAGGGACAGGTCTTCTCCGAGACCCCTATCCCAGCCTGGTACCTGCCCCTCCCTGTCATATTGAAGAAACTGCTGAATCCACAAGGGGAAGTGAAACTATGGAGGGAGATAAAGAATTAGGGCAGAATTTTGAGAGCGACAACCACAGGCTAAGTTTAGAGGGTCGAGAGCATGGGGCCCCTCCCTAAGGACAAACATGTGCCCCTCTATATTCTATTACAGACCATGGTGGCTTTGTCAATTGTCCTGGTTTTCCTGCTGGCCCTGAGCAGAGGCGAGAGTGAGCTGGACGCCAAGACCTCATCCCCACAGGAGGCCACACAACGGGGGAGTCCTGATCTGTCCCTACCAGGGTCCTGCCAGCCAGCTCCCTCCTGCCAGAAATGCATCCTCTCACACCCAAGCTGCGCGTGGTGCAAGCAACTGGTAAAGATGGGCCTGTGGCCTTTGAACCGTCTGTGTGTGTGTGTGTGTGTGTGTGTGTGCCGCCTGGATACATGTGTGATTGTGTGGGCACATATATGACTTTCTGGGTGCCCTCTGCAGTCCTGTGCATGCCCAAGTGTGTGTACATGGGACTGTGTGTTGTGTGGTTGTGCGGGTGTGTGTGATTGTGTGTGTGTGATTGTGTGTGTGTGTGCATATACATGCACGCAAGTTTCCTGTGCATATACTTTATGTCTGTATCTGCGTATTTGTGTATATATGGAGAAGACTTGTGACCATGCATTTGGAGGAAGTATGTTCTTATTGGAACTCATGCTTGTGCACAGGGAGAGGGACCTTCTGTTTGCGTGCACATGTGAAATACACTTGTATTTGTCAGCTTGGTTTCCATAACAAAATACCATAGACTAAGGGGCTTAAGCAACAGGAATCTATTTATTTAGTTAGTTCTGAAAGATGTGAAATCCAAGGTCAAGGTGCTGGCTGATTCCTGGTAAGGCCTCTCTTCCTGGCTTGCAGATGGGCTGTGGACAAGCTCTCTTGGTGTCTCTTCTTATAGGGATCTAATCCTCTCATGAGGGTTCTCTCCTCATGACCTCATCTAACCCTGATTTCTTCTCAAAGGCTCCATCTCCAAATAGCATCATGTTGGGGTCAGTCCTCTGCAGAAGGTGTGTGGCTGGGTGTCTGAATCTATGTTGGGGGCGGGGGTGTGTTCCTGGGTATGCAGCAGCCTGTGACTCACAGGGAAGAAAGGAAGGAGCTGGAAGCCCGTGGGCTTTGAGGGAAAGGCTTGAGCTACCTAAGTGGTAAGAAGGCTGCTGAGGATCAAGTGTCTCCCTGGCTGGTCAAACAAGGCTGTTTTCTTTGTTTATGCTTTAAAGAAACAGAGCTCATGGTGTGGCAGAGCATGAGAGATGCCTGACTAGGGTCTGTGTGTGTGTGTGTGTGTGTGTGTGTGTGTGTTTGTGTGTGCGCGCGCGCACAGAACTGTATCTCTCACAGGAAGAAGGCGAATTAGATAAGAAGTGAGAGCAAACTCACTTGGGGGCAGAGCTACAGAGCTGAGTGGGTCCAGAGGAAAGGTGCATAGTGAGTCTGGGAGGACAGGAAGGGGGAGACTCCGAGTTAGGAGGAGGCAGAGAGCCAGATGCCAGGCCAGAGATGCCAGGCGGGGGCTCTTGGGACAGCTGGGTATATGTCTGTCTCCTCCAATCCCTAGACCAGAGGCTGGCACCCTGACCAGCTGACAAGCTGCTCTAACCATTTCCTTCCTCTGCGACTGGCTGTGAAGCATCAGGGGTACCAGGCACGTTGAGGGGGAGGGGGTCTCCTCTTCGGGCCCTGTCTTTCCTCTTCCCAGGAACTTCGTCTGACCCCCTTCCCATTTGGGCCTGAGCACGCAGAGGAGGTTGGACTGGGATCTCAGGCTCCTCCTTTTTAGTGGTAGTGAGGTCCCTGAGATCTCAAACAGGAAGCCTGAGGCACTAGGGGGCGGGGAGAGGTAGGGATGGGGTAAAGGGGGCGTTGGGATAAGGGGGGGGAGAAGGGGGTGCTCTAGGAAGTGGGTTTTGATGAGGAAGAAAGGACGTGGCTCAAGGGTGGCTGTGGAAGGAAGGGAGGGGAGGGAATCAGAGGGGCGCAGGGAGTGGACAGAGAGGGGAGGACTTGGAAGTGGCCGGGAGGATGGGGTGCTTCTGGGAGTAGGGCTGAGGGGTGGGGGTGGGGATGGGGACCTAGGGTCCCGACGCTCCTTCCCTTGCCGTGCAGAACTTCACTGCGTCCGGGGAGGCGGAGGCGCGGCGCTGCGCTAGCCGAGAGGAGCTGCTGGCCCGGGGCTGTCCTCCCGAGGAGCTGGAGGAGCCCCGTGGCCGGCAGGAGGTGCTGCAGGACGAGCCGCTCAGCCAGGACACCCGCGGCGAGGGGGCCACCCAGCTGGCGCCGCAGCGGGTCCGGGTCACATTGCGACTTGGTGAGTTAGCCAGTGGCGGCGGCGGAGCTGGGGTTGGGCTGGGATTCCACTGCGCCCCGCTGACCGCCCCCCACCGCCTTCCCCCAGGGGAGCCCCAGCAGCTCCGGGTCCGCTTCCGCCGAGCCGAGGGATACCCGGTGGACCTGTACTACCTTATGGATCTGAGCTACTCCATGAAGGATGACCTGGAGCGCGTGCGTCAGCTGGGGCACGCGCTGCTGGTGCGACTGCAGGAGGTCACCCACTCTGTGCGCATCGGTGAGCGGAGCAAGCGAGTGAAGCGCTGCCCTGCACCTGCCCGTCCCCTGCCTCTAACCAACCACCGCCGTAGGCTCTGCCAACATCGCAAGGGCCCCGCCTACCCTCTCCTGGTTTTTAGCAGACTTGGCCAGGCCGCGGGTTCCTGATATCTCTCTCCTAAGGCATCTATTTTCTAGGTCAGAGCTGGAGGGCGTTTAAGAGACTGTCCAGTAGGACCACTCATTTTACACGAAGGGCAACTGAGGCCCCAGTGTCTGGAGAGACTGTGTTCCAACAGCTCCCAGGGTCAGACACTGCCAGGATGCCACTGTCTCAGACCTGTGTCTCCTGGATAAGGTCTAAATGCTATTATCCCACCAACTATTCTCTGCTCATCCTTCCCCTGTTCAAGATCCCCTCCATCTGGAGTTCCCTCTGTGGTGCAAAGGGATGGGCGGGGTCTTGGGAGCCCTGGGACATAGGTTCCATCCTGTGCCTGGCACAGTGAATTAAGGATCCAGTGTTGCTGCTGCCGCGGCTTAGGTCCCAACTGTGGCTAGGCTCTGATCACAGGCCTGGGAACTCCGTATGCCCTAGGGCGACCCGAAAAAGAAAAAAAGAAAAAGATCCCTTCCTTCTTGTGTTGCTGGAACACGGCACAGCTGTGCCTTCTTCTCCAGCCTTTGGGAAACCCCTGCCTGCCCACCACTGTGTCCTCCTCCTCATCCCGCTCATCACTATCCCCACTCCCCTGAGCCGCCCGTAGTCTCACCTCTTGGCCGCTGCTGGATCCTGGGTTCCTGCCCTCCAGGAGCACCTCTCCCATCACCTCCTCTAGGACTGGCCCGCACCCCCGATTCCCACAAACCCCCCTCCTGGGTCCTCAACAGTGGCCCTCTCGTCCTGCTGCTGTCCAGTCACTCCTGGCACCGCCTTCGTGCCTTCCCTCCCCAGGCTTTGGCTCCTTTGTGGACAAAACAGTGCTGCCCTTCGTGAGCACAGTGCCCTCCAAGCTTCGCCACCCCTGTCCCACCCGCCTGGAGCGCTGCCAGCCGCCCTTCAGCTTTCGCCACGTGCTGTCCCTCACGGGGGATGCTAAGGCCTTCGAGCAGGAAGTGGGGCGCCAGAGTGTGTCTGGCAACCTGGACTCCCCCGAAGGTGGCTTCGATGCCATTCTGCAGGCTGCCCTCTGCCAGGTGAGGGGGCGGGACAGGGTTCTGTGACTGAAGAGCTGCTTGGGGCCACCTTTGGTTGTGCAGGGCACAATTCTAGGAGGTGCTCTTTGTATCATAGTCTTTGTAGTTTGCAAATTTCTTTTAATAATTTCATGGTGGATTCGTAACACATCTTGAGGAAGAGGCGTGTTTTTCTGGGTCCCAAGAAGGCCTCCACTAGCAGCTACTCTGTTTGGGGGAGCTGGAGACAGGGGGATGGATGAACTGATTCAGAATGAGGCTGGCCAAATCCCTGGCTCATAGAACCGGCTGGGGTGGCTCACAAGTCAGCCATGCCCAGGTGCACAGCCTACCCACCCCCAACCCCACCCCAGGAGCAGATTGGCTGGAGAAATGTGTCCCGGCTACTGGTGTTCACTTCTGATGACACATTCCACACCGCTGGGGATGGGAAGTTGGGTGGCATTTTCATGCCCAGCGATGGGCACTGCCACTTGGACAGCGATGGCCTCTACAGTCGCAGCCCAGAGTTTGTGAGTCCCCACCCTCACTTTGTCCCTCCCCATAGGAGCCGCACCTTCAGGAACCCCCCCTCCTCCCCGCTCCCGCCTCACTGTCCTTACCAGTGACCACCTTGCCCTCTTCCCCTCCACTCAACTTTCTAGCCCTTCCCTCCTCTAGCTGGTGGACCCCTGGTTCCTGGATTTCCTGGGCTGCAGGCACCTGGGGCATTGTGAGGGTGACCTGGGGTGCTCACCTTGTTCCCACTCCCTGCTCCAGGACTACCCCTCCGTGGGTCAGGTAGCCCAGGCCCTCTCTGCGGCAAACATCCAGCCCATCTTTGCTGTCACCAGTGCCACCTTGCCTGTCTACCAGGTGAGAGCTGTCTGTTTGCCAAACCCTCCAACCCCAAGCCTTTCTCACTTTCCTCCTCCTGCCATATGCCCTCCTTCCAGAACCCCCAGAAGGCCATTTCCCAGGAGGTATGGACCCACCATTTCCCTCTATTCCTCTGTTGCAGGAGCTGAGTAAGCTGATTCCTAAGTCCGCAGTGGGGGAGCTGAGTGAGGACTCCAGCAATGTGGTGCAGCTCATCATGGATGCTTATAATGTGAGTAGCCGGGGTGGTGGGGGGAGGGTGGGCACTGGGGAAAGGTGGAGAGGGACCCTCAGGTGCAATGGCAGAACTGGGGGGGGTCACTTTTTAGTGTGCCACTCCTCAGGTCCTACCTCCAGTTTGCATTTGGCTGTCATTGATAGCTCAATGGTCTCGCACTCATAAATCTAAGTGTCGAGTTCCCGTTGTGGCGCAGTGGTTAACGAATCTGACTAGGAACCATGAGGTTGTGGGTTCGATCCTTGTCCTTGCTCAGTGGTTTAAGGATCTGGCGTTGCCATGAGCTGTGGTGTAGATCGCAGACGCGGCTCGGATCCTGCGTTGCTGTGGCTCTGGCATAGGCCAGTGGCTACAGCTCCGATTCGACCCCTAGCCTGGGAACCTCCATATGCCGCTCCCTCGGCCCAAGAAGTGGCAAAAAGACAAAAAAAAAAAGGAAAAAATAAATCTAAGTGCCTGATTTGTGCAGGTCATGGAGCCCTGCTCTAGGCGAGGAAGGGAATTGACATGGATTGAGCTTTTATTTCATGCCAAGCACTGTCCTGAGTTCACACATTCTGTACTGTCTCATGTACACCACTAAACCTCCTGCTTGGAAACTATTATTCCTATCTTATCGATGGGGATACAGACACAGGGAGGCTAAGTGACTTGTCCAAGGTCCCACAGATAACAGATGGAAGCCTGGCACTTGTCCCCCAGTCTGTACATAAAGGGTGTGACATCTGGAGGCTGTCTTCACTAAGCTTATAAATAATTCAGAGGTGTTCTTCACAGCAACCATAGAATTTTACAGGTAGAAGAAATGATAGGCAGAGCTTCCGTGCCTGCCTGCTTGCATCTCTCACAAGCGTCCTATCTTAATAAATCTATTTCTTGCATATCCAAAAAAAAAAAAAAGAGTTCCCGTTGTGGTGCAGTGGAAACAAATCCGAGGTTGTGGGTTCGATCCCTGGCCTCACTCAGTGGGTTAAGGATCTGGTGTTGCTGTGAGCTGTGGTGTAGGCCAGAGGCTACAGCGCTGATTAGACCCCTAGCCTGGGAGCCTCCACATGCCGTGGGTGCGGCCCTAAAAAAGACAAAAAGACAAAAAAAAAAGAAAGAAAGAAAGAAAGAAACGATAAAAATTTTTATTTCCTGGGCTTAGTTCTTATCTCTGTCATTAGACTTGATGACAGGGACCATGTTCTAAATCCATGGTGAGAAAATTTGAGGCAATATCAAATTTCCCAGGACAAACTCAAGTGAAAGAATCTGCCTTTTTTTTTTTATTTTTAATTTTTGCCTGTGCCCATGGCATGTGGAAGTTCCTGGGTCAGGGATTGAATCCGCACCAAACCAGTGACCTCAGCCACAACAGCAACAACATGGGATTCTTAACCCACAGAGCCACCAGGGAACTCCCCAAGAATCTGCCCTTAGACCTTGTATATACACAGGTTACATGTCCTGATTTGGGGTTTGAAAAACGTAGTCACTGCATGTTTACAGTGCCTGGCCAGCCCCTGATCCCCAGCGGGCTCTCGCTGCAGCTGCATCGAAATGCTCCTGTGTTCCCACTCCAGGTTATCACAGGTCCTTTCTGCAGAAACTCCTCCTAACTGGGAAGAATGGAAGGAGCCCCCAGGTGGGCTGAGGGCAGGACTCTGGCAGAATTTGGCACAGGTGGAGAGGGCCCGAGGCGGGGTTGCAGTCCTGCCTTCCAGTGAGGGTTACTCTTTTTCCACAGAGGCTGTCGTCCACTGTGACCCTTGAACATGAACACGCTCTACTCCCTTCTGGGGTCCACATCTCTTACGAATCCCAGTGTGGGGATCCTGAGAAGAGACAGGGGGAGACTGGCGACCGGGGCCAGTGCAACCATGTCCGAATCAACCAGATGGTGAGAAGGAAGGGTGGGGGGGCTGGGAGTGGGAAATTGAGCAGGCAGGCAGGAGGAGACCCGGGACAGGGCCAGGAAACAATATAAAAAGTATGGGGTAGGAGTTCCCGTCATGGCGCAGTGGTTAAAGAACTTGACTAGTACCCATGAGGACATGGGTTTGATCCCTGGTCTAGCTCAGTGGGTTAAGGATTCAGTGTTGACGTGAGCTGTGGTGTAGGTCACAGATGCGGCTTGGATCCAGTGTTGCTGTGGCTGTGGTGCAGGCCGGCAGCTGTAGCTCTGATTCCACTCCTAGCCTGGGAACCTCCATATGCTGTGGGTGCGGCCCTGAAAAAAAAAAAAAAAGCCTGGGGTAGCCCTCCACCAATTCTTGCTGAGGTGCTTTAATGAGCAGCTTCCTCTAGTCGTTTCTAGAGGGTGGTGTTGGCACAACTTCATCTCTTCATTTACTAAGGAATCAGATTCTAGATGACCAGCAGGGTTTGGTGCATGCATGTCCCTCTGCGTACACAGGAACGCATGTGATCTTAGTCTGACTTCTGCCTACTCTGTCCTCAGGTGAATTTTCTGGTTACTCTCCAAGCAACCCACTGCCTCACAGAGCCCCATCTGCTGAGGTTCCGAGCCCGTGGCTTCTCGGAGGAGCTGACTGTGGAGCTGCACACACTGTGCGATTGTAATTGCAATGACACTCAGCTCCAGGCTCCTCATTGCAGTGATGGCCTGGGGCACCTACAATGTGGGGTGTGCAGGTGAGGGCCTCTCGCTTCCCTTCACCCACGTGGCTCCCCGCTAACCGCCAGCCCCATCCTCTCACTGGCGTCTCTAGGCGTCTTTTTCACAGATATCCCAAGATGCCACCCTGATTTTCACCTCCTGAAGCGTCCCGGATATGCCAAACCCTCCGTCTACTAGAACCCCCTCTGCCCCTCTTGTGCTTGGTGCTCCTTTATAGACTTAGCCACGCCTCACCCTCCAACTCTCACGAGATCTCGGGTTTAGAGGGTTCTGGGAAAGACAGGTCGAGCGATGGTCAGACTATCTGACTGCCCTTTCGCCTTTCTGGCTGTCTGCTCTCAGCTGTGTCCCCGGCCGTCTGGGTCGACTCTGTGAGTGCTCTGAGGCTGAACTGTCCTCCCCGGATCTGGAATCTGGGTGCCGGGCCTCCAATGGCACAGGACCTCTGTGCAGCGGGAGGGGACGGTGCCAGTGTGGACGCTGCACCTGCAGTGGACAGAGCTCTGGACGTCTGTGCGAGTGTGATGATGCCAGCTGTGAGCGACATGAGGGCATCCTCTGTGGAGGTACCTGGAGACTTTGGGGAAAAGGGTGGGGTCAGAGTGGGCTCCCCCAAGAAAATTTAGGGTCTGGGAACTTTGAGGCACTAATGGCAGGAATCAAAGGGGTTGGAGGGGGTCTGGCTCACTTGAGAGGGAACTGGATGCACGGGAACAGGTCAGCTCTAGGCGGCTTGTGGTGGCACGTGGTGTCAATTGCATGTGGGGAATATGGTCGTCACCCTGGATGTGGCTCTGCCTCAGGTTTTGGTCACTGCCAATGTGGGGTGTGTCACTGTCATGCCAACCGTACGGGCAGAGCATGCGAATGCAGTGGAGACATGGACGGCTGTGTCAGTCCTGAGGGAGGGCTCTGCAATGGGCATGGACACTGCAAGTGCAACCGCTGTGAATGCTTTGCCGGCTATTATGGTGCTCTGTGTGATCAGTGCTCAGGTTGCAAGACGCCATGCGAGAGACACAGGTGAACCCTCAGGCCTTGCACTTTGGGAACAGGGGCACAGGGCTCACTGAGCCCCTCCCACCTGCCTGCTTTTTCTGCATATGGTTTGGGTGACAACTGCCTAGCGGGTAACTTATTGTCACCCGCTGGACAGGGACTGCGCAGAGTGTAAGGCCTTTGGGACTGGTCCTCTGGCAACGAATTGCAGCGTGGACTGTGCCCATGCCAACGTGACTCTGGCCTTGGCCCCTATCCTGGATGACAGCTGGTGCAAAGAGAGGACCCAGGACAACCAGCTCTTCTTCTTCCTGATAGAGGATGAGGCTGGAGGCATGGTCATGCTGAGAGTGAGACCCCTAGAGAGTAAGTGGGCAGGGATGCTGTGGACATGCCAGATGGGGAAGTCTGATGGGTAAGGGCCTCAGAACTCTGCAGGTAAAGATAATGGGAAACCAGACTGGGGCTTGAAGCAGAGCTACTAATCCAGGCAAAAGTGCAGGTGCTGGACCAAGTGGACAAGCTAAGGCCCTGAGTACTGGGGTGACTTTTTACCCTGTGGGGTTCCCTTTGTTTTCAGTGACAGGCAGGGCTGGGGAGGTTGGATGGGGCTGGACACATTGAGGGCAGACTGGTGAGCAATCCCTAGTCCCCAGCCCCAAGAAGTCTGCTGTTTCTTCCTCACAGAAGGAGCGGATCACACCCAAATCATTGTGCTGGGCTGCGTGGGGGGCATCGTGGCGGTGGGCCTAGGGCTGGTCCTGGCTTATCGGCTCTCAGTGGAAATCTATGACCGCCGGGAATACAGACGTTTCGAAAAGGAACAGCAACGGCTCAAATGGAAGCAGGTGAAGGCCTCCTAGCCGCCTGGGCGGGGTTTTCCTTGCTTCCTCTGGTTAGGGGGGCTTTACTTTCCGCCTCACCGTCCTGCCCCGCCCATCCCGCCCAGGCCCCGCCTCCTCACTGGGTCTGTGTTGCCTCTGCGCTCATGTGTCTCGGTTCCTCTGCTAAGTTCCATCAGCTGCTGGAGTCCTGCTCAAGTTCTAGGCTGGCCTTTGAGGCCTAGATAAGAAGAGTCCTAGAACTTTCCCTCCTCATTTCCGACTTCCTTCCCCAGGACAATAATCCTCTCTACAAAAGCGCCATCACGACCACTGTCAACCCTCGCTTTCAGCAGGCAGACAGTCCCACTCTCTGAAGTGCGGAGGGACACACCGCAGGGCTCTTCTCTGGGATGGAGACATTGGGCGTGCGGGGTCTACCAGGCAGCAGCAGCTTGGTAGGGGGCGAATCCACTGCTGAGTGACTATCACGTACTTCATTCTCAAGAGTGACACCCAGGAGGGCTGCCTCCCGCGGCAGCCTCGCTTCCCTACCTCAGAGCGGGGGGCTACCCCACCCGGGTGTACAATAAAGTGTCTTACCTCAGAGCACAGGCTGTCAAGGCTCGTTCTATCCCAAGGCCAACGCTGGCTGGGGAGCCAGGGCCTCGGGAAAGCTCACGTGCACGCTTCCTCCTGCCACCTGAGGGCAGGGAGAGGTTCTCCAACTTGAGCCGATCAGGCAGTAGGTGCTGCCGGGCGAGCAGCAGGCTGGGCTGGGATACAGACCACACCTGCAGAAACACGGCCTTTGCTGATGTCCAACCTCCTTCTGCCCTGCTGTGCAGGCTTTTTTGTTCCCCCTCTTCTTCGGAAGCGATACCCTGTTTTTACTTCCTTGTTGCTCCTCCGCAGAGAAGGGGAGCTTCCAGGGTGCTGGAAGTTGTGGGGTGGTTGGTTACATTCGGTGGAGAAAAAGGAAAACGACTCTGGCCCCAGTGAAAAAGCTTCTCCCAAGGCAGTCTTCCCAAAGAGGAGATAGTATGTACAAAAGCCCCATTTTCTTTTTATTTAAATATCCTAAATATATCACGAAGGAACATACACTGCACTTTAATGGTAAAAAGATACAAGTTTATAACATCTTATAAAAACTACCATTTAAAAGTGATCTTGTTCATTTAATATTCCCCTCCCCCAATAGCAAAATAAGTATATTAAAAAAAAAGAGAAGGGTAGGAGGGATTGTTAAGATAAAAGCCCCAGGGCCACACAGAGGCAAAGAACATCTGGGGAGAGGGTTAAAAGTTGTGGGGGACTCCACACCACACCTCATTTAACCCTCCCAAATCAAGCCATGGGGCACAATCAGTAGCTAAGTGACAACAAGAGGCTGTTGGGGGGGCGGACGGAAAAGACTGGGGGTGCTGGGAAGGGCAGGGCTGGTGGAGCCTGGTACAGCAGCCCACCCAGGAACTGGCGCTACTTTTTCCCAGGTCCCTGAATCCCACATCCCATCTCCGAGAGCCGGCCCTGTTTCCCTTTCCCTCCACTCCGGACACACCTGAGGCTTCTTTCCAGTGCTAGAACCCCCCACCCCTGCCCCAGCAGAGGAGGGGTGGGACATTGGACCCAGGAGCCTTTGCAGCGGTCTCAGTCTGCGATTTCCCTGGGGTGTTAAGTGGGACTCCTAAGCCCCCTGGGCACTAAGTCACTCCTTTTGCCTCTCTGCTCCTCTCTCCTCGCATAGTCATGACCCCAGAACACCAGCACCTGGACAACTGAGCTAACCACCTGCTCCCGAGTTTCCCCGCACCCAGTCCTTGGCAGAGGTGGTTCTGGTATGGCTCTCTGCACATATGCTTTGAAGTTCTCTCTCTCCTGTCCACCCAGGCAGGAAGCAGAGGCCTGTAGGGGGCCAGGGCACATTTTGACCTAAGCACATATTCGCACACGCAGGGGCACAGAGCACTCACGTGATTCTCCACGCATCCCCCCAACCCATCTCAACTCTAGACAGGTTAGCCACAGGTGGCAGGGAGGGAAGCTTCCCATTTTCCAAAGCACTCGTGAAAGGACCGTTTTTCTAAAGGTATCCTAGACCAATCCCAGCCCCCAGTAGAACCCTCTAACAGGGAAGGGGCTGGCTCACATGCAGAAAGACGCCCCACTTGCAGGGACCACGGGCAGGTTCAAGGACTTGTGGTCTAGTTTCTGGAGTGCCAGCATAAAATTAGAGGAGCACAGGTGGCAAAGACATCCCCCAGCGTCTCCCCAACAGGATCTCGGATGCTGTCAGGGAAGACGGCTAAGGTGCCAGGCCTCCTTTCTTTCTTCCCCCCAAAATCCTCGCACCTCAGAGGTATGGAGACCACCCCTGAACCTGTTATTTCCTCCAGAACAGGCAACAGCTGGGAGCTTGCTGCTGCCATTCCCTCCACTTTCTGGGAAATGATACCACACCTCCTGGAGAATGCTAGCTCAGATCTCCACTGACAGCTTGGTCAGGTTCACCGAGTTTCCATGATTACTCCATAACTACCCCCCAGCCCAGTAGGTCAGGGCAGGTCACAACCTGGGGGGGTCCACCAAACCCCAGAACCTCCCACAGGATCCTTTCCTAAGCAGGAGGAAAGAGGGTTTTTATTTCACTTTAGAAAGTTCATATTCACAAGCCCTGGTTTGGGTCAGAAACATCCTAACCAGCAGTCTGTTGAATTAAAAAACAAAACAAAACACAACACAACACCTCCAAAACAAAGCCCTCCAGTCCCCTGAATTGAGCTCTTCAGCTCCTGCTGGGACCTCAAGCACCCTTCAGGCTGAGGGGGCTGAGGAGAGGCTGTTTCATGCTCATCCTCCCCTGAGTTGAGGGCTGGAGAAGGGTTTGGCTCAATAATATGCCACCTCCAAGCATACAAACATCAACACTCACATACTACACACACACACACACACACACCCCTGATCACTTTCGGGGGGTGGTGGATATTGGGTGGTGGCGCTGGGAGCAGAGAGGAGCAGAGAACAGACTTAAGAATCACACCTATGTTAGGTCTCTTCCTTAGTTTTTTCTCTGCAGCGCCCCCACCCCCCGCAGTTCTTTGTCAGGTAGGGATGGCCATCAAGAAGAAAGCCAAGATCTTGCTCTTTGGGACCAAAGGCCAGACCCCTATCTGCTCTACCCAGATACAGTGACGGGACTTGGGCAGGAGAACAGCTCACACGACTCAACAGCCACGTCAGGGGACACCAACTTCCTTTGCTGCGTCAACAGCTGTTACCCAGCTTGGGACCAGCCTGGGTGGTTCCTAAGGGGACACAAGGACAGAACCCACTCTGACGGCCACGACTCCCTGCTCAACACCTCTGTCTGGCTTAGGAGTCCACATCAGCGAGGTAGCCAAAAACTATCCCCAAGACCAACTGCCCAGAGAGAGAAAGGAAAGGGGTTTCACGGGCCGCTCTCACCCAAGTTTCCTCCAGAAGGCACTTGAGCTGACCCCCTAGGTACCCGTGTGGCGTGGGCCGGTACAACACCGTGGCTGCAACTCTCGCTCTTCCCCGAAGGAAACGAGAGGTACCTGTCCACTCTTTTTGGATCCAGTCCTTCTCTGCTCCTCCCACTGTTCTTTCTTTTGTCCCTACAGTGTACACAGAGGCCAAAGGAAGCTCAGCTGCCATCCCTGCTCCTATTCTCCTTCAAACAGGAGGTGAGGTCCAGGGCTATGGAACATTGAGGATCAACTGCAACTAAAAACTCAATTTCGGGGGAGGGCTGGAGCAGCCAGTCCCTGCTTTGACCAGGACTCTATACCTCCATACTACCTGTTTCCACAGCGCACCTGCTGAAATTGCTTTTGGATAAACAAAAACAAGAACAGAACAAACAAATCCCTCTCCCCAGTCTTTTCCATTTCAGCTGCCAGCTGGGGTCCAAGGTCGCGGGAGCCACACTTCAGTCTTGGTCCTGTACCTTGAGTCCCCACCTATGACCTCAGCCAAGGGTCCAGGGACTAGCTTCCCTACCCGGGAATGCTGTAGGAACTTCCCCGAGATACTCATAGTCTCAGACTATTTACAGAGCTGATGCTCTGGGGCCTGCTGTCCCCTGATGCACTCTTCCGGTCTCCTGGGTCCACTCCTCCAGGAGGGGAACAGGTACAGATGGGGTGGTGGTGGGACCATCAGACCAGAGGGGGTGCGCTCTTCGGTAGATTCTGCTGATCACTCCCACCACCTGGGGCCCCTTGCGCTTATAGAGAAAACTGCCCATCAGAAGTCTTGGACTGGCACCCTTGGCACATCCGTTTGTGTCTGAGTAATCGATCTGTCCGAGAAAAACACTGCGAAGAAAGGGAGGGTTAAGTGCCGAGAAGAGAAACTCAGTTACCTATCGGCTAGAGCTGTCTTCCTCACAAAGGAGAGATACATGCGCCACTCCACACGCCCCAGCGCATACACAGACTGCAAAGTGTGCGGGAGTGAAGAACGCAAGCTCTGAAGTCTGAATTCTCCCTCTAGTGCTTAGTAGCTATGCGACCTTGGGCAAGTTATCTGACAGCTGTGAATCTCCCCTCATCTGTAAAACGGGGCTAAAGGTACCTACTCCCGGAGTGGCTTCATTCCCATCATGTGTCTGTTGAGTCTCTAACTCAGGCAAGTACAGTTCTTAGGGCTGAGGACAAGAGAGGAGAACCAGAGGGACAAAGCCTCTGACTCACGGAGCTTCCATTCTAGTGTTTGCAGATTCCACATGAGAGCATGGAGCAAAGCTTGAGACCCAGCAAAGTCCAGGAAGTGTCGGTTGTTATCATTTCTCATCTCTTGTTCTCGTCTTGTTTTGGTCCTGGCTCTTACATTCTAAACAGATCAGATACTGACCCCCGAGGGCAGAGATGATATCTCTTCCTCCAAAGTGCACCTGCTCTGAAGTTCGACTGAATGTGTCTCTGCCCCCGATCTCCTGTGTCCTTGGGAAACTCAACGTCTCTGAATCTTGATTCCCCCATGGGTGAAATAAGGCAACACAGCTATCGCATGGAGTTAATGTGAAGGTTAAACAAAACAAGGTCAAATACGCTCTCACCGTGCCTGGCACAGAGTAAGTACTCGGAAGAAATGCCATTATTACAATCATTCTAACAGCCCATCTCCATGACAAGCGGCATAAGACCAGAGGGAGTTTCCTCACCCCAGGTACTGACTCCATCCTGGCCGGGAATGCTTGGTGGCCCCTTGCAAGCCAGGCAGGGAGTAGGGGCGGGCCTAGTTCTCAGGGAAGAAAGTCTGTGTCTGGCTGTGAGTGGATGACACGTGAGCTTACCTGGTGACACCGTTCACACTGGTAGGGCTTCTCCCCACTGTGTACACGCTTGTGACGCTCCAGGTGGTACTTCTGGATGAAGCGCATATCACATATATCACACTCGAAGGGCTTCTCACCTGGCCCAGGTGGAGAGAGAAGCTAACAGTGGGAGGTATACACGGCAAGGACCTCGTTCCAAGTGTTTCTCCAGAAATTTTTAACTTCTGGCAGCGTGAAGACATGTAATGGGAAAAGGGTCCCCAGAACTGCTGGTCTCAGTGACCCTAGATACATACAATCTCTCTGTCTCATTCACCCATCTTCTTCCACTATTTCAAATACTTGCCCTTAAAATAAACCCAACAAGAGCTACACACAAAGATAATACAAACTATAGACTCTTCTGCCCCTTTGAATGGGAGCAAAAGACTTACCAGTATGAATAAGGATGTGCCTCTTGAGGTGGTAACTGCTCCTAAAGGCTCCAAAGCAGTGTTCACAAACAAAATTTTTGGGAATCTTTACTTGAAAAGAACCATTTTGCTCCACTACCACCACCTGGAGGCAAGAGTCAGGCATGTCATGAGGCCATCCCTCTGCCCCCTTCCTGCCCCCATTCTCCTCTGGATCTATTTCCAACTGCTGGACAAAGTAACCTGATACTGTCATCTCCCACAGCCCTCTTGAGGAGGGAGGTGCAGTGGGTAAGCCGTCTGCCTCGTCAATCCCAACATGTGGAACTGACTTGAGCAGGAGTCTGCCTGCCCTTTGCCTCACGATCTCATGCTCCCCTGACTCTCCTTCCCTCACCAAGGATGTTCCACAGAGGGCAGAGATCAATTACCAAAGAGGTCTCTGGATGGAGTCAGGGGGACACACTCACGGCCATGAGTGTGCCACGCATCTAGGGGGAGCTACGGTTTGAGACAGAGAGGGAGGAAAGAGGAGAACTTCCTACGGTTTGGGGGTTACCCCATTACCTGCCTTTTTAACAGTCTTTTTTGAATGAGAGGCCTCAGTCAAGCTGTCATCGTCTTTGCGGCTCCGGGACTTATCACTCTCTTTTCGGTGGCCCTTTGAACACAAATCAAATCTAAATTCACGGTCCGTCTCAGGAGAGGCCAAAAGCGGCTTTGAAACAACTTATAAATGAGAGCAAACCACCTGCCCCAAAGGTTTAGGGAAAGTACTCCTCCATTTCCTCTCCAAGGCCTCTGGCTTCGAGGGGCTGTAGAACAGAAAAGACCTTCCTTTTCTGTCTCCTCTCAAATACCCCCATTCACTCACTCCCCAGCTGGACCCCCTTTCCCCATTTCCCTAAACAGAAGCACTGAGGAAGCCAAACTTGGCATCTCCTGGCAGAGAGCTCGGGCCACCCGACCCCCAGGTGCCGCAATGGACTCAAGTGCTGTATGTACCTGACTCGAGCACCTCAGCACATCAGGGCTACCCGCCCGCTCTCCATTCTCGGCCTGCTTGCTGGCAATCTGGCTCAGCATCATCTTCTTGCTGGCTGCAGTGGGAACCAAACTCACACCTGCTAGGCCTTCACAAGCCAGGAGACTTGCCTAAGTTGAAAGGAGATGAGGTGTCAGGTCACCTGGCGGGGCAGGCAAAGACAGGCTGCCACCCTCTGGAGCACTACCTTTCACCCCCGGCTACTGCCACGCTGCTCCTCTCTAGGGAATGTCCCTCCTCACCACAAAACCCCGCTTCCTTCCAGAGTCCTCATCTCGCCAGGAACTAGTCACTCATTTTGTCATCTGTCAGCATTTAGATACAGACCAAGTAAATAATCAAATGTTCTCGACAATTCTGTCATTAGCACTGTGCTGAGAAGAGCGGGTCTACATATCCCTCTGAAGTATTCCTAAGCCTCTATGTGGGCATGTGGTTCCATCCTCTTGAGCCACCAAAGTGGGACATTTCTAGACGAACTTCCTTCTTCCTCTCTCAGTGGCATTCAGCCTCACAGAGCCCACTTCTAACGGGCACACCTCACTGGTGCCCCAAACGATCCCATCAGGTCCCACGAACATGTTTATCAGTAAAATTGGATCATTTCTCCCCTTAGATTTTAAATTCCCTGAGTGTTGTTATAAAAGATAAAAAAATTAAACCACCGGGGAAGATTCTGGGGTTGAATATACAATTTCTCTTGTGCCCCTCCACTCCCCCCCAGGCTATTTATACATGTGCATCTCCGTATTTTTTCACATTCTCTGCTCTACATAAAGTTTAAAGATTACCTAAGCAAGGGATATTTGGAAAGATTCCCCCTTTTCACTGCTATATTCTTCAAACTTACTTTATTTAGCCAGCACTAGACACCTGCGCTTCATACTGGAGAAACGTCTTTAAGAAAGACTTGGTCAGCCAACTTCCACAAGCAATTTATACAGAAATTCCTTTCACGTAATCCGTATATCCTGGGATGCCCCCCTCCCCCCAAGGGCTTTGGACTGAAAGGTCCAAAAGTAAAAAAAATTCTGTGATAATTGTACAATGCTGGGCAAGTGACCCCACCTCTTTAAGTCTCAGTTGCCCTAAATGCAAAATATTTATCATGGTATTCATCCTCACAGGGCTGATGACAGTTAAGCCAAGATATAAAATGCTCAGCAGTGCCCCGTACAAAGTTAGCAATTTGTTCAGTCAGAGCAAAAGTGAACACAATACTGTGGAGTGGGTTGCAAACAAAGGAAGAAGAAACCGAAGGGCTCCTACTCGGCATGGAAAGGAGGAAGCTATGCGTGCAGCTGGAAAAAAGCCAATTAAACTGTAATCAGGCTGCCATCCCGGTGAGATTGGTAGGGGAGGGTCCCTGGAAGGAAGCTGGGACAAGCTCTGGGAATGCCTGCATATAGCTTTTCTACTCAGATGACAACAATGAACTATCAAGTCATCCTTTCTCTCCAATCCATCCTGTATCCCCACAGTGACAATTACCTTCCAAATACAAACACACCGATCTGATATCACTCTGCTGCCTAACATTCTTCAGAGCGTTCCCTTTCCCGATAGAATAAAGTCTAATTCTCAGTAAGGCATAAAAGGCCCTCAAGGCACACTCCGCTTCCTTCTCCAGGAAACACCTCCCTCACCCTAACATTCCCACATTCCCCTAACGAGCCCCCATTTAAATGCTTTCCTCCTTAACTGGCAAACCATCTACAATACTCCCAACCTCACCACGTGTGCCCATGCCTCTAAGCTTTGCCCATGCAGTTCTCCTTGTCTGAATACCCTGTTCTGGTTGTTTATTTAGCAAAATCCTATGCATCCTTCAAGCTTCAACTGTTTTTTCATCGAGGCAGAAAGATCATTCCCTCCTCTGCAATGCACATTCCCTACCTCTATGACTGCACATTCCTTCAATCAACAGACTCATTGAGCCTGTACTACCAGCCAGCCACTTTGCAAGGTGTTGGGAATATAAAGACAAATGACAGACTACGTCTTCATCTCCCCCCACCCCCAACCCAACTAGCCTGGAAGCTTGCTGGGGACAGGGACAGTTTTATTCATCTTTGTCTCCGCAGTACAATGCCTTGCATAAAAAGGGAGCTCAATAAACTCCTGTTGATAAAGACAAATGAAGCATTCACCAGACTGTTCACTCCCTCACGCCCCTCAGCAGTTAATGCACCAAGTGTACACAGAGTACATGCTGCTTTGCAAATGTCCCATCAGGGCCTGTGATGCAGTATAGCCTACCTCCTTCATTTGACTGGAAGCTCCCTGAAGGCAGGGGCTGTGGCCTGTCTCCTTTCCTTCCTCTAGATCTCCCCCTGGTGCTTAATACAGAGCTTGGCTCACTGGGTTGGTCAATATGTTGACTAAGGCAGCATTCAAGAGTGAAACTGCAAACACGCTTCCCAGAGATCTTGAAGGAGGAGGACTCTAGAGCTTTTTACCTGAGCCATGCTGATTTCTCACTTAATGCAACACAAAAGTTCAGGAGCTTCTTGATCCACCTTTCTTTAAGACACTGTTGTTTGAAGAACTGTCACCAAATCCCTGTAACAACTCCTTCGTGTCCCTTCAGTCCTGCTGCCATATTGAACTGCCTTTGTCTTCACATAGAATTTAGTGTCCTCCAAAGGGAAGATAGATGTTCCAAGAATCCCTGGTCTCTGCCTGGCTCCTGCCTATTGTCTGAAGAAAAAGAGTCTGCCAGTCTTGGTTTTCCAGCTGAATTCTCTGGATGAAATTCACATCTGTTTCACAAACCTAAAACCGAAAAGGGAGATAGGGCTGTTAGGTGCAACATCCACGGGCCCATACCACCAGTCGTGGGCTGAACTTTTGCCAGGCGCTCTTTGTGCAACTCAAAAAAAGGAAGACATCAGTCAAGCGGTTTTTCTTTCTGGGTCATAAGAAATTGGTCTCCGGATAGCCAACAGGAGCAAATGTAACTGGGGCCTCTGGTGGAGGAACTGCACCCGGCCAACTGCTTGGATTTGTCATTTTTGGACGGGAAGAAGGGGGCGGCGGCCCTTTGGGGCTTTTGTGTCCAGTGGGCCGGCCCGCGAAGCTCGCACTCTATTAAGGCGATCAGAAGTGGGGTAGAGAAAAGCTCAAGGCCTATGGCTGGGCTCTTGGCTAGCAGGCAGAAACCGGAACGGCAGTTCGCGCCAGGGCAGGCCCACACGTGCGTGTTCTCCGAGTCCCCCCCCCCCCCCGAAGGTACGTAAACTCGCTGCGGAGGTGGAAAGCAAGGAGGCGAAGCCCAGCGCTGAGCGTTCCCACCCACCTTCCCTCCCTCCCTCCCGCCAGCCAGCCAGCCAGCCAGCCGCTGCGCCCGCCGCACGCACCCGAAGAAGACAGCCGAGGAGCGCGCAAGGTGCGTGCTCGCGCCCGCGTCCCTTCCGAGCAAGCCCCCACTGCCCGACCGGGGACGCGGCCGGACCGCGGAGCGCGCGCGGTCCTAGCTCTCCCCGTGAGCCCCCTCCCTTCGCCACGCGCCCCTCCTCCCTTCCCCTCCCCCTTCCCGCGCGGCGCCCCACGGCCTGCGAGCTGCTGAAGCGCTGCCGTCTACCCGGACGACGTTGCGCTCCCCGGGGCGTGCTCCTACCTGCCAGGCGCGGCCTTCCACTGTCTCCCCAGCCGCGCGGCGCCTCCTCCAGGCCCCAGCACGCCGTGCCAACCCCGTGGCCACCGCTGTCCCCGCCGGGACCGAGGCAAGTTTACAAACACCAACCCGGGGCCCGTTTCCCCGGAAGCACTTCCCCCTCCCCCCCTCGGCCTCTCCGCTGAGCAGCACTATCCACTTCCGCCTCGGGAGTCTGGACGGGCGGGGGCACCCAGAAAAGGGGGTGAAGCTGAGGGCGCACGGAGGGAGTGCAGCTGGTGAGTGGGCTGTACCGGCGCTCAGAAGGACGGGAAGAAGGCGGAGCAGAGGTACAGCGCGTGCGCCGTGGTGTGGGCGCGCCGCGGCGGCCATCTTGATTGAGGGCAGGCGCGAGGGCTGTGAAGTGTTGGTACGCTGAGTGTTCCCTGAGGGGGGTTGCTGGATGAGCTGGTTAAGACTTCTGGAAGAAGCGTCATCACTCTCCCTTCCTCGCAGTTATTCTCCCTGTCGCGTCTAAGCCTGGAACCACAAATAGAGCCAAGATAGTTCTTGCCACGTCTTTTCGCGTAACTTGGTCCAGGTCATCTTTCCCTGAGCCTTCCATCAGGCCCAGGTCTGCATATTCTGAGGGCCGCCTCGTCAGCAGAGAGGGGAGTTAACTTTTTTTGCACGTTTTTGTTGAGTACTCTCAACCCCAATCTGAGAAGGGATGCCCTAGTACGATCCGAGCGCCCGAAGTCAATCTGGTTTCTCTATACCGCTTCCACCTTTATTCCAGACGGTCCAGCCTCTAACATTGGCCTTCTTGCCTGGAAAAAGCCATAGGACTACCCCTCAGTAGGAAGTAGACTGCAGTCTTTGTTGGAGACTTGGCGATGCAGGGGGGCCCTTGGGCCCAGCTACTTGGGCCTAATAGCATAGAAACCTGAGCCTTTCTTTTTTGTTTTTTAGGGCTGCACCTGCGGTACATGGAAATTCCCAGGCAAGAGGTCTAATCACAGCCATAGCTGCCAGCCTAAGCCATAGCCACAGTAGGGAACCTACTCAAGGAGGCCAGGAATCAAACCCACATCCTCATGGACACTAGTAGGGTTCGTTATTGCTGAGCCACAACTGGAACTCTTCTTGAACCTTTCTTTAAATTCTGTTTTCGGGAGTTCCCGTTGTGGCGCAGCGGAAACAAACTGACTAGGAACCATGAGGTTGCGGGTTCGATCCCTGGCCTTGCTCGGCAGGCTGAGGATCCGGTGTTGCCTTGAGCTGTGATGTAGGTCTATAGGTCCCAGACGCGGCTCGGATCTGGAGTGGCTGTGGTGTAGGCCAGTGGCTACAGCTCGGATTGGACCCCTAGCCTGGGAACCTCCATATGCTGCAAGTGCGGCCCTAAAAAGACAAAAAATTCTGTTTCCAACTTTAGCTATTAGGGAGGGATTCTGCCAAAGATGGACAATGCATTAGTGCACTTGATGGAAGGAAATGTTAATTCTGTTTAGATCCCAGCTTCTTTAGTGCTGTAAGGTTGTGAGTTTAGGAGAATTAAAGGAGATACGAAAAGAAAAAAAATTATGAAAGAAGACAAGAATTCTCAGCCACTTTTGGTATACAGATTTCATTTCCCTGAACACTCCCATTTGTTGAGCAATTGTCAGCAAATCTTTGTGCTCTTAAGATCGTCATAGAACAGTCAAAACTAACAGGAGATCACCAGGAGTAAATAATTAAAAGTTTAGCTCATGCTTATTTTAATAAATCCACATACACAAAAGAATAAGAGGCAGAAAATGTTTAGTTCCCTCATCTACTATTCCATGCTCCCAAAGGTAGTCACTTTTATCAGTTTGGTGTATATACCTACAGGCTTTTTTGTGAGTTCCAAAAACCTTTTTTTTCATGCAGAACATATTTTTGAGCACCTACAATGCACCGCACAAGTGTATTTTAGACATCTTCTAAGTCATTTCACATTTTAAAAATTGTTGCATAGCACTTGCATTTGTCTAGACCCACCCTAGTGAACATTTAGCTTAGTTCCAGTTTTTTTATGAACAATGCCATAATGAACATCCTTATATAATTATCCTTTTGTATTTATAGATAGACATGTAGATGGGATAGGTGCATTTTAAATTTTAATAGAGTCTGTGAAATTGAATTTCAAAAGTTTGTAACATTCAGAGCCACTTGTGAATGTCCCCATTTCCTACAACCTTGGTGATACTGCAAGCTATCAATTTGCCAATGCCAATTTTGCTACTGCCATTTTTTTTTTTTTTGGTCTTTTCTAGGGCTGCACCTGCTGCATGTGAAGGTTCCCGGGCTAGGGGTCTAATCGGAGCTACAGCTGCTGACCAGAGCCAAAGCAACTTGGGATCCAAGCCTCCTCTTTAACCTACACCACAGCTCAGGGGAATGCCGGGTCCTTAAGCCTCTGATGGAGGCCAGGGATTGAACCCACAACCTCATGGATCCTAGTCAGATTCCTTAACCGCTGAGCCATGATGGGAACTTGAACATTGCCAATTTGATAGGTGAAAAATAGTAATTTAAATTGGATTGTGATGATCATTGTACAACTATAAATGTAATAAATTCATTGAGTAATAAAAAACAGTAATTTTATTGTTTTAATTTGCATGTCATTAATAGTGAAGTTGAGCATTTGTTGTTTTTTTTTTGTTTTTTTTTGTTTTTTTTTTTTTTTTTTTTTTTGCTTTTTAGGGCTGCACCTGAGGCATATATGGAAGTTCCCAGGCTAGGGGTCAAATCGGAGCTATAGCTGCTGGCCTATACCTCAGCCACAGCAACACCAGATCCCAGATCCAAGCCCCATCTGCCCACCTACACCACAGCTCACAGCAGTGCTGGATCTCTGACCCACTGAGCAAGGCCAGGGATTCAGTCCAAATCCTCATGGATACTAGTCGGATCATTTCCACTGCACCACAGCAGGAACTCCTCTTGTTGCATTTTGACTATTTTAATTGTTTTTGTAAACTACCTATTTGCATCTTTTGCCTGTTAAGGGAAAAAGTAGATCATTTGTCTCTTTCATGTTAATTTGTAGAAATGTCTATGTCGTATTAACTTTTTTTTTTCTAAGGGGCCGAACCTGCACCATATGGAAGTGCCCAGGCTAGAGGTTGAATCAGAGCTGTACTTGCAGGCCTACGCCACAGCCATAGCAACATCAGATCTGAACTGCATCTGTGACCTACACCAGAGCTTATGGCAAAGCTGGATCTTTAACCCACTGAGCAAGGCCGTGGGTTGAACCCAGATCCTCATGAATACTAGTTGGGTTCATTACCCACTGAGCCAAAATGGGAACTCCCTGTATTAACTTCATTTGTCATATGCTTGTAAAATATTTTCTCTTAGTTCTCCATTTATTTTTCAGCTATTTTTAGAGTGAAAATTATGCTTTATGGGAAAATGTTTGAAACATGCTTATGAAAATAGGAACAAGACAAGAATGTTTACAGTTAGAACTAATATTCTGTTAGCACACCTGGCCAAAAGTCATTATTATTTTCATATTATATTCACATGAGATATCCATCTGCCAGATGTATGAGTAACAGACAAAAATTATATAAGCAAAACATTAGAACAATAACCAACCATAAAGATGTCATAGAATAAGTGACCTCACTCGCAATAAGAAATATTACATTTCTTAGAGTTCCCTAGTGGCTTGGCATTTAAGGATTTGGCATTGCCACTGCTGTGGTGCAGGTTCAGTCCCTGGCCTGGGAACTTCCGCATGCTGTGGGTGCAGCCAAAAAAACCCCTGCATTTCTAGATATTAACTTAATAGGAAGTTGCAAATCATGCATTAAGGAAATCAGATTATTTTAGTGAAAGACAAAAAAAGGACTTGATTAGATAGAGAGTTTTACTGTGTCTGCGTAAGAAGACAATATTGTAGACATAAGTTTTTACTGTAAAGTTAAATTCTTATTAAGTCAGGACTTTGCATGGAACTTAACCTGATTTTTAAATTTACCTGGAAATAAATAGTTGCAAAGAGAGAAAAATCTATTTTTGGGAAACAACGAGTAGGTAAAATAATGAAGAGGGAACAAAGCCCTGGGTTATCTGTAACCACTTTAATGGTGTCTTTTTTTACACAGAATTTTGAAAGTTTTATGTACTCACATTTGCCCGAGTTTTGGGGGTTTTGTATATTGCTGTATTTCCTTCTGGTATTCTTATAGTGGTATATTTTCAGTTTGTCTTTATCTCAGCTGCAGTTTATTTTTGTGTGTGGTGAGAGGTAGTGAGAAATGCCAGACCAATAATGCGGTAGGGGAGGTACTAGCCTATAGATGTCAGAAAATCAGCCGTCCAGGCTTGCCCTTGGGTGACCTTTGTAATCTTGGGCAAATTAATTTCAGTCTTTCTGGCCCAAGAGTCCTTGAAAATGAAGGTGAATAAATAAATACCTTTTCAGGCTAGTTTCTAGCTCCATTGTGAGGATTGAATGAGATTATAGATGAGAAAAGGCTTTAAGAAGGAAAAAAATTCCCTTGTACCTCTAAGTTATCATTAATACAGATTTGTGGTTTATGCAAATCAAATGTAAGTGGAATGCAGCATCATTTTTCAGTACCTGGAAATAGTTTATTCACCAAATGTTTTTGAGTGCCTTCGTGAAAGATCTTGGGGGAAGGGAGAGGAGAGTGGAAGAGATAAAAACTAACTTTTTGTTTTTTTGTCTTTTTGCCTTTTCTAGGGCGATCCTGTGGCATATAGAGATTCCCAGGCTAGGGGTCTAATCGGAGCTGTAGCCACCGACCTGCACCAGAGCCACAGAAACGCGGGATCCGAGCTGCGTCTGCGACCTACACCACAGCTCACGGTAATGCCGGATCCTTAACCCACTGAGCAAGGCCAGGGATCGAACCCACAGCCTCATGGTTCCTAGTCGGATTCGTTAACCACTGAGCAATGTTGGGAACTCCCTTTTTTTTTCTTTGCATGCCTATTTTGAACTTGGTGCTTTACTTAAAGAAGGGTAAGACTTAGTCCTCTCTCCCCAGGAATTTACACTCTAGAAGGGGAGAAAACACGTGAAGTGGGGCCCCTATTAATGAGGGGGTTGAGTCAGTGGGGTTTGTTAACAGGCAGAAGGCATGGAGGTCAGCGTTTCCTCTTTCTAACAATAAGCCTGGCTGAAAGTGCTTTAAGAAGCAACTGCCCTGGAGTTCCTATCCTGGCTCAGTGGTAACGAACCTGACTAGGATCCATGAGGATGTGAGTTCGATTCCTGGCCTTGCTCAGTGGGTTAAGGATCCAGCATTGCTGTGGCTGTGGTGTAGGGCCTGCAGCTGTAGCTCTGATTCGACCCCTAGCCTGGGAACTTCCGTCTGCCACGGGTGCGGCCCTAAAAAGCAAAAAAAAAAAAAAAAAAAAAAAAGCAGCAGCATCAACTGCCCTAATCTCCTTGCACTGAGGAGGGCCTCCTCCCTCCTGACCTTCCCCAACTTCCTGGGCACACTCTCCCTTCAGGCCCACCCCATCGCTTATTCAAATAGCATTGCAGTGATTACTGATTAGTCTTTTCCTGCACCAGCTCTTTATTGCCTTGAGGGGAGCTTCTCTTTGAAGGCTGCCCTGGGCCAGTTGAACTGCGCTGTTAACCAGCCTTCCCTTTCCTTGGTGCTCGAACGTGCCTTTATTTTACAAGCCTCCCTCCTAGCTGGAGTGCACTAGGCAGACACAGCAGCTGGGGTGGTGCCAGGCAACAGATACTGAGTCAATGTCTGCCAAACTAGCTGAACCCGTTCCTCTCCCTGAGAGCCAAAGCATAACAGAAATGAGCAGTATGTGGCTACGTCTGTCACCTGGTGGACCTTTTAGATGGGAGGGGAGTGAGGTGTTGGGGACCCACATGATGGAATAGGGTCATTCCTTGGCGATTTGTATATTTTGGAATTCTTCTTGCCCCTTCATTCCTCCTTAATCTTTTATGTTGCTTACAAATAACCTTATTTTAATTACACAGGTCAATGGCGTTATCATATAAAATTATAAAAATATGGAAGTGTTTAAGAAAATGAAAACCATCTGTAATTCCAATACCCAGAAATAACCACAGTTACTATTTTGAAGACTTTTCCCATCTTTTCCAGGTTTTTTTTTTTTTTTTAAATACTTGACCCGTTAAGGATTTGACATTTGTCACTGCTGTGGCTCGGGATCGATCCCTGGCCTGGGAACTTCCTCATGCTGCAGAAGTGGCAAAAAAAAAAAAAAACAACAACAACAACAAAAAAACCATGGGGAGTGACTGATATTAGATATTAGATACGGGGTTTCTTTTTGGGATGATGAAAGTGCTCTGAAATTAAATAGTGTGATTGGTGTACAACTTTGTGACTATACTAAAAGCCACTGAATTGTACACTTTATTTATTTATTGCTTTTTATGGCCACACCTGCAGCATATGGAGGTTCCTGGGCTAGGGTCAAATCAGAGCTATAGCTGCCAGCCGCAGCAACATCAGATCCAGGCCATGTCTGCTACCTACACCACAGCTCTTGGCAAGGCCAGATCCTTAACCCACTGTTCAAGGCCAGGGATTGAACCTACAACCTCATGGTTCCTAGTCGGATTTGTTTCCACTGCGCCACAACGGGAACTCCTGTATTGTACACTTTAAAAGGGTGATCTTTGTGGTGTGCGAATCATATCTCAATAAAGCTGTTACTTTTCTAAAAATTCTTATAGTTACCTATACACAGTATTGTTTTCTGATTGGAGAGAAAGTGCATCTATCATGCTCCTTTACGGCTGTGTTTCACCATATGTTTTCTTTTTTCTCTTTTTGTCTTTTTGTCTTTTTGCCATTTCTTGGGCCGCTCCCGGGGCATATGGAGGTTCCCAGGCTAGGGGTCAAATTGGAGCTGTAGCCGCCAGCCTATGCCAGAGCCACAGCAACGCGGGGATCTGAGCCGAGTCTGCAGCCTACACCACAGCTTACAGCAACGCCGGATCCCTAACCCACTGAGCAAGGCCAGGGATCGAACCCGCAACCTCATGGTTCCTAGTCGGATTCGTTAACCACTGCGCCATGACGGGAACTCCCACCATGTGTTTTCTAAGAACAAGAACATTCTCTTACCTAACTGTGATGCAGTGATCAGATTCAGGAAATATAACACTGATAGAAGAATGCTAATATTTATGAGGCCATTCATAGTCAGATTCCACCAGTTCTTCCAATAATATTCTTCACTGCAGGCTTTTTTTCTTCCTTACCCAGGAGCCCATTAAGATCACACAATTCTTTTGGTTATAATGTCTCTAGTTTCCTTCAGTCTGGAATAGTTCCTCAGTCTTTCTTTCGTTATCATGACACTGACTTTTTTTGGGGGCTATGCTTGTAGCACGCTGAGGTTTCCAGGCCAGGGATTGAACCTGCACCGGAGCAGTGACAATGCCAGATCCTTAACCTGCTGTGCTACAAGAGGACTCCTGACCTTGACAGTTTTGATGATTACAGGCTATGTTGTTTTGTGGAATGACCCTCAATTTAGATATGTCTGGTTTTCCTCCAATTAAATTCAGGTTGTGCATTTTTTGGCAGAAATATCACATAAGTGACATTGAGCACTTTCCTGTGCCTCATGTTAGGAGGCCCACGATGTCTGTCTGTCCCATTACTGGTGATATTAACCTTGATGACTTGGGTCTGGTGGTGTTTAACCAGGTTTTTCTGCTGTCAAGTTACCACATACCTTTAAAGGGTTTTTAAGGAGGAGTTCCTGCCGTGGCACAACGGGATTGGTGGGCTGAGCATCCTGATCTGATCCCTGGCCTGGGAACTCAAAAATGCTGCTGGGCAGCCGAAAAAGGAAAAAAAAAAAAAAGTTTTTAAGGAGAATAATTTTACAACATAGCACAGAAGAAAAAAAGGAAAGCTTTGTCCAGGTTTTAGTTTGCACTGATGTTTTCAAAGAAGCGAGAAAGAAGAACATAACATTTGAAGATTAAGCAAAAAGGAGAAAAATCAGTCAAGGATGAGGCGGCAGGAAATAAGTTAGAATCTAGAGTTCAGGAATTCCCATGTGGCTCTGGGGTATCGAACCCAACTAGTATCTGTGAGGACAAGGGTTCTATCCTTGGCCTGGCTCAGTGGGTTAAGGATCCAGTGTTGCCGTGAGCTGTGGTGTAGGTCACAGATATGGCTCAGATCCTGGGTTGCTGTGGCTGTGGCGTAAGCTGGCAGCTCTAATTCGACCCCTAGCCTGGGAACTTCCATGTGTGGCTCTAAAAGAAAAAAAAAATCCATAGATTTCAGAAGATGGTGCCATTTACCTAACCAGGGAAGTCCAGAAGAAGAGCAGATTGATTGGTTGAGTTTTTACAACCGCACCTGTGGCACATGGAAGTTTCCAGGCTAAGTAAGGGTAACGGGAGCTGCAGCGGGCTGACCTACATCGCAGCTTGTGGCAACACTGGACCCTTAACCCACTGAACAAGGCCAGGGATCAGACCTGCATCCCCACCAACGCTATGTCGGGGAACTCCGGAAGAGCAGATCTGAGAGGACTGATGATGAGTTCAGATTTGGACCTACTGAGTGTGAAGTCCTGTGAGACTTCCAGGTGCGGCAGGTGGCATCATGGATCCGGGCTCAGGAGAGGGGTTTGCGATGGAGGAACGGCCAGCATGTAGCCCTGGGAACAGATGGGATTGTCTAGGGAGGGGTGGAGAACACAAATGAAAGAGGCCCTGGGATAGAACTCTCAGGGACTCCAGCATTTGAGGGAGGGCCGGAGGAAGGTGAAGATGCAAAGGGAACTAAGAGATGGTCAGGGGGTAGCCATATGGAAGCCAGCGAAAGAAAATTTTTCAAGACGGGATGGCCCGCTCTGTCTGATGGCTTCAGAGGAGTCAAGTAGGATAAAGGTGACACGTGTTCCTTGGCTTTGGGAGCAGGCACGTTCTTGGTGGCCTTGAAGGTGGAAGCTACTTGGCTGCGGAAAGTGTGAGAGGAGAGGAAGTGATGATGGAGTGGAGACAAGCTTTTAAGAAGGTTGGCTGAGAAGAGGTGGTGGCTGGAGTGGGAACATGTTGTGAGATGTTTAGACAATTTAAAACAACAGGAGGGGAGTTCCCATCGTGGCGCAGTGGTTAACGAATCTGACTAGGAACCATGAGGTTGCGGGTTCCATCCCTGGCCTCGCTCAGTGGGTTGAGGATCCGGCGTTGCCGTGAGCTGCAGTGTAGGTTGCAGACGCAGCTCGGGGCTCAGATCCTGCGTTGCTGTGGCTGTGGTGTAGGCTAGTGGCTACAGCTCTGATTAGACCCCTAGCCTGGGAAACCTCCATATGCTGAGGGAAGCGGCCCTAGAAAAGGCAGAAAGACCAAAAACAAACAAAAACAAAAACGCCGTGAGGAAGAGGCTGTGGGAAGGAGAGTTGAAACATTGGGGAGCTGGGACGACAAAGAGGGTATCCCTGAGCAGAAGAAGAACCCTTAGACCAGCGGTTCCACCTCAGATGTCTGCAAGGCCAGGAGGTAAAGCAGATGAGTCAAGTGGGCTGGTGGGGACTGAGGGGAAACAGAAGGCAGAATCCTAAGGGCCTGTGGCCAGTTCTCTTGTATGAGATTCCGCATGTCCTCCATTGCCCTGCACTTCACAGCGTCTCCTGGTGGGAGGATATGCATCCTCGCCCCACTGCCCCAGGGCTTGCTTTGGTCAACTGGGATCTGAGCAGATAGGCCACATGCTAGGTTGGCGCTTGGTTTTCTTTGCCTTTTGCTGTTTTCCCTCTGCCGTGAGAACATCGTGTTCCAAGTACAGGCTGTTCCTTCAGCCTGGGTCTTGGAATAAAGGCACACAAATCAGAGCTTTAGCCCACACCACCACCAACATAAACCATGAAAGAGAAATAAATCTCTATTGTTGGAAGCGAGTGGGGTTTTGAAGCCATTAGTTACCACAGCAAAACTGACTAATACGAGAGTTCAACTAAAATAAAACTGTACTGGAGTTCCCTGGTGGCTCAATGGGTTAAGGATCTGGCATTGTCACTGCTGTGGCTTAGGTCACTGCTGTGGTGTGGGTTTGATCCCTGGCCTTTTGCAAGCTGCAGGCATGGCCAGAAAAATTAAAAACAAAATAAAGCTCTTCCCAGACATGTTTTTGCTCCTCAAATTTAAAAAATTCCACAGTTTGACACCATACTCTGTTACTGAGGCTGAGAACACAGGGACTTTCCTACATTGGTACAGCCTCCGTGGATGTTGGCAGTCCTTATCAAAATTACAAATGCAGATGGCTGAAATCAAAAAGACAGACAACGACAAGTCGGGAAAGGATATGGAGAAATGGGAGTCCTCATACATGGCGAATGGGAACATAAAATGGTAATAGCCGTTTTGGAAGACAGTGCACCAGTTCCTCAAAGTTAAATGTAAAGTTACTGTATGATCCAGCGGTTCCACTGCCGGGTATGTACCCAAGATAAGTGAAAACATGTCCATACACAAAACTGCATATTAATCTCCATAGCATGATTTACACTAGCCAGGAAGTGGAAGCAGCCTCAAGGTCCATCAGTTGGTGAATGAATGAATGATTTTTTTTTCTTTCGTCTTTTTGCCATTTCTTGGGCTGCTCCTGCGGCATGTGGAGGTTCCCAGGCTAGG
This sequence comes from Phacochoerus africanus, assembly GCF_016906955.1. Taxonomy (NCBI): domain Eukaryota; kingdom Metazoa; phylum Chordata; class Mammalia; order Artiodactyla; family Suidae; genus Phacochoerus; species Phacochoerus africanus. The sequence goes on along the minus strand of NC_062550.1, from coordinate 20,794,917 downwards.
GGTCCAGTCGGAGCTGTAGCTGCTGGCCTATGCCAGAGCCATAGCTACATAGGATCCGGGCCGCGTCTGCAACCTACACCACAGCTCACGGCAACGCCGGATCCCTAACCCACTGAGCAAGGGCAGGGATTGAACCCGCAACCTCACGGTTCCTAGTCAGATTCGTTAACCACTCCACCACGACGGACACTCTCAAATGAATGATTAAAATGTGATATATCCATGCAATGGAATACTGTCTGACCATAAAAGGGAATGCAGTTCTTTTACAGGTTGCAACATGAATGAACCTTGAAAACCTTACGCTAAGTAAAGGAAGCCAGTCACACAAGATCACATTCCGTGTGTTTCCATTTCTATGAAACGGCTAGAATAGGCAGGTCTTTAGGGGCAGAAAATAGATCAGTGGTTGCCAGGGGTGGGGGAAGGGGAGAATGGGGAGCAACTGCTCGTGAGTTTCTTTTTGTGGTGATGAAAATGTTCTGGAATTAGATTGTGTGTGATGCTTGCACAATTTTGTTGCTATACGAAAAACCACTGAATTGTACCCTTGGATATGTTTCAGAGCATGTAAATTATCTCGATGGAGCTGTTACATTAAAAAAAGATGAGGAAGCTCTATATATGTTCTAAGATTGCCCATATATTGTTAATTTAAAGAAGCAAGGTACACAAGTGATTATATTGCTATCTTTTATGTAAAAAAATGAGGAAATAATGTATATTCACTTTTTATTTTCATTTTTATTTCTTAGGGCTGTACCCACAGCACATGGAAGTTCTCAGGCTAGGGGTCCAATTGGAGCTGCAGCCGCCAGTCTACACCACAACCACAGCAATGCGGGATCCAAGCCACATCTGTGACCTACACCACAGCTCAAGGCAACGCTGGATCCTTAACCCACTGAGTGAGGCCAGGGATTGAACCCACATCCTCATGGATCCTAGTTGGGTTCGTTAGCCCCTGAGCCACAAAGGGAACTCTTGTATATTCTCATTTGTTAGTATTCACGTTAAAAATTCGGAAAGGTTGCCTGAGAAACTTAATACAAATGCTTACCTGGAATGGGGTAGAAATTAGATTTTTCACTATTAATATTTTTCTATATTTTGTTTTTTGAAGTAACTGCCTAAATGTTGCTTGATCAAAAATTTAAAAATTTGGAGTTCCCCTGTGGCACAGTGGGTTTCGAATCTGACTGCAGTGGCTCAGGTTGCTGCAAAGGCATGGGTTGGATCCACCACTCAGTGCAGTGGGTGAAAGGATCTGGCATCGTGGCAGCTGTGGCATAGGTCACAGCTACAGCTTGGATTCAATTCTTGGCCCAAGAACTTCTATGTGATGGGTATGGCTATAAAAAAAAATTAAAATTGGAAAGAACACATAATGAATGCCAAACTATAATAATAAAAGGGATCTTCCTTCTGATTGTTTTCATAAGAAGCTGGAAGTTTTAGTATGACAATTATTTTTTACTTATTATTTTTAAAGTTTTAAAATGCACTATTCAGAGTTCCCTGGTGGCCTAGTGGGTTGAGGATCTGGCATTGTCACCGCTGTGGTGTGGGTTTGATGGCTGGCCCAGGAGCTTCCGAATGCCATGGCCAAACAACAACAAACACACTCTTCAGGCCAAACAAAACTCTATCTGGGGGTAGGAGTTGGTCCTCTGTCTTCCAGTTTGTGACCTGTGCTATATAGACTGCGAACCTCATGAGGGCAGGTATGCGGTCTTTTGCTCTCCATTATGACCTCTAGTGGCCACCAAAGTGCTTGGCACATACCTACCAGATGCTGAGTAAATATTGAAGGGTGGGAGGGATCCAGAGTGCAGGTGACCAAAAGTTGAGTAGGTTTTGATGGCTTTTTTTGCCCACCTGCCAGATCCGTAACCCACAAAGCCACAAGAGAACTCTGGGAAGTTCTCGGGGCCAGGGATTGAACCCGTGCCACAGTAGCCACCTGAACTGCTGCAGGGACAGCACCGGATCCTTAACCCACTGCTCCACCAGGGAACTCCTTTATCTTCTATAAGAAATTTGAAATGAGAGAAGGAAACCGGGAGAAGGTTGATAGGTAAATAATTTGAGAGGTATGGGGAAATTGATGAAGGAATTGCTAACAGAGGATTAGAGATAGAGGTGACAGTAGAAGAATAGTATTGTTGCCAGGCAGTGTTGCACGTCCAGTGGAGCAGAGTCACTGCTGCTTTTTGCCTCCGAAGATGACACTACCTTGATTACAGTCCTGGAAGTTCCCTTCGCCTCTCTCTTGAGTTGGGAGAAACTTGATGTGGTCTGGTGCTCTATTCTTTATCTATGACCTGGTCTTGGCTGATTGGTTGGTTTGTTTAGTTTCATCTCTGAAAGTCTTTGGATCCTCCGTTGTTCTGAAACAATATTATAGTCTGTCTTCCTGAAAGTCATTCGGTGGATCCTTTTGATTTGTTCTTTTCTATGAAGCTTTTTTTAAAAACTTCCTTTCCTCCTTTTTTCCCTTCTCTTTCTGAGACCTCTTTGGTTGACTCTTAGGCCTTTTGGATTGATCTTCCATAGTTCTTTTTTGTTTTTTGGGTGAGTGTTTTCTAGGGCCACATCTGCGGCATATGGAGGTTCCTGGGCTAGGGGTCAAATCTACACCGGCCTACACCACAGCTCACAGCAACGCTGGATCCTTAACCCACTGAGCAAGGCCAAGGATTGGACCTGCAACCTCATGGTTCTTAGTTGGATTGTTTCCACTGCGCCACGACAGGAACTCCTTCCATCGTTCTCTTTTATTGTCCATTTCTTTTAATATTTGTCTTTCTGTGTGGTTTTCTTCACTTTATTTATGATTTTTCATTTCTGTTTTCATGGATTTTTAAAATCCTAGAGCTCCTTATTTTTCTTTGAGTATTCCTTTTTGAGAGCAACCTATTTTTTTTGTGTGTGTGGATATAATATCTTCTTTAATTTTTAAAGCTTTCTTCTGTTCCCTGCATTTCTCCTCCTCCATCAAGTGCTTTTGTCCATTTGTCTGCTTTCACCTCTGTGGTTCATGTTACAGGCTTTCCTCAAGTGTCTGGTAGTCCTCGGCTTGTGTTCTGCTCACATTTAAGAGTGGGGCACTAGGAGTTCCTGATGTGGCACAGGGGGGTTGGGGACATCTTGGGAGTGCTAGGATGCAGGTTCTATCCCCGGCCTGGCACCGGGGTTAATAAGGATCCAGCATTGCTGCAGCTTCGGCTTAAGTTGTGACTGCGGCTTGGATCTGATCTCTGGCCCAGCAATTCCATATGCATTGGGACGGGGAAAAATGGAAGGAAAAAAAAAAAAAAAAGAGTGTGGCACTAAGGCCTATTGGAAGACCCAAGTGCGTGGACAGGTTGTTATTTATTGACTCGTGGGCATCACTGACTAGATGATTGGGCAAGGACTGGGACAAGAGTGTCAGGTCTTTCTCTGGGGCTGTTAGTCACTTTCTCCAGAAAGGCAGATGAACCTATCTACAGAAAAGAAACAAACTCCTGGACTTGGAGAACAGACTTGTGTTTGCCAAAGGGGAGGGGAGGGAGTGGGATGGCCTGGGAGTCTGAGGTCAGTAGATGCAAACCATTGCATTTGGAGTGGATAAGCAACGAAATCTTGCTGGGTAGCACAGGGAACTATATCTAGTCACTTGTGATGGAGCATGATGGAGGATGATGTGAGAAAAAGAATGCGTGTGCATATATATGTGTGTATATATATGTGTGTGTATATATGTATATGTGACTGGGTCCCTTTGCTGTACAGTAGAAAATTAACAGAACACTGTAAACCAAGTGTAATGGAAAAAATAAAAATCATTTAAAATGCCAAAAAAAAGGAGTTCCCGTCGCAGTGGTTAACGAATCTGACTAGGAACCATGAGGTTGCAGGTTTGGTCCCTGGCCTCGCTCAGTGGGTTAAAGGATTCGGCGTTGCCGTGAGCTGTGGTGTAGGTCGCAGACACGGCTCGGATCCCGAGTTGCAGTGGCTCTGGCGTAGGCCAGTGGCTACAGCTCCGATTCGACCCCTAGCCTGGGAACCTCCATATGCTGCAGGAGCAGCCCTAGAAAAGGCAAAAAGCCAAAAAAAAAAAAACCCAAAAAACCCCAAAAAAGATATTTCTCCAGAAAGGAATCCTCCAGTCTCCTGGTTCTGGATGGTTTACCCCTGGCCACTGGTTCTGAATAACAATTGGGAGGGAGGAATTGACTCAATAAATAACTTCCTCCTAATCCTCCTGGATTCAGTACAGTGTCTCATCATCGCCTTCTGTGCTGCTGCCTGGCTTTCCTAAAACCTGGCCTCTCTGTTTCAGTTTCTCTAGAAATCAGACTTCCTACTTTGGAAGTAAGTGGTGGGGAGGGGGGTTGCTGAATGGGAAGGGGGAGGAAAGTCAGGGTCTAAATATTCCTTATATAAATTTTCATCTGATTTCCATGTTTTTTTTTTGTCTTTTGTCCTTTTAGGGTCACACCCTCTGCATATGGAGGTTCCCAGGCTAAGGGTCGAATCGGAGCTGTTGCTGCCTACACCACAGCAACACCAGATCCGAGTCACATCTGCGACCTACACCATAGCTCATGGCAACGCCAGATCCTTAACCCACTGAGCGAGGCCAGGGATTGAACCCGCAATCTCATGGTTCCCAGTCGGATTCGTTTCTGCTGCGCCACGATGGGAACTCCCTGATTTCCATGTTTTTAGCTGTGCCTCTCCCTCCTGTCTTCCACGCTAGCTAGTGCTTTTAATTCCTGAGCCTTTCTGGGCTTCTGCCCTAAGAACCTTGTATCCCATTGGCATAGCCCTCTGCAGACAGACCAGCTTTGGCTTTCTGCCGTTTGTTAATGAACCAGTTATTGCTTCTCATCTGCTTTCCATCTTTTACAGCTATTGACACTGCTCACCTCTCATCTCTCTTCTCATTTGCTTTATTCTTCTGGATTTAAAATTCAACCGATGTAATTCTAGGAGCAGTGGTACACATACGTGTTTAATCTGCCCAGTTTAATTGGAATGAGCACAGAGACCACGAATTCATAGCAAAACCAATTTGAATGGTTAGGTGGTTTTCACTAGCAGAATCCAGCAGTCTTGGTGGGTTTGGTAAGAGAAGAACTGGCCAGTTCGATCGGGGTTTTGCCAGGGGAATTTGGTGGAAGGACAGTAGGGCCAGGGAGTTGAGGATTTTGAGAGTGGTTGAAACAACAGATCATGCAGTCTAGGGTGTGTAAGTGAAGGAAAGAAAGATAAGAGGGCGTTGATGGTTAAAGGAGTTTGTAGACTAGAGATCCCACAAAGTCAGAAAAACTTGTCTATTTTATTTTATGTTATTTTATTTTATTTTAATCTTATTTTATTTTTGCCTTTTAGGGCCACATCTGTGGCATATGGAAGTTCCCAGGCTCAGGGTTGAATCAGAGCTGCAGCTGCCAGACTACAGCACAGCCACAGTAACTCGGGATCCGAGCTCGTCTGCCACCTACACTACAGCTCACAGCAGCTCTGGATCCCTGACCCACTGAGCAAGGCCAGAGATCGAACCTGCATCCTCATGGATGCTAGTCAGATTCATTTCCCCTGAGCCACGATGGGAACTCCCCCTTTTCATTTCTGAGCCGTGACTTTGGTGGAATGGATACGGAAGGGGCCGAGTGGACAGAGCCATGGTCTTCCCTGCAGATCTCTCTTTACAGCTTTGGGAACAGCCTTGCTCCAATCAGGGGTCTCCTTTCTTCATCAATCAGTCCTTGCTCGCAGTCTGCTTTCCACTCCCCTGGCCGGCTTGCCATATCCATCGGCCTGAGCTAATGAACGGCCAGCACATGCCCAGGAGATGCTCTCTTTCAGCCTCTCATTTTACAGAAACTGAGCCCCTGAGGTACCCTCACTCTTGGACAGAGAGGTCTTTGCACCACAGCAGGCTCAGGGACCCAGGAAGCCCCGGATAAGGTGGTCAAACCTGGTAATCAGGTGGGGGAGCGGCTTCAGAGTCCCAAATGCCATGGTCCGGGCCCAGCTGGGGTGTATACTGGCTGCATGACCCAGACGTGTTACCTAGTAGTGTCTCTGAAATCTCAGTTTCCTCATCTTTAAATGTGGCGAATAAACTTGCCCTCCATGGCTGTGCAGACTAGGATAATGCATATTAAGTACTTAGTGAGGCGTGTGGTAAGTACTTCAACGGTACCTATTTTTATTAGCCTTGGTCCTTCTAGTCGTTCCACCTAAAATGCCACTGCCGCCATGCACTGGGGGAGCCAGAGTGAGCCCTGATGAGAGATCAAGTCTCCTTCTCAAAGTTATGCTCCCCTAGTTTCCCCAAACCGAATCTACTGAGAAATTCAAGGGTAGGACCACTAGGGTCCTTCGGACCTGTGTTTTCGACCAGCATGGGTTCCAGTGGCTGTGGGCAGTGGATTACATCAGAGCAGCCCCCTTTGAGGAAGGTTCCTCCCCTTCCGTGTTTTCTGCCTCCTCTTGCCCCCCTCGTTAGGGGTTCCCCACACCTTGGTGTTGCCCCTCTCTCCCTGGGCATCTCTGAGCATCCTCTCCCATGGGGAGTGGAGCCCATCCAAGGCTTGAGCTGTGCCCTGACTCTCGAATCTGCTTTTCATTCTTGCATCTCATCAGACCCCTGGACCCGATTTCCTCCCATACAAGTGTCTGTAGTCTTGGACACCTCCCCTTGGACGAGTACTTCCAGGAAATAACCATTTTACTTGCCATCCAGCCTCCCCTTTGTGTGTCCCTATTTCTTTCAGGGGCACCATTATTTTTCCAGTCACCTGGACTTGAAATCCCGGGGTCATCTTTGACCCTTCCTCCAGTGTAGATTCCCTAAGTGTTGAATTCGGCGTAATCCAGCAAGTGGTAGAGCCTGCAGATTCCCCTACCTGTCCTTTCCTGCCGAGACTACCTTTCCTCACTTGTGGATCACCTCTGACCTGGTTACAGCAGAGGCCTCTTCATTCTGCTCCTGTGCACGGGTCTTCTGAGAGCATCGATTGCATGACATTTTTCCTAGCCACAGAATCTTGCAGTGGCTTCCCATTTTCTGCAGGATCTCGGTTCTCAGCCTGGCTGGCACTCAAGGCTCCCCATAGTCTCGTGCAGCTCTGCCCACCCTGCCTTTGCTCCCATATCGTCCTCGCAGACCTTCTCTCCAGTCAGCCAGGTACCTTCACAGACCTTAGAACCAGCCATTCTCATTCTTTTTTTTTTTTTGTCTTTTTAGGGCTGTACCTGCGGCATATGGAACTTCAGGCTAGGGGTTGAATTGGAGCTGTACCTGCCGGCCTACACCACAGCCACAGCCATGCCAGATCCGAGCCACATCTGCACCCTACACCGCAGCTCACAGCAGTGCTGGATCCTTTAACCCACTGAGCAAGGCCAGGGATCAAACCCAAATCCTCATGGATACTAGTACTACAAAGAGAACTCCAAGTTTGTTTGTTTGTTTTCCTACTCATTCTTGATGTAAGCCCATGGCATTCCTCCCCTGCTCCTGAATGCCTCTTCCTCCATTTCAGCAGTCCCATTTCTCCTGCCTGCTGTCACCATTCAGCCCCTGTTCCCCTCCACATCTCGCCCAGTCCTCGTCTTCCTCTCCTCTTCTGCATAGCACCTGGGGAGTTCCTGTCGTGGCGCAGCAGAAACGAATCTGACTAGGAACCATGACGTTGCAGGTTCGATCCCTGGCCTCGTTCAGTGGGTTAAGGATCCGGCTTTGCCGTGAGCTGTGGTGTAGGTCGAAGATGCGGCTCGGATCCTGAGTTGCTGTGGCTGTGGTGTAGGCCAGCAGCTACAGCTACGATTTGACCCCTAGCCTGGCAACCTCCATATTGCAGGGGGTGGGGCCCTAAAAAGCAGAAAAGAAAAGAAAAAAAAGAACAGCATCTGGGCTGTAACAATTGCATGTGCATCTGTCACCCTAGGGCCCTGCAAAGGCCACTCCATGTTTCTTAAGCACTCTCAGGCTGCAAGGAACAGGGTTACACTTGTTTAACAAACTGTTCCCTCAGGGTAGCCTCCTTTCCTTCCTGCTCTTCTTTAGAGGAGAGGGCTTGAGAAATCAGGACAGCTCTGAGAAGATTCTGGGGGTGGGGATGCAAAGATTGGCCCGAGACCTCTGCCTGAGCCGTTTCCCCTCTCTAGTCTCCTCCAGGCTCCCTGCCCCCTCCGTCTCCAGGGTCACCTGCCACAGTTTCCTGCCTCTGGCCCCCACTGCTCTTGGTCCTCTGCCAAACACCCCTCTGGTCCCCACTCCGGGCCCTTTGGTTCGTGGTTGGAAGCCCCTCTTCCAGCTGCCTCTCCCCTCTGCTCCTCTCCAGTCTGGGGTGAATACAGCATGTGTTTCTGCCTTACATGCTCATCTCCCCGCTTCTTCATGCCAGCTAATGATTATTCAGGAAACTTCTCTCAACCTGCTGGCCTTGACCCAAATCTTTAGGGCAAGGGTCATGAGAGTGATGTCATGGGTCATGTGACTGCTGCCTATACCTCTCTCCCTCTGCTGCCCTGGTCCTAACATTCTAGAAAGCTAATTGTGTCCCCTGCCTCCAGCTCTCTTGGACAGAAGCCTGAGCTGAAAGGTAAGCCTCTCAATCTGTGCCTTAGGTGGGCAGTGGCTGCTGGATTCCACCTGCTCAGCACAAACCGCTTTTTTTCTTTCCCACCTGTTTCTCCTGGCCCTCTCCTCGGAAGCTCTCACTTGCCCTTGTCTGCACCGTGAAGGCTGGGGCTGAGCCGCACGACTGTGCCCCTCGTGGAGTTGGGGTTCTTGGCTGGTTAGGTCCAGATGGGGTCCACAGGCTGAGTGCAGAATAACTCCTGCTCTGCTCACAGACCTTATCCTGATGGCTGACTCCAAACCACTCCTCTCCCTTGATGGGGACCCCGCGGCTGCAGAAGCTTTGCTCCAGGATGTGTTTGGCATCGTGGTGGATGAGGTCATTCGGAAAGGGACCAGCGCCTCCGAGAAGGTGGGTCTTTTCTCGCTTCTCCTGCCTATCAAACCCGGCTCAGAACATTCCTCCTCTATCCAGGCTTCTCCCTAGAATTCATCACTGTCTCACTGTGCCTCGGGGACTATACACTGGGTCAGACGGTGTTTATTTACCCATGTTCTGCTGTTGCTTTGAAAATTATTCCCAACTTGCTGGAAGTGCAAGTTGGTGGTGCCTTGTGTCTGTCGAGACGTGGTTTGGGCAGCCAGTCCGTGGGGTGTCTCAGGGCCCCCAGGATCTCCCGCTCCTTCTAGGTCTGCGAATGGAAGGAGCCAGAGGAGCTGAAGCAGCTGCTGGACTTGGAGCTGCGCAGCGAGGGGGAGTCACAGGAGCAGATCCTAGAGCGGTGCCGGGCTGTGATCCGCTACAGCGTGAAGACCTGTGGGTCCTGGGTCCCGGAGGGAGGAGTGTCTGGGATTCGTCCTCAACTCCACCCTGAGCCCCCTGCCCGCTTCTCCAGGTCACCCTCGTTTCTTCAACCAGCTCTTCTCAGGGTTGGATCCCCATGCCCTAGCTGGGCGCATTGTCACCGAGAGCCTCAACACCAGCCAGTGAGCCATCCCTGGGCCCCCTCTCCCACCCCACAAAGGACTTGGGTCTGCAGGGGGCACACCTGGCATGGGGAGAGAATGGGGATTGCCCCCTCTCTTTGCTGCCAATCTCTGCTGGCAGAGTCTTCACCCTCGTACCCTTTGGGCTCCCTTTCTCCAGGCTTTCTCATACCTCCGGGCTCCCGTTGTTTCTCCTCCTTCCCTGGTTCTTTGTCCTCAGCCCAGTCCTCTCTTTGGACCCTCCCCTCGCTCCCTCTCTCCCCCACTCCTCTAAGAGTCCCTCCAGTTCTCATTGTCCCCTCTCCTGGCAGGTACACATATGAAATCGCCCCCGTGTTTGTACTCATGGAAGAAGAGGTGCTGAAGAAACTCCGGGCCCTGGTGGGCTGGAGCTCTGGGGATGGGGTCTTTTGCCCTGGTATGTGACCAGGAAAGGGGGTGCCTGTCTTTGGTCTTTTCAAGTGTTCCTCCTCTCCCGCTGTTCTCTGGCTCTCAGCTGGCAGCGAGGAGCACGTCCTCTTTGTTTCTTCTCCAGCTGGGCTCGGGCCAAACCCGAGAAAAGCTGTCCAGTCCCCCGTATCCTGGTGTTTGCCCAACAGTCCGTGGGGTCAGCACTTCAGTGCTTGCTGACCTGATGGGGGGTGGGGGTGGATCCTGGGATCGGCCCAGGATAAGGAGGGGTAGTCCAGGGAATCTGCAGATCCCGCTCCTGGCTTGCTGGCTTGCCATTTGTCGAGCCCTTGGAACTCATGGCCTGAGAGCCAATCACTCTGCTTCTTTGATCAGTTCTGGGTGGATAGGTCAGGAGAGCCACACTCCAGTTCTGACCCACTGCCCCTCCCTCTCGCTACCACCTCTTCCCTGTGACAGGTGGCTCCATCTCCAACATGTATGCTATGAACCTGGCCCGCTATCAGCGCTACCCGGATTGCAAACAGAAGGGCCTCCGGGCACTGCCACCCCTGGCCCTCTTCACATCCAAGGAGGTGAGAAGTGGCACGAGCCTTCCTGGGGCTCCCAATTCTAACCTCCACCCAGCTGAGTCTGAGACCCGTCAGGTTCTCTGCCTGCCCAGACCCACCTCTGCTGAGGCCAGCCTGCCCCCGCCCCCCCCGGCAGATGTGCCTCCTTCTAACCAAGGAGGTGGAGGAAACGCTTCCATTCGCCTTGGCTTCTGTCTGGGGGTAGTGGAGGGGCAGCCAGGAATGCTTTCTACTAAGAGTATGGTCCACAGCGGTGTCTGTATCACCTGGGGTCTTGTTAGAAATGCAGATTCTTGGAGCTCCCATCAGAAATCAGCAGAAATGAATCTGACTAGCATCCATGAGGACGCAGGTTCAATCCCTGGCCTTGCCCAGTGGGTTAAGGATCCGGCGTTGCCGTGAGCTGTAGTGTAGGTCGCAGACGCGGCTTGGATCTGGCATTGCTGTGGCTGTGGTGTAGGCCAGCTATAGCTCCAATTCGACCCCTAGCCTGGGAACCTCCCTATGCTGTGGATGCGGCCCTAAAAAGACGCACCCTCCCCCCCCCAAAAAAGAAAAAGAAATGCAGAGTCTCGGGTCCCAGCCCAGACCTACTGAATAGGAATCTGCATTTTAACCAGACCCACCGGGGAAGCGAGAACATCGGAGAAGCCCTGGTGTCCAGGATCTCGTGTATTTCACCAGTCTCTCTCCACTCCTCCCCCGGCCCTCTGCCTTCCTCCACAGTGTCATTACTCCATCAAGAAGGGAGCTGCCTTTCTGGGACTTGGCACCGACAGTGTCCGAATAGTCCAGGCAGATGAGAGGTGAAGGTCCTTCTGTCTGCGTGGCTCAGACCCAGCCTGGCTTAGCGTGCCCTCCCGCTGCCAGAGGCTCTGGCCTGAGGCCCTCACCCCAGTGGACTTCTCTCCCCATTCTGTTCCCGCAGAATTGCCGCTTCATGCCTACCAGTGCCTGCTTAGAGTCTCCGCCCTGTCCCTGAGATCTCTTTACCTCTCTTAGGGAAAAATCAACATTGTGGCCTCTGCATTGCTAAGCTCACATTACCCTGCTCTCGACAGTTCTGCCGCCTAGTCTAGAGAGTCTGTTACTTCTCTACCTACTCAGTTTTCTTTTCCAGAGGGAAAATGATCCCTGAGGATCTGGAGCAGCAGATCAGACTGGCTGAGGCTGAGGTGAGTGAGTGAAGGGGGCTGGAGCAGTGGAGCAGGACAACCCCCCCCGCCCCCCCCCGGTCCCTTTCTTAGAGGATTCTTTGGCCTGTCCTGACTCAAGGCATCCTTTCCCCACCCCCATCTCCACAGCTGTGTCCTCCCCCACCACGGGCTGCATTGATTCCTGGGGAGGCTGGGGAGCGAGGACACTACAGTCTGAGACCCATGGGCAGGATTGAGCTCGAGGCAGCTGCAGGACCAGGTCACTGAGTGGAGTCCCAAGGAACACTGCCCGGAGGGTGTGGGGGACCCGAAGTGTAGCGCAGAAGGTTTCTGGGAGCTGGGAGGGCCTGTGCAGGAAGATGTGCGGGCTTGGAGCGGTGGGAAGTGTGGAGGCTCCCGGACGGCCCTCCACCCCCCACCACCAACTGGGGGACCTGGAAACAGCTACAGCCATCCTAGAGGGCATTTGGGCACAATCTGTACAATTTTTTTTTTTTTTATGGCTGCACCTGTGGCGTATGGAAGTTCTTAAGCTAGGAGTCGAGTTGGAGCTGCAGCTGCCGGCCTCCACCACAGCCACAGCAACTCAGGATCCAAGCCGCATCTGTGACCTCTGCTGCAGCTCACAGCAATGCCAGATCCTTACCGCCGTGAGTGGGCCCAGGGATAGAACCAATATCCTCAAGGACACTATGTCGGGTTCTTAACCCACTGAGCCACAATGGGAACTCCTGAACAATTGTTAAATATAGTAGATTCCTTAGAATTTTCTAGATACAATGTCATGTAATTTGAAAACAGAGATAATATTGCCTTTTCTCTTTCCAATCTGGATGCCTCATTTTTTTTACCTCATTGCCCTACTAGAGCCTCGGCACAGGGTTGAAAAGAAATGCAGAGACTGAAGAAACATCTTGTCTTGTTCCTGATCTTAGGGGAGAGGATTTCCGTCTGTCACTCTTTTTTTTTTTTGTCTTTTTGCCTTTTCTAGGGCCACTTCGCGACATATGGAGATTCCCAGGTTAGGGGTCGAATCGGAGCTGTAGCCACCAGCCTAGGCCAGAGCCACAGCAACGCGGGATCCTAGCCGCGTCTGCAACCTACACCACAGCTCACGGCAACGCTGGATCCCCAACCCACTGAGCAAGGCCAGGGACCCCAACCTGCAACCTCATGGTTCCTAGTGGGATTCGTTAACCACTGCGCCACGGCAGGAACTCCCATCTGTCATTGTTGAGTGTGATGGTAGCTGTGGAGTTTTTGTAGTTGCCCTTTATCCGGTTGAGGGATTTTTAGTTTTTGAAGTGTTTTTACCATGAAGGAGTATTGGATTTTGTCGAAAGTCTTCTGTGTCTATTGAGATGATCAATAGACCACACTGAGATGTGGGTTTTTTCCCTTTATTCTGTTGGTAAGGTTGTATCACATTAATTGATATATATATTTTTTTGTCTTTTTGTCTTTTTGCCTTTTCTAGGCTGCTCCTGTGGCATATGGAGGTTCCCAGGCTAGGGGTGGAATCCGAGCTATAGCCACTGGCCTACGCCACAGCCACAGCAATGCCAGATCCAAGCTGAGTCTGTAACCTACACCACAGTTCACGGCAACGCCAGATCCCTAACCCACTGAGCAAGGCCAGGGATTGAACCCTCAACCTCGTGGTTCCTAGTCAGATTTGTTAACCACTGAGCCATGACAGGAACTCCGACATTAATTGATTTTTGGATTGTTATACCAGCTTACACTCCTGGAACAAATCCCACTTTATCATGGCGTATAATTCTTTTTATATATTGCTGCAAATTTGGTTTGCTAGTGTTTTGTAGATTTTTATGTCTATTTATTTATAAGATATGTATATATGTATATATATAACCATTGGGCTAAGATGGGAACTCCTTAGATATATTTTGTAGTTTTCTTGTGATGTTAAGTGTGGATTTTTTTTTTTCTGTCATTTTGCTATTTCTTGGGCTGCTCCAGCAGCATATGGAGGTTCCCAGGCTAGGGGTCTAATCGGAGCTGTAGCCACCGGCCTACGCCAGAGCCACAGCAATGTGGGATCCGAGCCGCGTCTGCAACCTACACCACAGCTCAGGGCAACGCCGGATCGTTAACCCACTGAGCAAGGGCAGGGACGGAACCCGCAACCTCATGGTTCCTAGTCAGATTCGTTAACCACCGTGCCACAACGGGAACTCCTCTTGTGATGTTTTGTCTGGTTTTGGTATCAGGGTAATATGTACCTCATAGGATGAATATGGAAGTGTTTCTTCCTCTTCTTTTTTTTCTTTTGGAAGTTTACGAAGAGCTGATATCAGTTCTTTTTTATGTGTTTTGTAGAATTTATCAGTGAAGCCATCTGAGCCTGTGCTTTCTTCATTGTAATTATTATTATTATTATTATTATTATTATTATTATTATTTTGCCTTCTAGGGCTGCATCTGCAACATATAGAGGTTCCCAAATTAGGGGTCGAATCAGAGCTGTAGCTGCTAGCCTACGCCACAGCCACAGCAATGCCAGATCCCCGGCCCACTGACCAAGGCCAGGGATGGAACCCACATCCTCATGGATACTAGTTGGATTCATTTCTGCTGTGCCACAACAGGAACTCCCCATAGTAGTTTTTTTAAACACGAATTCAGTTTCTTCATAAACTTTTGTCCTATAAGGGCATTTTAAATAGTATTTTGATCATCCAGTAAGACATTAAACTTTTTTGAAAGAATATAAGCTTTGGGGAGTCCCCTGGTGGTCTAGTGGTTGGGACTCGGTGCTTTCACTGCTGCAGTGCAGGTTCAGTCCCTGGTCTGGGAACTGAGATCCCACATCAAGCTGCTGCATGCCTTGGCAAAAAAAAAGCAAGCAAAAGGGAGGGAGGAACGAAGGAAGGAAGGAAGAAAAACAAAACAAAAAGAATATGAGCTTTGGAAATAGACCACCAGACAGTCCTCTGTTTAAATTCCATCTCTGGGGGGATGAATCAAGATGGCAGAGGAGTAAGACATGGCCCTCACCTTCTCCCACAAACACATCAAATTCCACCTCTGGGAGTTCCTGTCATGGCTCAGTAGTTAACGAATCCGACTAGGAACCATGAGGTTGCAGGTTCGATCCCTGGCCTCGCTCAGTGGGTTATGGATCTGGCATTGCCCTGAGCTGTGGTGTAGGTCCCAGATGTGGCTCGGATCCCGAGCTGGTGTAGGCTGGTGGCCATAGCTCGGATTCCACCCCTAGCCTGGGAACCTCCATATGCTGCAGGTGTGGCCCTAGAAAAGATAAAAAGATAAAATAAATAAATAAAATTCCATCTCTGGAGCTTTGGCTGGGGACAGGTTTCTTAACACCTCTGACTCTCTGTGTCCTCACTTGCAAATGAAGGGGGACAGTAACACACTGCGAGGTTGAAAGGGCGTAGGTCAGGCATGCAGAGCATTTAGAGCAGGGTCTCAGCAGGCGCTGGGTAGCTCTTGAGATGATTTCACAGCCTCTTTGTCCCTCTCCCTTTTTGCCGCAGGGTGCTGTGCCATTTCTGGTCAGTGCCACCTCTGGCACTACCGTGCTGGGGGCCTTTGACCCCCTGGAGGCCATTGCTGATGTGTGCCAGCGTCACGGGCTGTGGCTGCACGTGGATGTGAGTGGGACTCAGGCCTGGGGGTGAGGTGGGCTGAGCCGAGGCCAAAGCCAAGGCCCACGTTGTTCCTTCTGCTCCACAGGCCGCCTGGGGGGGGAGTGTTTTGCTGTCACAGACCCATCGACATCTTCTGGATGGGATCCAGAGGTTCGTACTGCCCCTTCCTTCCTGAGTCTCATCCTTCAGGGCCTTGATCCAGAGCAGTCTCGGACCGGGAGCTGGGATGGGAGTAGGGGGAGGAGGCTGGTAGGAGGGAGGGTTAGAGAGATGGTTGATTGGGGCTGGGAGGTCAGATGTCAGACTTGGGAATTCTGCTAGGCTGGGGAGAAACTAAAGCCCCTTTTATTGGAGATCCAGAAGGTGGGGGGCAGGAAGGGGGGGTGCTCTGGTTGGGCAGCTTGACGGGGAGCCAGCTGACCCTGCTTTGCTGTGCCCACCCCAGGGCTGACTCCGTGGCCTGGAATCCCCACAAGCTCCTCTCCGTAGGCCTGCAGTGTTCGGCTCTCCTTCTCCGGGACACATCGGTGGGTCCGCCCCTGCCCGCCCCCCGCCCTGCCTCCCACCCTGGACCTCTGTCTCCCACCCCACCTGAGAGGGGCTCCTGGCCTCACTGTGTTCTCCTGACCATCCTTCTGAAGCCAAATATCTGCCACTGCCCTAATCTCCCTGTTGTGGGCTCCCTCTCTCCCCCTGACTTAGTGCAAAGGAAATAGCGATCGGAGGGATCCTGAGTTGTTTGGAAAGAACTCTGTCGAAAGAAACACCAGAGAGAGGGTTTCAGTCAGCTGGCAGCCATGCTGTCAGTGCCGCCTGGTTCTAGGGACAGAAATGCGTGGACTGAGCTAAGACATCGCCCTGAGCTAAGGCATCGCCCAGTGCGGGGCCCTGGAAGAAACCTCGGTGGAGAGGGTGGGTCTGACCATCTCCCCACCCTCCGCAGAACCTGCTCAAGCGCTGCCACGGGTCCCAGGCCAGCTACCTCTTCCAGCAGGACAAGTTCTACGACGTGACCCTGGACACGGGGGACAAGGTGGTGCAGTGTGGCCGCCGCGTGGACTGTCTGAAGCTGTGGCTCATGTGGAAGGCACAGGGCGGGCAGGGGCTGGAGCGGCGAGTGGACCAGGCCTTTGCCCTTGCCCGGTAGGAGTGGGGGCGGTCCTGGTTCCCCTCCCCCTGGGGTCCAGCCCCTGCACCCCTTTCCTCAGGGTCTCTGGGCTCACTCTCTGGGTCGCTTCTGTTTGTGGCATCTCTGCCTTTCCGCCTCCACCCGTGAGTTCTCACTCTCTGTTCACAGGTACCTGGCGGAGGAATTGAAGAAGCGGGAGGGGTTTGAGTTGGTCATGGAGGTACGACAACCTCGTGCTGTTTCGCATCCCTCCACCCCCTGCCTGTCCCACTCGCAAAGCCCTGATGAGGAAAGAGGGGGCAGTGAGAGGAGAATGGTCCCCCTGCCTCAGCTCACACCTTCCTATACCTCATTCCTCCCAGCCTGAATTTGTCAATGTGTGTTTCTGGTTCGTGCCCCCCAGTCTGCGGGGAAAGAAGGGGAGTCCGGATTACAATGAAAGGCTGGCTAAGGTAGGCAGTCTCTTCCCGGCGCTGATGAACTGGTTGGGAACTGATGCAGCTGGTGCGTTTCCGCCCCCTGCTGGCTGTGAGTGAGATGGCAGGTCCCTTTGCTAGACTGGCCGCTGAGGTGGGGCTGTAACCCAGAAGAGGACGCCCACTTGTCCTCATTTCTTTGAGGTTGAAGATGGGGAATAAGGTATCTCTTTCTGGGAAGGAAGAAGGCAGAGAGGGGCCTCACAAGAGAAGTCACTCGTACAGTACATAGATCTCTTGTGCAGGGCGTTCTGCTGAGAGCTCAGCCCCAGGATGGAGGTGTCAGGCAGAAAGATCTTGGAAATTTTACTCACTGATGCTGGGGACAGAACAGCCCAGTCAGGCCAAGAGACCCTTGGTCCCTAAGGGTAGATCAGTAAGGGGCTGCGGTTGGTCTGAAAGGATCAGAGTGTTCTCGCTCTTGAGGAGTATTTATTTATTTATTTGCTTTGCTTTGCTTTTTAGGGCCATACCCGCAGCATATGGAAGCTCCTAGGCCAGGGGTCGAATGGGAGCTGTAGCTGCCAGCCTATGCCATAGCATGTGGGATCCAAACCATGTCTGACCTAGACCACAGCTCACGGCAACGCCAAATCCTTAACCCACTGAGTGAGGCCAGGGATTAAACCCGCATCCTCGTGGATACTAGTCGGGTTCATTACCACTGAGCCCCAGCAGGAACTCCAAGGAGTCATTATTTTACAGAACAGGAGTTACCTATTTGAAGCCACTGTGTTCAAGGCAGTTTTGGAAATTACATATTAGATCACAGGGTGCAGATCAAAAATATTACAGGAGTTCAGAGAAGGGAGAAAAAGGTGTCAAGGATGACGAAAGCTTGAAGTTAGACCGAAAGAGCAGTGTAGAGATTCAGCGAAGCGCCAGGATTTAGCAGAAAACGGCCCATGTGACAACTTGAAGATTGGTGAGATGGAAAGAACCCAGGGGGTAGAGAGGGCCCAGCAGGCTGGACGGGGTGGCGAAGGTAAGCTGGGGCCGCGGTCAGGATCCGGGCAGCGAGTGCTGCCTCTGGAAGGAGGCTGGGCGGAGGGACATACAAGTCCAAGCCCCGGAGCCCACCCCACCGCCTGACCCCACCCGGGCCGCTGCTGGCAGCTTGCGCCCCTCCTCCCCCAGGTGGCGCCCATCCTCAAGGAGAGCATGGTGAAGAAGGGCTCCATGATGATCGGCTACCAGCCCCACGGCACCCGGGGCAACTTCTTCCGCATGGTCGTGGCCAACCATGCACTGACCCGGGTTGATATGGACTTCCTGCTGAACGAGCTGGAACAGCTGGGCCAGGACCTCTGAGCCGCTCCTTCTGGCTGCTGGCCTGGACCCCCACCCCCACCCCACCGTCTCCGTCTCCCTAAATCCCCTCCCTGTGTTCTCAAGAACAACCTCTCAACAGCCTCTTTAGGAAACAATTCTAGGAAACAAAGTCGTCTTAATTTTTTTTTTTTTTTCCCTTTTAGGGCTGCACCTGCGGCATATGGAGGTTCCCAGGCTAGGGGTCAAACCGGAGCTATAGCTGCCAGCCTACTCCCCACAGCAATGTGGGATCCAAGCCGCACCTGCGACCTACACCTCAGGTCACCGCCACACTGGCTCCTTAACCCACTGAGGGAGGCCCAGGGATCGAACCTGCAACCTCATGGTTACTGGTCAGGTTTGTTTCTGCTGTGCCACAATGAGAATCCCAAAGTCATTTTAACTTTTATGTACTTTGACCCACTCACTCTCCTTTAAGTATTTGATATTAGGAGAATGTTGAAATAAACCATAGCATATCCAAATCATGGAATCTTACTCTGCCATTAAAATTATGTTTACAAAGAGGATTTTTATAGATAAGAGAAAAATAACTTCAATATAGTATTACATTGAGAAAGCTGGGTGTAAGACTTTATATGTAGTAATATCTGAGCTGTAGTCAAAAATACATAGGAGTTCCCTTGTGGCACAGCATGTCAAGGGTGCAGTGTTGTCACTGCAGTGGCTCAGATCACTGCTGTGGCACAGGTTCAGTCCCTGGCCCAGGAATTTCCACATGCTGCAGGTATGGCCAAAAAAAAAAAAAAAAAAAAAAAGTAGAAAGAGACTGATGAAATGAAGTATGCTGAAATGTTAATAGTCTTTCCTGGGATGGGAGTATAGGCAATTTAAAGATTAACTTCCTTATACATTTTGTGCTTTCCCCTTTTATGGTATAATGAATATCTATTACTTTTATGGTAGGAAAATAATAAAGTTTAAATTTCAGCTGTCGTCTTTTGGTATGTTTTGAAGTTTGTTACCTGTAAACAAAAGAGTAGAGAATGCAGATTTATAAAAGAGTAATGAAAGGTATGAGAGGCTAAAAATAGGAAAAAATTTTCCCAAAAATCTTGAGTAGGAAGGGAAAGATCAAAAATGGAGTCACTCTCGGAGTTCCTGTCATGGCTCAGTGGAAACAAATCTGACTAGCATCCATGAGGACCCATGTTCCATCCCTGGCCTTGCTCAGTGGGCTAAGGATCCCAGCGTTGCCATGAGCTGTGGTGTAGGTCGCAGACGTGGCTCAGATCTGGTGTTGTTGTGGCTGTGGCATAGGCCAGCGGGTTTAGCTGCAATTCGACCCCTAACCTGGGAACCTCCATATGCCATGGGTGTGGCCCTAAAAAGAGAAAAAGAAAAAAAAAATGGAGTCACTTTGAAATTAACTGTGCTGGGAGTTCCCGTCGTGACGCAGTGGTTAACGAATCCGACTAGGAACCATGAGGTTGCGGGTTCGATCCCTGGCCTTGCTCAGTGGGTTAACGATCCGGCGTTGCCGTGAGCTGTGGTGTAGGTTGCAGACGCGGCTCGGATCCCGCGTTGCTGTGGCTCTGGCGTAGGCTGGCGGCTACAGCTCTGATTCGACCCCTAGCCTGGGAACCTCCCATATGCCGCAGGAGCGGCCCAAGAAATGGCAAAAAGACAAAATAAATAAATAAATAAAAATGAAATTAACTGTGCTTTCATGACACTGAAAGCAAAATGGGTACTGATTGTATCACGAGAACAGAGCCTTGTCTGCTTATCATTCTTGAAAATCTTCACACACAAAACAGAAAAGTAAGAATGTTTCTTCTGTAATTTAAACAACAGAAACCAAGTTAAAAAAAGAGAGCCCAGCAACCAAACCAACCACTGTTACGTCTTCTGTTATTGCTTCTGTCTTACATAAAACCATCCATTTAACACTTAATCCTGGGCTGGTGTTGCTTCTCAGTCACTTTTGGGGAAAGAAGCATTTAGCTGCACAAATTATTTAGGACAAGTGGCAAGTCTACCAGAACTTTCTGTTATTTCCAATAACTAAAAATACCATTTATGAAAACAATAATGTGGTCGTGTAAAAGTCATCCAGAGTTATTTGAAGAGGCAAATACAGACTGTACAAACCATAGCAAAAGAACATCCAAATCTCAAGCCCAATTCTCTAGACCATTTGGGGAAAAAGGGTTTTTCTATTCATAAATTACTAATAATTCCCCTATAAACTTGTTATTCTTCTTATAAATGCTATCTAATTTCTTCCAAATAATATGTTTCAAGAGTACTCATGATCTGAGCTCCAAGGCCTAATCTTTTTTTTGGTCTTTTTGCCTTTTCTAGGGCCACTCCCACGGCATATGGAGGTTCCCAGGCTAGGGGTCTAATCAGAGCTGTAGCCACTGGCTTACACCAGAACCACAGCAACGTGGGATCCGAGCCACGTCTGTGACCTATACCACAGCTCACGGCAACGCCAGATCCTTAACCCACTGAGCAAGGCCAGGGATCAAACCTGCAACCTCACGCTTCCTAGTCGGATTCGTTAACCACTGAGCCATGATGGAAACTCTGTCAAGGCCTAATCTTAAAGAGTTTTATTTATCTGAAAAATACCTTAAACAACAGTAAAAAAAAAAAGGCAATTAAAAAAAGTCCTTATTTTCAACTCGAAGCAAAGCCAGAAAGCAAAAACAAAAATAAAATCTTCAAATTCCTTGCATTATCTCCATCTGAGAAGTATTTTTAAGAGCGACCTAGAAAGACAGGCCATAAAACACATAATTACCTGTTTTTCTCCAGCTCTATAAACTGATGCTTCTTTTCTTCCAGTCCCAAAATTCAGCCTCAGAATCTCTGGATACAATCTGGCGGTCTCTTGCTTCTTCTCTCCCATCAACAAGCCACACAGCTCCTGCTATGCGTAAGTCCTTTCCCTGCCTTCAAAAAGCCTACCTAAGAAGTTCTCTTGTGGCCCAGCGGGTTGGGGACCTGGCATTGTCACTGCAATGGCTTGAGTCACTGCTGTGGTGCAGGTTTGATCCCTAGCTCAGGAACTTCCACATGCTGTAGGTTTGGCAAAAAAACAAAAACAAAAAACCTGCCTAAGATTGAAGCAGTCACCCTTCAGCTGGGGCCTGACCCTGCTCCAGGGCCTTTGCACCTGCTGTCCCCTTTGGCCTCAGTGTTCATCCATCTGCACGGTTCCCTTTCTCATTGCCTTTAGGGTATTTTTTATTTTATTCTTTATTTTAAAAATTTTTTTTGTCTTTTTGCTTTTTCTAGGGCCACACCCACGGCAGATGGAGGTTCCCAGGCCAGGGGTCTAATCGGAGCTACAGCTGCCGGCCTACGCCACAGCCACAGCAAGGTGGGATCCGAGCCGCATCTGCGACCTACACCACGGCTCACGGCAACGCCGGATTGTTAACCCACTGAGCAAGGGCAGGGACCGAACCCGCAACCTCATGGTTCCTAGTTGGATTCATTATTTTATTTTATTTTTTATTTTTTATTTTTTTGTCTTTTTGCTATTTCTTTGGGCTGCTTCCGCGGCATATGGAGGTTCCCAGGCTAGGGGTCCAATCGGAGCTGTAGCCACCAGCCTACACCAGAGCCACAGCAACGTGGGATCCGAGCCGTGTCTGCAACCTACACCACAGCTCCCGGCAACGCCGGATCGTTAACCCACTGAGCAAGGGCAGGGACGGAACCCGCAACCTCATGGTTCCTAGTCGGATTCATTAACCACTGAGCCACGACGGGAACTCCGCCTTTAGGTTTTTGTTCAACTGCCATCTCCTTAGTGAAGCCTTCTTTGAATATTTAATTTAAAATTACAGTTTCAGAGTCGCCTGTTGTTGTTTAGCAGGTTAAGAACCCGACTAGTATCCAAGAGGATGCAGGTTGGATCCCTGGCCTCACTCGGTAGGTTAAGGATCCGGCATTGCTGTGAGCTGCAGCGTAGGTTGAAGATGGGGCTCAGATCTGGCTTTGCCATGGCTGTGGTATAGGCTGGGAGGTGCAGCTCTCATTCAACCTCTAGCTTGGAAACTTCCACATGCTGCAGGTGCGGCTGTTAAAGAAAAAAATAAAATTACGTTTTCACCATCTAGCACTTGCGGTTCCTTTATCTGCTCTGGTTTTTGTTGTTGTTGTTGTTCGGCTGCACTTGTACGATGTGGAAGTTCCTGGGCCAGAGATTGAATCTGAGCCACAGCTGCCACCTATACCTCAACATCCACCTGAGCCTCAGCAGTACAAAGCTAGATCCTTAACTGCTGGGCCAGCAGGGAACTCCTGTATAGTTTGTTTTTCTCCCCAGCATGTATAGGCATCTGGCATACTTTAAATTTTATTTAATATATATGTACTTAGTTAGTTATTCACTTATTTACTTACTCTCTTCACCCCCTGCCCAGTCTCACCCGACTAGAATGTAAGGAATACCATCATCATTATTGTTGTTATTATTATTTTGCTTTTTAGGGTCACACCTGCAGCACGTGGGAGTTCCTGAGCTAAGGGTTGAATCGGAACTGCAGCTGCCAGCCTACACCACAGCCACAGCTTGGCCGTCCGAGCCACAGCTGCTACCTACATCTGCTACCCACTGAGCGAGGCCGGGCTCATAGATACTCGTTGGTTTCATTACAGCTGATCCACAACAGGACTCCAAGAATGCCATTTCTACGAGTTATCATCTCCTTAATTTTATGCCCCAAATGCAATGATTCTGTGCTTTCTCTTCTAGACTGATGGACTTTTGGTTCTTGCAATCCAGCTTCCACATGTTAGAGAAATCCAGTAGTCTGATGGCCTAGTTTTAATAAAATAATAAATTCATTTTTAGCAAATTCTCTGGTGCCAAGGCCAATTAGCTTGTACATTTCCTTAGTTTGTGACGCGTTATTGTTAGCTTTTTCTTACAACCATATACATTTTATTTTTTAATTTTATTTTATTTTTTGCCTTTTCTAGGGCCATACCCGTGACATATGGAGGTTCCCAGGCTAGGGGTCTAATCAGAGCTGTAGCCCCCGGCCTACACCACAGCCACAGCAACACAGGATCTGAGCCGTGTCTGCAACCTACACCACAGCTCAGGGCAACGCTGGATCCTTCACCCACTGAGTGAGGCCAGGGTTCAAACCTGCATCTTCATGGACACTGTGTCGGGTTCTTAACCCACGGAGCCACAACAGGAACTCCGTCTTTCTTTTTTGGCCACCCCATGGCAGGGTTCTGAGGTGCAGTTGCAGAATGCTGGATCCTTTGACCCACTGTGCCAGGCCAGGCATCGAACTTCTATCTTGGTGCTGCAAGGATGCTGATGATCCCTTTGCATCACAGCGGGAATTCTGGTTTGATGTATTCTAATGCAGTGGTTCTCAAAGTATGGCTCATAGTTCGGCAGCATCAGTACTCCCTGGGAACTGGTTAGTAATGCGAATTCTCAAATCCCGCCCCAGAGCTCATGAATCAGAAACTCCTAGGGTGGGGTTCAGCCATCCATATTTACAAGCCCCGGAGGTGGTTCTAATGCATGCTCAAGTGTGAGAACCATGTTCGAAGGGGATTTTTCACTCCCATCTCTAGCATTTGCCTCTCTCTTTTTGTCTTTGTTTTTTTAGGGCTGCACCTGCAGCCTATGGAAGTTCCCAGGCTGGTCAAATCAGAGCTGCAGCTGCCAGCCTACACCACAGCCACAGCAATGTGAAATCCAAGCTGTGTCTGTGATCAACTCCATAGCTCACAGCAACACTGGATCCTTAACCCTCTGAGCGAGGCCAGGGATTGAACCTGCGTCCTCATGGATATTAGTTGGGTTTGTAACCCACTGAGCCACGATGGGAGCTCCAACATGTGCCTCTCTTTAGCCATATTGCTGTTGGGCCCAGTGGAAAGCGTATGCAAATGAAGGCTTGGACTTGGGATTTACCATGGGGGAGGCCTGGTGTGGAAACCCAGGGAGGAGCTTCCTCATTCTCACCACGCAGGAGCCTGAGGACCAGCTCTGGAGAGTCCCTGAGCAGAGGTCAGGACCGTGGGGATACTGGAAGACCATGACTCAGACGGCCTTGGCCCTACAGGGATGAGGTCATTAGAGTTGGTTTTCCTGCCTACCAGACGGCACAGGAGCCACCAAAGAGTATGACAACTTAAGAAAATATTGAGAGCAGTTAAAGAGATCCGAGACCAGAAAATACTTTCTGGAACTAAAAATCATCATTTTTAACAACAAAAAAATCAGCCTATTTATTGAAAGCAAGAAGTCTGGTCCCTGCCGGCACTCAAATTAGTGGCTTGGAAGAATAAGTGGAAAAATATTTCAAAGCACAGAGCAAATAATACGAAGAGATGGAAATAAATAATGAGGAAAATATGAGACTTGGAGAATACATCCAGTAGTCTTAACATTCAAATATGTTCGTTCCAAAAGAAAGAAAAGGCATAAATGGAGGAGAGGCAATAATTTAAAAATAGAAGAATATTTTGCCAACCTGAAGAAAATTCTGAGCTTGCCCAGAAAGAGCACCAAAGATACAAAAAGAGAAGACAAACATCAAAGCACAGAATTCCTGAATTCCAAGATTAAAGATATTTTCAAGCATCTAGACAGAAAGAGCAAGTTATTGACAAAGGGAAAAGAATCAGATTGACACACTTTTTTTTAACACCAGAAGCTAAAAGTGGGTATACAGAGAGAAAAGGAGGGCTCCTTAGGATCTCATATCCAGTTAAGGAAGCATTCACCTTCCATTAGTGCAAAAGAAAGGTACAGGGAGATATAAAGGATTCAGGGAATATACCAACCCCATAGCTCACCTGAGGGAAACACTCCAGAAAAATTGAGAGAACAGAGAAGTCAGGATGGAGGAAAATGAAAAGGAGAAAAGACAAGGAGTGAAACAAACATGGCAAAATAGTATTCTGTTAAACATTCATGGACAGGAGTTCCCGTCGTGGCGCAGCAGAAAGGAATCCGGCTAGGAACCATGAGATTGTGGGTTCTACCCCTGGCCTCTCTCAGTGGGTTAAGGATCTGGCATCACCATGAGCTGTGGTGTAGGTCATAGATGCGGCTCGGATCTGATGTGGCGGTGGCTGTGGCGTAGGCCGGCAGCTATAGCTCTGATTTGACCCCTAACCTGGGAACTGCCACATGCCGCAAGTGTGGCCCTAAAAAGCAAAAAACAAAACAAAACAACAGAACAGAACAACAGTTCACGTACATTGATAGGCATCTAATTCTATCTAGAACTGCAGATACTATGCTCTTTCTGCAAGACCTAGGAATTGGTGGGAGAAGTAAGTAGAAGTATTCTAAAGGTTTCTCTTATTGAGGTGGATGTGGCAGGAAATCAGATATCTTAATGGAAGAAATAATTGGTATATTTTCAAATGATAGTGAAGAAATATGTATTTGGG
Source organism: Phacochoerus africanus (assembly GCF_016906955.1). NCBI lineage: Eukaryota > Metazoa > Chordata > Mammalia > Artiodactyla > Suidae > Phacochoerus > Phacochoerus africanus. The sequence goes on along the minus strand of NC_062550.1, from coordinate 20,769,239 downwards.
GGTTCCTGTTGTGGCTCAGTGGGTTAAGAACCCGACTAGTGTCCACAAGTATGTGGGTTCGATCCCTGGCGTCTCTCAGCATGTTAAGGGTCTGATGTTGTTGCAAGGTGAGGTGTAGTTTGCAGTGTGGCTCAGATCTGGCGTAGCTGTGGCTGTGGTGTAGCTCCAATTCGACCCCTAGCCCAGGAATTCTATATGCCACAGGTATGGCCATACAAGGGAAAAAAAAAAAAATCAAACAGCAAAAACATAGAATGATTCAAGAACATACAATAGGAGTTGCCATCGTGGCTCATCGGTTATCAAAACCAACTGGCATCCTTGAGGACTTAGGTTTGATCCCCGGCCTTGCTCAGTGGGTTAAGGATCTGGCATTGCCACGAGCTATGGTGTAGGTCACTGGTGTAACTCGGATCCTGCGTTGCTGTGGCTCTGGTGTGGTTCTGGTTTAGGCTAGTGGCTACAGATCCAATTTGACCCCTAGCCTGGGAATCTCCATATGCCACAGGTATGACCCTAAAAAGACAAAAAAAATAAAAAAATGAAAAATAAAAGAACTGAAGTAAAATCTGCCATTCATTCCACTTGTGGAATTATAATTAATTCAGAATATGATATAAAGGAGGGAAAGGGAACAAAGAATAGGTGGGACAAATAGAAAATGATAGAAAGATGGTAGGTTTAAACCATATCAATAATCTTATTAAGAAGAAAAAAAGGGAGTTCCCGTCGTGGCGCAGTGGTTAACGAATTCGACTAGGAACCATGAGGTTGCGGGTTCACTCCCTGCCCTTGCTCAGTGGGTTAACGATCCGGCGTTGCCGTGAGCTGTGGTGTAGGTTGCAGACGCAGCTCGGATCCCGCATTGCTGTGGCTGTGGCGTAGGCTGGCGGCTACAGCTTCGATTCGACCCCTAGCCTGGGAACCTCCATATGCCACGGAAGCGGCCCAAAGAAATAGCAAAAAGACAAAAAAAAAAAAAGAAGAAGAAGAAGAAAAAAAGACACGCAGGAGTTCCTGTTATTGCTCAGCTGGTTAAGAACCTGGCATAGTGTCCATGAGGATGCAGGTTCAATCCCTGGCCTTGCTCAGTGGGTTAAGAATTCGGCGTTGCTGCAAGCTCTGGCGTAGGTCACAGAAGCAGCTCAGATCCCAAGTTGCTGTGGCTGTGGCTTAGGCCTGCAGCTGCAGCTCTGATTCGACTCCCAGCCTGGGAACTTCCATATGACACAAGCGTGGCTGTTAAAAAAAAAAAAAGAGAGAAAGAGAGATACTCCCAACCTCTTTTATTTATTTTTATCTTTTTATTTTTTTGGCTGCCCTACAGTATATGAAGTTCCCCGGCCAGGGATCAAATCTGAGCCACAATTTCAACCTGTGCCACAGCTGCAACAATGCTAGATCCCCAGCCCACTGTGCTGGGGATCAAACTTGTGTCTCAGTGCTACAGAGACGCCGCCAGTCCTGTTGTACCACACCAGGAACTCCAAGACAGTCCTAATTTAAATGCCCATTTTATAGCTGTGGAGACTGAGGCTCGTGAAGTTTAAAGAGTTGGCTAAGTTCTTACAGGACGTTCTCTCTTGGGTTTGCTGCAGGAGGGGAGGGCTATGTGCCCTCTCAAAATGTGCTAGAAAATTCCAAGAACAGAAGGATTAAAGGGTTGCGGAAACGTAAACTGAAGGGATAGAGGAGGCGTGTGTGAGGCTGGGGTTTGGAGGGATGGGGGTGGCACAGAAAAGGTCAGGGAGGATGTCACCCAAGACCCTCAGCCCCTTGCATCACAAAACCTTCCCTCTGCAGACCCAAGCCTGTCAAAAGCGGGTCTTCACAGTTCCCATCATGGCTCAATGGTTAATGAATCAGACTAGGAACCATGAGGTTTCGGGTTCAGTCCCTGGCCTTGCTCAGTGGGTTAAGGATCGACATTGCCATGAGCTGTGGTGTGGGTCACAGACATGGCTCAGATCTCATGTTGCTGTGGTGTAGGCCGGTCGCTACAGCTCTGATTTGACCCCTAGCCTGGGACCCTCCATATGCCGCGGGAGCGGCCCTAAAAAGACAAAAAAAAAGGAAAAAAAAAAGAGTGGGTCTTCAACAAATGATGAATGAAGAAATAAACAAATGAATACAAATAGACAGTTTATTATTGCTTTGGAGAGAGTACAAAGAAAAAACCCTTCCCACTTGCTCTAAGTCACCCCACATTCACCAGTTCTGTGAGGTCCTTCAAGTCTCCCCAACTCTGAACAGCCATGAAGTGAGAGGGGGCCCTTGCCCCATCCATGGATGGGGGCTCAAGAACCACCATTCTGAGCCTGTGCTCGCCTGTCCACAGGTCCACAGAGCTCAGTCCCTGGAGTTCCCTGGGGGGAGGGGGGCAGGCCCCCTTGACCCAGAGCTAGGTCTGGGGATGCAGAGAGGAACCCTGGTCCCAGGCTTTATAGGCTCAGAAGAACTTGGTGGTGTCCTCTGGGCAGTGAGGATGCTCTGACCTCTAGGTGTGGCAGGACCAGGATCGAGGGGTCACCAGCCCCCAGAAGGTTGTCTGTGTCAGAGAAAGATGAGTGTGAATAAGGTCCTTCCTTGTGCCACCCCGCACATCTCAGACCTGGGTGCCCATTACCCCCAAACCAGCCCCTAGCCCCTGACTGTGGCTGTTGAGTTGGGCCATATAGGGGGCTGGCTGCTGGGAAGGGCAGATGTGTCCTCCTGGGTGGGGAGTGGAGTAAAGGTCACGGTTCCTTACCTGGGTCAGGGGGCAGTGACGCCGTGCGTACCACTCCTGGCAGTACAGGCTGACCAGGATGCCCTGGCCCAGAAAGAGCATGGTCCATATAAGCACGTTCCACGCCGGGCCGGTGTGCTGGTCGTGCATCGTGAAGTTCAGCAGCCCTGATGCAGAGGAAAGGTTGTCGCCCCAGCCCCAGACACCTGCATCTTATCTTCCCGGCTGCTTTCCCGTCTCAGGGCACAGGGAAGAGTTGGAACAGGAAGGCATCACTGGGAAGATCTTGAACCCAGCTCCAGAAACCCACAGAGGTCTCAAGCATCTCACTTAAAACCGGGAAAGGATTGGAGTTCCCATCGTGGTGCAGTGGTTAATGAATCTGACTAGGAACCATGAGGTTTCGGGTTTGATCCCTAGCCTTGCTCAGTGGGTTAAGGATCCGGCGTTGCCATGAGCTGCGGTGTGGGTCGCAGACGTGGCTCAGATCCCACGTTGCTGTGGCTGTGGCATAGGCCGGTGGCTACGGCTCTGATTAGACCCCTAGCCTGGGAATCTCCATATGCCATGGGAGCGGCTCAAGAAAAAACAGGCAAAGAGACAAAAAACAAACAGAAAAAACAGGAAAGGATTCCTCAGCTTACAGGTCAATATCCTGGATCTCATACTAAACTTTCCTCCAGTTTTCTCCCCTTTGGCTTCCTTTATGGGTGCCCTGCTCAGATGCTCCCCTCCAGCCAGAAACCTTCCCCCACATCCCCCAGGATATGCCTTGCTGCCTCCTGAGGCTGCCTCCCTCCCCGATCCCAAGTACTTCCTACCCCAGCTCTCACACAAAACGCTCATGCCTTTCCCCGGAAGGCACACGCCTCCCCTTCTGAACTGGGTACATGGCCTCCCCCATCAGTCTGGAATCTCCAGGACTCCAGGCCTCCTCCCTCTGGATGTCTCTCCCTCCAGTGGCACACAGAGGCCAAGCTCACCTCCAAAGACAAGGAAGAGCACCAGCATGACAGGGTAGAAGAATCCCAGGACGAAGCAGAAGATGTACTCATGGACCAGGGCAGAGACCAGGAACACGCTCAGCATGGCTGCCCCTCGGGCCCGGCCACCGAGGAGCTGGCAGGGGCCAGAGAGGAGGGAGGAGTGAGTCTCCCTAAGCCCTTTCCACAAAGATCCCTCTCCCTAAAGAAACCAGGAGGGTGTGTAGTATGATGGAAAGAATACAAAATTTGGGGTCAGAAAGGCTGATGTCATTTAAGAGCATTAAGGTCCATTGGTCTTAGATGCAATTTTGGGGGGCTGCATCATGGGATTCAAAAGCTCCCAGGCCAGGGATCAAACCCCTGCCACAGCGGCGACCCAAGTCGCTGCAGTGACAACACCAAATCCTTAACCTGCTGGGCCACCAGGGATCTCCTTCAGATGCAATTTTCAAAAGAAGCCATAATAATATGTACTTCTCAGGATTTATGTACCACTTATGTAGTATGTGAAAATACTTGGTAACTGAAAATTGCTATATGCATATTTCTGAGGAGGCTAAGGAGGGGAGGACATGCCCTGTGGAGGAGACTGAGGACCAGGAGGGAGGATATTCGATCACAGGAAAGGCCTTTCTGCCCATTGGGCTGGGGAGACTCCGGGCAGAGGGACGTCAAAGGGATCCTTGGGTCTGGAGAAATGTGTGGTGCAGATGGAGGGAAGGAGAGGATGTCCCAGAGAGGGTCCATTAACTGTGACAGCGGAGGGGGTCCGTACCCACAGCGCATCCTGATACACGTAGCTGTACAGCCAGTCATGGACCACCACGTTCCAAGTGCGGTAATAGTTCGAGAAGGAGGTTGAGTTCCACCAGTCCTGGGGAGGCGGTGGGGGCGGGGGGGGGGGCGGTGAGCATCCCGGCCCTGTCTCTGCCCCAGCCCCAGCCGCTTCCCCCTGCTTCCTGCTCCCCAGTCCCAGCGCAGTGTTCTCCGCCAGGGCTGGCTCCCGACAGGAGAGGGACAGCAAGACTCCCCCTGACTCCCTCTTCGGGACCGGGGGTCCCTGCCCGCCTCCTAATCTCCCTCTCAGGAGAAGAAGGTTCCAAAGGATCATCCCCACAAGTCAGCTGTGGTCAGGAGGTGGAGGGGTGACCTGAGAACCGGAGGAGCACACTGGATGGCACAGCTGAGACTGAAACCATGCCCCCCCAGGGCTAACAGAAACTGCTGACCAACAGACCTTCTCGAGCTTGTCTTACAGAACAGCAGGTAAGGGAGCAGCTTGTGAAAAACCCTTCTGCCGGAGTTCCCATTGTGGCTCAGTGGTTAATGAATCCGACTAGGAACCATGAGGTTGCGGGTTTGATCCCTGGCCTTGCTCAGTGGGTTAAGGATCCGGCATTGCTGTGAGCTGTGGTGCAGGTTGCAGACGTGACTCAGATCCCACGTTGCTGTGGATGTGGCATAGGCCGGCGGCTATAGCTCTGATTAGACCCCTAACCTGGGAACCTCCATATGCTGAGGGAGCAGCTCTAGAAAAGGCAAAAAGACAAAAAACGACAACAAAAAAACCCTTCTGCCTTCACTGACCAACCCTTCTTTTTTTTTTTTTTTTTTGACTCCCTACCCGCCCCCCCCAGCCAATAAATAACACATCTGATGTATGGGTAATTTCCAGGAATTTGAAGTTGGCTCCTGTCTACTTCAAGCCGGCTAAGACTGGTTGGGACCACCAAAATAAACTGGGCCTGAAATGGGGCCTGTGCAGGTGTCTGATGACCTTTTGACATCAGCGGGCCTAAAACTCCATCCTTAGATTATGCTGACTGCCTCCATTTTTTTTCCTTTTTTGGCCACCCCTTGGCATATGGAGTTCCTGGGCCAGGGATCAGATCTCAGCCACAGCCTTGACCCACACCACAGCTGTGGCAACACCAGATTCTTTAACCCACTGTGCCAGGCCAGGGATTGAACCTGTGTCCTGGTGTTGCAGAGAAGCAGCTGATCCTGTTGTGCCACAGTGGGAACTCCAAAGTGCTTCCATTTTTTTTTTAAACATGGCTGCCATGAAAAAGCATGCTGTAAATCAGATCATGATTGGAGTTCCGTTGTGGTGCAGCGGGAATGAATCCTACTAGTATCCGTGAGGGTGCAGGTTGCATCCTTGGCCTCGCTCAGTGGGTTGGGGATCCAGTGTTGCTGTGGCTGTGGCTGTGGTGTAGGCTGACAGCTGTAGCTCCAAATCCAACCCCTAGCCTGGGAACACCCATATGTCACAGGTGTGGCCCTAAAAAGCAAAAATAAGTACATAAATAGGTAAAAATTCAAAACAAAAAACAAAAAACCAGGAGTTCCCGTCGTGGCGCAGCAGTTAACGAATCCGACTAGGAACCATGAGGTTGCAGGTTTGATCCCTGACCTTGCTCAGTGGGCTAGGGATCCAGCGTTGCCATGAGCTGTGGTGTAGGTTGCAGATGCAGCTTGGATCCCCGTGTTGCTGTGGCTCTGGTGTAGGCTGGTGGCTACAGCTCCGATTCGACCCCTAGCCTGGGAACCTCCATATGCCACGGGAGCGGCCCAAGAAATGGCAAAAAGACAAAAAAAAATAAAGGAAAAAAAAATCAGATCATGATTACCTCACCTTTTCTTTCCCTCCAGTCACTTTCCCCCACACCTAAGACCATCTTCCCTTCTTTAACCCATAAATATGGCAAGGCCCTGGCCTTTGAAGAGGCAAGTCTGAGTGGGTTCTCCCTTCTCCTCACTTGGCTGCGTGGTAAAGGAATCCTGCAGATCTTGACATCTCAGCGTTTGGCACTACTGCACATTAGGCAAATGAACCTGGTTCGGTAACAACGTGACAGCCAGCATAGCCACCATCCTCCCCACAGCCTGCCCCAGCCCTTCCTGCATCCACCTCCCAAGTGTCCCAGGTCCAGGCCCCACCCGATAAAACATTCTGTCTCCAAATCGTAGCATCTCTGCGAAGGCGTTGAGCCAGCAGTGGAGGAAGGCAAAGAAGATGAGTAGCAGCATGAAAATGCCTGGAAGGTAGAGATCGGGGGCAGAGGGGGAGGTGCTGTAGATCAGACTGGCCCCCCCGGGCCCCCCCACCCCCCGATCCAGGAATCCCGCAGCCAGCCACCAGGGCCCCAACTGCTGTCAATCATTTATTAATCATTCACAGATTACATTCCTTCATTCAATCCATTTGTTCGTGAATTCCATGCCAGATGTTAGGGATATAGAGGGGAATGTCAAGGCCTCTGGCCATTGGGAGCTCGCGGCGTGGTGGGAAGGTGGGGAGCGGATGGCAATCTGAAGGGAGACCTTGACAACGAGCAACCATAGGAGCGGACAGATGCAGGGGAGAGTCAGAGCGAGGTGTTGAAACTAAGAGGGAGGGGAGGGAGGAGTCCCCTGGAGGGAAGAGTTCCCCGCTAAGCTTTCCCCAGGGTGCAGCCTCCCACAGCCCTGCCTCTGGTGGGCATACCTGGCAGGGTGGCATGCATGATGGAGAGCACCAGGGCACGAGTGCTGAAAGGCTCCCGGCTCATGTTGGCAAAAACAGGAACACAGAGGCGGCCCAGGATGAAGCAGGCATAGAGCACGCAGCCCAGGGCCTGGGGAGGGGGTGGAGGACACATAACTTTGGAAGGAGTCACTGGCAGCTGCCGCTCTCCTTCTGGAATTGGAGTCTGGCCCAGCATCTGCCGCCACTTCCCTTCGCCCCACCCTCTGGCTTCTTCCCCAGGCCTCCCCTACTCCACTCCCAGAGATGCCCCCTCAGCCACCGTGAGTCACAGGTAGTCCTCCCTTCGAGCCCATCTTCTAACCTGGGCAAAGTTCTTGGCCACATAATTCCACCTGACGTTGGGTGTCCTGCAGCAGCAATGGGGACAGTATGTTTCTCATCCTTTAATCTTGTTCCTGCCCAGGGCCGCGGCCCAGCCCCTGGGGCCCTCTCTCCTCAGCTCCCGCAGGACCTGCTCAGGCCTGGGAGCATTATCTGGGGAGGTGGGGTCGAGAACTCTTTGGACCTTCCATAACAGGGACGACAAATGGATTTTTAGCCTGAGTGTCCGCTAAAGCGAGGAACCAACTGGAGTCTGCTACGGACTGAGGGCTGTCCCAGGATGCAAGAATTTCAGGGCTAAACCTGGGACAGTCCTGGGCAAACCAGGACAGTCGGTCACCATTGTGTCACCAGGGGCTGGGCAAGGAGAAAGGTAGTCTACCTGGCCCTGTTTCCCCATCTTTCTTTTGGGGTGCCTCCTGAGAAAATGGCCAGCTTCTGGGATGAGGCTTCAGACCTCAGGGAGAGGAGAGGAGAGGGGCTGGGTCCCTGATGGGCCTGGGCATTTGGGGGAGAGGGTGCAGGGTCTTACCTGGGGTAAGTCTCCCTGTAGATGAGAGTGGGGCAGAAGAGGAAATAGAGGTAGCTGGAGAAACTGGGGGTCCGGACGCCCTCACCTGGGGAGGAGCAAGAGGGGTCCATCCGTGAGGAGGAGAGGACACAGGTGAGTGGGACACTGGGGGTGGGCAGTGGGACCAGTGAATTGGGCTGGATGGGACAGAGGTGGGGGGTGGGGTGAGGAGCTGGATCCTGAGGTGGGTGGGGGAGGTGAAACGGGGCAGGAGCTGAATCTACTAACACCCCTCTTTTGCTTCCATTCCAGGCACCCCATTTTCTGGCACATGACCCGCTGTGGCTGGAGCTTCATTTGGTGCCCACAAGTTGCACCACCCATACTCTCTCCTTCTTCTTTCTCTTTTTACTTATTTATTTATTTATTTTTGTTTGCTTTTTAGGCCTGCACCTGTGGCCCATAGAGGTTCCCAGGCTGGGGGTCAAATTGGAGCAGCAGCTGCTGGCCTACACCACAGCCACAGCAACACCACCTCTGAGCCATGTCTGCAACCTACATCACAAATCACAGTAACGCCAGATCCTTAACCCACTGAGCGAGGCCACGAATCAAACCTGCATCCTCATGGATACTAGTCAGATTCATTACTGCTGAGCCACAACGGGAGCTCTGCATTCTCTCTCCTTCCGTTTTGACTTTCTAATATAAGGCTTTCATACCATGGGTCTTTCCAGGCTAGACCTGGCAATAAGAATGAACCAGAAGTCCTGGGCAGCAGAGGTGCCATCTCAAAGGTGGGACCTAAGATTACACCTAATGACTAAGGTCCACAGAGCCCCGTTGGAGGCCAGAGCTGCCCTGTGGGCAAGACGGGCTTAGGAAGTTGGAGGTTTTTTGAAGATCCTGCGCCAGCTTCATTCAAGCACTTAAGAGGACTGAGTTCACAGCAGGGCCAGTTGAAAGCCTCACCTCTTACCGTGCCAAGCGTCCCAGGTACTGTCTCTCTCAGGAAGGAGTAGCTTTTCATCAGAAGCCTGACCTGAGATGGAATGGAAAAGAGGTTAAGGTACTGTGTGGCTTCGAGCAGATCACTTAATCTCTCTGTGCTCTCATTTATGGGAGAAGGGCTGGCTGACTGTAAAATCTGTACGGCCATAGCACATACTTTATCTTTTGGTCGGACAGCAGTCAACGGTCAAACACAGGCGGCTGCTGGGATGAATCGAGGGTAAATGGGTACCGGAAAGGCTGGGACCTCGGGCCAGCCAACCTCTTGTGACTCTGCGTAGTCGGATAATATTTGCGTAGTACTGTCGGTTCGTTTACATTTCCTTGCAGCTTATTGGTTGGCTCAAATCCCTCTCAAAGGACTCCACCCCCGGTAACTAGCTCCGCCCCCACCAATAGAGTGTCCAATGCCTTCCCTCCCAGCTGCCCCACCCCACCATTGGTCCCGCCCATCACCTGCTCAAAGACTAGGACACAGCGCGAGGCCGGGGGGAGCTGATACTCCACAGCTACGTGGACTGGGAGGATGCCTAGCACCGCAGTGTGGGCGGCCAGCAGCATGCAGCCCAGGGCCACCCGCAGCATCCTGGCCCCTCCGGCCTGGGGCCTCGCCCACAGCCGCAGGGTCTGGTAGGGAACCAGCAGAGTGGACAGGAACATGGGGACCCACGTCATCAGCGCCAAGGGCAGCTGTCCGAAGCTGAAGATCAGTAGGTCAAATTCCAGCATCAGCCTTGGAGAGGGAAGGAGAAAAGTAGACAAATGTGAGGCCCATCCTCGTCCCTTTCCTCTGCAGCCAAAGCTCTTGGAAGATACATTGAGGCATCTTGCCAAGGTCATCAGCTCCCCATCTCTGAAGGTGTTTAAGATGGTACTTCTGGGGTTCCCGTTGTGGCTCAACGGTTAACGAACCCGACTAGCATCCATGAAGACGCGGGTTCGATCCCTGGCCTCGCTCAGTGGGTTAAGGATCCAGCGTTGCCGTGAGCTGTGGTGTAGGTTGCAGACGCGTCTCGGATCCCGCGTTACTGTGGTTCTGGCGTGGGCCGGCGACTACAGCTCCGATTGGACCCCAAGCCTGGGAACCTCCATATGCTGTGAGTGCAGCCTTAAAAAGACAAAACGACAAAAAGACAAAAAAAAAAAAGATGGCACCTCTGTTGCTCAGGACTTTTAGCACAGGACATTGCCTGAGGAGACTCAGTCATGAGATGGTTTTGCTTCCAAATGACCTTTAGAGCCCTCTGTGGCAGTTACGGTGTTGCAGAAGGATTCAGTATTTTGCATATGCCACCAGTGTTAGGTTATGAGGTATTTAGAGTTTAACTTGGGTTTTTTGTTAGTTTTGTACTTCTGGAGCTTCTGGAGCTGTAGGCTTGAGTTAATAGAAAGCAGGTGGCTTTTTGTTTGGCCGCACCTGTAGCATGAGGAAGTTCCCTGGCCAGGGATTGAACCCATGCCACAGCAGCGACCCAAGCCCCTGCAGTGGCAACGCCAGACCCTTAACCTGCTTAGCCAAAGAGAACTCCTGAAAGCAGGTTTTTGAGTGTTTTGTTCGCTTAGGTTACGAGTGTATGGTTTATAACGGTGAAAAATTAGAAACAACCTACATGTTCCTCAGGAAAGGACTAAATGAACAAAAGCTGGCACTTCCAGACTCTGCAGTCATTAAAAAACAATGGACCTACACAGAAAGATCTCTAAGATGGGTCATTAGGGAGTGAAAAGGAAACAATAGGTATAGAAAGTGTCTTATTAATGTAAACTTCCACGAAATACATCCTCCGGGTTTTTATATACATCTGGATGTGGATGCATGGGAACTGCCCTGGAGGGAAACTCAAAACCATAAAAAATGTTATCTCTGGGGGCAGTCTGGAATGGAGGGACTGGTCAAGAAGGACGGTCACTTTACATGTATTTGCTTCTTTCATGGGGATTTGTTCCGTAGCATATTCGTGTAATTAACAACAATTTCACCAAATTTTACCAAAGGTGCTTTGGCTGAACCTGCAGATCCTTGGTCCTCTTTTCACCACTTCTTAAGCCATGTGTGGGGTGAGGTGGGGGCCATGCACATCCAGACCCCCAGGGGTCTACAGCCCCCTGAGGCTCATCTCTAGAGTGGGGAGGTGCTTTGTGGGGGAAGCGATCCACCAAGGCACTTTCGTGTTGTGTCCACCTTCCTCCCAAGATGGGGAGCGCCTTACACCCAGGGTGCAGGTAGCCCCTCAGCTCTCTGCCCCCCACGGCTGATACTTAGGACAGACTCAATGAAGCTTATCTGAACTGACCAGTGCTGACTTGGAAAGGGTTGTGGGAGAGGACGGGGTGGGCAGTGTGTTTATATGTGCACATATATCTGCCTTAGGATGAAGGTCCAATTGAGAAGTATTTGAGTGCAGTGCAGTGTCCCCAGAGGGCGGACCCTGGGAAGACAGACCAAAGCCCATGCAAAGCTATGGAAGGAAGAAGTCCAAGAGGGCCTTTGGGGTGGGAAGGTTGTCGGAAGCCATGTTGATGCATGTCCCGTAATCCGAAGGGGCCTGTGCTGTCTCGGGCCAGTGGCTGGTAGAGCGCTAGGGACCCAGGTGGCCAGATCTGATCTGTGTGTCTATTCGGAGCGGGAACGGTGCCTACCTGCCCTCATCAATGAGGTCGATGGCCAAGGTGCTGATGATGAAGACACACAGGCCGGCAATGAACATGTGGTAGATGGTCCGGAAGTGCTGCACCTCCATCAGCTCACTGGAGGGACAGGGGCCCGAGGATCAGTGGGAGACTCCTGAAGTTCATGCACACCAGCTCAGGCACTGATACCTGTGGGGGTGGGGCCTAGCAGTTGGGAACTTCTAGCTCAGGGCTGGGATATGGCTGGGACGTCTGTCCAAAGCCATTTCTAACCCGGACCCTTCTCATCCTGATGGCCTTTCTTCCACAGTCATACGTGGGGCAAATGGAGACGCTGAACCTTAGAAGCCACCTCCAAGCCCTCCCCCAACCCCCCTAGAGCCTGAGGATGATAGATGGGGTGTCTTGGACCGTCAGCCAAAGCCCTTTCTTTTCTTCCCCTCCCCCTCCCCCTTCTTCACCCCTGACTTACTCAAGCAGGGACTTGCGGATGATGAAAACTTTTCGTTTCCCCAAGGATGGCTCCCGGGTCCTGAATTGACACAGTTGTTCTGGGTCAGGACCCAAAGGGAGAAGGTGGCGGGCAGAGGGCAGGGCCTTGCCGAAGGTCCATACTTAGGAGCCAAGGGCACTAGTAGCAGAAGGTGAGGGTTAGGGCCAGGGGGCAGGACCAGCTGGAAAGGCAGTGTCAGGAAGGCGGAGACGATAAGTGGAGGAGAGGAAAAGCTGAACTCGGGGTCACATGAGATGATGTCTGTGGCTCATAATCCTTACGGTGGAGGAGGCTGCTTAACTGTTCCCCAGCCCCCTGGCCCATCAGACGCTTACTTGCTCAAGGACCCTGCAGGGATGGAGGGCATCGGGCCACCTTGTGGTGGGTAGGATTGAACGGCCTCCCACATGGCTCGATCCAGCAGCTCGGTCAGCTGGCCCTGCGCCTGCTCCAGCAACTGCGTCTTCACAGCCTATGAGACAAAGCAGGGCAGGGCCCACGGTCCCTCCATCCAGTTAGCCATCCTCTCATTCACCAGACGTTTCCTAAGCCTCCTTCTACGCCAGGCACGTTGCTAAGTGCTAGCGATGGACCGATGACAAGTACGGTTGCCGCCCAGAGGTTCCCCCCAAACTCAACTCCCTCTGGCTTCTCAGGGCAGCAGCGAGGATCCAGGAAAGATACTCCCAGTCCCTGGGTCTGACACCCAACCACTGCATTATCTCTGACCCCACTCTCTTCCCTGTCCTGACCTCTAGCCCTGCCATCAGAAGACTGTTCACAGGCTGACTTTGGACCCCTGCCCTGATAACCTGCCTTTCAAACTCTTCCGTCTTAACCCCGGATCTGCGAGGTCTGAACCCAAAAACGAATTGTCTTTATCACCCAGCCAGTCCCCACCCCTTCCTCCCTTTACTCTAGGACCTGTCCATTTTGACCTCTGACCTCACCTGCATATGCCGGGTCCATTGTACCAAATCTGGGCCTCTGTGTGTCTCATTGTTTCCTAGGAGATGGGGTCAAAGGGGAAGAGCTAGGGTTCTGTTGCCTTGTGCAAACCCAGAGGCATCCTGTGTCCAGGCAGTGCTTTCTGTGTGCTCAGCAGCCTCCCCACCTCCCAGCCAATGGTCAATATCTAGTATCATCAGAGGGGGGTGGCAGGCAATCAGAAGGGGAAGTTTTCGTTTGTTTGCTTTTTGCTTTTTAGGGCCAAATTTGTGGCATATGGAAGTTCCTGGGGCTAAGGGTTGAATCGGAGCTGCAGCAGCCAGCCTACACTACAGCCACAGAAACACCAGATCCTTAACCCACTGATCGAGGCCAAGGATCAAACCCACATCCTCTTGGATACCAGTCGGGTTCTTAACCTGCTGAGCCACAATGGGAACTCTGGGGAAGTTATTTTTGCAGGGGGATGAGGAGGCCCCTGGCAAGCAAGGAGCCTGATCACATTACTAGAAACGGGGACCCAGGGAGCAGGAAGCTATTCTCTCTCTTGCTTTAGGGCTGCACTCGCAGTATATGGAGGTTCTCAGGCTAAGGGTAGAATCAGAGCTGTAGCTACCAGCCTACGCCACAGCCACAGCAACTCAAGATCTGAGCCACGTCTGCTACCTACACCACAGCTCAGGGCAATGCTGGATCTTTAACCCACTGAGCAAGGCCAGGGATCGAACCGGCATCCTCATGGATCCTAGTCGGGTTTGTTAGCCTCAGAGCCACAGCAGAAACTCCAGGAAGCTATTCTGATCACCCACTCAGGTGAAAGAGTCAAAAAGATACAGCAAGGCACTGAATATCCCTTCTCTCCTCCCTTCCCCAGCTGGCTCGTTAGGTGGCAGAAGCTGGGTCTGTCCCAGAACAGCAGGAAGGAGTGAAGATAAACAGCAGGAGCCCCCTTTGACAGCGTATCCCCACCTCCAACCCCACCTGGGCGATCCGCACTCCCAGATCGGGGCTCCCCTTCTCTGCAGGGCTGGTCCTCCTGCTCGTTTCCTAGCCCTCCTCTCTGCCGCAGCTGGGCTGCCCTGGGCTCCATGATGTGTCTTCACCGGGCAGCGGTGGCCAGTGAGCGTTCCCTCCCTTCCTTCAAGCTTGCCTGGCCACGCTCTTATCTCCCTCGGCTCCTCTAACAGCTCCAAAGTCCTTTCAGGAGGAGGGGTTTAGAGGTTATCCAGGAAGTCAGCAGCGTCTCAGCCCTGGCTCCGCTCTGCTGGCTGTCACAGGCATGGACACAACCCCCCAACAAATAGCCCAACCTCCGCCCATGGGCCTAGCTCCCTCCCACAGGAATGGTGGGCTCTCGACACCCATGCAAGTCGTGGGGAGATGACCTCACCTCTCTGAGGCTTATCACCTGGCCTGGCATCCTTCCAATCTCTTTCCAGTAGGCTGAAGGTCAGGGAGGAGCCAGAAATATCTGCAGGGATCAGGGCACTCAGCTCCCTTAGACCATGATAAGGTGTGTGCAAGAAGCTTGCTGATGACTCTGACTCTTTGTGTACGTGGGGTTCCTATCCTGATGAGCTTGGCACCTGTGACAACAGGTGGTGCCGTGGCCCCTCCAGGAAGTGCTAGGTACCAGGGCCCCTTGCACAACGGCTCCTCCCTCCACCTGCTGAGCTTAGGCGGTAGGCCAACAGGAGGCAAAACAAGCACTTATTCAGCACCTGAGGAATACCAGGTGCACTTATTCAGCACCTGAGGAATACCAGGTGCTGTCACATACGGAAGAACCAGATTTAAATCCTCCCTCGTTGATCATTTACTGGCTGTGGATCTTCAGGCAAATAACCCATATAGTTTAAGCTACAGGTTTCTCCTGTGAAAAACAGGCACCAGTCTCTACCTCACGGGGCTACTGTAAGCACCAACTGAGGTAGTCCAAGGAAAAGCAGGCAGTCCAGGGCCTGGTTCAGGGCAAGAGCTCAATAAATAATAGTTTCCTTCCCCTTGAGAGTTCCTCTTTGTTGGGCTCCTGCTGGGGATTAACTATTAATCCTTCCTCTCCCTTCGTGTCCAAAGATCAGTCTTAGAAACAAGGTCAGGACCTCAGACCAAGGCCATGGCCTCTCCCTGCCCCCACCTTCGGCCTCTCCCTCCGTG
This sequence comes from Phacochoerus africanus, assembly GCF_016906955.1. Lineage (NCBI taxonomy): Eukaryota > Metazoa > Chordata > Mammalia > Artiodactyla > Suidae > Phacochoerus > Phacochoerus africanus. The sequence continues at coordinate 20,753,921 of NC_062550.1, read as the reverse complement.
GTGGTGGGTGGTTGAATGAGACGTGAGGCCAGGAAACCTCTGCCAGTGGCTGTCCCTGCCATTCCAAGTGTGGTGGGAAGGACCAAATGCAGTCCACAGGAGAAGAGGGTGGCTATGGGGGCTGGATGGGATGGGGGTGATGTAGGGAGGAGGGCCAGCAACTCCAGAAATGTGGGAGGTGAACACAGAAGAGACATAAGCCAGAGACCCCAACACGGCTTTATTAATACCCCACGCCAACACCAACAATCTTTCCATGCGTGAGGTCCTGGGGTGAGGGGGACAATGTGGCAAGGCCAGAAGGCAGAGTGCTGGGCCTCCGAGTTACTCATCACTCAACAAATAACCCAAGATGATGGCCCCACGCTCCTGCCAGTGGCTCTGCAGCCTCCCACCCAGCCTTAGCCACTGCTCCCGGAGGGGCAGGGGGCGTTTCCATCACCGTCTGGGGACCCGGCCAGGGGCTGGCCCATCCGATCCACACACCAGCATGGACCTCGGCGCTGTCCCTGGGAGGAGCGGCACTGGAGAGAGAGGCGCAGGGATCAGAGGTTTGGCCAAGGCTCCGGCAGGAGGGAGGGGAGGGGCCCCATGGGTTGGGGATTCTCCTTGGACTCCTGAGCCTGGGTCGTAGTCTAAGTCTGAGCCTTCTCAGGACAGGGAGGCCCACTGGGTTCCCTCCCTTGGCTTCTCTTCCCCACCCACCAAACTATGGCCATTCTTCTAGGCCAAAAGAGCAGTTCTCCAAGCGTGGTTCCCAAGCATCAGCATCACTAGAGACTGCCTTAGAATGTAAATTCTCAGAGTTTCCGCTGTAGCTCGAGGGATCGGCAGTCTTGGGAGTGCTAGGACACAGGTTCAACCCCTGACCTGGCACAGGAGGTTACGGATCTGGCATTGGCGCAGCTTCGGCTTAGGTTGCAACTGCAGCTTGGATCATCTGCTCCCTGGCTGGGAACTCCATGTGCCATGGGGCGGCCGAAAAAGAAAAAAAAAAAAAAGTAAATTCTCCAGCTCTGCAGGCAGGGCTCAGCCATTTGTGTTCACAGCCCTCTAAGCGGGTTCTCAGGCCCCTCGAGTTTGTGAGCCTCTGAGTCAGGCACTACTTAGGCAGTCTAACTCCTCTCCTACTGCTGCTGTTGGTTATTCTCTATGTCTGTGTGGGCCCTAAAGTTGGGAGATTCCTAAAATAGGGGCTGTGTCTTATTTCTGTCACTCCATAAGCCCCCCCCCCATGCATCCAACCCCAGGAAGGAACTGGGATGTACAGATGGACCAAGAGAGGAGAGGAATGGCCTCACCTGCCGCTTCCGGTAGAAGCCCCGGTGGTCACAATTAGGCACGTAGAGGGTGTGGGCCCCTCGGAAGACCTCGGTCTGGAGTTGCTGCAGCACTGAGTCCAGATGTCTGCGGCAAGGGCCCTGGAGGAAGCGACAGCTCCACTGCAGCGCCTGCTGCCCCCCCACCAGCCAGGCTCCCAGAATCCACATGAGCGACTTCTCCAAGCCCAAGGGATCAGTCTCAGATGGGACTCTCCAGGGCTCCCCACCCCTCCTGCTCCTTCCCAGGCCCAAACGCACCATCTCAGTGTCTTGGACGCCCCCAGGATTGGGCCGGGAGGGAGTGGTAGAGGTCCCCGGACTCTTCTGTGGGTCCCTGCGGTTCACGTCCTGCGAGCGCGTGGTCCCTGCTTGGGGCTTACTCTCCTTAGGATTCTCCCCTACAGCCACAAGAGGAACGGAGGAAGAAGAGGCTAGAAATCAACCAGATGTCAAAGATCACAGCCAAGGGGAAACTAGCAGGGCTTCCAGAGTAGTGATGGGGTTAAGAAGTTGGCTTCACCCCCTCCTGGCCTCAGTTTCTTTCTCTGACAAATGGTGATATTACCTTTCCTGACAATATCTCCAGACTAGTGTTAAGGTTTATAAGGGAAAAGCCCTTTGAAAAGCAAAAAATCAATTAAAAATCAATTTTTAAAAAATCAAAAAATATAAATCAGAATCAATAAAAAAAAATCGAGAGGCCCTGGGCTTTGGGTGGAAAGACCTGGCAGTTCCACTAGACGCCAGCAGGGGGTGCCCCAAGCCAGGGAGATGGGGCAGAAGAGCAATGGCCGCCAGAGGGGGTCAGCAGGGACCCAAGTGGAATGTGTGTCCCCGCTGTGACCCTGCTGTGATTCAGCCCACCCTTCCCAGGCCTGAGACATGGTTACTTTGGGGGCGCTGCAGTGGGGCCTCTCTCTTCTGGTTTCCTGAGGCTCAGCCCAGCTCAACCCCACTGGTCCCAGGAGACTGTGTGATTCAGCCCTTAAGTGGGGGGGCGGTGAGGGCGCAGGCAAGTTGCAAAAGTGCAGGGATGAGGGGCTTCCAGCCTTCAGGCTGTTCCTGACTCTGGAGAAAGTTTCACACATGGTACTGGGGGGGTTGGGGAGAGCTTGGGATGGGAGGGGAGAGTCCAGGAGTAGGATGAAGAAAAGACAGGGAGAAGAGCAGGCACGGCTTGGAATTTGCCCCAGCTGTAAAATGAGATCGTATGAGCCCTGAAGTGACCCACTCTCCCTCTCCAGGTCCAAAGACAAGCTCTGCTCAGTCGCGGACCCTCAAACCTGGACAGTTGCTCCCCCTTACTCCTCCAAACCCAAGAACCACTTCTGCTGCAAATCCTGAGTCTGACCCCTCATCCTCCACACTCCTCAGACTTTGTCCCTCATTCCCTCTATTCAGCATCCTACCGTGACCATGCTCCGGGTCCCTCCTTTGACCCACCCAGATCAACCCTTTGTAGGAGGACCCCTAGCAGCCTGGACCCAAGCCTTTTGGAATGAAAGAAAAAATCAAGTTGATTTGCCATCCTTTCCCTTCAAAGAAACCCCAGATGCCCCTGGGGTGGGGGCCATTCTCATTTCCTGCTCTCCCCAACTCCCTGCTTCCCCCCATCTTTCAGGTTCTGACTCACTTCTGTCCCACCCACCCAATGACTCAGCCTTCTATTCTCCTGTCTGGGTTAGGGTGGGGTGGGATGGGTGGAGGGTTATGAGAAGCTTTAAATCATAACTCTGGATCTGGCAGATTCCTTCTTTTCCCACCTCTATCCTAGCCTCCTCCCTCTGCCTCCTCCCCGTAGGGGTCCCCAGCCCCTGCCCTCTGACCCTAGTCTAGTCTGAAACAACTCTGGATTTGAGCCATCTTCTATTCTCTATCCCACGTCCAGGTGCTTTGGCCCCTCTGATATTAAAAGGAGATATCTTCCAGTGTGTGCAGGATTTGGGAGCCTGGAGTTCTCTTCCCTCTTTCTCTAAGTGGAAGTTGGAAACAATATCGGGGTCCTTTCTCCAGCTTGGAGGTCTAGGGCTGAAGGAGCTGGGCCCCTGTGGTATGTCCCTAAACCTTTCCCCTCAAGAGACAATAGAGGGGACAAAAAAAGCATTGCTGGCTGACACCTCCCTGCTTTATCCGCAGGGCCCCTGGCCGCACCCTAAACCTCTAGCTTCTCCCGGAAAAATGTGCGCTCCAGGATTGGAGGAGGAAGCATCATTCTGCAGACTTGCAAGACACTGAGGCTTGCAGTAGTGCCGTCGTGCATCCCTCCAGGACCCTGCCTGCAGATCTGCGGGTCTCACGTGGGCGGGGCAGGGGCGGGGCGCGGACTCACCCGAGGGCGTGCGAGCCCGGCGACAGCGGCCCCGGCCCAGCAGCAGCGCCCGCAAAGGCGCCTGGTCCTCCTCCGGCGGCTGGCACTGCAGTCCTGGAGCGCAGTTAGGAGTGTAGACTCCGCACTGCTGCCCTTCCCTCCTGAGACAGCCCCCAGCTTCCGCACAGCCCTCCGTTGGCGGTCCCCCGTCCTCCTCCTCCGCGCAGCCCCCTGGACAACCCGTCTGCACCCCCTGCCCACAGCCCGGGCACTGTGCCAGGGCGCCTCCTGGGCGGGCAGCGAGCAACAGAGTTAGCAGCAGTGGCGGCAGCAGCCTGTCGGGGATCATGATTGGGATTTTTGCCCCTTCCACTCTTCCCAGAGCAGCCGAAGCGCAGCTGCTGCCCGCCGCCGCCCCTCTGCCTTAAGTAGCCGCCGGCGGGGGCCGGGCCCTTTAAGAGCCAGGTGAAGGGGGGGTGGAGAAGGCAGGGGCATTCCCTAAACTGGGTGGGACTGGAGAGGCCCCCCCCCCTCCACCTGGGTCCTCCCCACTCTTCTCTACCTCCTCCCTTCCCAGCTTCTGTTTATTTCCCAAATTACGCTGATTTTTCTTGCTTTGTTCCCGGGAATCTCGCCCGGAATTTGGGAGCTGGACAGCTGGCTGGCGGCACTGGAGCGTGGGGAGGGGTGGAAGAAGAGGATGGGAGTTGGGATGAAGGGGAAAACCTGAAACCCGTTTCGAGTTGTCTGTGTGTCGAGGCTGAAGGAGACACGGGGGATGCCGGTGGGGAATGAGAAGGTGACGGATTTAAGTGGACGGAGAAGCCATGGTGTGGGGGGGGGGGGGTCATGAGAGGGACGTGGGCGAAAGGAAAGAAAGAGGCGCAGATGATGGAGAGAGGGCTCTTGGGAGAACCAACTGCCGATGGGAGAAAGTAAACCGAGGGAGAGGAGAGGAAGAGCAAAGCGGAGGGAGGGGCTAGGGAAGGTCTCCCAGAGAGGTGACTGAGGGGGAGGCGGGTGTTGGGGACCAGACTGGGGTAAGATGCTGGAAGGGGTCGGGGGAAGCAAAGGGTGGCGTGGGGGGATGGTGGGGGAGGCACGTCTTGAATGAACTGTCGGAAATCCCAGCCTGGTGGTGGGGCGGGGGAAGCCTGGAAGGATTGCAGCCCCCTCCCCGCCCCCGCCCCCGCCCCCGCCCCCTAGTGTGCAGCAGAACTGGCTGAACCTTTGGGACGTAGGGACACGGAGTATGGGGGGAGGGAGTGAGAAGAACCCATCCCCTTGGGGGCTCTTAGGAACAGCGGCCAGAGAGCAGCCCTCACCCCACCCCCGTCCTTCATCCAGGTCAGCCCGCCCCTCGGTTCCTCTCCTTTCCTCGAATCTGCCCCCCCACCCCGCCCTCACCCGGTATCACCGGTTGGGTTTTCTGGACTACTGAGGCTGTGTTATGCCCAGGAGGCACATGGGACGGGGACTGGTCTGTGTGTTCCCGTCTGCCCGCTCCCGGGGCTCTCTCTCCCGGGGTCCGTCTACCCCACCGCCCCCACCCCGCCCCGCCCAGCTCCAGGCGGTGCCCCGCCCACCCCAGCCCTCCTTGCGGAGCCTTCGTTCCTAGAGGGAGGAGGAAGGAAGGTTTCCTTGGGCAGCCCACATCCCCCCCCCCCCCCCCGCCCCCAGGCCTGGGTTACGCAACAACAACGGCCATCTCATTCTTTCCTAAAACAAGGGCTCTGGGCAATGACTAAGTTTAAATTCTGGGCCCCCAAGCAAGCATGTCAGCTAGGGCTTCCTGAACTTTTAGGTAAATACAGAACAAAAAGAACTTCACGCCCAGCCCCGTCCCCGCCCCCCCGGGCTACCCTGGGAATTTAGGACAGGCCTTTGGGAAGCAGCGTCTTCCACTGAGACTGGGAAGCAGATTGGGCAGGCAGGGAGGAGGGGGCGCTGGGACCTCCTGCTCCGAGCTCTGACCCCAGGGTGGCAAGCGCCATCCTGGCCCTCCTCCTTATCACAATTGATTGTGCCCTGCGCATGCTTCTGGCTAGGGCTTTTCTCCCTGCTCCGGCTTGTTGCTCCCACAAAGGGCTGTGGGAAGTTGGGATGGGGAAGAGATGGTCATGCTCCCTGCAGGATCTCCGTGTGGCTTTTTTTGGGGGGGCGGGGGTCTTTTTAGGGCCCCACTCGGGCACATGGAGATTCCCATAATAGAGGTCTAATTGGAGCCATAGACACCAGCTTAAGCCACAGCCACAGCCATGCCAGACTTGATGCATCTGGGATCTATGCCAAAGCCTGCCGCAACGCCAGATCCTTTAACCCCACTGAGTGAGGCCAGGTATCGAACCTGCATCCTCATGGATACTAGCCGGGTTCTTAATCGGCTGAACCACAATAGGATCTCCTCAGTGTGGCTTTATAAATAAATCTGTGCTTCTCTTTTGTAGGTAATATTGGAGAGGAGCCTGTTACTTTGCTAGCCTGTCATGTCCACACTCCCTTCCCAAATCCCCCCTTCCCTCCTCCCACATCAACACCGCCACCCCCTGGTTACTGCTCCCACTTGCCCGGCTTGGTCCCTTGTTGCAGGCCAAGCTGGACCACAGAGCCCAGTCCTACCTGCCACTCCCACCCCAGCACTGCTTTTCCCTCTTCCCCATGTGTCCAGCACTCATGTCCAGAGCGCCTTACTGTCAGTGCTGGGGTCTAACCAGGCTCTCTCTTGCAGACTGAGACTCTTGAACCCTGCTTTTCCTCCTTTTGGGACAGGCTTCACCTTCGCACCCAGAGCAGGGATCTGAAGTACACAGTGAATGCTCAGGATGGAGTGTGGATCAAGGTGAGACTCTGGCTGCCCAGGTGAGTAGAGTGTGTGGAAAGTTTCTGCCAGGGCTGTGAAAAGGCTAAAGAGCTTGGGCTGTTAGTTAGGTTTTTTTGTTTTGTTTTTGTTTGTTTGTTTGTTTTTTGCTTTTTTAGGGCCACATTCACTGCATATGGAAGTTCCCAGGCTAGGGGTTGAATCAGAGATGCAGCTGCTGGCCTACACCACAGCCACAGCAGTGTCAGATCCGGGCTGTATCTGTGACCTACACCGCAGCTCATGGCAATGCCGGATCCTTTAACCCACTGAGAAAGGCTAGGAATGAAACCTGAATCCTCATGGATACTAGTTGGGTTCATTACTGCTGAGCCATAATGGGAACGCCAGTTAGGACTTTTATTTTCTTTTATTTTTATTATTATTATTTTTGTCTTTTCTAAGGCCGCACCCACAGCATATGGAGGTTCCCAGGCTAGGGGTTGAACTGTAACTGTACCCGCCGGCCTACACCACAGCCACAGCAACTCAGGATCCTTAATCCACTGAGCAAGGCCAGGGACCGAAACCACAACCTCATAGTTCCTAGTCGGATTCGTTAACCACTGAACCATGATGGGAATGCCCAGTTAGACTTTTTATAAATAAACTTTGATGGGGCTTCCTCTTCCTCTTGCAGGTTACACTCTGTTTTCCTAATCCATTCATTAGGCTCTGCCTCCCTCACACCCAGCCCATCCCTCCAAATCCACAGCACCCCTAGGTGCTGACTTCCTTTTGATAACAAGGTGTCAAAGAGGGGGTTGGCCTGGATCCTTTTGAGCTTGGAGTCTGAGGAAAAACAAGTAGTGGCACAGTCCATGGATGGAAAGTTCTAGAGAGGAGGCTCAATGACTGCATGATGACATGGCCTAAATTTCCCGTGGGCCTGATGGGAACTGTTGTAATAACCTCAGCTGGTTTCCAGCTTCTGGTTTCTGCCATCTGTCCCACACATGGCCTCCCAACTGCCCTGCTGAGATACAATCCTGCTCCTGGGTGTGACTCCCTCCTCCTCAAAGGCCTGTGTCCCCCAACCCCACCACTTTAAAGAACCTGTGCTCCCATAAGGCTTGCATGGCCCTATGGGCCTGGAGGTACCCTCTGGCCCAGCCAGCTGGTGGAATCACCGTCCCCAGAACACCTTGGCAGTTTCCCATCTCTGGGTCCAAACTGAGATTAGGGGAAGTGAAGGTGGTGCTCAGAGGTAATTTCTTCCCCTGAATTCCAGGTTTGCAGCTCACAAAGGATAAAATTTTCCCTTCATGCCCCTTCCCACCAGCCAAATTCTGCTACTGTTACCCCACCTTCTTGGCCAACTGTCTGTCTGTCTCTGAATTCATCCACATTGCTGTGCGGTGCTAGCTTAAATTTTTACTTGTCTTTTTTGGTGTCTTATTTTTCCAGTTAGATTGTGAGTGGTGATGGGTTGTGTTGTTGTTGGGTTTTTTTTTTTTTCTTTCTTTTTAGGGCTGCACCCATGGCATATGGAAGTTCCCAGGCTAGGGGTCAAATCAGAGCTACAGCTGCCACCTGTGCCACAGCCACACAGAATCTGAGCCTATGACCTATATACACCACAGCTCATGGCAACACCAGATCCTCAGCCCACTGAGCAAGGTCAGGGATCGAACTCGCATCCTCATGGATACTAGTCGGGTTCTTTACTGCTGAGCCATGACAGGAACTCCTTGGTTTTTTTTGCTTTTTTAGGCCGATGAGGCATATGGAAGTTCCCTTCTAGGGGTCCAATTGGAGCTGCAGCTGTTGGCATACACCACAGCCACACCAATGCCAGATCCAAGCCACGCCTAGCCTGGCTGTGGCATAGGCTGGCAGCTACAGCTCCAATTGGACCCCTAGCTTGGGAACCTCCACATCCTGCAGGTGCAGCCCTAATAAGACAAAAAGACAAGAAAACAAACAAACAAATATGCAGATGGGTAGATACAGAAACAAGTATAGATGTGTATATACATGAGTTAGTTACATGCAAATATTGCCTAACTCTGTTCACTGAGAGGATCTAGGAGTAGTGACACCCCAATAGCAGTGAGCCCACCTAGCACCCAGATCTTGGTTTCTCAATACCAGTAAAAAGAAGCAGAACTCCTTCTAGAGAGGGATACTTCTTCTAAGTCTGGAGCGGGGAAAATACAAGATGAGCTGGAGCATGCTGTAGTCTCAGAAAGGAAGGAAGTGTTCAAAAAAATGTAAAGATGGAAGCATATCAAAGGGACGTAAGAACAAAGTTGAAAGAGTTGTCAATGGTCAAAGCAATTTGTGCAACAGACTAAATAATATAGTATTTGATTATAACCCAAGCTAGAAAATAAATATATTTGAGTACATACTGATTATATTAGTTTGCTAGGGTTGCTGTAACACAGTATCATAAATAAATTGGGCTGCTTAAAATAACAGAGATGGGAGGTCCCTGGAGGCTCAGTGGGTTAAGGATCTGGCATTGTCCCTGCTATGGCCTGGGATGCTGCTGTGGTGTGGGTTGGATCCCTGGCCCTGGAACTTCTGTATATGCTGCGGGTGCAGCCAAAAAAAGAAAAAACCCAAACCAAACCAAACAAACAAAAACACCCAAACTAAAACGGAGACGTATATGTTGTTTCACAGTGCTGGAAGCTAGAAGTCCAAAAATCCTTTGAAACACCTTTCTTGTCTCTTCCCAGCTTCTGCTGGTGGACTTGAGTCTAGTCTAGTCTCTGTCTCTGTCATCGTATGGCCACCTTCTCATTGTCTTCCTTCTGTGCGTCTGTCCAAATCTCTCCTTTCTATTGGGACGCTGGTCATATCAGGTTAAGGCCCACCCTAATCAGCTCATTTTAACTTGGGTAAATATGCAAAAGCCCTATTTCCAAATAAGGTCCCATTCTGAGGTACTGGGGTTAGGACTTCAACACTTCTTTATTTTTATTTTTTTGTCTTTTTGCCATTTCTCGGGCCGCTCCCGCAGCATATGGAGGTTCCCAGGCTAGGGGTCGAATCAGAGCTGTAGCCACCGGCCTACGCCAGAGCCACAGCAACGCAGGACCTGAGCTGCATCTGCAACCTACACCACAGCTCGTGGCAACGCCAGATCCTTAAGCCACTGAGGAAGGCTAGGGATCGAACCCGCAACCTCGTGGTTCCTAGTTGGATTCGTTAACCACTGAGCCACGATGGGAACTCCCAACATTTCTTCTTTTGAGGGATACAATTCAATCCATAACATTGGTGTTAATAATTCATTAAGTAAATAAACAGGGAAGAGGAGACAGATCTTCCTTTGAAAAGATTTCCAAATAACTTATGTAGAGATAACACTTCTCACCCCCTTGGGCTTGACTTGGTGATTGGCTTCCAACGATAGAGTACAGGAAGGAAAATAGTAACTTTGCAGGGGAGACACCTGGCAAACATCCCCTTAACCGTATGATTAATGTTAACCTCACCGGTGACATCGTGGGAGCATCCTGTGCCCCCTGATACGGTGAGATGAGAAGCACTTCACCTCTCTGGATTTCTTTCCATACACTCTAATCATGGCAAATCTAAATCAAGGGATCATTTACAAACTACCTGGCCTATACTTCTTTTTTTTTTTTTTTTGTCTTTCTGCTATTTCTTTGGGCTGCTTCCGCGGCATATGGAGGTTCCCAGGCTAGGGGTTGAATCGGAGCTGTAGCCGCCGGCCTACGCCAGAGCCACAGCAACTCGGGCTCCGAGCCGCGTCTGCAACCTACACCACAGCTCACGGCAACGCCGGATCCTTAACCCACTGAGCAAGGGCAGGGACCGAACCCACAACCTCATGGTTCCTAGTCGGATTCGTTAACCACTGCGCCACAGTGGGAACTCCCGTGGCCTATACTTCTTAAGACTATCAAGGTTATGAAAAACAAAGACTGAGACACCTCAGTCTCAGCGGAAGGTTCAGACCAGGGAAGACTGGGGGAGAGATGACAACTAAAACAGTATGGACCTTGGAATGGATCCCAGAACAAAAAGAAGACATCAATGGAAAGTGATTAAATCCAAATGAAGTCTGGAGTTTAGCTAAAAGTCATGTACTAATGTTGGTTCTTAGTTTTGGCAAATGTACGATGAACGTGTAAAATATTATTGGTGGGAAGAAGTGGTTGAGGGTTATTTGGGAACTCTCCACACTATCTGCAACTTTTCTGTAAAACTAAAATTATTCCAAAATAAAGAGCTGATTTAAAAGATTATATACATATATGTGTATGATATTTATGATATACATATATATGTATATATTCTTTTAAATCATAAAGGTTTGACCTCAGTTTTTTTTTTTTTTTGGCTGCACCTGTGGCATTCAGAAGTTTCCAGGCCAAGGCTCAAACCCACTCCACAGCAGCGACCTCAGCCACAGCAGTGCCAAACCAGATCCTTAACCTGCTGTGCAACAAGGGAACTCATGTAATACTTTCTTTGTGCTAAGAACTGTGTTAAGCACTTTCTGTTTAATCCTCACTGTAAGTTTACAAGGTGGGTGATATTATCATTCCTATTATTCTTTCCAAAGAAGAGCACCAAGGCTTCGAAGAGAAATGATGGAGCAGGGATTTGAACCCAAATACCACTTGAGCCCTCTATGACCTGACTCATGGTCACCAGCCTCCTTGTCATCTTTAGGAGTGTTGTTGGAGGACTTTGCTTAGAACCATTTGCTAGGCAAATCCATCTCCAAAAGGCCTCTTCATGGGCTGTAGGTTGTCACTCTCAAGAGCTTTTAAGCATGATCCCTTGGACTGAGAAAAGGGACACTCCGCACCGTATCTGTGGTTAAATTCTGAGGCATTAATATATTGTCATGGCCAACATGGCTCTCAGACTATTAGGCATTAGAAAGAAGAATACAGGACAAATACCAGAAGACATATCCTAAGGTCCCAAGGGAACTTTCCAGCTGCCATTATTAATTTTTTTTGGCCACACCCAAAGCACGTGGAATTTCCTGGGCCAGGGATCGAACACTTGCCAATGTGGCAGTGGCCCAAGCCGCTGCAATGAAAACACTGGATTCTTTTTTTTTTTTTTTTTTTTTTGCATTTTAGGGCTGAACCCACGGCATATGGAAGTTCCCAAGCTAGGGATCAAATCAGAGCTAGAGCTGCTGGCCACAGCCACAGCCACAGCAATGTGGGATCCAAGCCGAGTCTGTGACCCACACCACAGCTCAAGGCAACTCCGGATCCTTAACCCATTGAGCAAGGCCAGGAATTGAACCTGCAACCTCATGGTTCCTAGTTGGATTCGTTTCTGCTGCACCACCATGGGAGCTCCAAAACACCAGATCCTTAACCCCCTGCATCGGAAGGGAATTCTCTGCCTGCCATTATTTCAAACTCAACATATCCAAAGCCATATTATCATCTCTCCCCACAAACTATACTTCATCTTTTCTATTTTTGTCAGTGGTCTCATCACGTTCCCAATATCCTGGTCATCCTCCACTCTTTTCTCTTTTCTCATGAAATTTCTCTTGAAATTACCTATTCCTGTTGGTCAGTCCTTCCTAATGATTCCCCCAAACTGGTCTTAAATGTTTTCATTTCTTTTTCTTTCTTTCGTTCTTTCTTTCTTTCTTTTTCTTTTTCTTTTTTTTTTTTTTTTGTCTTTTTAGAGCTGCACTCGAGGCATATGGAAATTCCCAGGCTAGGGGTCAAATCAGAGCTGTAACCGCCGGCTTATACCACAGCCACAGCAACTCAGGATCCAAGCCACATCTGTAACCTATACCACAGCTCATGGCCACACCAGATCTTGAACACACTGAGCAAGGCAGGGATTGAACTCCCGTCCTCATGGATACTACTCAGGTTCATTAACCACTCAGCCATGATGGGAACTCCAGATGTTTTCATTTCTATGGTTGTCTTGATGGTTTGGGTTCTCATTGTCTTTCACCTGGGTCATGAGATGGTTTCCTAAGGACTGGCCAGTTTTCAGGCTTTGTACCCAGACTATCCTTTCTGAAATGAAAATACAGCATATAATTCCTCTGCTCAGAAACCTTCAATGACTTCCTACTAACTCCAATATCAAGTCCAAATCCTTGGTTTTATTTATTTATTTATTTATTTAAACGGCTGACACCCATGGCACATGGACATTCCCAGACCAGGCATTGTATTCAACCTGAGCCACAAGTTGCAGCAACACTGGATCCTTTAACCCACTGCACTGGGCTGGGGATCGAATCTACACTGCCACAGCAACCTGATCTGCTGCAGTCAGATTTCTAACCCACCGTGCCACAGCAGGGACTCCCCAGAATCTTGGGTTTAAGTCCACCAGTTCTATTAGCTCTATTATTATTTTATAAGAACCACCCACCCCTTGGCCAAATACACTCTTTGAATTCATACCTCTGAGATTTTACTCATGGTCATGCCCCTAACTTTCTGCTTCTACTCTGTGTATCTTCTAATTTTTATTATCAGGCTCTGGGTGAAATGGAATAGTCTGTTCACCCTGATCCCCAAGGAACTCGCAATCACTGGGGAAAATAATCAAGTAAATCGAATGATACTAGACATCAAAGGCCAAGTGAACACAGAGGAAGGAGAACTTAAGTTTGCCTGGAAAAATCAGAGAAGGCTTTGCAGAGGAGGTGATGCTTTCATTAATTCTTGGAGGAGTAGCAGTTTGTGAGGGAGGGGGCTGAGAGGAAAGCTTCTATGCAGAGGGAGCAGCACCTGTCTTTAAAAATCACATGGCTTGGGAGTTCCCCGTCGTGGTGCAGTGATTAACGAATCCGACTAGGAACCATGACGTTGCCGGTTTGGTCCCTGGCCTTGCTCAGTGGGTTAAGGATCTGGCTGTGGTGAGCTGTGGTGTAGGTTGCAGACGCGGCTCGGATCCCCGCGTTGCTGTGGCCCTGGCGTAGGCTGGCGGCTACAGCTCCAATTTAACCCCTAGCCTGGGAACCTCCATATGCCGCAGGAGCGGCCCTAGAAAAGGCAAAAAGAGAAATAAATAAATAAATAAAAATAAAAATCACATGGCTATTCATCATGTCTCTCTCTCTCTCTCTTTTTTTCCCCTTTTTTGGCCACCCCAAGGCACATGGATTTCCCTGGCCAGGGATCAGATTCATAACCCACTGTTCAGGGCTTTGAACCAACATCCCAGTGCTCCCAAGAGGCCACTGATCCTCTTGCACCACTGTGGGAGCTCCCATATGTCTCTTCTTAACATCTCTTTAATTTGTCTTATATTTATAGCAGCTTTTCATATACTATGTTTTGTCTGCCTTTAACTGGTTTATCAACACCTTTATGATAGGGGCTACATCCTCTATCTCCCCCCTGTAAAATGGGGGTTGCAACAAATACTTTACAGCGTTGTTATGAAGGTCAGGGATAATTTGTCTGACACACAAGGTAGGCACTCAGTGATTTTATTTTTCTGCAATGAATGAATGAGCTACCTCAGTTCTTGATCCACAGTGAGATGCTCATTATTTGTGGAATGAATGATCCTACCCTCGTTCAGAACTGCTGTGTCCACAGCTGGAACTCTGTGCTTTGGAAAGCCTCATCGGACTGGAAAAGATCCAGGGAAAGGCAATATTGCAGCAGGGTGGGGATACCAGCTTGTGATAGCTAGCCAAACAGATGAAGGCTCTCCAATCTGAAGAGCAGGCAGAGATACTCATTTATTTTTATTATTATTATTATTATTATTTTTTTTTTTTTTAGGGCTGCACCCGCAGCATATGGAAGTTCCCAGGCTAAAGATCTCATTGGAGCTGCAGCTGCTGGCCTACACCACAGCCACAGCAACACGGGATCCAAGTCACATCTGCAACCTACACCACAGCTCACCACAGACAGATCCTTAACCCACTGAGCAAGGCCAGGAATCGAACTGGCATCCTCATGGATCCTAGTCAGGTTTGTTACCACTGAGCCACAACGGGAACTCTGAGGCAGAGATATTCACATTCAACTCAAGTTCACTGAATGTTTATTTATTTTTTGCATCATTCTCACAATGTTCCTGTACCATGTCCACTTTGCAGATAAGAAGACATTCAGAGTGTGTGTGCCAAAGGCTGCAGAGCTATATGGTCAGATCCACTGGATTCCAAGTTCAATGCTCTTTTCGCTTCCACAGAAAGACTTGCATGATGTAGGAAAACATTAAGAGTTTGGATAAGTTAAATACAGGCTTGTTTGCTAAATTCTCTAAATACTCAAACCACATGTAATTTCTAGAGCTAGAGGGAGGTTGTTTTAAGGGAAATAAAAGGAAGGGTTGGCTTTTGTTGGGGGTGGGGTGGGAATAAACATAAGAAATATATTTTTATGATAAACAGCGCAGACTGAAAAAGAAACGTTTGAGGTGTTCCCATTGTGGCTCAGGGGTAATGAACCTGACTAGTATCCATCCATGAGAACTCGGGTTCAGTCCCTGTCCTGGATCAGTGGGTTAAGGGTTCCCCATAGCCATGAGTTGTACGTCAAAGATGTGGCTTGGATCTGGTGTTGCTGTGGTTGGGGCTGTGGCCGGCAGCTGCAGCTCCAGTTTGATCCCTAGCCTGGGAACTTCCATATGCCATGGGCATCGCCCTAAAAAGACAAAAAATAAAATAAAAGTTTGAAAAGTTTAATAAAATCATAGATAAAAGATCCCTGGCAGGAGTTCCCGTCGTGGCGCAGTGGTTAATGGATCCAACTAGGAACCATGAGGTTGCGGGTTTGATCCCTGCCCTTGCTCAGTGGGTTAAGGATCCGGCGTTGCTGTGAGCTGTGGTGTAGGTTGCAGACGCGGCTTGGATCCCGCGTTGCTGTGGCTCTGGTGTAGGCCGGCGGCTACAGCTCCGATTAAACCCCTAGCCTTGGAACCTCCATATGCCACAGGAGTGGCCCAAAGAAATAGCAAAAATACAAAAAACAAACAAAACAAAAAAAACAAAAAAAAAGATCCCTGGCAAGTCATGAAAAGACTTCTCTTGTTCCTCTTCTTGAGCTATGAGATTACCCCAAGCCTAAGTCTGGGCTCTTTCCAAAAAAGCAGCCTGAGATCTGGGTTCCTATTTTTTGTTTGTTTGTTTTTGGCTGCACCCACGGCATGCAGAAGTTCCTGGGCTAAGGATTAAACTCATGCCACAGCTGCAACCTGAGCCACAGCAGTGACAATGCCAGATCCTTAACCCACTGTACCACCAGGGAACTCCTGGGTTCCTATTCTTTTGGGCAGGCCAGCTGTTCCCTCCCACAGTCTATCTCTGGCAAAACTGCTGAAGAAACTATGCTGGGCTACACCAGTTATTTCTTTTTTCCACCCTAAAATTTTGGCCTGAGAGCCTGCAATTTGATATTAAACAACCAGAGTAAGTTGAGAGAGATAGCAATTAAATCTCATCCATCAAAATCAAACACATGCAGGAGTTCCCACTGTAGCACAGTGGGTTAAGGATTTGGCATTGTCTCTCTGCAGTGAGGGTTCCATCCATGGCCCAGCAGAGTGCATTAAAAAATCCCATGTTGGAGTTCCCGTCGTGGCGCAGTGGTTAACGAATCCGACTAGGAACCATGAGGTTGCGGGTTCGGTCCCTGCCCTTGCTCAGGGGGTTAGCGATCCGGCGTTGCCGTGAGCTGTGGTGTAGGTTGCAGACGCGGCTCGGATCCCGCGTTGCTGTGGCTCTGGCATAGGCCAGTGGCTATAGCTCCGATTTGACCCCTAGCCTGGGAACCTCCATATGCCGCGGGAGCGGCCCAAAGAAATAGCAAAAAAAAAAAAAAAAAAAATCCCATGTTGTGGCATGAGCTTCACTGTGGCTCAGATCTGATCCCTGGCTTGAGAACTCCACATGCCAAGGGGCAGCCAGAAAAGAAAAAAGAAAAAAAAGAAGTGGGAGTTCCCGTCATGGTTCAACATTTTCGAACCCAACTAAGATCCATGAGGATGCAGTTTTGATCCCTGGCTTCGCTCAGTGGGTTAAGGATTTGGTATTGCCATGAGCTATGGTGTAGGTTGCAGATGTGGCTCAGATCCTGTGTTGCGGTGGCTGTAGTGTAGGCCAGCAGTTGTAGCTCCAATTGGACCCCTAGCCTGGGAACTTCCATATGCTGTGGTTGTGGCCCTAACAAAGCAAAAAAAAAAAAAAAAGAAGAAGAAGAAGAAGGAAAGAAATACTTAGGGGACAGATCTGAAAAAGGATTGGCACCCTGAAACTACACAACAGCTGAGATGGATCAAAGAAGACAAATAAATGGAGTGATATATGCCATGTTCAAGGATTGGAAGACTCCATATTGTTAAAATGTCAATTCTCCCAAAATTGATCAACAGAGTCAATGTAATCCCAATTAAAATCTCAGAGTGCTTTTTTTGTAGAAATTGGCAAGCTGGCTGTCTCATGGAAATACAAAGGACCTGGAATAACTCAAGCCAACTTTAAAAAAAATTTTTTTTAAGTTTTAAAAATTTAAAATTTTAAATTTAGGGCCACCCCTGAGGCACATGGAGTTTCCCAGACTAGGGGTCAAATTTGAACCACAGCTGCCAGCCTTCGCCACAGCCAAAGCAACACCAGATCTGAGCCAACTCTATGACCTACACCACAGCTCAAGGCAACACCGGATCCTTAAACCACTGAGCGAGGCGAGGGGCTGAACCCCAGTCCTCCTGGATACTAGTCCAGTTCATTACCGCTCAGCCACAATGGGAACTTCAAGTCAACTTTTAAAAAGAACAGAATTGAAGGACTTATACCTGACTTCAAGACTTATTATAAAGTCTAGCAATCAAAACATAAAGATAGAAAAACACATCAGTAAAATGCTATAAAATTGGGTTGTGATAATCATTGTACAGCTATAAGTGCAATAAAAGTCATTCAGTAAAAATTAATTAAGTAATTAATTAAAAAAGAAAAACAGATCAGTAGAACAGAGAGTCCAAAATAGACCCACAAAAGTATGGCAAATTGACTTTTTTTTTCTTTTTTTTAAAACACTTTTTTTAACTTGTTCAATAGATTTTTTTTTTTTTTGCCACACCCTCAACATGTGAAAGTTCCTGTTCCAGGGATTGAACCTGCACCACAGCAGCAACAAGCTGCTGCAGTGACAGCACTTAACTCGCTGCACCACAGGAGAACTCTCTGCAACAGATTTTTGACAGGGGTACAAAGGAATTCAGTAGAAAAATCACAGTCTTTTCAACAAATGCTGTTGGAGTAACTGGACATCCATATGCAAAAAACAAAAAAAAGAACTTTCATCTATACCTCACATCATACACAAAATTAACTCAGGAGTTCCCGTCATGGCGCAGTGGTTAACGAATCCGACTAGGAACCATGAGGTTGCGGGTTCGGTCCCTGCCCTTGCTCAGTGGGTTAAGGATCCGGCGTTGCCGTGAGCTGTGGTGTAGGTTGCAGACTCGGCTCGGATCCAGCGTTGCTGTGGCTCTGGTGTAGGCTGGTGGCTACAGCTCCGATTCGACCCCTAGCCTGGGAACCTCCATATGCCGTGGGAGCGGCCCAAGAAATGGCAAAAAGACAAAATAAATAAATAAATAAATAATAAATAAATAAATAAATAAATAAAAGTATAGTCTTTAAAAAAAACCCTCAAAATTAATGATATAACTGGATAATGTTGTTAATGCATAGCCTCAGTCTATAATGAGTAAACATCCGATAAAAATGAAACTGAGGGGCAGGATACAAAATATTGGCATCTTGGAGTTCCCGTCGTGGCGCAGTGGTTAACGAATCCGACTAGGAACCATGAGGTTGCAGGTTCGATCCCTGGCCTAGCTCAGTGGGTTAAGGATCCGGCATTGCCGTGAGCTGTGGTGTAGGTCGCAGACGTGGCTCAGATCTGGTGTTGCTGTGGCTGTGGTGTAGGATGGAGGCTACAGCTCCGACTGGACCCCTGGCCTGGGAACCTCCACATGCTGCGGGTGCAGCCCTAGAAAAGACAAAAAAAAAAAAATTGGCATCTACTATTCAGGAAAGACAGATTGCAGATTAAGGAGCCTAAGGAAACATAGCAAGTAAACATCAATCACAGATCTGGCATTATAGTCCAGATTTCCTTTTTTTTGGTTTGTTTTTTGTCTTTTTAGGGTCCCACCGGAGGCATATGGAGATTCCCAAGCTAGGGGTCTTATCAGAGCTACAGCTGCTGGCCTATGCCACAGCCACAGCAACGCCAGATGCAAACTGCATCTTCAACCTACACCACAGCTCACAACACCACTGGATCCTTAACCCACTGAGCGAGGCCAGGGATCCAACCCGCAACCTCATGATTCCTAGTAAGGTTCGTTAACCGCTGCGCCATGGCGGGCACTCCCAGATTTCCTAATTTCTGGTCCACACCTATTTGCGCCACCTATTTCCATTATGCCAAGTGGCCACTGTTTATGGTCTAGGAGAGGATGGCTTCCATTCGAATACAACCTTTGCAGAGCACCTATTTATGATAAGAATAGGATATCTCCCAGGGGTCTGAAGGAGCTCACAGTCCAGGAGTGACAGACCTACAAACATAGGTTACTTTAATAATAAAAATAAAACTGTAATAAGTGCTATAAATGAGGTGCAAATGACATGGTATAAGAATACAGGGAGTTCCCAGGTGGCTCAGCAGGTTAAGGGCCAGGCATAGTCACTGCTGTGGCTCTGGCTACTACTGTGGCACAGATTCCATCCCTGGCCCGGAGAACCACATGCTGTGTGCAGGAAAAGCCATAAAGGAGAGAGAGACACACAGAGAATACAGAAGAGGGGAAAACCTTCCTAGCTGGAAAAGAGATTTGGTGATGGGTGGAAATCAGGTGAGTTCTCTCCAGAATGGCAATAAACACCTTTTATTTATTTTCTTTCTTTCTTTTTTTTCTTTTTTTAGGGCCACATCCACAGCATATGGAGGTTCCCAGGCTAGGGCTGGAATCCAAGCTGCAGCTGCCGGCCTATGCCACAGACACAGCAACCCCAGATCCCAGCTGCGTCTGAGACCTCCACCACAGCTCACAGAAAGGCCAGATCCTTACCCCACTGAGCGAGGTCATGGATTGAACCCACGTCCTCATGGATACCAGTCGGGTTCGTTAACCACTGAGCCACAATGGGAACGCCAACACCTTTTGTTTTTATTTATTTATTTGGCCCGGAGCATCAGCTTGATGTGGAATCTCAGTTCCCAGGTCAGGAATGGAAGGGCCTCAGAGGTGAAAGCGGAGAGTCCTAACCACTAGACCAGAGTCCTGAGCACTAGATCACCAGGGAACTCCTAATAAACACCCTTTAGTAGGTGCTCAATATATGTTGGTGTCCTTCTTCCCTTCACATTACAGCCCCAGTCTAACTTTCCATAAGTCATTCAAACCTTCCTGCACAGTATGCCATTTCATGCAACTGTGCTTTTTGCATCCAAAGTTGTGTCTTCCAGGAAGGGAAGGTGCTGCCCAGAAATGAATGAAAGGTGACATGAAATGGAGCTCGGGAGAATATAAAGCACATGGTAACGGTATAATTCAGGAGACTACAAAGCATATGGTAACCGGTGCACGAGCTATGGAGGCCAGCCTCAGGCTCGCGCACCTGCAAAAAGGATTTAATAATAAAATTCATTTCATAGGGTTGTTGAGTGGATTAAAAGGACATTTCTACAAAGCTCTTAGCATCTGACTCAGAACGAACGCTGTGGAAATAGTATTTGTGGGTGCGCAGCGACCTTCCCTGCCCGCCCCGTCCGCTGCGGGAGCCGCCCCTGGACTGGCCAGTCAGCGCCCGGGGCGCCCCGCGCAGAGTCCGCGCCGCCACGTCGTCACCTCCCACCCTCTCGACACCCGGGTTTACCAGCCCCTGCCCGGCACTAGGTACCCGGTTCACCGGGCCGCGCCCGATCCGGTCTGCGCCCTTCTATTGGCTCCTGCAGATGCCTGTCGTTCTCAGCCGCTGAAGATTGGCCGAGGTGGTGGAAAGGGGCGGGCCTCCGGGAGCGTAGGAAGGGCGGGGACCCGGATGTGTGTGGTGGCGGCGGCCGAAGAGCTAGTGAGCGGAGCTGAGAGGCCTATGGATGAGGAGGACGCGGCGGCCCCGGTAGGCGGGGATCGGGGGCGGGGTCCCGGAGGCCTCGGGTCGGTCTCCACGGAGCCTGAGGCGGGAGGCGGGGGTCCTGGGCGGAGGCTTTGGAGTCGGGGCGGGCCTTGCGTTCTGGTCACTGGGTTTCCTCCCCGGGGACCCTGGGCCCAGTGCCGGGCCGGGGGAGACTGGGCGTAGTCACACTGACGGCCGGGGCCCTTTCCCCCTTGGCCCTCAACTGAGTTCTCGGGCTGCGCCTGGGGTAGAGGCGGGGCCGGAGGGCGCCACCACTCGCCGGTGCCAAGGCTGTGGGATTCTAGGCAAGCAGATGCTCCTCTAAGTCTGGGGCGCCAGCGTCGACCTGGGGTCAAGCCCTGGCCGAGGGCCCAGGAAGCCAGTCCCGGGGCTGCCCCGCAGGTGCCTAGCCATCTGGGCCACATGGTGGATTGTAGCGACTGCAGAATCCTGTAACATGCGCGTTGGGGTTGAATTCAGCCCAGGCTTGGCTACCTAAACCTTTGCTGTGTGCAAGGCACGGTCAGGCCTGGATGAAACCCTTGTCCCGGAGTTTGGGGGATGGGAAGAGAAAAGTAACTCCCCTTTTTGTCACTTCTGGCTCCCAGGAAAAATCCGCTCATTCATTCGTTCATATGTTAGCACTCTTGGTGGTTTATTATTATTATTATTGTTTTTTAGGGCTGCACCACCGGCTTATGGAGCTTCCCAGGCTAGGCGCCTAATCGGAGCTACAGCTGCGGGCCTGTGCCACAGCCACAGCAACACCAGATCCCAGCCAAGTCTGCGACCTACATCGCAGCTCCTGGCAACACCAGATCCTTGACCCACAGAGCAAGGCCAGGGATCGAACCCGCCTCTTGGTGGCTTAAATACCTGGGTCATCCTACTCCTCCCCTTCTTCACTGCTGCCATCTTAGTGGATGCCGTCTCTTCAGAACAGCTCCAACTGCCATTTCTGTTCTTGCTCCTCTTATGATCAGTTTAGCCAGCAATCAACAGCCTGACAGCTTTACAATCTGATAAACCTTAAGAGCATATCATTTCCTTGCTTAAAACCTTCCAGGGATTTTCCATCACACTTGGAATAAAATTGAGACTCCTTTCCGTGGTCTGTAGGATGTTTCTCTGGCCCTGACCTTCTTCTCATTCTCTTCTGATACATTCTCCTTCTCCTACTTTCCCTACATA
Source organism: Phacochoerus africanus (assembly GCF_016906955.1). NCBI lineage: Eukaryota > Metazoa > Chordata > Mammalia > Artiodactyla > Suidae > Phacochoerus > Phacochoerus africanus. The sequence continues at coordinate 20,732,154 of NC_062550.1, read as the reverse complement.
CCAGCCACCTGGTGTTTTTATTTTCCTATCATGCCAGCTGCCTTGTAGTTCAGGACCTGTGTTCCGGCTGTCCCCTCTGCCTGGGATACTCTTCCTCGGGATTGTCGCATGCCTGGTGCCTTTTCATCTTATAGAGTCCACCCTATTATTCTTTATCATATCATTCTGCCTTTTCCTCCACTGTCTAATGTTGTCATGTCTGTTTATTGTCTGTCCTGCCTCCCCCACTAGAATGGAAGTTCTGTGAGGACAGGCATCCCATCCATCTTGTTCACAGCTGTATCCCTAGCAACTAGGGCAGTAGCAGCACATAGTGGGAGCTCAGTAAAGGTTTGCTCAATGAAAGGATGAGGATGGGGATTGTTGAGGTCCGTCTGAGCAACTGGGTTTGAGTCTAGTGTCTACTCTGTGTTCTGGGCGGAACAGGCCGGGGTGCTTTGCTCAAGGCTCTGCTTCCTCCTCCTCAACCTCCTCCTGCCCCTGGCAGGTTTGTTCTCATGAACAAGATGGATGACCTCAACCTGCACTACCGGTTTCTGAATTGGCGCCGGCGGATCCGGGAGATTCGAGAGGTCCGGGCTTTCCGATATCAGGAGAGGTTCAAGCACATTCTTGTAGATGGAGACACTTTGAGGTGAGTTTGGGGGAGGGTTTCCACATTTGCCGTTCTGTGCCGGATGCAAAGGGGCTTATTCCGAGGCAGAGGACTTTCTGCACTGCGCGAGAGGGGCATGTGTGCACCCTAGAGGCTTTTCTTTCTTTTTTCTTTTCTTTTTTTTTTTTTTGGCTTTTTAGGGCCGCACCTGTGGCATATGGAAGTTCCCAGACTAGGGGTCAATTCAGAGCTGTAGCCCCCTACGCCACAGCCACAGCATCACCAGATCTGAGCCGCATCTGCAACCTACACCACAGCTCACGGCAACGCTGGATCCTTAACCTGCTGATGGAGGCCAGGGATTGAACCTGTGTCCTCATGGATACTAGTTGGTTTTGTTAACCACTGAGCCACGATGGGAACTCCCCTGGAGGCCTTTCTGAATGGAGCAGTGTGTCCTGCTTCACCTTGCACCCCCTCCGCCTGTGTCTCTTGGTCCCTCTGTCCTGGTTTGCATTGGAAGCAGTCATGCCAGAGATTGGGGGCTGCTGGGAGTTGCCCATGTTACCTAATGCTCGTCTGTGTGCCTGGTGCACAGTACCAAGATGTTGGGGTTTGGAGCAGGGCAAGTTTTATTGCAGGGCCATTCAAGGAGACGGGGGCTCATGCCTTAAAATCCCTGAGCTCCTCAAAGAGCAAAGCTCCTTTCTAGGAGCGGTGAGGGAGGGGTGTGGTTAGTTGTTGCAAACTTTTTGCTGTTGGATCCTTTTGTTCTCACAGCTGTCCCTGTGGGTCCGGTCACGATGTTTGTGTAAACTTCCATCAAAACAAATGCTATAAGCAAAGCGACAGCATTATCCCTCATTTTGCTTGTTTAGGGTCCCAAGCATCACTTTGCCCTCCGAGTCTCGCCCTGGCTAAAAGGAGGGGTCTCTTCTCAGGCCGGTTCGTCCAGCATCCAGTGTGGTTCCTCCTGCTGGTGCTGAGGCCATGCTGAAGAGGTAGAATGCAGCTGTGGTGCCCTCTGGGCTAGTGCCCCAGACCCTGCCCAGCTATCATCACTGAGGGAGCAGGTGCCAAGGGCCCAGGCTGCACAGCCGGTGGCTGGGTCCCGCAGAGTGCGACACAGGGAGACTGCTGCTGCCTTTAGGTGGCCCAGATGGGCCCTGGGCCCCCGCCAGCGGGTGGCTACAGGGAGGGTTCTGGGGCTCTGCAGGACACAGCCCTCAGTCTGTCCCTGGGTCCCCCAGCTCACCCGCCAGCCTGGGGCCAGACGGAGGGCCTGGAGGGCCCCGGGAGAAGGCCTCGGGAGAGGCCTCGATCCACTTCTCACTGCACGCTCCCTGGGTCTCGCGATAACAGCTATGGTGCTATGGCAGGTGCCTTGTTGAAAGGACTCTCGTGAGTCTATGCGATGCCTGGGTCTCCTACCTGCGTCTCTGGGGTTGGGTTTGGTAAAGAGTGGCCGTTTCAAAGCCAGTGGATTTCCTTTTTGGGGAAGGATTGTTCTGTGGTGCAGCCTGCTTGGCACTTTCCAACCATTTGGTTTGTGTGTTTGTGTTTGTTCTCTCTGTTTTCTGGCTTGACCCCTGACTCCTTCTGAGCCTTATTTTCTCACAGAGTTGCCACTGAATGGGGGAAGGGAATAGTGCTGTTTAGCTTAGAGATAAGAAAGCTGAGGAGTGTTCCTGTTGTAGCACAGTAGAAATGAATCTGACTAGTATCCATGAGGATGCAGGTTCAATCCCTGGTCTTGCTCAGTGGGTTAAGGATCCGCCGTTGACATGAGCTGTGGTGTAGATCCCAGATACGGCTCGGATCCCCAGTTGCTGTGGCTGAGGTATAGGCCGGCAGCCGCAGCTCTGTTTCAGTCCCTAGCCTGGGAACTTCCTTATGTCACGGGTGTGGCCCTAGAAAGCAAAAAAAGAAAGAAAGAAAAGAAAGCTGAGGGAGTTCCCTTCGTGGCTCAGTGGTTAACGAATCCGACTAGGAACCATGAGGTTGCGGGTTCGATCCCTGGCCTCGCTCATTGGGTTAAGGATCCCACATTGCTGTGAGCTGTGGTGTAGGTTGCAGACACGGCTCGGATCTGGCGTTGCTGTGGCTGTGATGCAGGCCGGCGGCTACAGCTCTGATTGGACCCCTAGCCTGGGAACCTCCATATGCTGCGGGAAGCGGCTCTAGAAAAGGCAAAAAGAAAAAAAAGAAGAAAGAAAGAAAAGAAAACTGAGGAGTGGGGACTGAATACCTGTCTTCCAGTCTCTGAAGGGCTTTGGTACTGAGGACAGAGACCAGCTATTTTCAGCTCCACGGAGGACAGAGCCAGAGGGAAAGGGCCAAAGCTGCAGCGTGAGGGATTGAGGTTAGACAGCATTGCGAGACCCCCCTCATAGGCAGCCGAGGGAGGCTCTGCCTTCCTTTCCCCAGCAGCAGTGAAGAAGCCAGGCTTGTGTTGGTCTGGTGTGAGTTGGGTCCTGGCTGGAGGCAGCAGGTGAGGCGGGCAACCTCAGGTATCTTGCTCTGGCGTTTGTGCAGATGTCCTGAAGTGCGGCCTGATGGACTCTCCTCTGTGCCGACCTGGGTAGGGGTTCGGGAGGCTGAGGCCCTCCCCCCAGCTCCTGGGCGAGGCTGCTAATGGAAGTCCCCCTTCATTCCTCCAGTTACCATGGGAACTCGGGCGAAGTTGGCTGCTACGTGGCTTCTCGACCCCTGACGAAGGACAGCAATTATTTTGAGGTGATCAGGGCGGGGGGTGAGATGGTTAAGCTCCAAGGAGCTCTTTTTACTGGATTCTTGACCTGGTCCTTTTAATTTTCCATCAGGATTTTCCTGTTGCCTGGGAAAAGGGCGCAGGACAGCATGGTGCCTCATCTGAGAGGCACCCTGGAGTCCCGCCCCCCTGTCCTTCTGCTCCCCTGCCTTTTGCTTAGGGAGACTTTGACCCATGTCCTTTCCCACCCCAACCCAAGTTCCGCATCTGCTCCATCTCCTGTCTCTCTCTGTAGGTTGGAGGTTATTTTCTAAGTAGTCGTGGTAAAGCGGGCCCCTCCTCTCCCCAGTTCTCCCTCTGAGTGCTCTGACTTCTCTGATTCTCTTGTCTTTTTTCTCTTTGAGCTTCAGCCCCCTTTGATGTCTAGCTCCCATCCCCACTAACTGTGCCCTGCCCTCCTCCCTCCAGGTGTCTATTGTGGACAGCGGGGTCCGGGGCACCATTGCCGTGGGACTGGTCCCTCAGTACTACAGCCTGGATCACCAGCCTGGCTGGTTGCCTGACTCTGTAGCCTACCACGCCGATGACGGCAAGTGAGTGGCCGCTTGTGGAACTTGACCCCTTTCCTATGAATTTGGGAAGCTTGCCTCTGGTTGGCTTTGGCCATTCTTTCACCTGTCTTGGGGTATTTTCTTAGGCCTTTCTGATCAGGACAAGAAGGTGGCCTGATGGCTCCCTTGGAGGTTTGGGGGGGAGTGTGGAACTCAAGGGAGAACACAGCTGGATGCCACTGCAGAGTGATGCGGAGCAGCAGCACTGGGGCGAAGCTGGGAGGCCAGGCTCAGGGCTGTGTCTGTGCTGCTCTGTCCACAGGCTGTATAATGGTCGAGCCAAGGGCCGCCAGTTTGGGTCAAAGTGTAACTCCGGGGACCGGATTGGCTGTGGCATTGAGCCAGTGTCCTTTGATGTGCAGACTGCCCAGATCTTCTTCACCAAGAATGGGAAGCGGGTGAGTGGGACCTCCTGAGTGGGGTTTAAGCTGCTTGAAGCTGTCCAGGGATTTGCGAGTGATAAGAAAAAGTCTGCTGGCTGGGGCTTGCCCAGGGCCCTATAGGCTGCGTTTCCATCTTCTGGAGTCCAGCCTCAGGTTCTGCTGAGGCCTCCTGAGTATAGGAGAAGACGCCTCCCACGCCCAGGGGAAGCTGGGACATTCCTGCGTGATAGACGCAGAGGGGCAATTTAATGCAGTGGAGGAGGAGCGGAAGTTTTGGGGGACAGCATTGGGCAATACGCGGGAAGGTTTTGAGCAGAAAAAAGAGAAGGCGAGATTATGTCCTGGCTGCATAAGCTGGAGGTCCTCTTGGGTTTTGTTACGTGATGCTTTTGTGGCTATGTCCTCTCTGTGTTTCATATTCCTTGTTTCACTTCTCCTTTCCTTCCCTCTTCAGAGACTAGTAATGGTGAAGGGATGGATAAGAGCAAACAGGACAGGAGTTCCCATCATGGCACAGTGGAAACAAACCCGGCTAGCATCCATGAAGATGGGGGTTCCATCCCTGGCCTCACTCAGCAGGTTAAGGATCTGGCATTGCCGTGAGCTGTGATGTAGGTCACAGATGCTGCTCGGATCCTGCATTGCTGTGGCTATGGTGTCGGCCAGGAGCTGTAGCTCCAATTTGACCCCTAGCCTGGGAAACTCCACATGCCCTGGGTGCAGCCCTAAATAGAAAAAAAAATCCAAAAACCTCCCACTGTGGTGCAACGGGATCAGAGCATCTTGGGAGTGCTGGGATGTGAGTTCAATCCCCAGCCCAGCACAGTGGGTTAAAGATCCAATGTGGCCACAATGGCTCAGGTCAAGACTGTGGCTCAGATCTGATCCCTGGCCCTGGAGCTCTGTCTAAAAACAAAAAAAAACAAAACAAAAAAACCCCCAAACAAACAAACAGAAAAACAGCAAATAGGAGAGCCCCAGCTCTTTCTTCAGAAAAACAGCAAACAGGAGAGCCCCAGCTCTTTCTTCTCCTACCCAGCTCCATCTCCCATGCTGGGCAGTTGCTTTCTCAGGCCTTGGCCCAGAGGCCTCCCTCCCTTAGCATCTGTCCTCAGCACTTTCCGGCTCCGGTCCACACTCACATGTACCCAGAGTATTTGGCGGCACGTCAAGAGGCTTGTGTTTGCCTTCTAGCTCCGTGGACACTTTGCCCCGCTAGGAGTACTTAGCAACTTTTTCAAATGTCTCTGCACCTCCGTTGTGCTGTCTGTCAGCCTGTGTGATAATGATTGGTGGCATCGTCTCAGGTGTGCCCTTGTGAGAGCTGGATGAGCCGTGGAGAAGTGAGCCAGGCGAACAACTGCCTCCCTCCCTCCCTCCCTCCCTCCTTCCCTCCCCCTCTGCTGCAGGTGGGCTCCACCATCATGCCCATGTCCCCGGACGGGCTGTTCCCAGCCGTGGGCATGCACTCCCTGGGAGAGGAGGTGCGGCTGCACCTCAACGCCGAGCTGGGCCGGGAGGACGACAGCATCATGATGGTGGACAGCTACGAGGACGAGTGGGGCCGCCTGCACGATGTCAGAGTCTGCGGGACCGTGAGTAAGGGGGGTGGGCGGGGGAGGGGGCCCCGAGTGGGTCAGGAGTGCTTAGGCTGGGGAGTGAGGACAGGGTCTCTTGCAGGGTCTTGGGAAGTGGGAGTGTTGGCAGGAGAGCCTGGCGCCTCTACCCGCGTCCGCTTCTGCCTTCTCCTTCGCCTCGGTCCCCTTTCCCGCCGCCGCCCCCTCGGTTTGCCAGCTCAGGCGAGTCGCTTTACCCTGCAAACCTGCAGTCACTCTCCTTCGGCCCCTGGTGCGCTCTGCCTTTGAGAGGCTGGGCTGACTTGGAGGCAGGATGCCCGGACCTCTCTTGGCTGGATCCCAGCCCAGCTGGCCCAGCTTCCCATTCACCGGCCTCGGGGCAGCTGCGGTCACAGATCCTGCTCCTGTGGGGGAAGGTTCTTCAAGATCTTTTCTGAGTAAGCGTCACTGTCCGTCTCCCCTGCCTTCCTACGTCTCGTAGAGGCTGAGAGTTGAGGCGCGTGAAGATTCAGGGAGAGTCCTTGACCCGCCAGAGCCGGCCTTTTTCTATGTCTTCTCCTCATGCCTGCTTTCGTCCCTCCCTAGACTTTAAACTTTCTTGGGAAGCGTATGGACCTTGAGAGAGGGAAACGCTTCCTATCTGTCCACCCTCTGGGCCTCATGCTGGGCTGGGAGCGAATGGACGCTGAGTCAGGGGTCTGGCCCTGATCTCTAGTGGGCGGCTCAGGCCTCCCACTTCGACTTGTCCCTCTGCTGCCCTCTCGCTCCCGGCTCAACCTTTCCCTCCACCCTGTGGCCTTCTCACCCCAACCCAGGCTGTTTTCAACTCACTCTTTGTTAGCAAAACAGAAGCAGTGGGGGGCGGGAGAGGATTCTGAGCAAGGCTCTCCACTTCTGGAGTTCAAGGTGAGTCAAAGACAAGGAAGATGGCAGAAGGCGCGCCCTGCTGCAGCTTCTGATCCTCTGCACCTTTTTCTTACCCTGGGGTCTGCAGAGGCCACCGGCCAGGAGGCCTCAGATGCCCACTCCCTGACCTTCATCTCCTTTCTCTTCCCCTTCCACTGTCGTTTTGACAGCATCTCCAGAGTGGAGCTTGGGGCTGGGCCCGGGTGATGTTCCAGCTCTCATCCGTGACCTCTCCTCAAGAGTTTTTTCCTGGCATCCTTCCCCTGCCTGGACCTGTCCCCACTCTGCTCCCTGCTCCTCCCAGGCAATCTTTTCTAATTGATGCGGAATCCTGTAGAGGGTTATAAATAGCCTTCCTTCCTCTCCGCCCTTCCCCCCATGCCCTCAGGCCACACATTGAAGATTTTTTTTTTTTTTCCTCTTTCTTAGACATAAGCTGTTGAGTTTGACTCTTTTCTCAGACCCCCACCCCTGTTGGGGACAGTGGGCAGAGCGGACACAGTACTCCCTGAGCACTTGCTCCTCTGGGCAGACTTGGGCTTGAGGCTCTTGAGGGACACGTGCGCCGTGCCTCTCGTCTAGTCTTGCCAACCACCCGGACTCCATCTTTTTTTCTTTCTTTCTTTTTTGAAAGTTCCCAGGCCAGGGATTGAATCCGAGCCGTGGCTGCAACCCCGGCTATGGCAACATTGGATCCCTCACCCACTGTGCCGCAGTGGGAACTCCTACCCCATCTTTCACCAGAGGCTGATTTACCCAGTTTCTTCCAGCCCCTCAGCCAGCCGGCCCCACTTACGTCCCTTCTGGCCATCCACTGTGTTTCTGATGCCGCAGTCACAGCGGTGTCAGCCTGAGGGAGCCTGGGAGAGGTCGCGGGGCCCAGTCTGTGCCTCCTACTTCTGAAGTCTAGCACAGCTGCCTCTCCTCGCTGTCCTTCCTGTGTTTCCGTCTGCCTCTGTGGGGAGCCCAGCCCTGGAAGCTCAGACCTCTGCCCTTGTTGCAGCCTGTTTCTCCTGCCCTGGGTGATGCTCCCAGTAGAGCCGTGAAGGTTTGGGGAGGCTCTGATGCTGTCCTGTGCAGGTTTTTCAGTGCGGAGTCGACCGGCCTTTTAGGTGAGACAGTTCCTTGATGTGCAGGGCAGTTAGCATCCTTGGCTCTCCCAGACCCAGGGTGCTGGTAGCTCCTCCCCGCCCCCACCCCCACCCCGCATTGTTGTGGCTGCCCGCACAGTCCCCCATGGCCTCTCGTGCTGCTGAGAAAGCAGTCCCAGAGAAGTGAAGAGACCTGATCAAATATCAAGACAGCGAATTAGCAGCAGAACTAACCCCAGATGTTCCTCCTTTGACTCACCGCCCTGCCTTTTCCACTCTCTGACGAGTGCTGCTCCCTTCCACCCAGGCCCGCTCTTCTGTAGCCGGACCCCTCCCCTCCCCCTGCCCCCTTCTCACGGGAGGAATCCGGGGTTCCTGACCCTAACTTCCCACTTCCTCGGGGATGCTTCCCTCTGGTTTCTTTAGCCGGGGGCCTCCTGGATGAGTTTTCTTGGCCGCCTTGGAATTCTTTTACTCCTAGCCCATTCCCTCAGTTTTGGAGTCTCTATTATCCTCTTTTATCTCTTCTTACTGGTTCTTCTCTCTTAAAGAAGGAATTCAACGCTTCACCCTTCTTTTTCCCCCTCCATCGTTTCATTATGAAAAGTTTCGCACATACAGAAAAGTTGAAAAAGTAGTACAGTGAACACCCACTGTATCCCCAGTACCTAGATTCAGCAGTTGGTAAGAGTTAATTGTCCTGGTTTGATCTGAGGATCTATATATAGACTGACCTGGTTCTTTCTAGAGGAAGTCTGTTCCTGCTTCCCGTGGCCTCACTTTGCTAAAGAGCCCCCTCGAGCAGGGTAAGAACCCAACTAGTGTCCATGAGGATGGGCGTTCAATCCCTGGCCTCACTCAGCGGGTTAAGGATCTGCCGTTGGGGCAAGCTACGGCATAGGTTGCAGACATGGCTCAGATGTGGCGTTGCTGTGGCTGTATCATAGGCCAGTGGCTGCAGCTCTAATTCAACCCCTAGCCTGGGAACCTCCCTATGCCATAGGTGTGGCCCTAAAAAGGGAAACAAAAGAGCCCCCCTCCCCAGAGCTCAGGGGTGCTGAAGAATTCCTGCCGCTTTTGCTCCCAGGGCTGGGGGCTCACCGCCAGGCCTTGCACAGTGAGGGAAGGTGTCGAGGTGTCAAGGTGGGGATTAGACTCATTTTGCCTTTGTTTCCTGTTCAGAGCTCCTCTGACACCTCCTTAGTGACGGGGCAACAGCTTTGTACACAGAGTGGGGTGAACCAGGACCCATCCTCCCAGGGGTCCTCCCCAGACCCCACCCGGGAGGCAGCCGTGTTGAGGCCTGAGCTGGCCGGTGGGGAGCAGTTCTTGGTTCTTGTTTCAGCTGCTTCTAGGCCCTCGGGGCACTGAGCTCTCCCTTGCTCCTGTCAAGAGGGATTAGGGTCTCTGCTGGCAAGAGAAGGGCGGGTACCAGCAGGAGAGAAGAGGCTGAGGAGGCAGTGCTGGCGTGAGGGAGGGGGTGGCTGCAGAAGGCTCTCCCTCTTCTGTGGCGTCGACCTCTCAAGGCTTTGGTTGTGTGTGGACGGAGGCGGGGGGTGGGGGGGGTGGTCTTGAGAGCCTTAGGGGAAAAGTGCCCCCAGCCCACCAAAGATGTGAGGGAAGGCCTGTTGCTTGGGCGTTGTGGGGTTTTTTGTCTTTGGGGGGCCGCCCCCACGCCACATGGAGATTCCCAGGCTAGGGGTCCAATCGGAGCTATAGCCACTGGCCTACATCACAGCCACAGCAGCTCGGGATCTGAGCCATGTCTGCGACCTACACCACAGCTCACGGCAACGCCGGATCCTTAACCCACTGAGCGAGGCCAGGGATCGAACCCGCATCCTCATGGATCCTAGTCGGGTTCATTAACCACTGAGCCATGACAGGAACTCTGGGCATCATTTGAGGACAAACACGGGGAGGAAGCCAGATGGTCAGTGGGGGTAGAGGCATCCGGGGTGATCATCTGCCCCAGAAACAGTGACCAGTCCTGGGAGCCTAAGGGGCCGTTGCAGCGGGGGGTGAGGGCCGAGACGAAAGATCACGTCCTTCTTTGCGACTGGGAGTTCCAGTCTGTCGTAGCTTTGGGGTGGCGATGAATGTTTAGGGAGCCCGGGAACATTGGGGGGTTCCAGTCCAACCCCAATTTCCTGAGATAGGGAAAGGCGAGGAGCCCTTGACACTCCCCTCATCTTGTCTTTTCACCCATTTTTGGAGGCGTAGGTAGTGGTGTCCCTATTTTACTGCTGAAGAAACAGAGGCTTGAAGTGAAAATCACTTAAAGTTGAGTTGCTAGTAAGTAATAGGAGTTAGGATTTGAACTCAGGTCTGATTCTCTTCCAAACGAAGAGGCATTGGACGCACAGGTCGAGGGAGCAGCATCCAGATTTGAGCAATTCAGACTCTAGGGGCCCAATCTCCCACCTCCCCTAGGTTCTAACAGCCCTAGTCTAAGGCGGGGAGGAGTGTACCCAGGCCAGGACCTGTCGGGCAGGCCAGACTGCCCCCACCCACCCTGCCAGCGCTCTGAGAAGGCTTTGCCCAGGGGCAGGAGAGTGATCTGGGAGGCTGAGATGAATTGGGCGCTTACGCCCCGGGGGGTGGCTGGTTCCTCTGCTGGAGAGGCAGGTGGTGCAGGGTCCTTGTCTTCCAGGCCCGCAGTCTGTCTGCACTGTGATGCCCTGCCAGGTGGGGAGCGGGTTTAGAGCCCCACATAGTGTGCTTCTCCTTCTTGGCCTTTTAGCCTCAGGAAGCATCCCCACCCTATCCAGAGAGCAGACTGCAGCCTGCCCTCCTCTGGGCTGAGGCCGAGGGAATGGTTGGGCGGGTTTTTCCCAAGGATCAGGATCTGGATCCGCTGTCTCTTGGCTCTGGAATTGGAGAACACTGTGTTTCCTATGCCGAGGCCAGTTGGATGGAGTGGGTCGAGGGCAGCTGTGGGGTCCCCCACCCATCTCTGCAATGCAGGGTGGAGACGGTGGGCTGGGGGCTCCTCGGACTGGGTGGAGTGAGGCTAGTTAATGCGCGTTGGGCCGCACCCCTCTTGGCTTTGTGGGGAGAGACGCAGAGGAGGAACCCAGGCTGAGCCGAGAGCACACAGAGGACCATAGACAGAATTCAAACCGTGTGGGCCTTAATAATACCCAGGAAATTAGAAGACGCCCTGTAGGGATCCCTCTCTGATGGAAGAAAGCAGTGTGAGATCATGGAGTCTTGGGCCAGGAGTGTGAATATCACAGAGCCAGTGTACCCTGAAACGTGTGAGGGCCCGGCCGGAGCAAGGAGAGAAGAAAGGGTTAGGTAGGCTGCTGCACACCTCCGGCCCTTCTCCTGGTCCCCCCACCCCACCTCTCCCTCACCTCCCGTTCTCTGGGTAGGAGGCGGGATGGCCTTGAGGTGGCAAGGCTTCGGGGACCCAGGCCTAAGAAGGGGGCCAAGCCCCTCTGTGGCCTCCCTGCAGGGGGTGGTGAGGATGTAGCCCCCGCCTCTGCTGCATGCACACAGACAGACAGACAGACACACGCACACATGGAGGCTCTGGCGCTGGTGCAGGTGCGCCTTTCCTGTTCAGGCAGGAGTCCTTCAGGGGGCAAGAGGCCAGCACCCCAAGGCTTGCCAGGGAGAAATGGAGACAGTCCCCAGGGAGTGCATTTTCTTCAGGGCTGGAGGGGCAGGAGGGTAAAAGAAAGTCTTGAGGGGCAGTTTGGTTAATTAAAAAGGGATTAAGGAGTCCCAGGTGATGCTTCGGGTGGGGGAAAGTGGGGATGGGGTTGAGTCACAGCCCCACCATCACCATGACAACTGATAAATAAATCCTCCCAGATTGGGGGTTGCCGCCCCATCATGCCCAGGCAGGATCACCGTGGGGCCAAGGAGCCCCGACAGCCCGTCACTCATCTCCCCTCCACACCCCTGCCCCGGCTCTTTCAAGCCTTTTGAGGCTGGGAGCAGAAAAGGCTGCCTTCCTAGCTTTGCTCTGCCTGCTCCCCTCCCTCACTTTAAATGAAGGAGCCCCTGGCTCCCCTCGGCACCTCCCTGACCCTGCTGCAAACAGCGCTGTTCAAAGCCAAGTAAAACAAAGACCTCGAGAAATTAACGTCCATCCCATCCCAGGCAGAACTGGCTTCGGAGCCTGTCTCCCCTCCCCCAGGCGGCTGAGTTGGCCCCTAACCTCTGCCTCCTCCGAGTCCACGTGAGGCTCCCTGAGAAAGCCGGCAGCCTCCCCTCCTCCGAGGCTTCTCGTCTCCTGGTGCTCAGGGCCCCGGGGTGGCCCTTTCCTGGCAGGGCGATTGAGGCAGTGAGGGCTGTGTCTCCAGAGCCCTGTGTGGTCCTGGTGCTCGGCCATCTGCCATCCGGTCCCCGCAGCAAAGGGGGTCTTGGGCTGATGGGCAGAGGGAACTGAGGGCTCAGTCCTCCTGCTCTCGTTGCCACCTCCTGTCCTCCCCTCCCCTTCCCGTCCTCCCATGCCCGCCTGGAACACTGAGGCGCACATGGTGCTTCTAGGATGCCTTTATTTCAGCCAGGGTTTGTGGGGAGACTCGGACCCTGGTCCCCAGGCGGCCTCGGAGCCAGGTTTCCAGGGCGGTGGTCAGCGCCCCTCCCCCGCTCTTCCCGCAGCTGCTGGAGTACCTGGGCAAAGGCAAGAGCATCGTGGACGTGGGGCTGGCCCAGGCCCGGCACCCGCTGAGCACCCGGAGCCACTACTTTGAGGTGGAGATCGTGGACCCGGGAGAGAAATGCTACATCGCCTTGGGGCTGGCCCGGAAGGTGGGCACCAGTGCTGGCTTTGTGCCTGTGGAGCTGCCTGGCCCTGGGGCTATTGGGCCGGGTGGGCGGGAGCTCTTGGGGAGATGGGGGGGGCGGGCTGCAGAGGGAGGTCTTAACCTGAGACGTGGTCCTATGTGTCTGCTCTGCAAGGGTACAGACCCCAGGTACCCTCAGAGCTGAGAGTGTCCTGACCACACCCCAACACGCGGAGGCCTGGATGTGGGGGTGGGGGCTGCCTGCAGCTACCGTGGGGAAAGCCAAGCCCTCTTCTGCAGCTTCCCCTGCAACCTCCAGTGCCTGAAGGCTTGAGGTTGCCTGCGGGGGTGGGAGCAGCCCTCTGGGTTGTAGCTTGTTCCAGAAGATAGAGGGTTCTGATGCCACACTGGGGTCCTATTTCCTGTGCGAGGTACCAAAACTTCCTTTTTCCACTTTGGAATAGGATTATCCCAAGAACAGGCACCCCGGCTGGAGCAGGGGGTCCGTGGCTTATCATGCAGGTGCGTGAGGGGCTGCCCCCCCGGGGAGCTGGGGTTGTGGGGATGTAGGGACATAGGGTCGTCCGGTTTTCCTGACCCCGCACAGCACCGGGCCGGAGAGACATCCCCCTGCTGCCACCTGCTCCCCTTCCCCGAGCTGCTAGTCCTCTCTCCTCATCTGTGTTTTTCCTCCTAGCCCCGAGAGCCAGGGGAACAGAACAGGGGCGGGGGACCTGGGCCCGGACTGGACATTCCAGGCCTCTGAGTTGGCTCCCTCTGTACCCTTCCTGCAGATTCTGCATTTTCTTTTTTCGATCGGCTTGAGTTCCTTTGCGGCTTACTTTAGAAAGGACGAGCCATAGGTTCCTAGTCCCACCTCTCCCTCCCCTCCGAGGCCCTGTCCCCTCTCTGACCAGCGCCTGAGAGAGTCTCCCCCTTAGCCCTTTGAGGGGACAGAGGGATGTCTCTTGAGAATTGGGTGCCCTCGTCCCACTTCTCTCTGGGTCGCCTTGCCTCCTCCCTTCCTCGGGGACAGAGGAGGGAAGGAAGATTCAGCTTCAAGCAGAGGCTGCTCCAGGGGGTGTAGGGTGTCAGCCCCCCTTCAAGTGCGTGTCCTCTCCCCTTCCTCCAACAGATGACGGGAAGATCTTCCATGGCAGTGGCGTGGGGGACCCCTTTGGGCCGCGCTGTTACAAAGGGGACATTATGGGCTGTGGCATCATGTTCCCCCGGGACTACATTCTGGACAGTGAGGGTGAGTGGGGGGTGGGGGGTGGCCAACCAGGCTGGTCGGGCAGAGGGTGGGGGCAGTACCCCAGGAGCTCAGGGTCTCCTGGTCTCCTGGGTGACAGTGATGACAGTTGTGACACAGTGAGGGTGAGTGGGGGGTGGCCAACCAGGCTGGTTGGGCAGAGGGCGGGGGCAGTACCCCAGCAGCTCAGGGTCTCCTGGTCTACTAGGTGACAGTGATGACAGTTGTGACACAGTGATCCTGTCCCCAACTGCCCGAGCTGTCCGGAATGTCCGGAACGTCATGTACCTGCACCAGGAAGGGGAAGAGGAAGAGGAGGAAGAGGAAGAGGAAGATGATGGGGAAGAGATAGAGCAGGAGCACGAGGGCAAGAAGGTGGTGGTGAGTTGGGTGGGTCTGGGGTTGGCCTGTGGGGGTCTTGGGCCTGAGCGAGGGTGGGTGCAAACTAGGAAGTGGAGCCCCCAGGGGCAGGGGGCAGGGGCAGGGGCAGGGGCAGGGGCTGGGGTAGGCCTGGTGCTGCTGTGGGCCCCTGGCCTCTGAGGCGGAGACTGGTTTCCAGCCTCAGGACGCCCTCGTGTGGGCACCTTGTGCATTACCCCGTGTCTCCCCTAGCCATGGTGGGAGTGGGGAGCTACGGGGTTCAGGCCTGTGTAGCTCCTGCCTCCTCAGAGGAGAGGCCAAAGCCTGCCTGGCCCACTCTCCTACTCGTCTCCACTCTCAGGTTTTCTTCACTCGAAATGGCAAGATCATTGGGAAGAAGGATGCTGTTGTCCCTTCTGGGGGCTTCTTCCCCACCATTGGGATGCTGAGCTGTGGAGAGAAGGTCAAAGTGGACCTGCACCCCCTGAGCGGCTAGGGCCTCCTTCCCGGGCCGCCCCTCCTCCCTCCCCTCTCCCTTTGCAGAACCAGGTCCCCGGTTCCTGACTCCCTGAGGATCTGCTTACCCAGCAGGCCCAGGGGGTACGCAGTCCCTCTGCTCTGTGTCAGGCCCCTGCCAGGCTCCCCCGTGCCCGTGTTTCTGACCAGGTGCTGCCCTGGCATCAGTCCCCGGGTGAGAGTCCCTGGTTAGACAGGAACAGGCCCAAAGAATGGTGGTGCTCTGTGGGTGGGTCCCCCGGGCTTTGGCCAGTGGGCCCCCCCATCCCCCTCCTGCACTGGCCTGCGTGAGTGGGGGGGGTGAGCACCTGTCTCAGCTGCTATTGGGCACGAGGCTTGGCAGAAGGTGGAGCAGGACAGCTCCTCCCGGTACCGCAGTATTTCTCCTCGCACCTTCTTTCCCATCCCTGTCCTCGTCCTGTGAACCAGTTGCTGCTGTCATCCCCCTGGCGGGGCTGGCGGGGGGGTGGGGGCCTGGCTCCTTCCACTGACTGCTGTCCTGAGACGACTACTCAAGGGGTCTCTGTTCCTTCCTCCAAAAGCCACCTCCCCGCTCACTGCCAGCCCAGGCACCTCAGTCCCCCTGGGAACCCGTGTCTCCCCCAAGCTGTGCGTACATAGATGGTGCCCGTGCTGTGTCCGATGGGGTGAGAGAGGGGCTGTCAGGTGGGGTCCTGGGCCTTTGCTCCTGTCTCCCCCTTGTCCTCCTCAGCCCACCCATGGCACCCTTGTCTCTAGTTCCTGGGGGTGCAGGCTGAGACCCCAGAGCCTGTCCCTCCCACATGGTGCGGACAAGACCCCAGAGCCCTCGAGGGAGCCCGAGGTCACAGCCCCGTGCTCCCCGTCCCGCTTGCTGCCTCTGCCACTTGCCTGTCTTGCTTTAGTGTTTTGATTCTAGCACTTACATGTGTCCTCTGCCACCAAGCCCTCCTGTCTCCTACCCCCTTGAGCCCTGGCCCCAGCCCATACAGTGACTTCTGGGAGGGAGAGGGAGCAGGAGCAGTTGGCCTTGGGTTTGCACAGAGTGGGCAGGGCTTTGGGGGAAAGGCTGAGCTGCTGTGCTGCTGGGGCCTCCCCTTTGGCCCCCCCTTCAGGCCCTGCACTATGATGTATGAAATGTATGTACAGACCAGAGATGTTTATACCGCCAATAAAGATGGAGTTTCCATATTTACCAGTACAGTGGGGACAGGGGACTCCTTTCCAGTCCATGGGGCTAGGGACAGGGCTGGAGTGGGGGACAGCCCAGGGAGCTTGCTCACCAGGGACACATGGACCAGGGAGAGAGGCTGTGTGTGTTCCACCTGGCTTGGGCCAGGGAGCCCTGAGAAGCACAGGTTTGACCTTCCTGGGAACAAGGCGACTCTAGCTTCAACTAAACATTATAGGAACTCTTTATTATTAGACAAAAATAGACTCTTTTTCTCCCCCCATTTCATGTGATGCCACTCCGATCTCTGATCTCTCTGCTCCGAGGGGACATGGAGAAGGGAGTGCCTTGCTCCGCCCCTCCGCCTCCCTGCCATGCAGGGACCTGCCGCCGGGTGGCGCTGGCAGGGCCTGGCTCCCCTCCAGCACTGATGTTCCCCTGCAGGTGGGGCTGCCCTGATCCCCTCCACGGCTCCACTGCTGATGCCTCCTCACCCTTCACACACCCATCTCTGCCATCTGCTCACTTGCAAGGTCATTTCATAGGCCCATCCATTTGGCTTAGCAGGCTGGGGGCAGGGAAGGAGAGCAGTGTCCCAGGCCCGGTGTCCACTCCCCATTCGCAGGGGAGGGGCTGGTTCCCGGGTTTCCTGGGTCCAGGCAGGGGAAGTGAGGGCTGTGGGGCGTTGAGAGGGGCGCAGTGTCAACGTGGGCTCGGAGCTTGTGGGCTTGCCTTCATTTTCTCTGGCCCAGTAGAACTTTGGTGATGAAGGTGACAATGGCGCCTGCGGGCTGATCTGGGTCAAGCTCTGCAAAGAGGTGACACACATTCTCCCAGGGGCTTCCCGGCTTCTTGGCCACGAAACCAAAGATCCTGGGGGTGCAAAGACAGGGTGGGGAGGGGCTCAGCGTCCCTTCTCTAAGGGACTGCTGCGCCAGGGTTGGGGCAGGGGGAGGTGCCTTGATGCCATGCTGGGGAGGGGAGACTGCGCTCCCAGCGAGGCTTACTTGGAGGTGGTCCCGTCGGGGTTGGTCCATCTGCAGAAGGAGAAGAACCGTGAAGGAATGACCTTGGGGAATAGCTACCGCAGGAGGAGCTGGGTTGGGAACTCTGTGGGGCCCGAGGGGGCTACGGGGCTGCAGGAGGAGAGGGTTGGGGGGTCACCTCCGGTCCTGAGGGTCGGTGCTGGAGAAGGTGATGCTGTTCACTGGGTAATGGCGGCGAAAGAAGAGCCTGCGAGGGGGCAGAAGGGGAAAGTCGCATCCAGAAATTGGGGCCCCCAGGGTCTACACCCAGGGCTCGGTACACATACTCACTTCCTTTGGTTGTCTGTCAGCGTGATGCCCTGCGCTGAGACCTTGAAGTGGACAATGGCTGGTGTTGGCCGGGGGCTGCAGCTCAGAGCTGCTGAGCTGGCCCGCGCCACCGCCTGGGGGCCCGTCAGCGACTCGGTCTCCACTGAGGTCAGGTAGAGCACACTGCAGGCTTCAGGGGCAATGAGTGGGTTGGAAGGGAGCAGCGGCTCTGCCAGCACCCCCCCCCCCCGCCCCCGCCATCTACCTTCTGTTGCCCCCATCCCACCCCACCAGCTCTTGCACTCTGTCCAGCTGGTGCTGCTCAAAATGCATTCATCACATAGGCAACCTGCCAAAAAGGCAGATTCTGTGATTCTAAGACCTCTCCCAGACCTGGAATGAGGCCTGAGAATCTGCACTCTAACAAGCCCCCTGCCCTTGGAGCCTAGACTGAGGACCCCCTTTTCCACCTACACCCACAAACTTGGGGCTCCCCTGCCTTCATGGTATCTGCCAGGGCCCAGCCACTTTAAGGCCTTTCAGTGCCCTGTGCCAGTATCAGCAATGCCCCCCCTTGGTCCCCGGGGTTGGGGGGGAGGAGGGAGCGGCCCCTACCGGCGCCCTGACGCAGGAGGTCTGCCGCCGTGCTCATGTTGGTGGGCACTGGGGCCTCTGGGGCCTCCTCCAGGGGATCTGAGGGAAAGAGGGGTCAGCAGGGAGTGGCATTCCTAGGGGCTGGAGAGCGCCCTCTGCCGCCGGGGGGGAAGGCAGGCAGGCAGGCGGAGGGCGGGGCCCTGAGGATTCTGCCTTTGGCTGCAGAGGGTGGGGAGAGGTGGGAGGACAGATGACAAGACACCCACCTTTGCTAGGGATGCGCAGGCAGCAGGGCAGGGACAGTGGGGAGATGGAGTGCTGGGACACCAGGGCCGACAGGCTCCCTGCCGGGAAAGGAGAGAGAGGTCCTGAGGTGCCTGCAGATAACGCCCAGTCTACCTCCTCCTCCCTCCTGACAGCCCCTGGCCTCCCTGAGCCAGCCCGGTGCAGCCCTCCCGGCCCCCGCATCTCACCAAAGTAGGGCTCGCTGGGACAGCCCTTGATCTTCACGCCTTTGGGTCCAGTCTCAATGAGAAAGTGGCGGACCAGCTGTTCCGAGGGGTCCCCTGAAGGAAGACAAGAGGAAGGCTTTCTCAGACTCCAGGTCCTGCTTCTCCCCTGGGATTCTTTCCAGAGCAGGGGAGGTCATTTCCTGCCTCTCCCCACTGAGACGTGACAGGGCCCACCCCGCCTTGTCTTGCCTCTGCTACCTCCCCACCCCCCAGGGTCTGGCCACTTTGTACCTTTCCAGGGCTGGGCACTGGGTGGGGGCGTAGCCACCTTGAGAGCTAGCCCATAGGCTCCTTGGAATGAATGGCTGTCCCTGATCAGGAAGGCCCCAGGGTCCTTGTCCTTCAGCAGGGCGATGGCTGGCGGAGACAGGAGTAGTCAGAGCGGCTGACCGAGCCCCATGCAGCCCCTCCACTCTGTTGGGCAAGCTCCCCAGGCCTCTGGCCCTAAGAGCCAGAGGTGGCGCCAGCGCCTTGGATACCATGGGTGGTGGGGGGGAGGTCAAGGCCCTGGGGGAGCAACAGTGTTAGACATGGTTGGGCCTGAGCCCGGAATCACCTGCTAGGGAGAGGTTTGACGCAGAGGAGACCCGCTGAGACAGGAAAAAGGCACAATCGGAAGGACGGACTCCAGACAGAGCCTTGGAGGGGGGTGGGGACAGGCTGGCTTCTCACCTTGGTCACGGGACAGGTGTGGCTTATACCAGAATTTGGATGTATCCTGGACGAACTTGACATTGCTCTGGCTCTCTTGCATAGGGGGCTCTAGGACAGGGGGGGACTGAGCTTGGCCCCAGGTCTCCCCAGCACCTGTGCCATGCCCCTTCCAGGGAGAAAGGGTCCTCCCCCTGCAGGCCTCTATACCTGGGGGTGGGGGGCACTATCCGGGAGCAGAGGTGCAAAGGTGACATGGTGGCTGGTGCTTCTGGCTGGCGGTGATGCTTGTGATGCGTGCTCTGGGCCCCAGGGTCCTGACTGTTGCCCAGCCCCCAGCAGGTGGCGTTTCTCTGGCAGTGGGGGCTGGGTGGGGCCACTGACATCATATGATGTAGCCAAAGGGAAGGCAGGTGTGGGTGAACTCTGAGGTGGCTCTGGGTTGGCCACAAGCCAGGGCATCTGAGTAGGCACAGGGGTGAGGGGGGACCCATCTGGGCTGTCCGGGGGGTCTCGAAGGCCCTGCCAGGGGGTGTGGCGGAGGCCGGGCAGTGTGGTGGGCACAGGGCCCCTTGGACTGGCACTCTCTGAGCGGCCCCCCGGGCTCCTCTCCTGAGGCCAGTCAGGTGAGCCAGGCGGGGAGGCTGGGGAGAAGGGGCCAGGGGCTGGAGGCTCAGGCCCACTTCTTGCTGGCAGCTCCGAGGCCTTTTCAGCACCTCCCTGCAAAACAGGTGGCAAGGCCTCGCCAGGACTCAGTCTCTGAGTGGGCGCCAACGTGGGGGACCTGGTGTCCTGCCGTCGGGAGCTGCGGGGTGGCAGGGCAGGTGGTTAGTGGGGCCGCAGAGCCCCGTGTGGCCCCTTAGCCCAGGCTTCAGTGTCTGCTGGGACAAGGAGGTGCCTGAGCAGCCCAGCCCCCCTGTGTACCTCTCCTTGCCCTGGACTGGGCTGCTGGTGTGCAGGGGTGTGGAGGGACCAGACAACTCAGAGGAGGCACTGCCCTGGGCATCTCGGGGAGACCGAGGCAGGGTACTGTGCCCACTGGGGCCCTCCCGCCACGACACTGGTTCGGGCGACTCTGCAGGGAAGGTGAGAGGAGGGGCTGTGAGCCAGAAAGACCCCTTCCGTCTGGCTTAGCTCTTTCTCACTCTGTGCCTTCCCCACCATCTTCCAGAACCCTCCTCTGCCCTGGGCACTCCCCACCCCAGTGCCCTCACCTGCCGATGCCAAGGGTCCTGCTGGGGCCAGGTGCCCGGGCAGCGGATACCTGTCCCCTCCCTCCTCTGCAGGGATCTCGTAGCTCAGCTTCCTGGATTGGGGGTAGGGCGGGCTGCCCGGGGAAACGGAGCCGGCCCGTGGGGAGTGGGCACCGGAGCTGGGATACCCTCTGCCCTCGCCGTGAGGCACCCGGCCATACGCTGGGCAGTAACTGGGGACTGCTCCTCCATAGCTGTATGTCACCAGGGCAGGGTACCCTGGATGCCCATACCTGCCTTCGGGGCACATGGCGTAGGAGCAGCCCTCATGCCCTTCCTCGCCTGCCTTGGGTGGCTTCAGGCAGCTGTAGTCAGGCAGCGGGGCGTGGTGGTGCCCGCAGGCAGGCACCAGCAGGGGCAGCGGGTGCCCAGGTCGCACCGGGTGCAGGAGGGGCTTGCCAGCCTCGCTCGCCCACCCCTCTCCAGCCTCCCTCTCCAGCCGCAGCCCATAGAGGGCTGCCGTGGGCAGCGCCAGCTTCTCCTCACAGGCGGGGCAGGAGCACAGGGCCGGCAGCCCGGGGTCCTCCAGGATCACCACCTCCCGGTAGCCTGGGGGGCGGTAGCCAAAGTCCCCACTGGCCGGTTTCCCCAGCTCGGGTGGGTAGGGGTACGGCCCCTCGGACAGCGACCGGCAGAGGCGCCTCTTCTCCACGGAGGCCTCAGCATAGCCCTGGGGGGGCCCCTCGTAGCCCCCGTAGGCCAGCCGCCGCCTCTCCAGGGTTCCCTCTGGCCGGTAGTAGCCCCCGTTGGGGACCCCGCAGGGTTCCCGGTAGCCCTGGCGGCAGGAGCAGTGGCGGCTGAGGCCGGGCCTGTGGCCTGAATACAGCCCGAGGGGGGGGCCTCCGCCCACGGGGGGCTGCTCTTCGTCGTCGAGGATGGCTGTCTCGCGCCCGGCTCCCCGGCCCCCGCTGGCCACTCCACAGCCTCCTAGGAGGCGATCTAGCTCCTGCCGCTCGGCAGCCGTCGGGGGGGGCCGGCCGGGGGACTCGGCCGCCGGCTCGGTGGTCAGCGTGGATGAGTGGCCAGAGTCGCTGCTGACGGAGAGCAGCGGCGGGGCAGGCGGTTCCGGAGAGGGCGCCGGCGGGGTCTGGCGGAGACCGCGCTGCACCTGCGCATAGGGACTGCCATCCAGGGGTCCCCGGGTGTGGGTGAGGGAGTCTGGGTGTGGAGAGGAGGATCAGGGTGGGAGGGCAAGCAGGCAAGAGGGAGAGAGAGAGGGAGAGAGAGAAAGCGGGTGTGTGTGTGTTAGTGAGGGGCCAGCACTGGAGGCTCCATCCAGCTCGGGGCAGTTGGGGGGGGGGTCTCTGGGGAGGGGGCTGTGCCTGGGGAGGGAGGAGTGTGCCCCCGCAAGCCCCACCCCTGGCCAGCCCTGGGCCTGCCCCACACACCATCCACACTGTCCTCATGGTGCAGGTTGAAGTTCTCGTAGGAGTCCCAGCGCACGGCGGGCTCTGCGGTGTTGTAGTCAACAGAGACGGAGGCCTCGTTGCGGGGGCTGCTGCCTGCAGAGGCGCCCGGGGTTGAGGGGGTGAGGAGCAGGGAGAGGTGGCCTTCAGCCACCCGCGCCCCCCCACCAGCCCCGGCTTTTACCTTTGATCTTCTCTGGGCTGGAGGAGAAGACGAACTCCACCGAGGCTTGGAAGGGGAACCTCTCATCTGCGGGGAGTGGTCGGTGAGGAGCCAGGCCCCCGCCCCCCCACCCCCGCCAGCCTTCACCTGGGCTCCAGCTCCCAGACCCCTGGCCTCCGACTCACCAGTCCAGGCCTCATCCAGCTGGTCCTTGGGGAAGGCGAGCCGTGGCCCGTGGATGGTGCATGTGTGGAACTGGACTCGGAACACGAGGGTCCGGTCCGTCCCCCGGCTACCCTTGTGATAGCAGGTCACCTGGGGAGGTGGGGGAGGCTGAGGTTCAGGCCTCCTGTCTCCTCTGTGCTTCCACCTTGAGGACCATCTGGCCACAGCTCTGCCCTGCCTCGACTTCAAGGTGACCTCCCCATCAAGGCCCTCCCATCTGCCTTGAAGGAGGGCTCCCCAGAGATTGTGCAGCTGGCAGGTTAGATGACCTCCACCCCTTGCCCCACCCCCAGGACTCCCCCCATCGCTAAGGTCCCCTCACCATGACATCGCCTTTGAGGAGGAGGGCTGGCTCCAGGCTGATGCAGAGCTGCTGGGGACTAGGGCCTGCAATGTGACTGGGGAAGAGAGAGGGCAGAGTTGAATCCGAGGCACTTGGGTGCAAGGAAGTCTATGAAGAGTCAGGGAGTCCTTTAAGCATTGGCTTCCTCATCTACAGAATGGATCCCGTGATGGTATTAGCTTTTCAGGTGCAGGGGCTGGAGCTGGAGGTCCAGGTGTCTGGGGAGGCTGGAGAAATAGGGATCCAGGGAGCAAGGGGCTGGGAACAGAGCACTCACTAGATTCCAGATGTGTAGACAAGCTGCATGGACTGGTAGATCTTGAGGAAGGGCTGGAAGCCTGGAGGGGCAAGAAGATGGCACATGAGGGGTGCTGAGTGGAGGGGGATGGGGGACAGCCCCCCCTGCCACAGAATACATCCCAGGTAGACTCACCTGTGCCAGGTTCAAAGGCTGGCAGCACAGGCACAAGCACGTAGTGCAGGAATAGAGGGCTGCTGTTCATTCTGATGGAGCCCGACAGCAGACCACTGAAGTAGCTGATATACCTGCGGGGGGGGGGGGGGGGAGCGTCAAGGAGAACGTAAGCTCCTTCCTCTGCAGATCAGCCCTCCCACCACTTTCTCCTCAGCACATCCCTCCCTTCTTCCAGAACATCAGAAAGTTCTTCCTTGTGTCTAACCTCAATATGTCTTGCTGCTTCCAAGTTTTTATATTTGCCGTTCCCTCTGCCTAGCATGCTCTTCCCCTAGATCTCTGCTTCTTGTTATAGAGGTAGGCCTGACTGTCCTTTGAGTCTCTCTTTATCACAAGACTCAGCTTGGATCTGGCATGGATGTGACTGGGGTGTCGGCTGGCATCTGCAGCTCCTATTCGACCCCTAACCCGGGAACTTCCATATGCGGCAGGTGTGGTCCTAAAAACCAAAACAAAATAAAATTAAATAAAGAATTTGGGGAGTTCCCAAATTATTTACTGCATAACACTTGTCATCATCCCCCAATTTTTTTTTCTTTTTTGTCTTTTTTAGGGCTGCACCCAAGGTACATGGAGGTTCCCAGGCTAGGGGTTCAATAGGAGCTGTAGCCACTGGCCTATGCCACAGCCACAGCAATGTGGGATCTGAGCCGCATCTGTGATCTACACCACAGCTCACAGCAACGCCGGATCCTTAATCCACTAAGCGAGACCAGGGATCAAACCTGCGTCCTCATGGATATTAGTCAGATTCTTTTCTGCTGCACCATGACAGGAACTCCCCAAATTCTTTTTTATTTTATTTTATTTTATTTTATTTTATTTTATTTTAACTTTTGCTTTTTAGAGCCGCACCTGCAGCATATGGAAGTTCCCAGGCTAGGGGTCGAATAGGAGCTGCAGATGCCAGCCTATGCCACAGTCACAGCCATGCCAGATCCCAGCTGCATCTGCGACCTACACCACAGCTCACAGCAATGCAGGACCCTTTAACCCTGAGTGAGGCCAGGGATAGAACTCACATCCTCATGGATACTAGTCGGGTTCGTAACCTGCTGAGACACAACTGCAACTCCCCAAATGATCTTTCTTTATTCGCAGGTTTATTGCCTTCTGCCCCACTAGCATGAAAATAAGCTCCAGGAGAGTAGGGACCTTGTGTGCTTTGCATTCTCTGCACTTGGCACAATCCCTGGCACCCAGGAGGTGCTTCACGAAGGTGTGTTGCATGAACAGGAGAACCCTGGCCTTGGTAGCCATGGCGGGAGCTGCTTGGCCGGCCCATCCCCACCCTGGCTGCTCACCGGCGCTGGGAGGGCTGCAGCTCCGCGGCCACCTTGTCCTCGCAGAACTTCCGCATGGTAAGAGTAGCCAATGCCTGGTCCGCCCTGGGGACAGTGGGGCCAGCGGGGGGACTTAGGGACTGGTCGCCAGTCTGGTCTCTCATCCCTAAGCCCCAGGGGGAGGGAAGAGAGATGTGAGTCCCCCTAAGTCTAGAGGAAGTTCAGGGTGGCAGTAAAGAGAACTAGAGACCCCACAGTCACTTTACTAGTTGTTGGACCTCAGGCAATTGTTTCCCTGAGTTTTAGTTTCCTCCTCTGTAAAATGGGATAAGAAGACCATGTTATGGGTTGAATTGTGTACCCCCCAAAAGACATGTACCTCAGAATGGGACTCTATTTGGAAATAGGGTCGTTGCAGATGCAATTAGTTAAGATGTTATACTGGAGTAAGGCGAGCCCTTAATTCAATATGATTGGTGTCCTTAGAAGAAGAGAAAAAGAGACACAGACACACAGACACACAGATACACAGGAAGAAGGCCATGTGACGACAGAGGCAGAGGTGGGCGTGATGCATCTGTAAGCCAAGGAACGCCAGGGACTGCTGGCCACCCCCCGGGAGCCAGGAAGAGGCAAGGGAGGATTCTACCCAGAGTCTCAGTGGGAGTGTGGCCCTGCTCACACCTTGATTTTAGACTTCTAGCTTCCAGAACCGAGACAACAAATGTCAGTTTGTGACACTTGGCTAAGGCAGCCCTAGGGAACGAATACAGACCATCTGCTGGGAACTGCGATGAAGTACAAGTGAAAAGGAGGTGAAAAGGTCAAGGTTATAGTAAATGGCCCTCTGAACATCCAGGGGGGCTTCAGAGGAGATGGGCTCCTCAAGGGCCAGCTGGAGGAAAGGTCACTGGGGGAGGGGACACTCAGGGGCCCCAGAGCCTCACCCTGCGGAGATCTTGCTGTAGTGCATGTAGGCAGAGACGATGACCCCGAGCTTGCCCTTGCTCCCCTGAGGACAAAGAGATAGGGATGAAGGGCCTGCTGAGGCCACCCCAGCCCTGTGCCCTGCAAATCCGAGGTCCCTGCCCACCTTGCAGTACAGTACGACCACGTGCTGGGGGTCAGCACTGAGCCACGTCTCCATGGCTTTGCAGATGGAGCACAGCCTGTCCAAGGGGGGTGCGTGCAGCTCAGGCCAGCCGAAGTCCTGGACCTGAGAGATGCAGGTGTGGAACTGGGGCTGGTGGCCACCAAAGGAGAGAGGCGCATCGGGGTGGAACAGAGACAGGGTCTAGGGGCCTGAAGAGAAGGTCAGGGCCTGCTGGTTGTCCACGACAGCCTCAACACTCCTCCCCCAGGCAATGGGTTGGTACCTGCGGCACCATGCTTTGGGGTGTTCTAAGTGACATGTCACATGGGAAGGTGCTTCGGAGTGAAGTAGATAGCAACTGCTACTATTAATACCGAGGAGGCTGGGGGAGGCTCTGTTTAATGGCTTTAATCCCCTCCTACCTTGGGGTTTAGGCGGGTCAGGTCATGTCTTTTCTCTGAAAGGTTGAAGAGCTGCAAGTAAGAAGGGGCGTTAAGCGGAAGTGACCGCAGGCAGCAAGGCACCGTGATGCGTGGAGGTGGTCCACCCGCTGTGGCCCTAAGTAAGGATCTTTCTCCCAAATGGGGAGGTCGCTAAGGCCTGACCTAGCTTCAACAGCCTGGTCAGTCCCCTGCGAGATTCAGGTCTGCTCCCTGCTGCGCCCGGGGCCCCGCCCCCTCTGGCCCCGCCCCGCGGGTGTGACGTCAGGGAGCAGCCGGGCCCATCTGGACCTTCCAGCCCTCTCATTGGCTGACTGCGGCAGGGCCCGCCCCTCACCAGGTACTTGTCTCCGTGCTTGGATTGCAGCACGTGAGCCAGCTCGCGCAGGTGGCCCCGGTGTCGCTGCTCGTCCGGCCGCGCGGGGAAGGCGGCGGCCAGGATCCGCTCCGTCACGTAGGTGAGGTCCAAGTCCCAGCGGCGCTCCATGAGCGGGTCCAGGCTGAAGCTCCTGGGGAGGGGGCGAGGCCTGCGTAAGGAAGGGGGCGGGGGAAGGGGGGCGGGCATCAGGGGGCCGGTGTGAAGGACGGGTGTCTGTCTGGCCGACTCTAGGTGAGGCCTGCTGGGTCCTAGGGTGGGTGGGGCCGCTTGGGGGCGTGAGGCTGTTCCGAAGAGCTTTTGGGATGGGGGGCACTGCCCTGGGCTGAAGTGTGGGGCCAGCGGAAAGGGCTCATGTGGGACCACGCCCTGCGCCTGCATTTACCTGGGCAGAGTGCTGCGCTGCTTTGAGTGGTTCAGAGACTTGGTGGATCCCTGGTGGATGAGATGAGATGAGATGAGGCACGTCTTTGTGTGCCCCTCACTCTAGGCTCTCCACTCCAGAGTTCCATGGAACTTTTGTCCTCGGAAGAAACCTGGGTCCTTACTCCCCGAGCTACCTGCTTCCGCCCCCTCCTCCAGCATCACCTTACCAGGTGCTCTATGCGCCTCACTGGGGCCGTGTTTCTTCGCTAGAGGGAGAGGACGGAGGAAAAGGGAGTGGTTAGTTAGGGGAGGGGCAGGGCCCAGCGTGGGCCTGGGAGCAGTGGGGAGGGCTTGCCGGTGTCCCTGTGAGGGCTGTATTGGGTGGGGGGGAGAAGGGGGAGTCCTAGCCCCAAGCAGACCCAAGGGGATGAGAGCAGAGGGCTCAAATTCTTTTCCACTGCCTCAGGATGACCACTCTCCACAGCAGTCCATTCAAGGTGGTTACCTGGGGGCCCTCTCTGTGGCCACCAGACCTCTGGACACTACAGTGGCCAGGTTCCTCGCCTCCCCCACCCCATCCCAGAGCACACTCACCAGCTCCGCGGGAGGCAGGGCCTGACAGGACGAAGTCACCTGGAAGGAAACACCCGTGAGGGGCTGAGCGCCTGGTGAAACGGGCTCTCCTGGGCTCAAGGATGGGGCCACCCCTCAGCTCCAGCGAGAAGGTGAAGGGGCTCTCAGCAGATGGGCGCAGGCTGCAGCTGAGGTTCCTTTATTTAAGGGAGTCTCCCCTCTGGCCTCTCAGTCCCCCACCTTCTGGGCCCCCCACTTGTTGCTCTTGGCTCCCAGCCCCCTGCCCACACAGACCCCCATTCATCCAGCTGCAGGGCAGGAGTTATATATAGAGCCACGCAGGCAGGCCATGGCCAGGGACAGGACACTGGCCTCTTTCACTGGGAGACCCCGCCCCTGGGCACACAGCTCCCTGAAGTCAGCACCAGGGCCCTGGGACCCCCTGCACCGCAGGAAGAGGACCAGGGCACCTTCCCAGAGATGGAGCTGTCTCAGGTCCCCCGTGGACAGTGGGTGCTATCTACACCTTGCACCTTCTGCCCACTCTTTCCAAGGGCCCCAGATGAGACCCACCCGGGCATCCTGAGGACCCTTCCCCAGAGGGAAGGCACAGCCCATCCGGCGGTCCAGTCTCTGAAATCCTGCTCTGACACCCACCCACCCCACCCTTCCTCCTCCTCATTCTCCTCTTCCCCACCCCCCCATCCTCTCGCCAGCTGCAGCCTGGGCACAGCACCAAGACAAACGTGCTGTCTCGCTGTCCACCCGCCTGGGCCAGCCCTCCAGGGGGTGGAGTAGGGTGGTTCTTAAAGGGCCCGGTACAGCATCCTCTCCCACCCCAGTGGGGGTTCCCCAAGGATGAGAGGGGTGGAGAGCTGATGCCCATGTGGCTTCAGAAGCCTGTTTCAGAGGGGGAAGGGACTCCAGTGACCCGCCCCCACCAGGTACCCACCTTTGCTTCACATTTTCTGTGTGTTGCCACCTTGCAGACTAGAAGGGATACGGAGGGAGAGGGGTTAGCAGAGGTCTACTGGGGCGATGGGAGAGGGCCCTCTCCCAACTCCCCAGGCCCTGGAACTAGAACCTGGGACTCCCAGGACTCCAGCTGTACTGAGCTGACTGGAGTGGGGGAGCAGGGGCAGAGTTCAAAGGACGCGCATGGGGAGTTCCTGTCGTGGCGCAGTGGAAACGATCCCACTAGGAACCATGAAGTTGCAGGTTCGATCCCTGGCCTTGCTCAGTGGGTTAAGGATCTGGCGTGGCCGTGAGCTGTGTTATAGGTTGCAGATGCTCCTGGGATTCTGCGTTGCTGTGGCTGTGATGTAGGCTGGCAGCTATAGTTCCGACTGGATCCCTAGCCTGGGAACCTCCATATGCCGTGGGTGCGGCCCTAAAAAGCACCAAAAAAAAAAGGAAGTGCATGGCAGTGGTGCCAGGGATGGAGGGAGCCAGGGTTTATGTTCTACAGTGGGTGGAGGTGAAGAGGAAGGGAGAGAGGGAAGCCCCTAGTCGCAGGTCAGGTGGGAAGGTGATGGAGAGTACTGGGTCTCCTGGGTGGCCTGGGGTGCGTGTCATGGGGGCAAGGGCTGTCTGGAGGGGTGGCAGTGCTTGGCGCCCATGTTGCCCAGCCCAGGGGCAGCAGGTGCAGTACAGTTTCGACTCTGCCGTCTGCCTGCTGGGCGTGGTGCAACCCAGTGCCGCTGGGTGATGCTCTCAAGAGTCAACGTGTAGGGCGCCTCACCTCGGCATGAGACGCCTGTCCCATCGATGGTCACCTTACACACTGCACAGACCGGCGGTTTCTTCCGGAAAACCTTCTCCCGGAAGCTATGTGGCTCAGCTTTCCTAGGCTGTGGGTGGAAGGACAGACAGACAAGACAGAAGTGTCATTTCCCAGCAGGCCCATCTCCAGGGACTGGACCGGGGCCTGAGCACTGCGTGGTTTCTCTCTTTCTCCATCCTGATGAAGCCCCCGAACTCTTAGGATGTTCTTGGCTGCAGCTGTTTCTGAGCAGTCGGAGGACTTGTCCTCCACAGTGCATGGAACCTGGCGCCTTGCGTCCCCATAGCTGGGTCAGCTCCTCCCCAAGGGATCACTTAGGCCCCTCACGTGGCCCTGATGTGTGATACCCTCGAGGTCACTGCCGCCCAAACGCTAGAGCTTCCGTCCTGGTCGGGGTGGGGGTGGGGGCGCTCCCTGACTCCTCTAGGAAGACAGTCTGTTTCTCCTCCCATCCTACCCTCCCCAGCTGGAGGCCCCCGTGGAGAGTGGGGGAGCGGGGGCAGCGTCCAGACAGGAATGTAGGGTGTCCGTCACGCAGCATCCAGACTGACCCAGCAGGAGCGGCCTCTGCCAAGCCTGCTCTCCCAGCTCTTGCTGGCTGTCCCCGTGCTCTGGGCAGCTGACACGCCCTCCTCCCCCCACTGTCAGAACAACATGTTTACTCATTGTGCACCCAGGCGGCAGGCGGCAGTTGTGTAAGGAGGGGGCAGTAACGCGGGAGGGAAAGGCATGACACGGGGGGAAATATTTAGTGGCCTTACTGCCTCGGGACGTAGGAAGCACTCTGTCACTTGGAGAGGCTCAAGTGGGATTCCAGCATTGACGGGGGAGAGGGTAGACCAGAGGTTCTTGGGCCCCTCCCCACCCAGAGTGCAGTGAGCGAGGAGGCTGGGATGCTCCCTACGGCCAGGCCTGCCCTGTCCTATCCCTCCCATCCTCTGTCTGGGGACCATTTGCCTCCTGGCCTTGTGTCTCTTCTACCCATTTTTCTCCTGTTGTGTTCAAGTTCCTGCCTCCTGCCCCCACAGTCTTGTCTCATGGTGCCCCTGCGATGCTTCTTTTGGGGTAAAGCTGAGAGAATGTGGGGAAAGGAAGAAGGCAGCCTGGGGAATGCAGGTAGCAAGGCAGCGCAGCAGCGCCTCTGATTTCCCGGCTGTCCTTGAAGCAGCTGGATTAAACCCAACCTGAACTCTTCTGGACTGGACCAGCTCGGCCAGATCCACTAGGAAACTTGGGTGCAATATGGCATTAGCAGCACACACAGATGACGTCAGTGGAAGCCCCCCCCCATGTCTAAAGCACTCCTGGGACCTGGCTGCCTCCCGCCCTTCCTTTGCCACCCCCATCCCATTTCCTTCAAGCTTCTCAGTCTAAGGAAGCCCTCTCGAGCTCCCGAATAGTACCCAGAAAAGTCCTACAATGATGTGTACCTGCCTGGGTGCGGGGGTGGCTTTGGCCCGGGCAGGGAATGTGACCCTGGGTGCCAAAAGAGGCACCAGGGTCTGCTCTAACCCAAATTTCTGCTGCTCATGCCCCAGCCCTGGCCACCCCAAAGCAGCGGAGTCACAAGGAGACGCAGGATAAAGGGAGAAGGCTGCGGAAGTGGAAATGGGAAGAGGGTCTGGCCTGAGTCCTGGCCCCCTCCCCCACTGCCCACACCTCCACCCCTGCCCCTCCTCTGCCCAGCCAACGGGTACTCCTACCCTGCTGGTGGCCCGGCTGCTGTCCCTCCTCCCCAGGGCTCTGAGCAGCCGCTCCACGGGGCCGCTGGACTTCATGGTGTCCGGCTGCCTGGGGTGCCGGCTGTGGGGCCCGAACAATGCTGGGGCCTGGCCCGGGGCTTCCTGGAAGCAGCCTGGCGGAGGCAGCCGCTTCCCCTGGGTGGAGAGTAGGCTGTCTGGCTGGTGTGAGGAGAAGCCCAGCCCTGGAAGTGGAGGGGAGCGCAGGGGGGGAGGGGGCAGGTCGTTGCTCCAGGAAGTGGGGGAGGGGGGAGGATGTGTGGGGAGGCCAGGAGATCAGATTCCCAGGATCTACCCTGCTGGGAGTGTCAACCCAGGATCTTTTGCCCTCGACTGCCCCTACTCTGGTGCGGCCCCTGGCCCAGGGATCCACCCTATCCAGGGATCTGCTGATCCTGAGATCCAGCCCCCAGGGGGCGGGGCAGGGGCGGGGTGGGAATTTAGATCTCAGGGCAGGGCTCAAGGGCCAGTGGCCAGTGGGGAACACCGCGTCCCAGCCCGGCCAGCCTCCGCCAGCCTCTGAGCCTGAACTCTCGGGGTGGGTGCCCTGGGGACTTCTGGTGGGGAGGGCGGGGAGCTGGGAATCACTGTCCTAGAAGGCCGGCCTGCCTGTCCAGGGGCTGGAGGGCAACCTGCGGGTCAGCCTCCTGCCTCAGCTTCCCTGATGGTGAAGAAGTAGGGAAAGGAACAGAGGCACAGCCCCCCTGGCCCCACCGTCCACCCTGGAAGGTTAAATTCCAGCCAGAGACCGCTCTGCCCACAGGAGTGGGCCATTCCTCAGCGCCAGCCCAAAGCTTTTGAGGCCCTTCTCCTGAGAGCTCTGCTCCTCACACAGCCCCCCACTCACCGACTCTACTCCCTGGCTTGTTTCGGGGGACCGCTCGGGTCCCCAGCTCTGCTTCTGAGTCCAGCCCCTTAAGCCCTCCACCCCAGGCCCTGGGCCTGGGCCCCGTCCCCACCGCAGGAGCCCCAAGCCTGAGAACTACCTTCATGGTTCTCCCTGTTCGGTTCTCCTTCCTCAGCAGCTGTCCCAGGGCCCGAGGACTGGACAGCAGGCCCCCCTCCCAACCACACTCCACCCCCCTCCGTGGGCCTCCTGCCTCCCTCCTGGGAACAAGGCCAGCTTCCTGTCCCGGGAGTCAAGGGAAGGAGGTGGACTGGGGCCTTGGAAAGGGGGGCAGTGATCTTCCCCAAGGATAAGGGGTTAACAGCCTAGGGGTCCTCAGCCCCAAGCCCTGGACAGAGCCGTCCAGTTGCTTGAAAGAATGTGCAGATGTGTCCCCCTCTGCAATTTGTACCATATTTACTGACCCACCCAGGGCTCTGGCAGCTCCCCTAGCTCCGGCTTCTCCCACCAGGTCCCAGGCTTCCCTCTCCCCCCTCTTGCCCGTCTGCTTGGTCTAACCCTGCCTCCTGTGGGATGAGCCCACTCAGGACACATCCTTGGTTCTGCCCGCGCTGGGCCTCGTTCGCCGTTGAAGCTCTAATTCAACTTCCAGGTCAGAAGGTCTATACCCAGGGTACCTTGGCCAGAGGGAGGCCTAGCCTGTAACTGGAGAGGGGCATTGGCTCTGCAACCCACTCCCACCCCATCAGCCCTGGCTGGGTCTCAGGACATTCCAGGGCCCTGGCAAGTGAGGGCAACTGGGGCCTGGCCTGGTCTAGTCCCCAGTCCTGCGGGGGCCAGGAGAGGTGCTAGGGTAGCTGTGGGGGTGGGGGGTGGCCTTTCTCTCCTGCTATTGCAGGTATCCTGAGCCAGACCCCTCCTGCTGGCTTATTTCTACTCCTGCTGCCTCCTGAGGCATAGAAACTCCCCTTGCTTGGCAGTAGGTCCCCAAACATCCTCTGACCCTTGCTCTTGTCCATGTGGGTGGCTCACTCACCCCTGTGTTGGGTGGCCAGGGAAGCAAAGCTTTGAGTCTCACCACCCTGTGGAGCACCTCTGAAGTGAGATGTAGGCGTTCCTGTCCTGGCTCAGTGGAAACAAATCTGACTAGTACCCACGAGGATGCAGGTTCGATCCCTGGCCTCACTTAGTGGGTTAGGGATTCCGTGTTGCTATGGCTGTGGTGTAGTCCAGCCCAGCAGCTACAGCTCCAATCTGACCCCTGCCTGGGAAATGCCATATGCCGCGGGTGCGGCCCTTAAAAGACACACGCACACACACACATGCACGCATGCACACACGTGCATGCACACACACACACAAAGTGACATGGAGATAGGAGAGGGCTGAGCCCTCAGCCGGTGCTGAGAGGAAAAGCAGCTCCCTAGAGCAGGCCTGGGAAGCTCAGGCCAGACCCCCGGCACCCTCATCCTCTTGCCTGGAACTTTCTGGAGCCTGTCAGTCTCTCCCCCAGCCTGGCCCCTTCTCACTCTGAAGCCTCGGGTTTGTTTGGAGAAACCCCTCCGCCCACACTCCCCCTTCCTGGAAATAGCTGTGGTTGGATGAGCGGCTGGCAGCCCAGCCGCGGAGGAGGGGTGAGGCCCAGGGAAGGAGAGAGGGAGGGAAGGCGGGTGTGCGAGTGTCCCCAGGGGGACCTGGAGAATTGACAGTGGAAGCGAAAAGGGCCTAGGAGTAGGGGTTTGGAAGTCGCATCTGCCTCAGTTTCCCCAGATGTGACGTGGAAAAGGAAAACCCTGACAAGCACTCTCCCCAGCCGGTTCGCGCCCGGGCCCAGGCCTGCGGGGGCGGCGCGCGCGTGCGTGGCGGGACCGGGCCCCGGCGTCCGCGCCCCGGACGCGCGAAGACGAGATGACCCGGCCGGGAAGTGACCGCGGGCCGGCCCCGCCCCCTGGTCACCTTCCCGGCCTCCAGCCTCCCGTCCGCCGCGGTCCCTCGACCCCCCGGCCCCGGGTCCGCTTGCCCCCCGGCGGCCCCGCGCCCCCTGGCGACCGCCCCCGGCACTGATCGTGACGCACAGGCCACCGCCCTCCCGCCCCGCGCGGCGCGGCCACTTACCTGCGGGGGGCGCCCGGCGGGGCGGGGGCGCGGCGGGGCGGGGCAGCAGCAGGGGGAGCCCCCGGGCCAGCCCATCCCGCCCCCGACCCGCGCCGAGCGGACGCGGAGGAGGAGGAGGAGGAGGCGGGACGGGCGCGCGGTGCTCGCCCCCGCCGCTCCCCGTGCCCGCTGTCTCCTCCCTCCCGCGCGCTCCCCTCCCTCCTTCCCGGGCTCCAATCCCCACGTGCCGCCCGCTCCCCGCCCCTCGTCCTCCTCCTTCTCCCTCTTTTTCTCCCCACCTTCTCTGCGAAGCCACGCGCCCAAGCGCTGGGAGGAAGCAGGGATGCGGAGACGGGCAGAGACCCTCGGAGACCGGAAGAGATAGGAGTGCGGGGCGGGGGGGGGGTGGATTTTCACAGAGATGGGCCCGGAGAGCAGAGGGACAGGAAAATCTCAGAGTCGGGGAGCGACTAGCCCGGAGGGACCCAGGCCCCAAAACTTACGAGCCAGACAGACGCAGAAGAAAAAGTGGACCTAGGTCCGGAAGACCTGTAGCTCCACAGGTCCAGAGAAGGGTACAGAGGACTGCCTTGTCCTGTCCACAGGAGTGTATTTGGGATTGGGCTTGACCCCCAAATCAGGGACTACCCGCTAGCGCCCCCTACCTACCGGGCCTTCATTAGAAAACACCAGGTGTCACTTGTGTCCCAAGTCGCTGGACACCCTTTGTGCCACGGGAGACTATTCTTCCCAAACGGCTCACAGCTGAGGACCTCCACGTCAAGTTCGACCCCCGACCCCCACCTCCTAAGCCGCTCCAGTGAGCCCATCCATCCACTGCCCTTGCTTTGGAGTCAGGCTGACTGTCATTCTTCTTCCCTAGAAGTCTATTCCTTGCATCTAATGCAAGTACCAGGCTTCCCATGGAAGTTCCTCCTGTGGTCTAGTCTCATTCACTTCTTTTGCAATGTCTGGATCTGGTACTTCTGGATCTAGGACTTCGGGAATTGAGTGAACAGGCTGTGTGGCTGGTTTGAGTTGTGCCACGCCGGAGGGGAAGGTAGAGAGAGGGAAAGGGTGTCGTTTTAGAAGCTCAATCTATTCCCATTCCCAGATTCCCCAGTGTTCTTTAACAGGGAGCATTTCCTGAAACTCTCCCTCCCTCACCCTCCCCACTGGATTTTCCATGATGAAAGGGGGAGGGGAGGGGGAGTAGGGGTAGGAGGATTCCGAGGAGCTGGTGCCAGGGCCTCAATGCCCAATGCCTGCTCCAGGCAGCCAGTACCGCCAGCACTAAGGCCCTCTGTCCCCTCCCTGTCTCATCTCTCAACCGAGTCCTTTCTGTGCTGGTCTAGCATTTGGCAAAAGCTGAGAAGTCTGGTTCTGATTACGAGGGAGTGGAGCACCTGATTCAATTCTGGTAGCAAGGAAGAGGCTGGAAAACTGGGGATGGTGACAATACAGGTCCCCCAGGGACTGGCATTTGGGAGAGGTGGGTGTGAGCCTTGATCCTACTGAGCTGGTGTCCAATAGGCAGTCTCAGAGGTTAGAGCAGCAGGTGTCACTGGGGTCTGGAGGGAGGGCTGGGGGATTGGAATGGAGCCTGGGAAGGAAGGGGAAGGGGGGCATTGGGAGGGGGGATAGGCAAGAGTTTGTAGGAGAACTGAGGAGAGGGACAGGGATCAGAGGCTACTGGGGAGGGGGCAGGGCTGAAGATCATTTTGTGTATTTTGGCAAGATCTGATTATGAAGGGGAGGAGTATCCTGGTGGTTCAGTGGGTTAAGGATCCACATATTGTCACTGCAGTGGCTTGGGTCACTGCTGTGGCATGGGTTCCATCCCTGGCCCAGGAACTTCCATGTAGGTGCAGCCAAAAAAAAAAAAAAAATCAAGATACCTGAGATTTTAAAAATGTTTATTTTTATTTTTTGGAGGTTCCCAGGCTAGGGGTCAAATCAGAGCTGTAGCTGTTGGCCTACGCCACAGCCACAGCAATGGGGGATCCAAGCCACATCTGTGACCTACACCACAGCTCATGGCAATGCTGGATCCTCCCTAACCCACTGAGCGAGGCCAGGGGTCGAACCTGCGTCCTCATGGATACTAGTGAGATTCATTTTCGCTGAGCCACGATGGGAACTCCAAGATACCTGAGATATGAAAATTTGTTCACTTTGGAGCCTACGGCTAGCTCTTTTAACACCTTGTCCTTCCCAGGGTTCATGCGGGTCTTTGGCGGGGTCTTGGAATGCAAGCCAAAGGGGTAGGTTCTAGTTTCTGAAGGTACCAAGGGAGAGACTGGGACTTAGAGAAGAGGCCATGGATTGGATGGCAGAGCAGTAGGCAGGGCTAGAGCCTCGCGCTCATGCTGGTATTGCTGCTCCTTGGAATTGGGAAAGGGTCATAAGATGAGTCGCTGAACTTCCAGCTCAGACCTGATGCTTGCTCTCAATGTGAAGACCGGGGTGCGGGGGAAGGAGGCTGCACAGGAAGGAAGCTGATGAGGAAGGTTGAGAGTGAAAAAATGCAGGAGGTGGCTTGGAGGGCATGAAATAATAGTGGGTGGCACGTGGGGCCGGCCAGGCCTCCTGACTACGAGCTCAGAGCAGAGGGACCTTTAGAAAAGAAGGGGAGGAGTTCCCGTTGTGGCTCAGCAGTAACAACCTAACCCATGAGGATGTGGGTTGGATCCCTGGCCTCGCTTAGTGGGTTAAGGATGCAGCGTAGCCATGAGCTGTGGTGTAAGCGGCAGACATGGCTCTGATCTGGAGTGGCTGTGGCTGGGCCTGGCAGCTACAGCGTCCATTCGACCCCTATCCTGGGAGCTTCCATGTGCCACGGGTGTGGCCCAAAAAAGAAAAAAAAAAAAAAAAAAAGGAAGAAGCGGGAAAAGGAGGGGAACCGGGACGGTGTCAGTGAAGGTGAAACTGGAGTTGAGGAACACCCCCTGCCCCTCCCTGCTCCCTGATGCTCCCAGCAAGGTTTTCTTACCTTGACTATGCAGAGGGGAGCCCATCTTGGCATGGACGGCTCAACCTCCTCTTCCCTGGTCGGGGGTGATCCCATGCCTGTGACCTTGCGTGCGCAGATCCTTGGGGTGGGGGACTCCAGGAGGAAGGCATTGAGGGTGTGCACTGTTCTGGCTGGAAGAGGTCCGGGGAACTTCAGGGGAGGGTTTGGGCTCTGGGAACCAGGAAGAGTAGGGGGAAGGGGCAGAGCTGCCTCCAGAGGCGGATCTCCTGGCTGAGGACAGAGGGTATATTGTCCAACTGGGAGGTTGCTGCAGCTGGGCGGGGAGCAGCACAGCTTGCCTCTTCCAAAGCTTATTTTTGGTGAGGCTGGCAGGTGAGAGAAGGCGAGTCCCCCCATCACGCTTGTGGCCCTGAGGGCTATGATGGTTGCTGAGAAACACGGCTTTATTTGAGAAATAATACTTCCCAGGAGCAGATGGGTAGCTCTCCCACTTTCTGAGAAACCAGGTGCTGTGAGCTCGCTTAGCTGACGCCCTCAGCACCGACTGGGACCCTCACTGCCTTGGGATCCAGAGCCTAGTGTTCGATTCTGTTTAGGACAAACTAGGCCATGTGGACTGGAATTCCCATGGACCTAAGCAGAAACACGTTGACGCCATACCTGCACGACTCTGGGCCCTCAACACCCCCGGTAGGTTGACGGAGCTGACCTGTCCTGGGATCTGTTTCCACAGTTGTGCTTCTGCAATGCCATGCGTTCTATTGCCTCCCTTTCCCTTGAATTTAAGACGACCCTGTGGGAACATGGTACAGGGGAGTTCCTTTGTGCCAAGAGCCAAAGTGAACCTCTTTCCAGTCAGCTTTTCACCCGTGCATCATTTACCCAGACCTCAGTGCTACTCAGCGAGGGGAGCGGCTCCAAGCCAAGGCTTGGAGTGTGTGACAGGCCGATTCCTGCGGTGGAGCTGCGTAAGCAAGCACCGGCTTGAGGGAAAAGCTTTCGGATCATCACAAGCACACCAAGCCAGTTACCTTTCAACTCTGGGAATCAACGCAGCAGCAATAAACTACAAGAGCAGCTGCTGCTGCAGTTGGACCAGGAAAGCCTGTGTAACTGCTCCTGTCTCCCTGCATCTCCCCCAGTCCCCAACACCCCCCTACACACACTTCCTCTTGGCTCGGAGTCCCCAAAATTGTCAACTGAGGTTTCCGTGGCTTCCCATGCTCCACCCCCTTGTGACCTTAAGGATTCTCTGCCACTGTTCTAACCTCTTTCCTGCCTCCCAACAATGAACAGTCTGTCCCTGGCTGTTTGGAAAATTCCCACTGTCGGAGCGATGATGAAGAGAAAAGTGGCGTCAGCTGTAACCCAGACCACCCCGTTACAAGGCTAACTCCAGTCCGCCCGTGCCATGCAGCCTGGGAAAGCAGACACAGGACCTCTCCAGACTTAAGGACGGAGGTTTATGCAGACACCTCCACGACAGGATTTATCCTTAGAGCTCTCACTTCATTTTAAGATTAAAATTAAGAGTACAGGGAAACAAAGTGCAGATAGTCTCAATTAATATTGAAGGTTAACACCAGGCAAAAACAGAGGGGAGCTGATGCAATTTCCAGTTTTGGGGCCTCCGTAAACAGGTCTCTCTTGTAACCCCACCCTCCACTTGCATGAACCAGCATTTCTGAGAGAACTTCAGAGATGGGTGTGCGCGCGCAGGTGTGAACGACCAGCTGTTAACAGGGAGTCAAGTAAAAATCACACAATGTGTATTCGTCAAAAGATTTCAGCATTAAAATGAACTTTAAAGATCAGATTTATTTGGAGAAAACAAAAAAAACCCACAACCCAAAGGATGGGATTTTACATCTCAAGACATCTCCCAGGTATTAAGTCTACAGATTACAAATCATTTTCATAGAAGATATTTTTGTACAAATTTTACATGTATTGAGAAGCGGGTCATAAATCCCTGTTTGTTCTGACAGGGTGGCAGGGTAAAGGAATGGGAAAAAAAACCAGCTTTTTTGGATACAACTATTTGGAAGGAGTTGACATGAAGAGGGCAAACCCTATCTTTTCATCATCTATAGCAAATGGTTTAAAAAAATACCCTTTCAACCTGGGGTATCTCTAAAAGCCACTTCCTAGCTACTAGCCAATCCGAGCCAATTCTTCGGTTACTCCACTTGGTATGTCTCTTCCATCCACTGCTAAGTGACTCCTTCCGCCCACTGCTGCAGCACTCATGAGCAACACGCCTGCACAGCTGGACAGGGTCTGACCTGAGGGCTGATGGGACAAGGGCTTACAAACAAGAGACCAAGGTGTCTTTTCTCCGTAGGTACCGACACTGCCTTAAGGACACCATCTACTGAGCGGACAGCACAAAGGTGCACAGAAAAGGAGGCGGGCTAAGCTACTGTGTTGCAAGAGAAGCCAGGACCTTGTTAAATCCTTCTCACCATTATCATTTCTTCTCTCAAGGGATGCTAAAAAAGCCAAACACCCCCACCCCACATTGCTCTAGACCATATTATAAATCCAAACATTGGAGTGGGATTTCAGGAGAGAGGAAACTTGCTTAGAAAAAAATAGCTTCCCCCCCCAATCAAGGTTTTAAGAAAGGCTCCCAATTCAACCACCCTCCCTGACTACCTAAGACCGGTACTTATCAAGTTCTCTGAAGTGGAAAAGGGATCCAAGAAGCAAGAGCAGGAATGGATGGGGGAAGGAGGGAGAGTCAAGACACGAAGGAGCCAAGATTCGCTTTGCGAAAAAGAAAAGCAGAGCTTCCTCATTGGCCAGCTCCCTGGCGCTGTGGAGAAGGCCGAGGCAATCGGGCTGTGGCTTGAGAAGCTGCCTTTGGGAAGGTAACAGGACAGAGCAGCATGAGGAACGTAAGATGCCAAGAACCTACATTTTTAAAGCTTCAAGATTTTAACAGAATGTGAATATATGTGAAGTCTTAGAAGGGATAGTGTTTAAGAAAGGGCGAAATCAGGACGCATAAACGACTTGGGAAGTCCCACCACCCCTAAGTGCTTCCTGCTCCAGGAAGTAAAGCATTCATGTGTTTATTGGCGGTCATACCATTTTCCCAATTACTGGTGAAAAATAATTCATCAAATCCCCAAAGCTTTTCAAACCACGATTTTCCCCTTTATTTTGGTCACCAAACAGTCCTATTTTTCAGTGGCCTGTAGATTCACTTCTACCTACCCCCCTAGGGGGTACAAATGAAGACACTCCCCCTAGGCTGGCCCCAGTAACTCAAGAGGAGGGGCTGCAGCCTCCTGGAGACTAAAACAACACCAGAGACTAAACCTACCTTGCCAAGGATGGAGTATTTATTCAGATGTTTGAGAATTCATGTATGCCACAATAGGATAATAAGAATTAAAGGCAGAAACCTCATAGTCTTCCTTGTACCTGCCCTACTGCCCAGATTCCAGACGTTGCATCACTGTTACTGCCATTCTGCTAAACAGAGGCCCCTAGGCACTAATCACACAGGCAACTGCATGTGTCATAAAACTGCACAACTTTCCCATTAAAAGCTGTACATCTCTACACTGGTGATACTCCAGTTAGTTCAATACTTTAAAGGCTGCAGCAGCATGCAAAAGTATTTCATTTCATTTTGTTTTGTTTTTTTAAAAAAAAGTTAAGAAAGGTCTCCAGGAGATGGTGAGTTTTATTTTGTCTTGTCTGGATAGAGGTTTGATTTGCTCTCGAATGTTCCAGGGTGGAGAGAGACTAGGAGAAAGCACACAACGCAGAGGTCTATTCAGTGTAATCTCCCTCATTTTCGTCTTCACCATCAATGGAGAGAGCAGCATACTTGCTTGCAGAACTGAACTTCTGTAACAGACAAGAGCAATAAGGTAACACAGGCCTTGAATTGGCACATCGGAAACCAAGGAACAGGATACGGACACTTGGGCAGATGGGAGGTAGTTGTCCAGACCACACCCACTTGCTTGCTCACGAGCCTTTTCCACAGGAGTAGCTAGGGAGAGCTGGTCAGAGCCTGCATGTTCTTAGGGAAGACAGACACCACCTTTATCTTAAAGAAGGGGTCAGAGTAGTGAAAGGCAGAATTTAACAAAAATGCTCAACGAAGCTCCTTCACTATTTCAGGCAAGCAGAAACGCCTATTTCCAACCACTCCTTCTGCAGCCCCCAGTGCACAGGATTTCCGTGGCCGAAGTGAGCTAAGAGAATTTGAGGGCAAATCTTTGACACTCACAGAGGCTGGGTTTTCTTCAGCTTTCTTTGGCTCAGGTGCAGATCTGGAGTCTTGATCCTTTCTGCCATCTTTCCTGCAGAGACGTGAGCAACTTTAGGGGAGGACTCTCCCAACACCCACCGGCAGTTCTGAGGTGCTGAACAGGCACCTCCAGCCAGAAGTCCTTGCTATCAGACATTCTGGAACTTCTAGATTCACCGTGGGAGATCTGGCAACGCTTGGAGAACCAAGAAGTTCTTAATTACAAAGACATGGGTATCTAGCATCAGAAGAAGGATTACAAACGATGAGAGTGAGAAGACACGTACCTATCTGACTCCTTCCAGTGGTCTCTGCTGCCTCCGTCTCCTGGACCACGGCTGGAGTTCCCACTTTGGCCTTTTGGGACACTCACTCCATCTACTTTATTTTCATCTGCTTGAGGAAAAATAAATGGAAGTTAAAAAAAAAAAAAAAAAAAAGCAAATAAAATAAACACTCTCCCCCTGCCAGGTTTCCCTTAAGCTGAAGAGAAGTGTGCCCGTATCTACTGGGGGAAAATGAAAGCTGCCCCCAGTCCGGGCTTCCTTCCTGAGCCCTTCTTCCCACGTCCTCTATATTAGACACACACACACCACAGCAAGAGCCACTGAAAAGGTCCACCCTGGGCTTCCACCATCATGAAAAGCAAAGTAGAAATAAGGACTATGACGCAGTGTAGTGACCTTGGCCTTGCAGATGGTGACATTTCTAATCTGGACTGAGCACGTTAATTTCCTTCCGATTCCTTTTTTTCCCCCTTTCAAAGAAATGCTTTGCCAGGAAAGGGCAGGGCTCTATGCTTCCTCCAAAGAGGCCACTCCTGCCCTCTACTGGCAGGAAAAGGCAGACAAAGAACCTTTAACACCCAAAATGGGTGCAAAATGCAAGGAAGTTCAATACTGTGTATCCTCAGTCCCCCTTTAAAAAAAACCAAGGAGTTCCCGTGGTGGCGCAGTGGTTAACGAATCCGACTAGGAACCATGAGGTTGCGGGTTCCATCCCTGGCCTTGCTCAGTGGGTTAACGATCCGGTGTTGCCGTGAGCTGCGGTGTAGGTCGCAGACGCGGCTCGGATCCCGCATTGCTGTGGCTCTGGCGTAGGCCGGAGACTACAGCTCCGATTCGACCCCTAGCCTAGGAACCTCCATAGGCCGAGGGAGTGGCCCAAGAAATAGGAAAAAGACCAAAAAAAAAAAAAAAGAACAAAACAAAACACGGCAGCAATTGCGGCATCATGGAAGTTCCTGGGCTAGGGGGTTGAACTGGAGCTACAGCTGCCAGCCTACGCGCCATAGCCACACTGGATCCAAAACCCACTGAGCGAGGCCAGGGACTGAACCTCCCATCCTCACAGAAACTTTGTTGGGTTCTTAAGCTGCTGAGCCACAAAGGGAACTCTCATAGAAGCTTTCTTCTTTAGGCCTCTACCTCGGTGAATAACCTATTCCCTTTTAAAAGGTCTTACCTTTCCTTGCTGGTCCTTCCTCAGATGGGTGAGATGGAACTACTTTCCCTCCACCACTAGAAGAAAACACGTAATCACATTCATCAGTTTTCTTCAGGGAAAGAACAGATAAGAAACTTCTAATCATTCCTCAAGTAAGTTTTACAAAGAACCATACATACTTAACACTGTGGAAACATTAAAATATGGGAAAGACAACAATGAAAGCAATTATTGTTAACCTGACCAAGAGCCAAGTCCTTTAACCATCACGGTCATACCAGATTAATCTTATCTACTTTATAAATGAGAATCCTAAGACTTAGGAAAGTGAAGTGACCCCCAAGGCCACACTGCCAAAATGTGGCATTGGCGGACTCTGATTTACAGTGTTTGTAGACTGAGTCGCCAAAATGATGTCAACCAGCTATTAAAACTCCAGAAAACTGAATAACTGGCTCTTATGAACTAGCTCCAGCACATCTCAGAATGTGAACTATGAGAGCAAAGACGGCAGAGCTTGTCAG
This sequence comes from Phacochoerus africanus, assembly GCF_016906955.1. Classification (NCBI taxonomy): domain Eukaryota; kingdom Metazoa; phylum Chordata; class Mammalia; order Artiodactyla; family Suidae; genus Phacochoerus; species Phacochoerus africanus. Next base: position 20,689,533 of record NC_062550.1, on the reverse strand, counting down.
ATGCCACACGGCCAGCACCCCCCAGGGTCTTTCCACCATGATTTCAGTGCTGAAGAGTCTATAGCCAACCAACTGCCACATTTCCAAGCTGACTCACCTTGTAGGGGACTGCTGCTCTGTGTCTGAGCTCTGAGATCGAGCAGGAGGGTTAGAACTTCGCTTCACCCAAGCATTCTCCTTTGGTGGAGGGGCTGGCATTACCTTTAGAGGCTGTTCAGGTTTGGGAGGCTTAGAAGTTGGAGAATGACAGTCTTCCTCTTTATTGGATGTTTCATTTTCTAGAGACTTCTCACTCTCTCTTCTTCGTGCATCTGTGAAGTCAGAATGAGAAGGTCAAAGCACCAGGAAAAAGGGCTTATTGTACAAAAACTTATTAGGACCTCAGCAGAGTGGAAAATGGTCCACATTCAAGTTTATTGCTTTCCATCGTTATTCTTTTTTTTTTTTGGCTTTTTAGGGCCGCACCCTCGGCATATGGAGGTTCCCACACTAGGGGTCTAACTGGAGCTGTAGCTGCCGGTCTACACCACAGCCACAGCAATGCCAGCTCCTTAACCCAATGAGTGAGGCCAGGGATGGAACCCACAACCTCATTGGCTTCATTTCTGCTTCATTTCTGCTGTGCCGTGATGGGAACTCCTCCATCATTATTCTTAAATACAGACCTGAATTTGGCTCCCAATAGATAAAAATCATCCCCAAACTAGTGGTTTCCAAAAGTCCTCCGGAGAAAATGTTTTACCCATGCAAGAAAAATAGGAAAAATAATGACTCTCCAAGTATAGCCATCTGACCTTTCCTAAGAATGACTATTCTTTATTTTAGGATGATAAACTTCCTATATTCTCAGTGTTTTAAGTGTTGGGACTTGGAGAAAGACACATATATGTGTGTGAAAAGGGCCTACAATGAAACTTCAAACTCTAGGTGAACTACCGGATCACATGCACACATACACCCATAACAAAAAGCGTAACAATAACAAAAAGTGTAACAATCACATTTACCAAAAATAGAACATAAGCATTTTTTAAAAAAGGTACCCAACGTCTCCTTCAAATTAGAAACTTGTTTTTTTGTCACATTCTTACTACATTTTAAATGCAAGCTCTTTACAAGTAGGTATACAAACCAACCCATCACACTCCTTCCTGGCTACAGAAAGGCATTACCATCCTACTACTACCAAGAGGTTATTTCAGCATGAATAGTCTCCAGAAAATTTCTACAACACTTGGATAGATTTCCAGATCACTTCAGCCGTGAGCCTTCTTTTCTTTTCATGTTTCTCACAATGGGAACTCCTGAGCCTTATTTTCAAATGCTTCTTAAAAAGAAGTCAATTTAGAAGTGACCTCTATCTTGGAGTTCCTGTGGTGGCGCAGTGGTTAAAGAATCCGACTAGGAACCATGAGGTTGCGGGTTTGATCCCTGGCCTTGCTCAGTGGGTTAACGATCCGGCATTGCCGTGAGCTGTGGTGTAGGTCGCAGACATGGTTTGGATCCGGAGTTGCTGTGGCTCTGGCGTAGGCCAGCAGCTACATCTCTGATTGGACCCCTAGCCTGGGAACCTCCGTATGCTGCGGAGAGCGGCCCTAGAAAAGGCAAAAAGAACAACAACAACAAAAAAACAAAACCCCAAGATGTCAAGACCTAAGATGAAGGGGTAAACCCAAGTATATTCTTGAATGGAAGATTATTAAATGGATCATTTAAATCCTTCTTATCTCAGATTTTTCAGAGCAGAAGATGTGAAAGTTAGATCAACCCCTGCTAACCCAAATAAAGAGTCCATGACTAAACTCCATACTCCAAAGTCTCTGCATAATCCACCTACAGACAGATTATGGAAAAGGGCAACAATATGATACCCACCCTGGTCTGACTTACTTCGGCCAGATGCGGCTGAGGTCCCAGTCTGTGATGATTCACTTCCTGTCCTTGACCGTTCTCGTTCCTGAGTTTCTTCACTTCGCCAGCTTGGGTGTCTGCATAAAACAGATTTAACAAAACACATTATGTCCAGCTCAGTGAAGGCCACCTTGGACCCATGCTGACCGCTCGAGAACTCACTTATGAGCATCAACTAGGGTTAAGACAATTCTGCAAGTCATTCAAAACTAGGCCTAGCTTTCTAGAACATTATTATAGGAGACTTCTACCCTACTGGATTCAGTGCCACCTTTTAATAATAAACATTCCTTAACTACCCTGAAATAACACTTAGATAATATAACCAACATACACACAAATAAAAGAACTAGAAAATAATTTACAGCCTATACTTATTATCAGTGAAAACATTCTTTCTACTCCACCCCCAATAACTTGAAAAGAGGTAAATCCATTTACCTCCTCATCATGGTGGGGTTTTACTCTATATACTATAAAAAGGCTTGGCAATTTTTTTTTTCTTAAAGGACCAGAAAAACTATAAAAACAGGTCCAGGGAGTTTTCTTCATGGCTCAGCAGTTAAAGAACCCAACTAGAATCCACGAGGATGCGGGTTTGATCCCTGGCCTTGCTCAGTGGGTTAAGGATCCGGTGTGGCTGTGAGCTGTGGTGTAGGCTGGCAGCTGCAGCTCTGATTTGACCCCTAGCCTGGGAACCTCCATATGCTACAGGTGCAGCCCTAAAAGAGCAAAAAACAAAGAAACAAACCAACCCAAATAACCAAAATCCAACAAAAACAGGTCCAGGCCACATTCTATGGACTCTTGTATTAAAGTACCACCAATTCATACCTAATGCAGGTTAAGCCTAGAGGGCCTTTTGAAAATTGTGAAGGACCTCTTCACTGGGTGAAGGTGTCCCACCCAGTGACCACCTAGCAGCACCAGCCCACACACACTAAATGCTAGTAAATGACAACCCGTAACAGCCACACACATTTCTCAAGTTGCCCCCGGGGATGTAATGTCCCCACTTGAGAATCACTGGATTCATGGCTGGGAAACCTCACCTCTCCCGAGGCCGCCGTTCTAGTTTTGGCTCATCCAGCTGACGCTGCAACTTCTCCTGCTCCTTCTGCAGCCGCTCTTCTACTTCTCGTTCTCTAGCAGCTGTGTCAACAGGCTTTGCCCCTCCAAAGATAGAGGCTGCTCGACTGGACTGGGAGGTGCTAGCAGAGGAATCATCTTCCTTAGGAGTACTCCGAGGCTTTAGGTTCAGTTTGGGTCTTTGGGGGGGACCTGAGTTAAATAAAACTCTAAGTAATAGCTTTTCAAAAATCATCAGAAGTCAATAGCTGAACGCCAGATTTCCAGACATGGCTTTTATGAAATGCTTTTTGGGATTCAGATCAGCTAGCCAATCCAGCAAAGGTAAGAAGGGAGAGCATTTGAAAATGGGTGGCCCAAAGAATCAAGTCCAAGTATCATGATGCAGTTCGAGACTGAGGCAAAGACTTTAGTGGTAAATAAATCATTTAACATGATTACTATTATCTGGGGGGAAATTTTTGACTCTGATAAACTACTGGATGAAAAGTATTGAGTTTAAAAACACGGTCTTGGAGATCCCGTTGTGGTGTGGTGGAAACGGATCTGACTAGTATCTATGAGGATGCATGTTCAATCCCTGGCCTCACTCAGTGGGTGGGGGAATCCAGTGTTGCTGTGAGCTGTGGTGTAGGTGGCAGACCCGCCCCAGAGCCCGCATTGCTATGGCTGTGGCCTAGGCCAGCGGCTATAGCTCCTATTTGACCCCTAGCCTGGAAACCTCGGTATGCTCCAAGTGCGGCCCTAAAATAAGGAACAAAGACAAAAAACCAAAAAACAGAAACACCTGGAGTTCCCTTGTAGCTCAGTGGGTTAAGGACCTAGTGTGGTCACTGCGGAGGCCTGGATTGCTGCTGTGGCATAGGTTTAATTCCTGGTCCAGGACCTTCCATATGCCCAACAAGCAGCCAAAACCAACAACAAAACTGGAAACATTAACTTTGAGGAAGGAGGAAAAACTTAACTGCATAATTTCAATATTGCTCTGATGACTTTTGCCACCTCGCTGTGTTTTATTAGTTGTCTACGTCTCCCTTCCTTAACGTAGGGGATTAAAGGAGTTGATGTATATCAAGTACCTGGCACAATGTCAGGGCTAAGACAGGGATATTAGAAGCCCAGGTCTACTGTCTAGGTCTAATTAAGGATAAAAAATTATGAGCCCAGTTACTTTACTTCTTCATGGCTAACAATTATTTGGTATAACGGCATGGAAAGAAGCAACATGTTTAGCCTACAGTGCCAACCAGTTACTGGCTAGGAGACACATTTGAGGCTTGTTTCCTTCTCTTGAAAAATGGGGCTAACATTGCTTACTTATTTTAAATGAGATCATACTGTAAGAATGCCTGGCAAATGTTTTTTCCTTTGTTTATTCAATTATTATAATTATTCTTTTGCCTTCCCACAGCATACGGAGTTCCTGGGTCAGGGATCAGATCCGAGCTGCAACTGTGGCCTATGCCACAGCTGTTGGCAGCACCGAATACTTTGACCCACTGTGCCAGGCCAGGGATGTGAATCTGCATCCTGGCACTACAGAATGTTCCTGAACCCACTGTGCCACAGTGGGAACATCTAATTACATTTTAACTGAAAAATCTATATACTAAGATAGGTTAGAACTAACCTTTGTTTTATTTCCATTGTCATTTTTTATCTAATGCTCTATTTTGTCCTGATGTCTCATTTATTATGTGTAGATTCTATTTGTGCCCATTTGAGGGGTTTGAAACAACAAAAAAATTTTCAACCAGTTTCTCTACGGATAAGACCTATTAAGTAAGAAAAAGAAAATGGTTACCTCTATCATCACGCCGATAATCGTCCCGAGAATAATCATCTCTGGAGCTCCATGACCGGTCATCTCGTCTGTCATATCTGTCTTCATAGCGGTCCCCGCCTCCTCTGTAGTCGTCGTCCCTACGGTACCCACTACCAAACGCTCTTCTGCCACTGCCTATCCTGGAATCGTAGCCTGTAAATATACCCCAAATTGTAATCATCACATTAGGAAGGAAGGAGTTCTTAATATAAAGCAATTTAACTTGATTGTTTTCTAACAACCTCTATCATAGTCTCTGCTGCCTCGGTCATCGTAACGATCTCGGCCCCCATATCGATCCATGTCCCGGCGCGGCCCATCACGGTAACTGTCCCGATACCCATCACGATATCGGTCAGAGTCATAACGATCTCGATACTCTAGAAGGAGAAGAGACAGGTGACATCACTCCTTTTTTGACACTGGAGAGAGGACAGCTCATTAGGTCAGTTTGGTTTCTTGAGTTCATGTTCACTGCTGTGTCTGCTTTTATCTAAGCACACGCACATATTATATCCAAGGCAGAAGAATTTGTATTGAATTAAAGTTTTCTTGAATTAAAGTATTTCTTTAAAAAACGTTCTCTGGTGACTCAATAAATGTTGCTGGGCCAACAGTTTAGGAGGGAGTCAGAGAGAAAAGTCTCTATAGTAGCCCCCCTTATCTGTGGTTTCACTTTCCAAAGTTTCAGTTACTTATGGTCAACCACAGCCCAAAAACTTTAAACGGAAACTTTCAGAAATAACTAATTTCTAAGTTTTAAACAGTGTGCTGTTCTGTGTAGCATGATGAAATCTCACGCCATTTCTCTCCGACCAGCCCAGAACATGAATCATCCCTTTGTCCAGTGTATCCACTGTATAGTAAGATATTTTGAGAGGTCACATTCATATAACTTTTATCATAGGATACTGTTATAATTATTCTATTATTAGTCATTATTGTTATCTCTTACTATGCCTAATTTATAAATTAAACTTTATACTAATAAAACTTCCAGGATTAATGATTTATTTAAAAATATAAGCAAACAGTATCAGAAAAAGTATAGTTTAAATCTTTCATGCATGATACCAAAAAAACCAAAGACTACTCAAAAAGAGTTTATCATGGAATGGAGTTCTCTTGTGGCTAAGTGGGTTAAGGATCCAGTGTTGTCACTGCAGTGCCTTGGGGTGCTGCTGTGGCAGAGGTTTGATCCCTGGCCCAGAAACTTCCATATATACCACAGTTGTGGCCAATAAACCCACAGATACACGTACCACAAATCTGAGAAGCCAACAAAATAAGAAAAAAAAAATATGCAACATACGACAACTGCTTAAGTAACAGAAACTAAGACGGGACATTTTTTTCTGTCACCCAAATGGAAAAGTTAAAATAAATGATACATCTTATACTGGCAGAGTTTAGCGGAATAACTTTCCTACTCTGCTGATGAGTTAAAAATAGTACCAATACTGGAGTTCCTTGGTGGCTCATCAAGTTAAGGATCTAGTATTATCACTGCTGTGGTCTGGGTTCAATCCCTGGCCCAGGAACTTCTGCATGCCATGGCTGGGGCCAAAGAAGATACATGCACAAGAAGGTTCTCCACAATGTTGTTTATAACATTAAAGTCATCGTGTGCTATTGAGCTTCAGCTGATATGTTGGAAATACAGATTTTTATACAGCACCACCCCCAATTTCTAAACATGAACCAACAAATTAAAAAAAAAAATTTGAGTTTAATAATTTATTGAGCAGGCCAAAGAAGGATTTGATTTTTATGATGGCGTTCTTTTAAACAATGGTTTCAGGGGAGTTCCCACTGTGGCTCAGTGGTTAATGAACCCAACTAGCATCCATGAGGATGCAGTTTTGATCCCTGGCCTTGCTCAGTAGGTTAAGGATCTGGCGCTGCTGTGAGCTGTGGTGTAGGCCAGTGGCTACAGATCCGATTCGACCCCTAGCCTGGGAACTTCCATATGCCACAGGTGTGTGTGGCCCTAAAGAAAAAAAAAAAAAAGACCCCTCCCCTCAAAGCCAAAAAAAAAAAAAAAAATCACACAATGGTTTCATTTTGCAAAAGACATCATTTTGTCTACATAAATATTCATTCATTCTCAGGTTGTTTAAATTTTGTAATTATAAGCTTGCACTAAGAAAGCAGGGATCTACAGTGAAGAAAAGCAGCAGAGCAGTATGCTGTTACTAAGACAGCCAGGAAATATACAGGTGTCCGCTGAGATTTTACAGTGCTATTTAGCATAACACCCCCCACCCCCACCGTATCTTTTATGGGCTCCATATTTGGGCTATGAGTCTCTGCCTTCTTGCTATTCTGTGGGACTGATCTCTAACGTTGTTGGCAGAGCTAACTTTGGGGCCATAACCTGGTCTTAGAAATTTGGCAGCTTTGGATAACAACACTAAATGCAATACTCACTCTTGTTATCCATGTTGCTTGCTGTGATTTTTAAAATTAAAAAAAAAAAAAAAAAATTTTTTTTTTCTTTCTTTTTTGGGCCCCACCCGTGGCATATGGAGGTTCCCAGGCTAGGGGTCTAATCAGAGTTGTAGCTACTGGCCTACACCACAGCCACAGCAACTGCAGGATCCAAGCTGCGTCTATGACCTACACCACAGCTCACGGTAATGTCGGATCCTTAACCCACTTATCGAGGCCAGGGATCGAACCCACAACCTCATGGTTCCTAGTCAGATTTGTTTCCACTGTGCCACGATGGGAACTCCCCTGATTTTTAAGACTTACAAAATTTTCTGAACACATAGAAAACTACAGAAGTGAAAAGGCTTACGAACCTATACTTAGGTTTGGTGGACATTAATATTTTAACACATTTGTTTCAGTTTTTAGATCTAAAAGTAGAGATGTTAGATGTAGCTACAGGAGCCCATCCATAATCAAGAGGGAGGCTACAGCACCATGCACAAAGCTTTACAACTTCTGGATTAATACTACAGGATGCTGTTTTCAAATTTTTACACATTTTTGCTTTTCTCCTTTAACATATAGGTTTTGAATTTTATTCCATACATATACATTTAGTTTTTGCTTTTTTTGGGGGGGGGGGGCGCACACCTATGGCACATGGAAGTTCCCAGGCTAGAGGTCTAATAGGAATTGTAGCCACCAGCCTACTCCACAGCCACAGCAATGCCAGATCCAAGCTGTGTCTGCGACCTACACCACAGCTCACGGCAATGCAGGATCCTTAACCCACTGAGCAAGGCCAGGGATCAAAGCCGCATCCTCATACGAGCCAGGTTCGTTAACCACTGAGCCACGATGTGAAATTCCTGAATTTTATCCCTGTTATTACATGTATATTATACTACCAAGGATTCCATTATATGGACAAACCACTACTTAAGTCATTTCTTACCAAACAGGTGGTTCTTTCCATTTAAAATATGACAGTGTTGACTCTTTCTTAATGTATTTCCATAAAGTTGTATCATCTTTTTCCATAAACGTTTTCTAAAGCTTTTGTTGGATTCAGGTGGTGTGTGTAAAAGTTGTAATTCATCCCAACTTCATGACATTCTCTAGTCCTCTTTTCAAAATTAACTTTATTTTTATTTTTTTGGTCTTTTTGCTATTTCTTGGGCCGCTCCCGCGGCATATGGAGGTTCCCAGGCTAGGGGTCTAATCGGAGCTGTAGCCACCGGCCTACGCCAGAGCCACAGCAACGTGGGATCCAAGCCGTGTCTGCAACCTACACCACAGCTCACGGCAACGCCAGATCCATAACCCACTGAGCAAGGGCAGGGACCGAACCCGCAACCTCATGGTTCCCAGTCGGATTCGTCAACCACTGCGCCACGACAGGAACTCCAAAATTAACTTTTTTATATATATAATGATTTTTATTTTTATTTTTCATTATAGCTGGTTTACAGTAGTCTGTCAATTTTCTACTGTACAGCATGGTGACTCAGCTACACATACATGTATAGATTCTTTTTTCTCACATTATCACATTCCATCATAAGGGCTATACAGGAAGATCTCATTGCTTATCCACTCCAAAGGAATAGTCCGCATCTATTAACCCCAAGTTCCCAATCCATCCCCCCCAGGAAACCAAGAGTCTATTCTCCAAGTCCATGGTTTTTTCTGTGGAAAGGTTCATTTGTGCTGTGGATTCCACTTATAAGTGATGTCATATAGTATTTGTCTTTCTGACTTACTTCACCAAAATCTATGGAACCTTCACGAATTTGTGTGTCATTATTGCGCAGGGGCCACGCTAATCTTCTCCGCATCATTCTGATTTTAGTATATGTGCTGCCGAAGCGAGCAGCTCAAAATTAATTTTACTTATTTGCTTATTGTTTCTCTCCCCTAGTTTAAACAATGTTCAACAAGGACAGTATTTGTCTGTTTTGTTCACTGCTATATCCTGGACTTACAAGACTTTAGTATTACAGATGTTCAGTATTTTCGAAGGTAATACATTTTCTGTTATTTTAAAAATTATATTTTTTCCCCCTGTATCTACTGCTCCCCTCCCTTTATCTGCTAATGTGATAATCTACATTAACACATCTGTCCTATTATATAAAACAACCCCAGGACAGAGAAGAAACTAACTTGAGAAAAATGAACTTACTGTCTCCAAAGCTGTCATCACCTCTTCTAGGCGGGTAGTCATCAAAGCTGTCTGTAGCAGGCCGGGCCCTCCAGTCTGTGTCTGTTTTGTCAGAATCCCGATTTCTATCTCGGCCGAAAGAACGATCATCCCTGTCTACAGATACAGAGAATGAAATGACAGAGGTTAACTTACACTAACTTTTGCTCTATCTTTCTCACATGCATAGACCCCTGCCCCCACCCCATTTTCCTCACTCCTATCACAGCATCATCATGAAGTCGCCCCAGGCTGTGTAAGTGCACTCTCCAACTCCATCAAGTGACTGACTCCCTTCCTCACAGTTAAGTTATTCCTACTGGTTTAATGCTTATCTATTTCATCTTCTGTACAGACCAGAAGCCCCTGAAATATACATGAATCAGGCTTCCCCTGTGTCCACTGTGCTGCTAGGTACCTAATCTAGTTATTATACATTTAATGTTCACCTAAGTCAATCACAATACTACTAACATTTTGGGCTGGACAATTCCTTGTTGTGGGGGGCTGTTATATGTATTATGGGATTAGTCCTTGATCCTATTAGAAGCCAGTAACCCTCCCCAGAGTTTTGACAACCCAAATGCTAACATCAACAAATGTCCCCTGTGAAGCAAAAGCATCCTCAGTTGAGAACGACCTCCATTAAAAATTTCTGAGGAAGGGTACCTCTGCTTTGTCATCTTAGCACCATGATGAAACGGGAAACATCCGTCAGCTTTCTTACCTTTATCCTGTGCTTGATCAGCAACGTCCACTCGAATTCTCCTGTTACCTAGAGACTGAGAGGATAGGACCATATTAACCAACCTTTTGCCCCATTATGCACAAATCCCATGAGTGACCTTGAACGTCTGGGCATAGCAGAAGCACTGGGGGAAGGAAGATAAAGGAAAAACACTGTAATCTAGCCAACACTACAATTTGTTGGCTAAAGAATCCCTTATAAAGACTTGAATATGAAATAACCCTTAAAATCAACATTTAACTTGGGTTTAAGTGAATGTAATTATCCTTCCATTTTTATTAAGTCAAATCTCACGGAGTAGATTTAACTTTTTAACTATCAAAGGCAATTTGTCAAGTGTAATAAAAACCATTTCTAGACAAAATACAAGGCATTATTTGGGTCCAGAGCAATTATATAAACATTTGGAGTCTCTACTATATACTAGCAAAGTTGCATAAAGCATGGTCTCTGAGTATAATCTCAAATCTTTTCTCTCACTATTACCTTTGGGTAAATCAGTTCCTCTGGGATACCCTCTGATTTCCCTTGCCCACATCATTATTTATATACTTTTGAACCCAATTAATTCTACTGCTGAATTTTCCTCATTTCATAGTAGAATCTACTACAGCTGAAGAAGGATAACAATGAATTTCAATTAAGAACCCCTGGAATTATGTTCAATACCACTATGATGAAATTGCTAAATACAAAGTAACTCATAAGTCTGGACCCTGACATTTTAAATTACAGTCGATCCAGCAAACTTCAGACAATAACAATTAAATTCTTATCCTAAGAAGTTGAAAATTAGTAATATAATAAAATCTAAAAATGATCTGAGAAGAAAAACTTTGAAACAACTTTAGCTTTCCACATATTTAACTAAATATATTAATTTTTATTCCTCTTTGACATTTGCTTCAGATAATCATGGTGCCACTGAGTTAGGAGGCAGGAAAAATATTTTAAGGTGCTGTTTTCAATTACATCCAACGGTAGATCTGGAACCACAGAATGATGGCACAAGTGGTACTGAAATCTGCTTTCTCAACAAACAATGAGGGGTTATTAGAATTAAAAGAGAATGCTTCAAAATCCTGCACAGGCTAGCCTAAGAATCCCTACATGGCACCAATCACCCAAATAACTATTAACAATTAAATGTAATCCCCATTCCCCTTTGTATATTAACAGCTGAATCTCCTCTTCCTACTAAGCTTCTAGTGTATCTGGACAGAAAAACATCCATGGGCAACATTAAAAGGCAGGACTGAATGTTTATTGTTACTTTCCTGTAAAAGATTCCTAGGAGCACGTATTACAAATGACATCTTGGTGTGAAATGCTTCTGAGCGCTCTTAAAATTAAACAAAACAAAAACAAATCTAACAACCTCCAGAAACCAAACCATTACTTCCCTGAAAATGAAATAATGTCTTTAAATACTAAAATAACATGATTTTTCTATTTGCCTTGATCTGGTTATTATTCTGAAAAGACAGTCATAAGAGCTCTCTGCTCTGAGAGAACTACAGTGAGATTTTTTTATTAAGGACTTAGTGCACTGGATTTCTTCACAATCTCCCTCCTAAACACCTTCTTGAATTACTGGGCCCTGCTGAATCTGCTAAAGGGGGTGTGACATGCTAGATGTCAAATGTTTAGTGTAACAGTGATAAATTATCCAAGTTTTTCTCTGTAGCTATTACAGGAATCTTTGAAATAGCTACCAAGCCAGCCTAAAAAATACCAGTTTGATAAGCACAAGAGCTGTTAACTCCCGGCCCTTAAACCCCCACCCTCATTTTATTTACCTCTTCATTGAGGCTCAGGGCACTGAGCAAGGAATCCAGGTCCTCAAACTCAGCGTAACCGAAACCTTTCAACCTCTCAGGATTGCTGGGTTCACGTGGTAAACGCACTGCACTGATCTGAAGGAGTAAATAAAGAAAAATATTTGCCAGTTCAATGTTCTTGTTCATTTGTCTTGTTGTTTTCAGGGAACCTTCCCTTCTATCCCCTGCCCCCTATGCTGCTCGCAAAGTCCTTACATTATATATATGGCTAATCTATGCTTTTGTGGGTTTTCTTAAGGCTGCACCTGTGGCCTATGGAAGTTCCCAGGCTAGGGGTCCAATCGGAGCTACAGATGCTAGCCTACACCACAGCAACGCCAGATCCTTACGCCACTGAGCAAGGCCAGGGATCGAATTCAAATCCTTATGGATACTGGTCGGGTTCGTAACCTGCTAAGCCACAACGGGAACTTCCTGTTTTTCAATTAAGAGCAGCTGCTCGTTCCACACTTTGTTTCCAGTTCTTACCTTTCAGAAGTCTAACTCAATTTTTGCCGATTTTTGGGGGCAGTATATGACTGCCCAGACTTATCTGAGAACACTACCTTCATATACTAAGAGCTTGGCAGAATCAAACACTGGATTGTGAATCCTCACCGTCCTTACCCTCTTTGCTGAATCCCGAGAGTAAACCAATTATACTTTTTACTACTTTCTTGCCACCTTTTATGTCTATATTCTTACCCCTTTCATTTACTTTTTCATTTCTTCAATATTTTGCATATATTCAAGATTATCTTCTGTATCCCTGATAGTTTATTTTGGGCTCCTCAAATATAGATTTTGTTACAGTCACTTTTAAATTCTAGTTGAGGTGTCCCCGTCATGGCTCAGCAGTAAAGAACCTGACTAGTATCCATAAGGATGCGAGTTCAGGGCCCGGCCCAGTGGGTTAAGGATCCCATGGTACTGTGAGCTGCAGTGTAGGTTGCAGACATGGCTTGGATCGTGCATGGCTGTGGTGTAGGCCGGTAGCTGCAGCTCCAATTTGACCCCTAGCCTGGGAACCTCCATATACCACAGATAGGACCCTAAAAAGCAGAAGGAAGAAAAAAAAAAAAAAGAAAAGAAAAAGAGAAAATCTAGTTTAACTCAACTCATGAGTACAGGAGGAAAAGAATAAAATTTAAAGAAGTAGCAGCCATAGACCAATTCTAGACCATAAAGCTGAAAAACCTGAACAGGCCAGAGGTTATTCTACAAAAGAGAGGTCGCTAGAGGAATCAAAAACAGGTCAGCCTTCTAGAGGTCTACATAATTAAGATTTATAGGTGGTGGTCAAAAATAATCACACAAGAAAAGCCAGCTGCGGAAGTTGATGGCCCACTGCAGAAACGAGATCTATCGAGGAAGGGAGTTAAACAGCAACAGTGAAGGGCTGAGCAAGTTCTTAGAAGAAAGCTACTTTTCAATGTATTCTTATTGGCAAAGACTCTTGAGAAAAACTCAATAGAATGAAGTCCTAAGTATTTCATTTATTTATTCATTAATGTTTGTTTTTTGCTTTTTAGGGCCACACTTTCGACATATGGAAGTTTTCAGGCTACGGGCTGAATCGGAGCTACAGTTGCCAGGCTATAGCACAGCCACAGCAACGCCAGACCCAAGCCACATCTTTGACCTACACCACAGCTCATGGCAACGTCAGACCCATAACCCACTGAGCGAGGCCAGGGATAGAACTCGCATCCCCGTGGATACTAGTTGGATTTGTATCCAACTAGTATCCAAACGGAACTCCCTTTATTTATTTTTAACTTTTTTATTTTATGGCTGAACCCTGGGCATAAGGAAGTTCCTGGGCCAGGGATTGAATTCTGAGCCGCAGCTACAACACATGACGCCACCAGATCCTTTAACCCATTGTTGGGCCAGAGATCAAACCTGCACCTCTACAGCAACCTGAGCTGCTGCTGTTGGATCCTTAACTACTGCGCCATGGCGGGACCTCCAGAAGTACTAAGTATTTTAAAATCAAAGTTTGGAAAAAGAACTTCTGAGTACTTCATACTCATTTTCATTTTCTGGAAACTTCCAGATCACTGTTATCAAAATCCTTCCTAAGTTTTTCTAAGCAAGCCTATTGAACACTGAATTCCACTATATGTGAACAGACTCTGTTAATATAAACTAGGTATCTGCTCAGTTAAATGAATTCATATAAAATATTAAAAGGTGCAAGTTACGCTGCCCTGTGTACAGTGGGTTAAGGATCCAGCGTTGCTGCTACTTTGGTGCTGGTTTGATCCCTGGCCCATGAACTTTAACGTGCTTCGGCTGCAGCCTAAAAACTAAAATTTATACTGATATAAGCCTGAACATCATTAACAGAATGGCTGAGTTTAGAGAAACTTTCTACCTGTTGACATTTAACGGGATACATCACCTTTTTTAAGTTTTTTAATGAGATGCGTACATGTTTTTGAGATTCTCTCTGTATCAATAAAGTATTAATTTTGCTGTTAAGACTATCCAACTGGTGGTGATGGATGAGAACATTCTCAGCCAAAGGGCCTAAACACCCCTTATTTTCACATACCTGTTTCTTCCAGGTCCAGATACTACCTTAAAACCTTTCAACACATTGTGGCTCAGTGGAAATGAACTGGACTAGTATCCATGAGGATGCGAGTTTGACCCCTGGCCTCATTCAGTGGGTTAAGGATCAGGCACTGCCATGAGCTGTGGTGTAGGTCACAGATGCAGATGCTGAGTTGCTGTGGCTGTGCTGTAGGCCAGTGGCTGCAGTTCTGATTTGACCCCTAGCTTGGGAACTTCCATATGCCATGGGTACAGCCCTAAAAAACAAACAAACAAAACAACCTTTCAACATAGAAATTCAGGGATAGTCACTACCAACACACTACCCTCCACATCTAATTAACTGCCTAAAACCTTTATACTTACATTTAATCCTCTAAAGAATTCCTTGATGGAGTCTTCTGTCACATCATAGGGCAGGTTCCCTAGAAAAGCAGTGTAGGGTGGCAATTTGGGAAGACGACTCCGGTCGATATTGGGTTCCCGAGCAGCCCGTGGAGCAGTGGGCAGAATGGAACGGTCAATTGGAGGTGCCCTATACACATCGTCATCATTACTATGCCAAGTGGTTGAAACTAGGAGAGAAAAGTGGACATAAGAAATTCAGAAGAGGAGCTGGAGGAATCAGGCTCCCATACTTCAGACTATACTACAAAGCAACAGTCGTCAAAACTGCATGGTACTGGTACAAAGACAGACATATAGATCAGTGGAACAGGACAGAAAGCCCAGAATTAAACCCATGCACTTACAGCCAACTCATCTATGACAAAGGAAGCAAGACTATACAATGGAGAAAGGACAGCTTGTTCAATAAGTGGTGCTGGGAAAACTGGAGAGCCACATGGAAAAGAATGAAATTAGAACACTCCCTAACACCATACACAAAAATAAACTCCAAATGGATTAAAGACCTAGATATAAGACCAGACACTATCAAACTCCTAGAGCAAAACATAGGCCAAACACTCTCTGACATAAACGACACCAACAGCTTCTCAGATCCACCTATCAGAGTATTGACAATAAAAAGAAAAATAAACAAATGGGACCTACTCAAACTTCAAAGTTTCTGCACATCAAAGGAAACCCTAAACAACACAAAAAGACAACCCACAGAATGGGAGAAAATCTTTGCAAATGAATCGACCGACAAGGGATTAATCTCCAAAATTTATAAACAACTTCTGCAGCTCCATACCAAAAAAAAAAACAACCCCATCAAAAATGGGCAGAAGATCTGAACAGACAATTCTCCAAAGAAGACATACAGATGGCCGAGAAACACATGAAAAGATGTTCAGCGTCACTCATTATTAGAGAAATGCAAATCAAAACCACAATGAGGTACCACCTTACACCAGCCAGAATGGCCATCATCCAAAAGTCTACAAACAGTAAGTGCTGGAGAGGGTGTGGAGGAAAAGGAACCCTAGTATACTGTTTGTGGGATTGTAAATTGGTGCAACCACTGTGGAAAGCAGTATGGAGATTCCTCAGAAAACTAAACATAGAACTACCATTTGATCCAGCAATCCCACTCCTGGGCATCTATCCAGAGAAAACCATGATTCGCAAAGACACATGTACTCCAATGTTCATTGCAGCACTATTTACAATAGCCAAGACATGGAAACAACCTAAATGTCCATCTACAGAGGAGTGGATCCAGAAGATGTGGTACATATACACAATGGAATATTACTCAGCCATCAAAAAGAACGAAGTACCAGCATTTTTAGCAACATGGATGGACCTAGAAACTATCATGCTAAGTGAAGTCAGCCATACAATGAGACACCAACATCAAATGCTTTCACTGACATGTGTAATCTGAAAAAAGGACAGACGGAACTTCTTTGCAGAACAGATGCTGACTCACAGACATTGAAAAACTTATGGTCTCCAGAGGAGACAGTTTGGGGGGGTGGGGGGATCTGCTTGGGCTGTGGGATGGAAATCCTGTGAAATCAGATTATTATGATCATTATACAACTACAGATGTGATAAATTCACTTGAGTAATAAAAAAAAAAGAAAAAAAAAGAAAAGAAATTCAGAAGATAAAACAGAAACAAACTCAGATTTCAAAACAACCTTATCATTACCATAGCTGAAACTGTTGGAGGGAGGGAAGAACTGGGATGGTGCGAATAACATCTATAAACCACTATATAAAATAGATGATTAACAAAAACCTAATGTATAGCACAGGGGAAATCTAATCAATAGTCTGTAACAACCTATATGGGAAAAATGAATGGATATATTTATACAAATAACTGGCTCACTCTGCTGTACACCTGAAAGTGATAGAACACTGTAAATCAACTATACTCCAATGGGGGGAAAACTTAGAAGAAACTCCCCTTACTGCCAATGTAGAGTAAGAGAATGTATGCTGAGTGTAAATAAGCTATGTCAGGAAATAAGCAGATAAAAAGCGCAGGGGTTCAGCAATAAGGGTACTTTATAGAAAAAAAGGCTTCTGAAATTTTAGAATCAAGGTAGCAATGCGAGAGCTCCCGCTGTGGTGCCAACAGGATCGGCAGCATTTTGGAAGCCCTGGGTTGTGGGTTCCATCCCCGGCTCGGCACAGGGGGTTAAGGTTCCAGCGTTGCTGCAGCTGTGGCTTAGGTTGGGACTATGGCTGGGATCTAATCCCTGGCCCAGGAGCTCTGTATGCTGCAGGGCAGCCAAAAATGAAAAACAAAACAACACAAAAACAAAAACAAAACAAAGTAGCAATGCAAAAAGACTCAATATTTACTGTCTCTTTGTTTCTCTGTATTTGAAGGTCTTTTAAGGCCCTGGCTTTTGTAAACAGAATCATAGTAACTCATGTAGCAAAGAAAGGAGAGAATTATCACTCACTATTTATGGAATGTTATCATGTGCCAGGTACTTCATTACATCCCATGTTACCTTTTTAAATAATTCTCTAAGTTTATTCCCCACTTAACAGAAAAGGAAACTAAGATTTCCAGGAGGTTTAGAAACTTGCCCGAGGTCACACAGATGGTAGTGTAGGATAGTAATCCTAGCAGAGCCAGGATTCAAACCTGGGTTCCTCTCAATCCAAATGTATTTACCCCAACTCTCACATTCCTACTTTCTAGCTAGAGAAAGTTTCCTTCATGGCTTATCCTCCCCACTTTAATAACAGCCAGATGTCCCAACAGCACTGCCATGATTTTGTACCTTAAGTTGTTGTACCTCAACACTTATGGAAGGTATGATCTAGATGAAATTTCTTATTATGAAACTAGGTCACAAAAGTATTCTCCAGTTTGCAAGGAAAGCTTTCAGAGAAAAATGATGGGCGATCAGTTGTTATACCCAATGATTTTCTAGCTCCTGCCTGTTCCTAGATATTCCTTAAAGGCAAAGAACTTACCCCAAAGATACCCCAATGACTGTCTCTATTTCCCCACCATAATTACTTGTCCTATTCACTTACCTCAGACCATTTCTGTTCACCAGGGGGCACCCTGACTTCATACTAATAGCTCCTAGAACAAATTACTCTTTGACTTTTGAGTATAAACAGCTTATAGATTATACTGCAATATTACTTTATAAGGATAGTGTAGAATTCTAGACTAGAGATGAATAATCTAGTTCTTACTTTCCAAATGAAGAAAATGAGGCTTAAAAGGATAGTACCCTGAGAAGAGTGTGTTACTCCAATAGTCAGAACCAGCACTAAGCTCTCTTGAATCACCGCTTTAGTCCTTATCACAAACTCTTACAGCCTAAACCTAAGATTCTATAAAGTACATAAACATAAGATTTCAGGTTCTACAACATTAGTAAGTTCCATCCAAATTACAAGTGTAAATCATTATTACGGAATAGATTCTGTCTAGAAGGTAATGAAAACTCCAAGCATGAAGGAAAGTTAAAAAAAAAAAAAATTACCATCTCCTTCTAGGTCATCTGTTTCATCAGCCCAGCTGACTGGTTTGGGGACATAAGTGCTTCCTCCACCAGTCCCTCCATCCTCAGCTAGAAAGTCTGTTAGGGAGATAGTCTTCCCCTTCTTATTCTTCTTTTTTGCTGTTTTAAAAAAGGCAAGAGAAAGATTACTCATCAATATTTAGGTATTTACAAAGTTGTACACTGCACTATTGTTACATGTACTTATAAAGAAAGCAACAATAAAGGCCCATTAAAGGTTTAGATTATGGCACACTAATATGTATTACAAGATTTCCCTCTTGTTTAAACACACTTTACACTTATGTATGGAAAAGGACCTAGGAGGATTTTCAAACTTACTCTGGGAAGTAAAACGGGTTATTTATTTCCTATTATATTCACCTGCATATCCTTTGAGCTTTTGGTGGGGGGAGCTGTGCCCTCGAACTTGGGAGGTTCCCAGGCCAGGGACTGAACCCAGCCACAGCAGTGACACCACCAGATCCTCAATCTACTGAGACACTAGGGAACTCCCTGAGATTTTTAACTTAACAACTACTTGTGTTTAAGACAGGTTACTACATTCATTGCTCCTGGGACACAAAGACATAAAAAAAAAAATCCCTAATAACCTTTTTAAGGACATTTTGAGAATTGCTTGATACTTGTAAAATAACCACATGAGATAAAAATCATTGCTATCTTGGAGTTCCCGTCGTGGCGCAGTGGTTAACGAATCCGACTAGGAACCATGAGGTTGCGGGTTCGGTCCCTGCCCTTGCTCAGTGGGTTAACAATCCGGCGTTGCCATGAGCTGTGGTGTAGGTCGCAGACATGGCTCGGATCCTGCGTTGCTGTGGCTCTGGCGTAGGCTGGTGGCTACAGCTCCGATTCGACCCCTAGCCTGGGAACCTCCATGTGCCGCGGGAGCAGCCCAAGAAAAGGCAAAAAGACAAAAAAAAAGAAATCATTGTTATCAATTTATAGAGAAGGAAACCAAGTTTCAGAGAGGTTAAATGACTATCCTAAAGCTACAGTGATATTAGATGGCAGAAGAATTAAACCCAAGGTTTTGGCTAACAAGTCTAGGGCTCTTCTCATAGGAGCTGCAGCCTCCAAGAAGCTTGTTTTTAGTTCTATGGCAGGTTGTCACAACCAGGGCAAATGATGTGCTGTCATTTTAAAGTGTTGCAATGATAAGACTCATATACATAGCGTGACCTCTCTGCCCCCTAGGGAAAGGAAAAAAAAGAGAAAAGAAAAAAAGATCTCCTTCTCTACCGTAACACCATATATGAAGATATATTAAAGGGAAAACCTAAGAAAAAAATCCACAAGAACCAACACGTTTAAATGTTTTCCATGGTTAAGGTATCTTTAGGAATCTCTAAATGGCTCCATGTAGTGGACTGACCTCAGCTCTTTAACTTTCTAGTCCTAAGTTGGCACCAATCAGCAGCTAATGCAGAAGAGTTGAAAGGACTAAACTGAACTTCTAGAACAGAACTTCTGAGATGGCACCAATCAGCAACTACTGCAGAAGAATTGAAAGGACTAATAAACTGAAGTTCTAGAACTGGCCCCTGAGAGCAGCTATGACATGGTGAGAAAAAAACAAGCAGCTTGGTTGTAACAAAGATCAGTTTCATAGCTTTATAATGAAGAGTGCCTCCTCCATGTTCCAATTCTCAACAAATTTTCAATTCCAGAGGACGTAGAATCTGTAATTTGATATACGCCATTTGCTTAACTGCATGGAGGTTGCTGTCTCACATGGTACCTGCCTTTCTTCTAAAATACCATTTTCAGGAAATAAAGACCTGTTTACTATGTTATGAATCTTCTGGGCACAATATGAACCTGAGGTATTATGGTGTCAATGTGCAAACCAGATGAATTGGGCTGTAATTATACAGAGAAAAGACGATTCTGAATGTGAATTTTCTATGCTTCTCAAGTGACTGAATACTAATCCTGCTCCCAAAACTATCATTTATGACCAACCAGATTATATTCTGGATCTATTTTACGCCTCAAAAGAAAGCAGCAATGCAAAGGTTGAGTCTTACAGCACTGATATTGCTCCTAACTCATAATGAAAGGCCTAGGGGAAATTTTAATAAGTTAATTTGAATAAGACATAAAGCAGTCCTCTGAAGTAGAACGATTATAGTGTATAGGCTTACTTTAATTGTCCAATTCAAAAAATAGTGTCTAGGACTAGTAGGGCAGCTAGAAACCTTTTTTTTTCTTTTTTTTTTTTTTTTGTCTTTTTGCTATTTCTTGGGCCACTCCTGTGGCATATGGAGGTTCCCAGGCTAGGGGTCAAATCGGAGCTGCAGCCTCTGGCCTACACCAGAGCCACAGCAACGCAGGATCCAAGCCGCATCTGCAACCCACACCACAGCTCACAGCAACGCCAGATCCATAACCCACTGAGCAAGGGCAGGGACCGAACCCGCAACCTCGTGGTTCCCAGTCGGAGTCGTTAACCACTGCGCCACGACGGGAACTCCAAAATCTTTACCTTTTGGGGGGGGCTTAACCTAGTATCATGACCTGTCTGGTCACTGAGAAAATAAAAATAAAACTGGTGGTCAGTCCATATAGTGAGCTCAAATCCAGTGTAATAATAAGAATTTGACTGAGGTACTACCCCTTTCCCCTCTGTTTTATGTAACAGAACCTGGAATGAGCCTGCTCTTTGATCTGATTCTGTTTAATATAAAAGAATCTGGAATTAACCTGACCTTTGGTCTGATTTTGTCTTAAATCAATTTCCTAAATTAGAATCTCTCAACTTTTACCCCTTGACTCTCGACAAACAAGTCACACATGCTCCTTTAACATTATCTGAATTTCAAAATAATTAATCAAATATCATGACCAAAAAAATTAATGCACTTTTGCAGAATGTCTTTTCAAATTGTACATCTCCCTTTCCCGATTCTGTAATAGCCACTCCAAGAACTTCCGGCTGAGAAATTACTATTGGATGACAGAAGGAGTTCTATCATTAAAGACAGAACTATTCCTTAAGAACAGGCTAGGAATTCCTGCTGTGGCACAGTGGGTTAAGAATCTGACTGCAATGGCTCAGGTGGCTGCGGAAGCACAGGTTCAGTTCCCTAGCCTGGCGCAGTGGGTTAAAGGATCCAGCATTGCCTCATCTGTGGCTCAGATTCAATCCCTGGCCCTGAAACGTCCATATATTGCAGATACAGCTGTTTAAAAAAAAAAAAAAAAAAGGGGCAGACTAAAATTCTTTCACAAGATCTTTAACTTATGTTTCTTTAAATCTAGCAATAGCACTGATTCACAATATAAGTAGCATATTTAACTGAACAAGCACTTAAGTAAAATTAATAAACCTAAGTGTTTGCTATCCTGCAACAAACTGAGAAACTTTGTTATCTAAATCCACCACGCCCTTTGCTCCTGCAACTTCTAGGTCCATTTCAAGTTTAAGGTTTCAACAATGCCTTATGCTTTGTAAGTAACGCATCTTTTAATACTCTAGGGGTATCAATCCCTTGACACAATGATTGAAGTGATCCAACTCTTAATTATCTTTAAGTCTTATATGAATTGGTTAAAGTCAAACCAACCACCTAGTAAAACACACCCCAACTATTTAAGACCAAATCCACATGGGCTAAAAAAGAAAAAAAAAAAATCACACCCCAGAAATTTTATTAAACCCTCTAACTGCCCGCTTGCCTCATTATTGTAATTCATTAAGTACTAGGTGTTTGTGAGGCTCTTTCTATTTACATCTAGGTTAAAGAAAAGATTTGGGGCGGGGGCTTTTTAGGGCCACACCCACGAGTACGGAAGTTCCCAGGCAAGGGGTCAAATCAGAGCTGCAGATGCTGGCCTACAGCAATGCTAGATCCCGATCTACACTGAAGCTCACAATCTACACTGAAGCTCACGGCAATGCTGGATCCCTAACCCACTGAGGGAGGCCAGGGATCGAACCTGCATCCTCATGGATACTAGCTGGATTCCACTGGACAAGGGGAACTCCAAGATCTTAAAAAGAGCATTTTTCAAAATGTTAAGTCTACAAGTCCTTAGACAAGAGACAATAAAACTGTGGCCTTCTTAATAAAAAAGCAGGGTTTGTTAAGGTAGATGTAAAAGCAAATACAACAAGTAACCAGCTCAACTCTTAGTTTCTCAATCTCTGCCCAAATTTTTAGGCTGCATTCTTTGTTGGGGTTGGGGGCCTGTCCTGTGCATTGTATTTAACAGCCTCCACGCAGTAGCAAACCTCTCCAACCCCACGGAGATAGCCAAAAACGTCTCTGGACATTGCCAAATGCCCCATGTGTGGGTGAGACAAAACTGCCCATCACTGAGAAACACAGTCTTAAATGGTGCTTTTACATCAATAAATTACTTAAAAGGAAATGTTGGCCCTATATAAAGCACACTGGCAGAAAAGTGACTGTAATAAACAAAGCCTTCAGGATTATCAGGCTGAAGCAGGTAAAAATACGCTTCCTTAATTTTTCTCAGAATGTTTCCCTATTATAATGCCACAGCATTAGTAATAAAAACACCAACTGACAGATATCAGAGTGATAAAATCTATGGACAGGCTACTAGTTCTTCAAACACCTTAAAGTACCTTAAGCCATAAAGCTTATTTGTTGTTCAATGCAACCCTACTTTCTTCATCTTCTTCAACGAGCTGTTCTTGGAGTTCCCATCATGGCTCAGTGGTTAACAAATCCGACAAGGAACCAGGAGGTTGCGGGTTCCATCCCTTGCCTTGCTCAATGGGTTAAGGATCCGTCGTCGCTTTGGGCTGTGCTGTAGATTGCAGATACAGCTCAGATCCTGTGTTGTTGTGGGTCTAGCATAGGGCGGCAGCAACAGCTCTGATTAGATCCCTGGCCTGGAAACATCTATATGCTGTGGGAGCAGTATATAGAAAAGACAAAAAGACAACCCCCCCCCAAACGAGCTTTTCTTATTTAGGAAGGGGAATCCATATAGCCCTTAACATTCAGATGAAGCTCTGTCAAAAATTGAGTTTCCTCACTTACTTTGTAGGGTTATCAACTCTTCTGAATGTTTTAATAATTACAGACTAATGATTACACTCAGAAAGTGTCACAAAAACCTGTATAATGGAGTTCCTATTGTGGCAGAGTGGGTTAAGGATCTGGTGGTATTGCTACAGCTGTGGCTCAGATTTGACCCCTGGCCTGGGAACTTCCATATGCTGCAGGTGCGGCTGAGAGAAAAACAAAC
This sequence comes from Phacochoerus africanus, assembly GCF_016906955.1. Taxonomy (NCBI): domain Eukaryota; kingdom Metazoa; phylum Chordata; class Mammalia; order Artiodactyla; family Suidae; genus Phacochoerus; species Phacochoerus africanus. Next base: position 20,665,754 of record NC_062550.1, on the reverse strand, counting down.
AAACAAAAAAACTCAAACCTGTACAAGATCATAGCAGCATCATTCATCATGGGCTCAAAACTGGAAAAAATCCAAATGCCCAATGGATAAAGGAGTTCCCAGGTGGCACAGCAGGTTAAGGACCTGGGGGTGTCATTGCTGTGGCTCCAGGGGGTCCTTCCCTGGCCAGGGAACTTCTGCATGCCTAGGGTTCTGCCAAAAAAAAAAAAAAAAAAAAGAGAGAGAGGCAGAGAGACAAATAAAATACAGATGTCTATACAATGGATTTGGCAAGAAAAAAGAATGAGTATCCATACATCCTAATCCTACAATAAAAATGAATCCTAAAAAACATGCTAAGTGAACATTAGCAACAAGTCTATTAGATGACTCCATTTATATGAAATGCTCAGGATAAGTAAATACAAAAAATAGTAAGATTAATGATGGGTGTGGGGGAAGAGAAATGACTGTTAATGGGCAAGTTGTTTCTTTTCTGGAAAGTGAATCCTGCCAAAGTCTCCACAATTGGAAACAAATTAATGATCAATAAAGTTTCCTCAAAGAAACGATACTGTATAAATGCAACCCACTCAAACCAGAGTGCCTAGAACTAATCTACTGCTGTTTAAAGCCTAGCATGAAAAGATGTTTCATACAATGCAGTATCACGTTGCTGAGAGGCCTCAAGTCCTACTGTGGTATTGTTTAGCACAGCAGAGAATCAAGACTAAGAACCAATAAGCTTCACCACCTTGACCCCTATGTTCAGTTGTACATTTATAAGTGCAGACAACAAAATCAGTTTCTTAGATTTGTTAGGGATATTACTGTAGTCCCGACAGTAGGAAAATGCCTAAAACAAGTTATTCTTAAATATCTATAACTCCAAGTAAGTGATCAAATTGAGTATGTGTCCAGCTTCGCACAGACACAATCTGAGGAAAATGCCATATTGCCTTTTCCTTACCTCTCCACACATACTCAATTTGATCACTTACTTGGAGTTATAGATATTTAAGAATAACTTGTTTTAGGCATTTTCCTACTGTCGGGACTACAGTAATATCCCTAACAAATCTAAGAAACTGATTTTGTTGTCTGCACTTATAGATGTACATACACATACTTAATTACAAGCAAGCACTTGATTAAAAAAACAAACAAAACCTTTAGTTAATTTCTTCCCCAGGATCACAAAAACAGTAAATTCTAGGATGTTTTGATACAAATACAATGTGGTAAGCTATAATATATATATCTCTCAAGCTATACCTACCACATACCTCAAAGCTGTCCAAAAGTATATATACTTTTTTGTAAAGTGACATAGAAATACCATGTTTTACCTTGATAACTTTTCTATTTGTACTTGAATTTTCATTAAGGAAAACTGGCCTTCTGAACTTGGGTATCTTACTCCCAGAATAACAAACATATGGTAGAAAACAGGATGTGAGAATAAGTAACATTTGAATAGCATATAATGGTAACCACTGAAACTATTTTTCACCATAGGGGTCAGCACTGTATGAAAACAACCATCAGACTATCCTCTCCTCATAAAAAATAATCAAACAAGATGGCACATACATAATGGCATTCTGAAGTGTGCGCATAGGTACACTATTCCCAATTTCAAAGCAGTCTAATCTCAAATAATTTAACCCCCATCAAAAACATACACTCCCCTACAGGCAAGGAGAACAGATTCAAAAGCTTCCAGTTCTTGAAGGTCAATAATGGGTCACATTGGATATTACAGCAAAGAATTTTTTGGTTTCATTTAATGGCAAAAGAAGCCCATGAAGTTTTATCATGTATTTTCACTAAGAAAATATAAGATCTGTTTTTTTCAACAAAATACTGGGCGTCAAGAAATATAATGAAAATACACTAGTTTTACACATTCAATACTGTCATATCTAGGAATAGTGGAGACTCAACAGTTAATGTCATGGGAAAAAGATTAAAAGTGGGAAATTTGATTAATTCCTCAAGGGCAGACTCTCAAGAGGTAAGCTTGTGCCTAGATACTAGCATAGTGTCCCTTACACATACTACCCAAACTAAAAAGATTTATGGAACCGAATTAAAGGAAATGAGGCTTGAAGGGTGTAGAATTTTAAGTATGGAAGCACAGGAGGCCTCACTAAGCAAATCCATTTAACCAGTACAGATTTCACTCAGCTCTGCAATATGAAGGACAGACTGTTAAATTGTTTTCCACCTTTAAGAATTCCACAAATGTTACAGAGAAAGGGAATAAAGGCTTTTCACTAAATTATGACATGAAGCCACCAAAGATAGCAAATTCAGGCCAAATATGTACCTTACTTCAGATGAAACTCTCGGGCACACCAAACTTATGGAGGCCAACCTTGTTATTTTCCCAGTTGGTAACCGAGAAGAGTACAAGAGGGGTCAGAAGTCTCAAGATTTCGACCTTACTCTGCCATCACATGCAATGTCACCTTGAACAAATAATTTCATCTTCCTCAGATGGGAGCTACCAACACCTGCCTACATTATCTCACAGAACATCAAAGTAGCCAACTTACATAAAAAGTGCTAGATTAACTGTCAAGTGCTACATTAATGAAAGGTATTAAGTTCAAATACACATCAATTCCCTCAACATTTTCCAAAGACATATAGAGAAGGGAAATTCCTGGTGAGAAATCAATGTCATGGGATGATAGTTGTTCAATAAATGTTTTGTCCAATGCAGGATCATTCCAGGGAGAAGCAGCCCCCCCCCCCCCCCCAATTAATGCTACAAAATGTTGGCACAGCTCACTGGCCAAGTCCATCAGAAATTCAAGTAGACTTGTATGTCAGTGATATTCTCTCTCCCCAAATCTAAAAATGAAACCAACTCCAGCTAATAATATTATTTTAAAGCAACCCCATATTAGTTATACGGTTATCTGTAAAAGAAGAGCGCCAAACCCTATCACTGAGGCTATCAAAATTCAACCCAAGTGGAAGCTGTCATGGGATCTGACCTTGTTCACCACTGTACCTCCAGTACCTAGAACCGTGACTGGGACATACATAGTTTACACTCAGTAAAAACGTGTGGACTGAATAAAGAAAAAAGCCTAGAAATCTAGGTCCCCACCCTTGCTTCCATTCCTCCAACACGTGGGCGCACCAAGCTGGGTTCCCCACCCCCACCTAACTCTACTAGCTTCAATCTCCAAACCTAACACGTTTACCCTTGGATGAACATAAGGGCCGGTCACACTCCAAAAGGGGAAGAACAGAAAAGTGGAAGAACCTAAAAGAAGGCAACACAGACGTATAAAACCTTCCCATCTGGGCTCTCGCGCGTGCTTTTAAGGCGCGCCCGTCTCCACTACCTTGGGCTCTGCTACCGCGCACGCGCACCGCCTCCCTCCCCCGCCCCTCCACCGACTCGCGCTCGCGTTCTAACTGCCCCCCCTTTATTCCCCTGCCCCCACTCCCGTCCGCAACGGCCTCGCGCCTCGGAAACCTGGCCTAGTGTGCACCGGTCCGCGCGCCAACCGCCTCCTTCCTTCGTCCACGCGGGCACAGTGCTTCACGTCTATGAGAAGGCCTCAGATCTCCCGCGAATCTCTCTGCGCCTTCTCACTCCAACTCAAGCCAGAGTCCACCATTACTCCCCACTCCAACCTCGCGCAGACCGGGTGAAAAGGGTGTGAGGGGGGAGGGGAAGTCCTTCCCCTCCCCCAAACATCCCGAGGCGATAACCTAACACGGCCAAGCCGCCAGCTTGCCGCGGCCCCAAAATCCGAAGGGAGGCGGTGCCGCCCACCCCCCGACCCTAGGGAATCCGTGGATCAGGCTCAGAGAGTGGCTTCGGAGCCCGGTCCTTGGCCGCGCTCGGCCGCTCACTCACCTGAGGCCGCCATGTTGGGAGAGGGAGAGAGAACGCAAAGGACCCGGATGAGGCAGTCACGTGAGTATAGCGAGCGCGTCGGGCTAGGAGACGCGAAACAGGGAGGGGGCGGGGAGGTGAGGAGGGACACAGGAGGCGGGGCGGCGCTGCTTTAAGTTCGTAAAGCAGCGCGAGGAGGTGGCGCGGCGTCTGACGGGGAGACCGGCGCGACATGTGGCCAAAGGGGTGGGGCCAGGGCTGTCGCGAACCCCCTCACGCTTTACGAAGCGCTACGCACGGACGCGGGGGCTGGGGGTGGGCCCGGGGCGGGCTCTCCTGGTCCGCCGACTTCCGGCTGGTGCGGTGGGCGGGAGGGGGCGGGGTCGCGCTTGCAGGTTCCGCCTCCCTGGCACCGAATGGAAGCGGCTGGAACCCAGAATGGGCGTGCTACAGTTGATTTCCTGAAAGGGAAGGTTCTGAGTGTCTTTGTAAATCGTTTTTTGTTAAAGCAAAACAAACCCAATGTTCCACGTAAGGACGGTTTTAACTGGGCGTGTATAGAAGGAATAAGAAAGTAAGAAATGTTGAACACTTGCTGCCGTGGGATTTTCTCTCTTTCAGTCCTTCATTTTACTGACTCGATTCAGTCATTCTCAGGCCCTTAGGGTTTCACAGCCGAGTGTTATCCATGCTTCCTCTAGCTAATGCTACATTTTATCATATATACTATTTCACTGATCACGTGTCAGGCACTGTTACTGGCATTTTGGGGGGTACAATGGAAAACTGCCTCAAAGGATATTATAGTCCAGTGAAGGAAAAACAGACAATAAGCAGTGAATAAATAAAATATTAGAAGTGCTAAGCACTCTGGAGAATATTAAGGGGTCTTGGTAAAAGTGATTTTGTGCAACTTTAGATTGCCTGGTCCGGGAAAGCCTCTGAGGAAGTGTCATTTAAATTGAGATCTGAATTATGAATAGCCAGCTGTGTGAAGAGCTTTAGAAGAATGTAGAGGATGTTCAGTTAGATCTAATGCTCCAGGGCAGGAACAAGTTGGCGAGTCCAGGATTTTTTTTGTGTGTGTGTTTTTTTTTTTTTTTTTTTTTTTAGGGCTGCATCTGAGGGGCATATGGAAGTTCCCAGGCTAGGGGTCAGATTGGAGCTGTAGCTGCTGTCCTACACCACAGCCACAGCCAAGTTTGGTGAGGGAGGGAGAAAAATGGTACAAGATGAAGTTTGAGAGATGGGTAGGGGTGGGATCATGTAAGGCTCTGTCAACCAGGTTAAGGAGTTTGGAATTTTTTTTTTATATTTGCTTTTTTTGTTTTTAAGTAACTGGTTTTATCTTATTTTTAATGGCTGCATCTGCAGCATATGGAAGTTTCTAGGCCAGGGATCAGATCTGAGCCAGAGCTGTGGCAACCCTGGTTCCTTTAACCCACTGCACTGGGCTGGGGATTGAACTGGCACCTCCACAGTGACCTGAGCCACTGTAGTCAGATTCTTAACCCATTGTGCCACAGCAGGAACTCCCAGGAATTTGGATTTATTACAAGTGGATTGGGAAAGTGTGGAAAGAGTTCCTGCCAGAGAATGTCATGACTTGAAATAAAATTTTGAAAAGGGTTACTTAGTATCTTGATGTTGGTGGTGGTTACATGTATATGTATGTATGTAAAAATCCATTAGATTGTACACTTAAAGAGTTGTGTACTTTACTGTCTAGAAGTCATTCTTTAATTAAAAAAAAAAGGGGGGGGAGTTCCCTCTATGGCATAGTGGGTTAAGATTCCAACTACAGAGGCTTGGGTCCCTGCGGAGGCACAGGTTCAATCCCTGGCCTGAGAACTTCTGCATGCCATGGGTGCGGCCAAAAGAATATAAACAAACAAGCAAAAATGTTTTTGTGGACCCCTTAAAGGGTGGAGGGGCCCTGGTTCTATACTTGCTGTGCCTACTGGAAAAGTCAACTTTGGCTACTGTAATCCTGGTGAGAGAAGATGCTGGTTTAGACGTGAGGCTAGAGGTGGAAAGGGGTCGGTGACGGTCTGTTTTGGAAATAGACTGGTGATTATTAGATGTGAAGGGCATGGGGGAAGGAACTCTCCCAAGTTTTTGGCATGAACACTTAGGTGATATCATTTACTTGGTCTCTGCTCTCAGAAAGTCAGGGAACATTCCTATAAAGAAGAGAGCCAGGGAGTTCCTGTTGTGGCTCCGAGGAAATGAATCTGACTAGCATCCATGAGGGTGCAGGTTTGATCCCTGGCCTCGATCCATGGGTTAAGGACCTGGTGTTTCCATGGGCTGCAGCCTAGGTCGTAGACTCGGCTTGGATCTGGCATTGCTGTGGCTGTGGCGTAGGCCAGCAGCTACAGCTCTGATTTGATCCCTAGCCTGGGAACTTCCATATGCTGCGGGGGCAGCCCAAAACAAACAAACAAACAAACAAAAAAACAAAAAAAAGAAGAGAGCCAGAATTCTGGTGTCAACTCTGCCCAAGTCTCTGGTGGGTCCTTGAAGCATGAATGCATGAAGTAGGCTGCAAACAGCTGAGGAAAGAAAAAGAGAATTGAACAGATCTGAGCTACTCTCTACCTTATGAGAGAGTTTCTAGTTTGGGTCCAACCAGTTTCATTGCTTGCTAAAATAAAAACTTGAACATCTTCAGAGAATGCGTTAGTTCTCTGTTCCTGCTGTAAGAAATTTCCACAAATTTAGTGGCTTAAAATAATAAAAATGTATTCTCTTACAGCTCTGGATCTGAAGTCAGAAAATGGCTTTCACTGGGCTAAAATCAAAGTATTGACAGGATTGTTCCTTCTGGAGGCTCAATATGAGATTCTGTTTCCTTGCCTTTTTCCAGCTTCTATACAATGCCCATGTTCCTTGACTCATGCTTCCCTTCCTCCATTTTCTTTTCTTTTTCTTCTCTCTTTTTTTTAGAGGTGCTCCTTCGGCATATGGAGGTTCCCAAGCTAAGGGTTGAATCAGAGCTACAGCTGCTGGCCTACGCCACAGCCACAGCAACGCTGGATCCAAGCCAAGTCTGTGACCTACACCACAGCTCACGGCAACGCCAGATCCTTAACCCACAGAACGAGGCCAGGGATGGAACCTGCAACCTCATGGTTCCTAGTCAGATTCGTTCCTGCTGCGCCACGATGGGAACTCCACCTTCCTCCATTTTCAAAGCCAGAAACATTGGGTTGAATCCTTCTTATATTGGTCACTTTGACTCTGACTTTTCTTTCTGCCACCCTCTTTCATTTTTAAGGACTTTGTGATACGTATAATCTTCCTATTTTAAGGTCATCCAGTTAAGCAACCTTAATTGCATCTGCAGCCTTAATTCCCTTTTGCTGTGTAACAACATATTCACAGGTTCCAGAGGTTGAATGTGGACATCTTTGAAGGGGCCAACATTCTGCTTGCCACTGAGGATTATAGCAGAATCTAGAGTCTCCTCAACATAGCATTCACAGTGTACAAGATACAATGAAAATTATTCAACATTGGAGTTCCTGTTGTGGCTCAGTGGGTTAATAACCTGACACAGTGTCTGTGAGGATGTGAGTTCGATCCCTGGCCACCAGTGGGTTAAGGATCCAGTGTTGCCTCAAACTGTGGTGTAGCTCAAAGATGCAGCTCAGATCCAGCGTTGTGGTTATAAAAAGAAAAGCAGAAACAAAAACTGGAGTTCCCTTCGTGGCTCAGTAGTTAATGAACCCGACTAGGATCCTTGAGGATGTGGGTTCCATCCCTGGCCTCGCTCAATGGGTTAAGGATCTGGTGTTGCTGTGAGCTGTGGTGTAGGTCACAGACGTGGCTTGGATCCTGTGTTGCTGTGGCTGTGGCGTAGGCCAGCAGCTGCAGCTCCGATTCAACCCCTGGCCTGGGAACTTCCATATGCTGTGGGTGTAGCCCTAAAAAGCAAAAAAAGAAAAAGAAAACTGCCTTGGGTTATCGTAGTCAAACTGCTGAAAACCAATGATATCAAGAAAATCTTGGAAAGCATTCAGAAAATGACGTGTCATATACAGGGGAACAATAATTTGAATGGCTGTGGGATTACCATGAATTATGGAGGCCTGAAGACAGAGAAACAAGATTCTTAGAGTGCCATGGAGTTCCCTGGTGGCCTAGTGGTTAAAGAATCAGGCATTGTCACTGCTGTGGCTTGGGCTCGACCCCTGGCCCAAGAACTTCCACATGGGAGTTCCCGCTGTGGCTCAGTGGTTAGCGAAACTGACTGGCATCCATGAGGATGCAGATTCGATCCCTGGCCTCACTCAGTGGGTTAAGGATCTGGCATTGTCGTGAGCTGTGGCGTAGGTCGCAGATGCTGCTTTGATCCCGTGTTGCTGTGGCTGTGGTGTAGGCCAGTGGCCACAGCTCCAATTCGACCCCTAGCCTGAGAACTTCAATATGCTGCGGGTGCAGCCCTAAAAAGCAAAAAAAAAACAAAAAACAAAAAAACAAAAAACCAAAACCAAAAAACTTCCACATGCCGTGGGTGTGGCCAAAAAAGAAAAATAAATAATAGCAAATATTAGAACATTGTCTCATGGGATTTATGGTGTATCGAGGTGTAATACATATATTACAACTACAGCATAAAGGATGATGTGTCTTTTGTCTGAAGAGATACAATTTTTTTCTTTTTTTCCATGTGGCACATGGAAGTTCCTGGGCTGGAGTCAAATCAGAGCTACGACAGCCCACAGCAACACAGGATCTGAGCCGTGTCTGCAATCTGCACTGCAGCTCTAGTGGCAATGCTGGATCCTTAACCCACTGAGTGAGGCCAGGGATGGAACCTACATCCTCAAGGACACTGTGTCGGGTTCTTGACCCAAAGAGCCACAGCAGGAACTCCAATAATAATAATTTTAGGAGTTCCCTTTGGGGCTCAGCGGAAAGAAATCTGACTAGCATCCATGAGGATGCAGGTTTGATCCCTGGCCTCGCTCAGTGGGTTAAGGATCCTGCGTTGCCATGAGATGTCGTGTAGGTTGCAGATGAGGCTCAGATCCTGCGTTGCTGTGGCTGTGGTGTAGGCTGGTGGCTATAGCTCTGATTGGATCCCTAGCCTGGGAACCTCTATATGCCACAGGTGTGGCCCTTAAAAAAAATAATAATAATTTTAAAAACTAGGGGTAAAATAAGATCGATAAAGCCAGCACTTTGTAGAGACAGCACATAAATTGAGTCTTCCTGAGTAATATTTTATATCAGAAGTCCTACTGTCTAGAGCCTAATAGTGCAGGTTCTTGTTGTGGCTCTCTTCCTAGTCAGCTCTGTAGAACAAGGATAAACAGGAAAACGCTATGCAGGGGGAAGTAAAGTGGATTGAAGATAGAAGAGTATTCTTGATGACGAGGAATTCGAAATATGCAACACAAAAGCATTTTGAATCCTCATCTCTGAATAAGCAGGCATCTGTCAGGGGTGTGCCCAGGAGATTGGGAAAGAGATGGCTAGGTCACTCCCAGGTGTGGGTTCTGTCTGTCCATAGCCAGCTACCTTGAGGAGGAGAGGAAAGGCAGGAAGACACCTGCCAGGGGAGGGTTCTGTTGTGAGCTAGTCCTTGGTAGCATTGCACCAGGTTCTCTCCCAGCCCCCGCCCTGTCCTTTTGCCTCCAAGGCTATGAATGCGGATGCCTCTAGGAGCCAGCCAGCTAATGGGAATGATTTAAGCAGGCTGGTGGGCATTGTGGCAAACTGCATGCGGAGCACATGCCCTCTGTGGCAGAAACATTTACTGCTCACCTCAAACCCTGGAGCTCCCCATGTCTTAGCCTCCTGCTGCGGGGCATGTGACTGGTTCTGGCAAATGGACTGTCAGGGGGGAAGGCGCTTGTGTCCCACCCGGTAGGAAGCATGTAAAAAGCTATGGAGCAGCCTGATCTGAACAGCTGCTGCTCACTGCTGATCATGGAGAGCACAAGTTGAAATAGAGGAGTTCCCATCATGGCACAGTGGAAATGAATCCGACTAGGAACCTTGAGGTTGCGGGTTTGATCCTTGGCCTCACTCAGTGGGTTAAGGATCTGGTGTTGCTGTAAGCTGTGATGTAGGTTGCAGACGTGGCTCAGACCTGGCGTTGCTGTGGTTGTGGCGTAGGCTGGCAGCTGTAGCTGCAATTAGACCCCTAGCCTGGGAGCCTCCATATGCTGCGGGTGTGGCCCTAAAAAAGATGACAAAAGCCCAAAACAAGTTGAAATAGAGCCATCAGAAAAAAGAAAAAAAAATGACTTCTTGCTGTGGCTCAGTGTGATTGGCCGTGTCTTGGGAGCAGTGGGATGCATTTTTGATCCCTGACCCAGCATAGTGGGTTAAGGATCTGGTGTTGCTGAAGCTGAAGTTTAGGTTGCAAGTACAACTTGGATCTGATCCCTGGCCTGGGAAGTCCCTATGCCTCTGGACAGCCAAAGGCAAGAAAGAAGGAAAGAGAAAGAAAGAAAGGAAGAAAGAAAGAAAGGAAGAAAGAAAGAAAGAGAAAGAAGGAAAGAAAGAAAAGAAAAGAAAGGAAGAAAGAAGGAAAGAAAGGAAGAAAGAAGGGAAGAAAGAAAGAGAAAGGAGGGCGGGAGGTGGGAAGGAAGTAAGGAAGGGAAGAAATAGAGCCATCAGGTGTAGGCAGCCTGGACCCCTGAGTCATTGCTAGGAGGAAAGCTGTTCTGGAGATTTGCCCCATGGATCCTGGGGTTGGAGGGAACATGAAACAAATCTTCATTCTAAGGTCCTTCTATTTTGTAGCCCTGCCTACCCTACATACTTCCTTCAGGGGCAGTGGTTACAGTTCAGCTCAGATTCTTACTATCAAGTGAAATGTGAGCTCAGTGTTGTCAGATCTTCCAGTTTCTGCAAGATAAACCAGAAATAAGAGGTTTTCGGTGAAAATTCCAACATTTAAATGTAGATGTTGGAGTTCCTGTTGTGGGTCCGTGGATTAAGAACCTGGTTTGGTATCCATGAGGCCTCGGGTCCAATTCCTGGCTCTGCTCAGTGGGTTAAGGATCCAGTGTTGCCATGAGTTGTAGGTCGAAGACACGGCTTGGATCCCATCTTGTTGTGGCTGTGGTGTAGGCTGGTAGCTGCAGCTCCGATTTGCCACCTAAGCTGGGAACTTCCATGTGCCATGGGTGCGGCCATAAAAAGCAAAAGTAAATAAATAAATAAATAAAAGCAGATGTTAATTTGAAAAATAAAACCTTGGATAGCCTAAATGAAATACTTTTGGGGGTCAGTTTATCCCTTTGGTTCCAGTTGCAACATCTTCTTCCTCCGTGACTCATCAGTTCCCAAAGCTTCTGTTGTCACTCCTGTCCAGATGGGGCAGAAGCAATATCTTTGTATCACAGCTCCTGATGAGCTCCACAGATGCGCCCAACTCTGAGTGTCTCATGCTGGCCTAGATTGTGGAGGGCACGTCCTAAGTTCAAAACTGTGGGTGGGTCCTACCTGGCTCCCTACAGCCAGCAACACATGAATGCAACCTGTAAGGGGCCTGATGGTCTTTTCTCCTAGCCTTGACCTCAACTGCCTTTTTCCTGTCATATTTCATACTCAACCTGAATGTTTCTTTATTGTTTTAGACCTAGTGGTTTCCTTTCCCATTTATGGCCTTACATTATGCCCCCTCCTCTTTTTTTTTTTTTTTTAGGGCTGAACCTGTGACATATGGAAGTTCCCGGGCCAAGGGTTGAATCAGAGCCACCGCTGCTGGCCTATGCCACAGCCACAGTAATGCTGGATCCGAGCCGCATCTGCAACCTATGCAGCAGCTTTATCCTTAACCAGATCCTTAACCCACTGATCAAAGCTGGGGTCAAACCCATATCTTCATGGACACAATGTCAGGTTCTTAACCAGCTGAGCCATGATGGGAACTCTGAGTTATGCCCTTTGTACCTGACTCTCAGTCCTGCTTCTCTCAGTTTTTTTTAATCTTTGGAGATTTGCATTCTGCTTTCCACTTCCTTGTGGGTTTGCTCTGGACTAGTCTTGAATTTTCAATCTCACAGATACTTCAAATTCATAGATACTTCAAATTCAGCATATTCCAAGTTGAACAAGCTTATTTTTCTATCCTAACTTTCCTATCTTTATAAATGAGGCTACTGTTTTCCATGTCATAGTCTCAAGCCATTGGTATCATATTAGCCTCCCATCCAGAACCAACCTACTTATTCATTGCGTATTGTTTGTACTGGGTGCCCTGTTCGAGACACTGGGGTTCAATGGTGAACTGAAAAAAACAAAACAAAACCGTGCCTCATAAAACTTACATCCTGTTGAGAACAGACGATGAACAGGTATGTATCAGGTCAGTTGGTGATAAGTGCCATGGAGTAAAATAGAGCCAGGTAACAGAGATAGGGAGTGTAGAGATGAGGAAGGGTGCTATTTTAATTAATTAATTAATTAATTAATTGCTTCAGAGGGCTGAACCCATGGCATATGGAAGTTCCCAGCTAGGGGTCCAATCCAATTGGAGCTGCAGCTGCCGGCCTATACCAGGGCCACAGCAACGCCAGATCTGAGCCGAGTCTGTGACCTACACAACAGCTCACGGCAACACTGGATCGCTGACCCACTGAGTAAGGCCAGGGATGGAATGTGTATCCATGAAGATACTAGTGGAATTCATTACCACTGAGCCACGACCAGAATTTCCAAGGGCATTATTTAATTTATTTATTCATTTTTATTTTTGACGTGTGTAACATATGTAGATGCAAACTATCACATTTAGAATGGTACATCCTAGGTACTCAGTAATTATTAGTTTTTGTTGTTGCTATTCTTTTTTCTTTTTTTTTTTTCCTGTCTTTTGTCTTTTTAGGGCTACTCTGAGACATATGGAGGTTCCCAGGCTAGGGTTGAATCAGAGCTATAGCCTTCAGCCTACACCACAGCCACACCAAATCCGAGCCATGTCTGCATCCTACATCACAGCTCATGGCAATGCCGGATCCTTAACCCGCTGGGCGAGGCCAGGCATGGAACCTGCAACCTCATGGTTCCTAGTCAGATTCATTTCCACTGCACCACGGTGGGAACTCTCGATACTAGTCAGATTCTTTTCCTCCGAGTCGTGACGGGAACCCCGCAAGGGTGCTATTTTATATTTGGTGGTTGAGGTGACTTGAATAGAAATTGAATAGGGAATGAGACTTACTTACATCTGGGGGTGGGGGGGAGTATTGCAAAGGCAAAGACCCTGAGGTGGAGGCCTGCCTGGCATGTTTGAGTGGCTGGAACTTGGTGAGCAAGGGAGAGGGTAATAAGGGCAGCCACCCGCCTCTCCATCCTTGCTTTCTGCCACATCCCCCCCACCTCTTCTCCAGCTGCCACTCTCCCCTCTGGACTGGTTCATCTCCACCCAGTCCACCCAGTACATGGTGCCTGGATCAACCTTCCTAAAACTGGGTTCTGTGATGGTTGATTTTATGCATCAACTTGACTGGGCTAAGGGATGCCCCGAGGGCTGGTAAAACTTTATTTCTTGGTGTTTCTGTGAGGGTATCTCTGGACGAGATTAGCATTTGAGTTGGTAGGTGGAGTATTGAGAGAGCCTTCAGCAATGATGCTAGAGGGCGTCATTCAAGCTTGAGTAGAAGGGAGAAGCAGAGGAAGGACGGATTGCTCACTCTGCTTGGGCCGGGACATCCGTCTTCTCCTGACCTCTCATACCTGCTTCTGGGTTCTCGTGCCTTTGGACTCCAACTGAAATACATCACTGGCTTTTCTGGTTCTCCAGCTTGCAGGCAGCAAATCATGAGATTTCTCAGCCTCCACAATCACATGCGTCAACTCCTGTAATAAACCTCCTCTTATATTTGTCTTTCTGCATCCTACTGGTTCCATTTTCTCCAGGGGGCTCTGACTGATACACATCCCATGTCTTTCCAAGGCTCTACCCCTAGCACTGAAAGCACATCGTAATCTGCCTTCAGTTGGCTTCTCCAACTTTATGTTGCCCCCAAGTTCTGCTGTGCCTGAGCAGAGGCAGGCTTTCCCGCTGTTCCTCACAATTCCCTTTACCTAGAGTAGCCTGTACCTTCTCAGTCTTCCTAAATTCTTTTTTTTTCCTTCTTTCTGTAACTATTTTATTTTATTTTAATTTTACAGCTGCACATGTGGCATATGAAAGTTCCCAGGCTAGGGGTCGAATCAGAGCTGCAGCTGAGCCCTCCACCAGGGATCGAACCCCTCCTCAGAGAGACAATATCGGGTCCTTAACCCATCGAGCCACAACAAGAACACCTACAACTCACTAACTAACGAGGGGACCAGTAAGGTACAGTTTAAGGAATGCTCAAGAAGGTATTTAGAGGCAGTGTTTGGTAGGGCTGCAAACGTGGTTAATGTCCAGCAGGGCAATAAACTATTACCTTTGAGGTTATCTATTCTACTGACTAGAAACTGTTTACATCTCCACGGAACAAAATTCTATACATTAACCTCTGTCCCCATAGACTGGTGAAACAGCTCAATCAATAGGAAGTCAAGCCCAGCACAATGCTATAAAAACACCCTGTTAACTTTTCTGCCTTTTTACAAATTTCAGATAATTTTGGATGCTTTTTCAAATGTGACTTTTGGTTGAATTTGACAGAAACAGAAGAAAAAGCTAGTGTTTTCTCCCTTGAAGGAAGAATGCATAGATAACATTTGCCATTCTCCTTATATACTCTAGAGTTTCCTTTCTTATGCCTTACGTGATACATCCCTTTTTTTTTTTTTTTTTTTTAAGGGCTGCACCTGTGGCGAATGGGGTCAAGTTGGAACTGCAGCTGCAGGCCTACACCCCAGCCACAGCGACACGGGATCTGAGCCTCATCTGCCACCTACGCCATCGCTCACGGCAACACTGGATCCTTAACCCACTGGGGCCTTGCTAAATTCTTTGCACAAAAAGCCCTACATACTTTAAGACATCATCCCAAGATTTCTTCTTGGCCTGGTTTCCCATTTAGTTCTATACTTGGTTGATTTAATCCTTCTAATTAGGTTATAAACTCCAGGAGGTCCTTCCGTATTTGTTTTTCCTCTCCTGCACGACCTTGTATCCTATAAGGCCTTGTACCTTGTACTTCTTTGAGTGAGGATTTCTTTCTTTTTCTTTCTTTTTTGGCTGCCCTCTGTGAGTTCCCGGACCAAGGAGCAGATCTGTGCTGCAGCTGCAGCAACACGGGATCCTTAACCCACAGTGCAGTGCCCAGGATCGAACCTGGGTCCCAGGGCTGCAGAGATGCCACCAATTCCATTGTGCCATAGTGGGAACTCCCGGTGAGGGAATTCTGCTTGAGAAGTGTGGGGGGACTTTTTCTTGCCCAACTCCAAGCTCTGACACCAAACTTGCCATAGTTTCACTTCCTGGGTTAGAGATGATGAGTCAAAGGAGTGGCTGGTGAAGGCTTTGGCTAGAGATTAGCCAGGGTTGCTCATTTGTCAGGCTCTTGGCAGCAGCAGGCTCAAATTCTTCTCCTTCTTACTTCCCAGTTCAAAATTTTTTAATGCTGAAGTGTGTTTGAGAAACAGCTAAAAGCCTCCTGCCCCTGAGGAGTTTATAAATCTATAGTTAATTGTGCATTCTTGACAGGTATTGATAAGAAAATAATTCAGTGGAGTAGTGATTTGATTGCACGTCTGTGGAGAGATGACCAGTGAAATATTCTCTTAACAGACAAACCAAAGGTAAATGCCACGGAGGATGGACCTGTTTCAGATTCTGATTAAGTGAGAGTCTTTCCTGCCTTGACCTCGCCTTGCCTGGGACCATCTCCTCTGCCTTCTCTTTCCTTCTCCAAATCCTGCCCGTTCTTCAAGGACCAGTTAGACCACTCCTCCAGGAAGCCTTCCTGCATGACTCCAGACTCTATTAAGCTCTTTTGAATACCAGGATTAATAACATTTGCCACGTGGTTTAGAGCTTGATGATGTACTTAACCCCATTGCTGCTGTTTTGTGGGATTTCCCAACCAAATGCTAACTCCTTTGAAGAATAAAACAGCAACAACAAGAAAGCAGCTGCTGTTTATTAACATTTATTACGAGCATGCTACTGGGATCATTTATCTATATACTTCATCTAATTTCACCTGTCCAACAACCCTATGTGGAGGTGCATAATATTATTATTGCCATTTTATAGTTGAGGAAGCTGTGTTATAGGATAATTTTCTTTTTCTTTTTCTTTTCTTTTTTTTTTTGTCTTTTTGCTTTTTCTAGGGCTGCTCCCACGGCATATGGAGATTCCCAGGCTAGGGGTCTCCATATGCCGCTGGCCTACACCAGAGCCACAGCAACGCAGGATCCGAGCCGAGTTTGCAACCTACACCACAGCTCACGGCAACGCCGGATCCTTAACCCACTGAGCAAGGCCAGGGACTGAACCCGAAGCCTCATGGTTCCTGGTTGGATTTGTTAACCACTGCGCCATGATGGGAACTCCCAGGATAATTTTCAAAAAAGGTAAAATAACAACTCTCATACAAACCTGAAGTGAACATACATCAAAGATTTTATTTAACTCATGAATCAAGGTGAAAACCTGCAATTTGTTAAAACTAACTGAAAGGAGAATCAGGAAGAGCAGACGTTTATAGGCAATCAGGAATGCTGAAATGAAGGTGCTAATAGCTTCAAAACTGGTTAATACCTGTAGGTACTAAAATGTACTATTTGGAATCTTTTCTAATAGGCAGAAGTCAATTTTATCTGACTGTTTATCTCAACATTCATTTGCATTTCTACATCCCCAAATAGTTTGCTTTACTATCAGTTTTTCCAACTTGTAGAGCAATAAATGAGTCTAGTTAAAAATAATCAAAGGGGGAGTTCCCATTGTGGCTCAGTGGGTTAAGAACTCAACTGATATCCATGAGGATGTGGTCCCATCCCTGGCCTCCCTCAGTGGGTTAAGGATCTGGCGTTGCCACAAGCTGCAGTATAAGTCACAGATGCAGCTCAGATCCACTGTTGCTGTGGCTCTGGTGTAAGGCCGGCAGCTGCAGCTCTGATTCGATCCCTAGCCTGGGAACTTCCAGATGCCCAGGTGCAGCCCTAAGAAGCAAAACGAAACAAAAATAACCAAAAAACAATCAAAGTTATACTGAACACTTTATCTTCTTGGTATATCTGAAAATAAGAAGTTGAAATCAGGTTCCCATTGTGGCATATCGGAGATGAATCCGACTAGGAACCATGAGGTTGTGGGTTCGAGCCCTGGCCTTGCTCAGTGGGTTAGGGATCTTGTGTTGCCATGATCTGTGGTATAGGTCGCAGATTTGGCTCGGATCCCGCATTGCTGTGGCTGTGGTATAGGCCGGAAGCGTAAAGGTCAGACCTAAGTGTCCACTAAGACCCCTTAGCCTGGGGACCTCTGTATGTCACCTGGGTGGCCCTAAAAAAAAAAAAAAAAAGAGAGAGAGAGAGATGTTGAAATCCTATCGAGAGTCTTTAAAATACACTATTTTTATAAAGTTAAAAAAAAGAAATCAAAGGTGTAGACCCCTACAGTATAAAATAACACTGGAAACTCCCTGGGTAAAGCCCAGCATTCCACTGAAAGGCACCCAGTACTCTTTTGCTCTTTTTAGACTTTCACAATTTTTTTTTTTTTTTTTGGTCTGCCCCTCGGCACATGGAGTTCCTGGGCCAGGGATCAGATCCGAGCCATGGCTGTGACCTAAGTCGCCAGATCCTTAACCCACTGTGCCAGCGCAGGGATCAAACCTTCGTCTCAGGGCTCCCAAGATGCTACTGATCCTGATGTGCCGCAGTGGGAACCCCCACAATTTTTCCTACATACACTGGGTCTCAGAGTTCTTTTGTACCTCAGTATCGAGCACAACACCCAGGGCATGCTGGGTGTTTAGCAGGTGCAGGCTGGCTGGTTGATGAGAATAATTGAATGATGGATTATAAAGCTTGTGGTAGATCGAACACCATGACCAAAATTTTAACCTTTCCTTTACCAAGAGGTAGAGTCTATTTCCTACTCCTTGAATCTGGAATTGCCTTGTGACTTGCTTTGGCCAACAAAGTTCAATGCATGACTTTTGTCTTTTTTTGTAGGACCGCACCTGTGGCATGGGGAGGTTCCCAGGCTATGAGTCAAATCAGAGCTATAGCCACTGGCCTACACCACAGCCACAGCAACACAGGATCCAAGCTGAGTCTGCAACCTATAGTACAGTTCATGGCAATGCCAGATCCTTAACCCATTGAATGAGGCCAGGACTTGAACCTGCGTCCTCATGGATGCTAGTTAGCGTTGTTTCCGCTAAGCCACGACGGGACCTCCCCAATGTGTGACCTTTGGAGCCTAGACTTCTGGACACCCCTCAGCTTCCACTTTCCCTGTCTTGGGAGCTGCATTACCAAGTAAGAAACCCAGGTTATCGTGCGGGAGAGCCACATGGAGGCACCCTGGTTGACAGCCCCAGCTCATTGTCCTATTTGTGACTGCGGTCATCTTGGACCATCCTGGTCCAGGTGCCTGCAGCCACATGAGCAACTCTGGGTAAGACCAGCAGAAGAACTATCCAGATGAGCCCAGCTAAAGTCACATTGTCGTGAGCTAATAAACGGTTGTTGTTTTAAGTCTCTAAGTCTTGGGGTGTTTTGTCATGCACCGATGACTAAACTGATGCAGAGGTGTTTGTGCAGTCATAGAACGTCAGCTAGGGTGACAAGTGCTTATTCTT
Organism: Phacochoerus africanus; assembly: GCF_016906955.1. NCBI lineage: Eukaryota > Metazoa > Chordata > Mammalia > Artiodactyla > Suidae > Phacochoerus > Phacochoerus africanus. The sequence goes on along the minus strand of NC_062550.1, from coordinate 20,647,187 downwards.
TGGGGGATATAAGCTACTCCCTGTGATTGACTTTCTTGGCTCAGCCATCCTGCGCCCCCGCTGACTAGGACTCCAATGCTGCTCATCGAAGGATGTGTCACTACGTGGGTATGTAGTTTGGCTCCAAATCTCCCAGATGTCCATGGAGATGCTTTGACAGGTGCATTGTCTGGACTGGGCTGGTGACTCATTGAAGCAGCAGGGATCCACCCTCTTCAAAAGAAGACACGGAGAACAAACGGCACCCTTCTAGAACTTTACACCTAACAAGGACAAGTGCGTCCACATTAAAGTACAAAGTTAAACTTGTCATCAGTATCTGCCTCCTCCCTTCCTAGTGTATGTCACGTGACACCTTTACTTTTCCCAATATCTTTCCGTTTAGCTCGTTTCAGTCCCAATATAGCCCAGTGAATGGAAGGACAGATGAGAAAATGAAGAGATCCTGGCACCATGCAATAGCTAATCCCAGGCTGGATCCCAGGCCTCCTGCTCTTGTGCCCAAAGGTCCAGTGCTGGGTACCGCCCTCAGCTGGTTCCATATGCAGCCCTGTCTCTCTGAGGGCCCCTAATCCAGGCTGTACATCCAGGGCGTACAAGTGAACTCAGGATGATGTCGGGGTGGTAGTGTGGTGTCAAGGAAAAGCTCTATTCAGTTCTGGGAGCTCCATTGGCTGGGTGATATCAGGCAGTCACACAACCTTGCTCAGTCTCAGTTTCCTCATTTGTAAAATGGAATTTAAATTATATCTACCTTGGAATTCCCTTGTGGCGCATTAAGGATCCAGCATTGTCACTGCAGCAGCTCGGGTTGCTGCTGTGGCTTGGGTTTGACCCTTGACCCGGGAACTTCCACATGAATGTGGCCACGCAAAAAATTATATCTACCTATAATTAAAAGACTTGTAGGAGTTCCCATTGTGGCGTAGTGGTTAACGAATCTGACTGGGAACCATGAGGTTGTGGGTTCGATCCCTGGCCTTGCTCAGTGGGTTAAGGATCTGGCATTGCCGTGAGCTGTGGTGTAGGTCACAGAGGCGGCTTAGATCTGGTGTTGCTGTGGCCAGCGGCTACAACTCTGATTGGACCCCTAGCTTGGGAACCTCCGTATGCCAAGGGAGTGGCCGTAGAAAAGGCAAAGAGACAAAAAACAAACAAACAAAAAGCTTGTAAGTAGTGGTTACATTTGGGGTGAGGTATGGGGCTGGGCATTTAAGATAAGAAGACTTACTCTTTTTTGTTGTATTCACTACTTAGTTTTATTTTTTATTTTTTGGCTGCACCCTTGGCATGTGGAAGTTCCTGGGCCAGGGATCAAACCTGAGCCACAGCAGTGACAATGCCAGATCCTTAACCACTAGGCCAACAGGGAACTCCTGTTTTATATTTTAGATGCCACATATAAGTGATAACATGCAGTATTTGTCTTTCTCTGCCTGACTTATTTCGCTTAGCATAATGCCCTCCAAGTCCATCCATGCTGATGCAAATTGCAAAGTTTCATTCTTTTTTATGAATGAGTGGTATTCCATTGTATACAGGTATCACTTCTTCTTTTTTATTTTATTTATTTATTTATTTATTTGTTTATTTAGTCTTTTTGCCATTTCTTGGGCCGCTTCTGCGGCATATGGAGGTTCCCAGGCTAGGGGTTGAATCGAGCTGTAGCCACCGGCCTACGCCAGAGCCACAGCAATGCCAGATCCAAGCCGCGTCTGCGACCTACACCACAGCTCACGGCAATGCCGGATCCTTAACCCACTGAGCAAGGCCAGGGACCGAACTCGAAACCTTATGGTTCCTAGTCAGATTCGTTAACCACTGCGCCACAGCGGGAACTCCCGACTTCTTCTTATTCATTCTTCTGTTGATGAATATCTTAGCTACTGGAAATAGTGCTGTTATGAACATTGGGGTGCACGTATCTTTTTTTTAATTTTAATTTTTATTTATTTTTATTTTTCTTTGCACGTATCTTTTTGAATTAGTGTTTTCATTTTCTTTTGACTATGTTCACAGGAATGGAATTGCTGGGTCATATGACAAGACATGCTTTTCATTGTATCTTTTTTTGTGTGTCTTTTTAGGGCCACACCTGCAGCATGTGGAAGTTCCCAAGCTAGGGGTCGAATTGGAGCTGCACATTACCACCGAGCTACAGCAGGAATTCCCCATTGTATCTCTTATACTATTTGAATTTGTAAGTGATGATTTATTTTATGTAATAAATCAGTAGTAACATATTATGTCTGTGAGGGTGTGTGAGGGTGTCTTTGTTTTAGGTTTTTTTTTTTTTGCCTGTTTTTTTAGAGCTGCACTCATGGCACATGGAGGTTCCCAGGCCAGGGGTCTAATTGGAGCTATAGCTGTCGGTCTATGCCGCAGCCACAGCAACACCAGATCCGAGCCGTGTGTGCGACCTTCGCCACAGCTCATGACAATGCCTGGATCCTTAATCCACTGAGTGAGGCTAGCAACCTCATGGTTCCTAGTCGGATTCATTTTCGCTGTGCTACAACGGGAACTCCTGAAGGTGTCTTTGGAAGGGAAAAGCCTTTGAATCAGTGGACTGAGTCAAGATCATTCTCACCAATTTAGGTGAGTACCATCCAATCTGCCGAAGGCCTGAATAGAAATAAAGAGGTACAGAGGAGTTCCCGTTGTGGCTCACCAGGTTAAGAACCCGACTAGTATCCATGAGGATGTGGGTTCCATCCCTCAGTGGGTTAAGGATCCGGTGTTGCCAAAAGCTGTGGCTTGTATCATAGATGTAGCTCGGATCCGGCGTGGCTGTGGCTGTGGCGTAGGCTTCCGCCATAGTTCTGCCTCGACTCCTGGCCTGGGAACTTCCATATGCTGCAGGTGCAGCTGTAAAAAAAAAAAAAAGAAAGAAAGAAAGGAAGGAAGAATTAGAGTAAGTCAAGGGCTGTTTCTTTATAATCACTGTGTATGGAAATTTCTATTTCTCACCTGCTGTTTAAGCCCCGGAAGACGTATGATCACAAAGGCTAGCTGGGCAAGGGCTTGAACAATTCTGAACTGTTAGAAACTTCTTTCAGAATAAACGGTGTTGTGGAACACACTGGGTATTCAGCATACGGAATAGTAAGTTTCTTGTACGCTAAGTAACGCAAGTGTGTTAATTTGAAGCTTACACGTGTATGATCAATACTCGACCGTCATCCCTGCATGTGTTTATCGTTGAGACCCACAAAGATTTTCTTTTTTTTTTTTTTTTTTTTGGTCTTTTTGCCATTTCTTGGGCTGCTCCTGCGGCATATGGAGATTCCCAGGCTAGGGGTCCAATCGGAGCTGTAGCCACCGGCCTACACCAGAGCCACAGCGGGATCCGAGCCGCGTCTGCAACCTACACCACAGCTCACGGCAACGCCAGATCCTTAACCCACTGAGCAAGGGCAGGGACCGAACCTGCAACCTCATGGTTCCTAGTCGGATTCGTGAACCACTGCGCCACGACGGGAACTCCCACAAAGATTTTCTTATGGACTATTTCATCATTGACCTTGTCTACGCATGGAGTTGATAAAAACAGACTTTCGGTTTTATGGTTGTTGCCAAATTCTCTCCTGACAGCGTGTCCCCCGTTGCCTAACTCTGGGTGGACTACTCCCACAGCCCGGCCCTCCTTACAAATCCTTGTTAAAGGTCGAATGGGATAACATCTTCCCAGGTGTCCAGTTCAAAGTCAAATGCCGCAAATACACAGAGCAACCCTGCGCCACTGTGGAGGGTGCGCCCCGCCTGGGAGGCGTTCACTGTCAGCTTTCCTTCCTGAGACATGTCCGTGGGATGGGCTGACAGCCTGTGACACCCACAATGAATCCACAATTAAAACGTAGGTCTGGGAGTTCCTGTCGTGGCTCAGCAGTTAACAAACCCAACTAGCATCCATGAAAATGCAAGTTTTGCCCCTGGTCTCGCTCCGTGGGTTAAGCATCCAGCATTCCGTGAGCTGTGGTGTAGGTCGCAGACACAGCTCGAATTCCAAATTGCTGTGACTGTGGTGTAGGTTCCGGCTGTAGCTCTGATTCAATCCCTAGCCCGGGGAACCTCCATAGGCCGCCAGTGCGGCCCCCAAAAGACAAAAGACAAAAAACCAAAACAAACTTAGATCTGGGCTGACTCCACTTTGCCATGGAAAAATATCACCTTACTTTTTTTTTGTCTCTTTTTTTAGGGCCCCACCCGCAGCATATGGACGTTCCCAGGCTAGGGGTCAAATTGGAGCTGCAGGTGCAGCCGACACCACAGCCACAGCAAAGTGGGATCTACACTTGTCTTCGATCTACACCACAGCTCACTGCAACGCCAGATCCTTAACCCACTGAGCAGGGCCAGTGATGGAACCTGTGTTCTCACGGTCAGGTTCATTACCACTGAGCCACGGTGGGAATTCCCATCACCTCACTTTTAAGCGAATTCATAGATGGATACTGATTTATGTCCATAAGAAAAATAAGAAATGGAAGCCCCGGAGAAGTGGAGAGCCAAAGCAGGAGGGATTTAGGTGAGAAGTGAGTCTACTGGCCCCTGTGCTCCCAGGAGGAGAGAAGGAGGGGAACGGTAGCAATGGCAAATGTGCCTCTGCCTGAGGGGTAAAGGTGTGGGCAGGGGTCTTCACAGTTTAACGGGATAAGCATGCACCCACAGGAACATTTACAATGCAAAATTATATCTTAGGGAGTTCTCGGGTGGCTCAACAGATTAAAGATCTGATGTCACTGCAGTGGCTTGGGTTGCTGCTGGGAGAGGGTGCGATCCCTGGTCTGGGGACTTCCACATGCCCTGGGCACAGCCAAAAAAAATGACCAGAGGGATATTTGTTGCAATTCAGCTTATGATAGCAGAAAACTAAAAGTAATGTAAATATCCCCCAATAGGGGAATTGTTAAATATATTATGCCATATCCATTCATCAAGGGGATGCTATTCAATACTTAAAAATAATATCATTAGAATCTATATAAATGAATATTTATTGATAAAGAAAGAAATTCCCATGATATGTGTGATGTGTAAAGAAGAGATAATGAAATGGTGGATACGGTCCAATCTCACTTTTGTGAAGAGTTCTTTCTGTGGCTCTGTGGGTTAAGAAACTGACTAGTAGTATCCATGAGGATGCGGGGTTTGATCCCTGGCCTTGCTCAGTGGGTTAAGGATCTGGCGTTGCTGTGAGAGGTGGTGTAGGTTGCAGACGTACCTTGAATCCTGCATTGCTGTGGCTGTGGCTTGTTGTAGGCCAGCAGCTGCAGCTCCCATTGGACCCCTAGCCTGGGAACCTCCATATGCCACAGGTGCGGCCCTAAAAAGCCAAAAAAAAAAAAAAGAGCAAGATAAAGAAAAATCGATACTCATTTTTTCTTTTTCCTTTTAAGGCCACACCTGCAACATATAAAAGTTCCCAGGCTAGGGGTTGAATCAAAGCTGCCGCTGCTGGCCTACACCTCAACCACAGCAACACTAGATCCGAACCACATCTTCAACCTATGCTGCAGCTTTTGACAACGTTGGATCCTCAACCCAGGTGTGAGGCCAGGGATTGAACCCGCATTCTTATGGACACTATGTTGGGTCCTTAACCTGATGTGCTGCATCGGGAACTCCTTAAAATTTTATTTTTATTTTCGGCCACAGCCTGCATTGGCTTGATGTGGAATCTCAGTTCACAGATCAAGGACTGAACTTGGGCCACAGCAGTGAAAGTGCCGGGTCCTAAACACTAGACCATCAGGGAGCTCCCCAATATTTAATTTCTGCTTATCTGTGTTTTCTAATTTCCTACAATGAATGCATCTTGCTTTGGTAATAAGGAAAAGCCACATTTCTTTTTCTTTTTTTTTGTCTTTTTGTTTTTTTGCTATTTCTTGGGCCGCTCCCTCGGCATATGGAGGTTCCCAGGCTAGGGGTCGATTCGGAGCTATAGCCACCGGCCTACGCCAGAGCCACAGCAATGCGGGATCCGAGCCGCGTCTGCAACCTACACCACAGCTCACAGCAACGCTGTTGAACAGCAACGCCGGATCATTAACCCACTGAGCAAGGGCAGGGATCGAACCTGCCACCTCATGGTTCCTAGTCGGATTCGTTAACCACTGCGCCACGACGGGAACTCCCACATTTATTTTTCAAAGCATGGTCAGAGTTAGGTGGGCAGACATCAAGGATTGGGTTAATAGGTTAATAGGACTGAACTGGAAGAGAATCCAGTCGGAGGACCAATGACTTTCCATCAAGGGTGAAGGAGAGTGAGAGATGTACCCAGAAAGAGGGGCAGGTGGGGGCAGGACCAGGAAACCTGGGATAGTTTGGGCACAAGGAACATGTCAGAGTTTTGGGCCCCACACCTACCATTCATATTGCTGGTTCCTTGACTGCTGGATCATGGAACTCTGTCCACACCTCTAGCATGGCCCTCTAGAATGAAATTCAAGCGTACATGCACTCTGGAGGTCACTTTGTTTGCTGAAGTCATTTGCACTCCAAGGGGCCAAGATTCTTTGAACTCTGCCCAATGGGAAGGTTGAAAAGAAGTTGAAGGTGAATGCTGGTGGAGAAGCTATTTGCACCTTCAGCCAGATGGTGGTGCTATAAGGCAGAGAATCAGAGCGCAGCACGGTGGCCCTGGGTTAGCCTGGAACCGTGGTCTCCGTCTAGATGGCCACCAGGGGGCAGAGGTAGATTAAGAGACGTGCTGCTTCCAGAGGGCTTGCTGGAGTCACGGGTGTGCAATGCCCGCAGAAGCTATTCAATAAAACGGGTCACTGTGACAATGAAATACTGGGAACAAAACACAGCAACACAACAGGTGCAGATCTTGAAACTAAATGCACAAAGGCAGCTGAAAGTCCCTGTCCAACCACTGCTCTCAGTCCTCCCCTGCTCCCACGTACACCTCCTTGCTGTGAACCTCGTCCCCTCCCCCCACATTGCCTTCCCTCCGTCTGTCCTCTCTTCCTTCCCCATATTCATCCAGTGCCTACTGGGTACCAGAGCATTTAGCCAGAGCCTGGGGAGGAAGCCAGAGCCTGAGAGATCCCTCGAGGATGAGGTAGGAGGGAGTTAAGGGAGGGGTAACATGTGCGCCTAAGAGTGGGTGTGTGTGGGAGTTCCCTTTGTGGCTCAGCAGGTTAAAAACTTGACTAGTATCCATGAGGATGCCAGTTCAATCCCTGGCCTTGCTCAGTGGGTTCAGGATCCAGTGTTGCTGTGAGCTGTGGCCACGTTCACAGATGCCGCTTGGATCTGGCGTTGCTGTGGCTGTGTCTGTAGGCCGGTGGGTGCAGCTCCAACTTGACCCCTAGCCTGGGAACGTCCATGGACCACAGGTACAGCACTAAAAAGAAAAAAAAAAAGAGAGAGAGAGTGTGTGTGTGTGTGAGACTTTCACACTGTGGCACAGTGAGTTAATGATGTGGCTTGTCTATGGAAGCACCAGTTCCATCCCAGAACTGCAGCAGTGGGTTAAAGATCCTGTGTTGCTGCCGCTGTGGCATAGGTCGCAGCTTGGGCTCAGATCCAATCCCTGGCCTGGGAGCTTCCAAGGCCCCGGGGACAGCCAAAAAAGAAAAAAAACAAAACCACCCCCCCCAAAGAGTGGGTGTGTGAAGTGTGACTGGCAGAGCGGACTACACTCCCAGGTCCTTGGAAACACATGCCTGGTTAGAAGAACCAACTGGTGAAGCTTGGTGCCGAAGAAGGCTGATCAGCAAAGGGGATCCTGCAAGAGACAGGGCTAGAGAGAGGGAACTGATCATGTGGTTGGCTCATTTCTGGGATCATTGAAGGACCCTAAGCAGGTGGGGGACACAAAGAGACATATATATATATAATATATATTTGTCTTTTTTAGGTTCACACCCACAGCATATGGAGGTTCCCAGGCTAGGGGTTAAATCGGAGCTACAGCTGACTGCCTACACCACAGCCACAGCAACTCGGGATCCAAGCCTCTTCTGTAATCTATACCACAGCTGACAGCAACGCTGGCTCCTTAACCCACTGAGCGAGGCCAGGGATCAAACCCGAGTCCTCATGGATACTAGTTGGGTTCATTAACCGCGGAGCCATGAGGGTAACTCCGAGATTTATATTTGAAGAAGACCATATGGGATGGTGTGTTGAGGAAGGCTAAGGGGTAGCCGGTGGCCATGAGAAGGCCTGTCATCAGGGAGGAATTATAGTACAGAGGAGAGAAAGGTGCAGCCTGGACATGGTGTATAGATGAAGGGAATGGGCTTGGATGTATTTTGGAAGTAGACTTAGTAATTCATTAGCTGCAGAGAGACGGGGTAAGAAAGAAGGGCTCAACTATGATTCCCAAGCTGTGCTGTGAGCAATTGAATGAATGGAGTGTCATTTACTAAGATGAGCAATAATTAAGAAGGAGCGGGGGCGGGGGCAGGGGGTGGCTAATATTAATAGTTCAGTTTTCAGGTTTTTTTTTTTGTCTTTTGTCTTTTAGGGCTGCACCCACTGCATATGGAAGTTCCCAGGCTAGGGGTCGAATTGGAGCTACAGCTGCTGGCCTATACCACAGCCACAGCAACGCCGGATCTGAGCCATATCTGCAACCTATACCACAGCTTACGGCAACGCCGGATCCTTAACCCACTGAGCGAGGCCAGGGATCGAATCCGCAACTTCATGGTTCCTAGTCGGATCCGTTTCCGCTGCGCCATGACGGGAACTGCCAGTTTTCAGTTTGGAACAGGATAAATCTGAGATGCCTAAGAGACACCCCAAAGGAGGCATCAAGTAGAAAGTTCCATAGACTTATCAGGGGAAGGAAGGTGGGGAAGCCTTTGGTCTATAGAAGATACGATGAAAGCCAGGGTAGCATAGTAGCCAGTGAGATTCCTCAAGGAAATAGTAACAAGAGCAGAGGAATGTCAGCTTTTACAGAAGGGATAAGGGGGGAGCTGAGAGAAGAGCCTGAGTCCCTACACATGGAGGAAAACCTGGAGGAGGTGTCAAGGAGACGGGGAGGAAGAGTGTCCCGAGGAGCAGGTGTTCATGTTCAGCTGCTGAAAGGCCAAGGCATAGAAGGAATATCATGTCCACTGATTTTTAATAACATGAGGGGGGGGGTCTCTGGGAACCTGGGCTAGTGTAGCTCCTGTGGGGCAATGGGAGCCCTGACCAGCCTGGAGTGGGCTGAGGAGTGGGGTGGGAGGAGGTGGGGGAGGGGAGAGCCATTAGAAGGATCTAGAAGAGTGAGGGAAAAATCTGATGCAGGAGAGGAAGGTCAGCTGATGATGTGTGGGAGGGGATGAGATCCAGACCCTGGCTTGGGTTCTTCCTTTGGCCCTTCCTGTGGCCCCTTCTCGCCTTAGCACCAGCTCACCTTGGATGGATCCTTCAAGGAGCTCAGATGTCAGCTTCTGGGATATCGGCAACATAACTTTGTCCCCACCCACTCAGAGCATGTTTATATCTAGATTATAGCTTATTATTGTATATTATCAAAAACAGACTGCCCCAGAAATGTCTGTACCCCAGCACTGCCTGGCACATCTATAGCAGCCCCTAATAAGTGGCTTTGAACAGACCGCCAGATGGACGAATGGGTGAAGCGTCAGCATCCAGAAACCCCGAGGTGGAGATGTGAGAAACTTGGCTATTTCTCTCAGGGGCTATTTCTGATTTTTTTTTTTTTTTAGCAGGCGTGGAGTCCTGACAGTTCCCAGACCCTCTCCCATTATCTCTCAAGGAATCCAGCTTCAAGGATCCACCCAAGGTCGATGAAGAAACAGAAATGCAGCCTGAGCCCCTGCTCCCCCCAATCCCTCCACAGGGCAAGGCTGGAGGTCAGAGGGTGGGGAGCAGGACTGGGGTGGGAGTGGGGGGAGGCGCCGGAATTCCTTTGTCCCAGCACTTAGCGGGGATCCTCAGGTATTTTCTAATTAAGATGAGAAGCAGCAGCAGGGGCCCTCTGGAATGTAGGCAGCAGATAAGATCAGCACCCCCTCCCCTCCAGGAAGCTTCCATTCTCTTTCTTCTAGGATGAATAACACATTCTTTCTCAGGAACTACGTTCTGCCCCCGACTCCCTTATTTTATTTTATTTTAGTCCCTTTAGGGCTGAACCCACATCACGTGGAAGTTCCCAGGCCAGAGGTCAAATCAGAGCTGCATCTGCCAGCCTGCACCACAGCCACAGCAATGCCAGATCCTCAACCCACTGAGCAAGGCCAGGGATGGAACCTGCATCCTCATGGATATACAAGTCTGGCTCTTCACCGCTGAGCCACAGCGAGAACTCCCTCTGCCCTCCCTTAAGTCCCCGAAATTTATCTTCTTTCCTGGGGGAAGGACTGTCTGCTGTCTGCCCCAGTGCTTTCCATGCCGCTGCTTCAGCCCTTGCTCCATCTTTGGTCTCTCTGCATCCCTTTTGTCATCCTCATCTGATTCCAGGGCCTCCTCAGAACCTGGAGGGGGATGTCTCACTTTAATCATCACAGGGACATCTCTAGAGTTAGGGCTGGGTCATTGACCCCTGCTGTGGGCTCCTCTGCCCTCTCTCTCCTGGGGCAGTAGGGCAGGGGACAACCTTGAACGAATACAACTTTCATTCCCATAATCAATTCTAGTCAACAGGCACTTCAGGTACTAAAAAGTAATCTTGACGAGTGGTCCTGATGAGACGGCACCAGTATCGGGTGCCAGACTTATGAGGACGGAGGTGTCATGGGGTTCCCGTTGTAGCTCAGCGGGGTAAGAACCCAACAGAGTGTCCGTGAGGATGCGGGTGTGATCCCTGGCCTCGCTCAGGTGTGTCCGGGATCCGGCGTTGCTGTGAGCTGTGGTGTAGGTTGCAGACGCGGCTTGGACCCCACGTTGCTGTGGCTGTGGTGTAGGCAGCTGCAGCTCCGATTGGATTCGCCCCCCAGCTGGGGAACTTCCAGATGCCTCGGGTGCAGCTGTGAAAAAAACAAAAACCAAAAAAACAAATAAGGTGTCCCTACTGCTGAGTCCTGGGGGAGGTGTGGGGTGTAGGAACTGGAAGAGCAGCAGGAAATAGAGGAGCGGGCAGGGGCAGCTGAAGAAACATTGTCTAGGAACAAAGGGTTTAGAGAAGGAGGAGCCGGGAGGGCTAATCAGGGAGACAAATACAGGGTGATGGCAGAGATGAAGGCAGGAACCAGCAGGTGGAGGCCGGATTTTATGCTCTCAACAATGGGACCATGGAAGGTGTTTGTTGGTGGAGGGAGTGGGGATAGGTGACAATTCCAGAAGCACAGTGTGGACCCTTGATCAGGGTGAGAGGTGGGGGGCCCATGGTCTCTGCATTTCCCACGCCCCTCACCCTCTGCTGTGGCCACTGTCTCAGCAGGCCCAGAAGCGCCTGGAGTGAGGACTGAGGGAGCCGGGAGAGACCTGGCTCCCCCATTTCCCAATCCAAGGCTTCTCCGGATTTGGGGCCACATCTGGCCAGTGGTTCTGTCCACAGTGGAGCATGGATGACAAAGCCTTCCCTGCCTCCTGCGGGCACAGGACAGGGTCAACTGCTCCGGACCAGAGGGCCTGGCACCGAACAGGGAAGGGTTCAGTTCATTGGTACCACTGGCTTTTGCACGCTCTGGCCTCAGCCCAAAGGGGAGGTGGGAGTGGAGAAGGGGAGGGCAGGAGTTCCCGTTGTGGCTCAGTGGGTTAAGAACCTGAATAATATCGGAGTTCCCGTCCTGGCGCAGTGGTTAACGAATCCGACTAGGAACCATGAGGTTGCAGGTTCGATCCCTGCCCTTGCTCAGTGGGTTAACGATCCGGCGTTGCCGTGAGCTGTGGTGTAGGTTGCAGACGCGGCTTGGATCCCGTGTTGCTGTGGCTCTGGTGTAGGCCGGTGGCTACAGCTCCGATTAGACCCCTAGCCTGGGAACCTCCATATGCTGCGGGAGCGGCCCAAGAAATAGCAACAACAACAACAAAAAAGACAAAAGACAAAAAAAAAAAAAGAACCTGAATAATATCCATGAGGATTCCAGTTCCATCCCCGGCCTCGCTCAGTGGGTTAAGAATCTAGCGTTGCCATGAGCTGTGGTGTCCTTCATAGATGCAGCTCGGATCTGGCGTTGCTGTGGCTGTTGCATAGACTGGCAGCTACAGCTCTGATTTGACCCCTAGTCTGGAAACTGCCGTATGCTGCTGGTGCAGCCCTAAAAAGAAAAAAAAAAAGAAAAAGGAAAAAAAGAGAGAAAAAGAAAAAGGAGAAAGAAGCAGAGGGCAGAAGTTCAAGAGCAAGGGGATGGTTTGGAGCAAGCTCACTGGGTCCAGGGGTGGGGGGTGCATCCCAAAGGCTCAGTCCACCCCCTCAGGCTCCCCAGAGTGAGTGTCTCCTTTCTCTCTTGTGACCCCCAGGCCAGGCCTTACTGGTCCTCAGAAGTCAATCCTCAGAACTGTTCCCTGGAATATAGATCCTGGGGCTGGAGAAGGTCTGTCCCGAGACAGGGAATGGAGGTGATGAGGATGGTTCTTGTGCGGCATCGTCTGGGCTCTGTCCGGGGAGGTGTTTCTGGGAAGCTGGGCCCGGGCCCTTTGCAGCTGCTATTATGGGGAGGGAGACAACACCTAGCATGCGTGCCCGGATCCCAGATCCTTGAGGTTTTTTTGTTTTGTTTTGTACTGTTTGCCTTTTAGGGCCGCACCTGCGGCCTATGGACGTTCCTAGGCTCGGGGTGAAATTGGAACTGCATCTGCAGCCTACCCCACAGCTCATGGCAACGCCGGATCTTTCACCCACTGAGCGAGGCTAGGTAGGGAGCGAACTCGCCTCCTCATGGATACTAGTCTGGTTCATAACCCACTGAGCCACAGTGGGAATTCCCACAGACCCTTGGGTTTTTGTTCATCCCTCTCCTTGTCCCTGGGGAGGCCACCCGCCTTTTTTCAGGCCATGAGCCCCTTCTCTGGCCCCCTGCCCAATGCCCAAACCCCAGGCTGCCTCACTGCGGGGAGGATGAGGCGGGCAGCTGGCCGGACTGTGGGAGAGCACCTCACACAGCCCTTCGTGGGAACGGAGGCCCGCCTCCTGGGCTACCCAGGCTTGGCTCCTCGGGGAGGTACAAAGACCAGTCTGGTGTCTCGTCTCCTGAATGACAGGCCTTTAGCTATTTGACGTCATAGAGAGTAGAAGGGAACTCAGAGGAGATGGAAGGTTTTGTCAGGGAGGAAAATGGCCCGGAGGGGAAAGAGGTGTATTAGCGTTGCCGGGTGAGTCAGCCTGACGCAACCCAGGTCTCCTGACACTGCCCAGGGCGCCCTTCTTCCCTCCCCAGCTTCTCTTTCTCCAGGTCAAACGTGCCTCTCCTTTGAGATCTTACTTTGATCTGCTTGGTACAATTTCACTTTTATATGTATGTGCACGTTCTATTTTTATTTTGTTTTATTTTTTGTCTTTTTAGGGCCACGCCTGTGGCATCTGGAGGTTCTCAGGCTAGAGGTGGAGACAGAGCTACAGCTGCCCGCCTACACCACAGCCACAGCAACGCCAGATCCGAGCCGAATCTGTGACCTACACTGCAGCTCACAGCAATTCAGGATCCTTAACCCATTGAACACAGCCAGGGATTGAACCCGTGTCGTCATGGATTCTAGTTGGGTTCATTACTCTGAGCCATGATGGGAACTCCTGTATGTGCACAGGATGTGTTCAATCCCTGGCCTCGCTCGCTGGGTTAAGGATCCGGTGTTGCAGCAAGCTGCACAGATGCCGCTTAGATCCAATGTTGCCATGGTTGTGGTGTAGGCTGGCAGCTGCGGCTCAGATTTGACCCCTAGCCTGGAAACTTCCATATGCCACTTGTGTGCTGTGAAAAGAAGACAAAAACAAAAACAAAACAAAACCCCTTAAACCTGGATTGATATCACAAGTTCACAATCCCTGAACCCAACCGAGAGGTCCAGATGGCTCTTGGGATTCAGAATCTTTTAGATTTTAGAAAGGGAACGTACTATGTATAATGTACAAGTAAAAGCACAGCGGGGTTTGACTTGGCACCTGAAACCATGGAATCAGACCCTTTATTATTTCTGCAGGGAGACGTACACCCATTCCCCCCTAGGTGGGGTATATGAAACCTAGAAGCAGCCTCATGTCAGGTTTTGCAGGTAAGTGAATTAATTACAAAGACCTCTGAGTTCCCACTGTGGCTCAGAGGGTTAAGAACCTGACATAGTCTCCATGAGGATGTGGGTTGGATCCCTGGCCTCGCTCAGTGGGTTAAGGATTTGGTGTTGTTGCACCTGTGGTGTAGGTCACAAATGCAGCTCAGATTCAGTCCCTGGCCTGGGAACTTCCATATGCTGTGGGTGTGCCCATTTGAAAAAAAAAAAGAGGAGTTCCCGTCGTGGCGCAGTGGTTAACGAATCCGACTAGGAACCATGAGGTTGCGGGTTTGGTCCCCGCCCTTGCTCAGTGGGTTAAGGGTCCGGCGTTGCGGTGAGCTGTGGTGTAGATCGCAGACGCGGCTCGGATCCCTCGTTGCTGTGGGTCTGGCATAGGCCGGTGGCTACAGCTCCGACTTGACCCCAGCCTGGGAACCTCCATATGCCGCAGGAGCAGCCCAAGAAATAGCAAAAAGACAAAAAAAAAAAAAAAAGAAAGAGGAGTTCCCATTGTGGCATAGCAGAAAGGAGTCTGACTAGCATCCATGAGGATGCAGGTTCAATCCCTGGCCTTGCTCAGTGGGTTAAAGATCTGGCGTTGCCTTGAGCTCTGGTGTAGGTCACAGACCTGTCTCAGATCTGGCGTTGCTGTGACGTAGGCCAATCAGTGGCCACAGCTCTGATTGGATCCCTAGCCTAGGAACTTCCGTATGCTGTGGGTGCACCCCTAAAAAAAATAGGAAAAAAAAAAAAGAACTTCTGGTCCTCAGAGTTTTCTGGAGTTTGGAATTGTTGGATAAGGGATTGGACATCATGCTATTATCTTTAAGGATGATTGTACAATACTTGGTGGGAACTTGAACAAGCCAAAGAACTTGGGGTGGGGTGGAGTGGGGTGATAGTTACCTGAAGGTGGTTGGCACATGACAGCTCCAGGGGACCCCAGGAAGGTTTTGCTTTTTTTTTTTTTTTCAGTTTCCTCCAAGGCCTATGGACATTCCCGGGCCAGGGGTCAAACCTGCACTGCAGCTGTGACCTGCACCTGCACTGCAGCTGTGACCTGCACCTGCACCACAGCTGTGACAATGCCGTATCCTTAACCCACTGAGCCACAGGGGCTCAGGAAGGCTTTGCTTTGATCAGGGCTGTCACCATCCAGCCACCCTTAACTCTGCCAACAAAGGGATCTGAGAGCTCTGAAGAGCAGAGTGTGGCTGAGCCTGGTGCAGGGTGGGCAGCAGACCTTTAAGATCCTGGCTGGGCAGAGCCATGGTCGGCAGGCAGGATGTCACCTCCCCAGGGTAACGCCTCCTAGGATGCTGGGGAGTTGGCATCCTAGATGGTAGCTGCAGGGATAAGCCCCTTTTGTCTGTGCTTTTGGCTTGGCTCAGCCCTGCCCTATGCTTCGCTGCTCCTGCCAGCCCCAGGTTATCTCCCTGGTGCTTGCCTGCCTGCCTGAGACCTGGCATTTGCTTACCCATGTTCTCTTGCCATCGCTACAACCAAGAGTAGCTTCGGGTTTTCTGGGACCCCAGGAGCATGTATTTATTGAATAGCTACCATGTGCAAGTCACAAGGTTGACCTTGGGGACTGTCTCCTCATTATTCTCTCATCTGGAAGGCACACCTCTTCCAGAGCACGAGCCCTAGCATCCTTCAGATTCCACTTGGTCATGAATCACAATCACCATCCTTCTTCCCAAGGCCTGTAGCCTGTAGCGTTTATTGCCCTCCCATTCCTTGGCTCTGAATTCAGCTCATGACCTTTCTTGTATCTTGTCTCACGCTTTGGTGCTTGAATTTTTATTTGAATGCTCTGTCTTTCGAATCAGTTAGGGCTAAGGTCTTGACCTGGGTTCAAGCTATCCCCAAAGTAGGCACCCGTCCCTCCTTCCTTAAACACGTGTGGAATGCAGAAGTGACCCCAGGGGAGGAAGGCAAAGCCCAGCAAAGGAGAGGTGGAAAATGGTGCCTGGGGCCCTCAAAACATTTGCACAGAGCATTCCTAAACTGACAGCAAGATTTATAGTGTTAGCACCTTCCCATTACAAAGGCTGTTTTCATGACTGGGGGAGGCTGTGTGATTTCTGTACCTGGAAATTTCAAAAAATGGTAACAACTGCCTTGCATGGGCTCATTACACGTGCTCTGTAGTCACTCAGTAGCTTTTTTAACATAGAGGATTTTCCTCGGGCTAGAATGGCTCAGGTCGGGACCTCTTGGAAAGCCTTTGGAGTTTCCTAACAGTGTGTGGCTGCGAAGTGGGGCCACAGACTGAAGAAGTTCAATGATTTCCTGCTGGGTTCTGTTTCTTAGTACAAAGAGGAGCTACAAAGAGAGAAAAGTACTAGCTTAAAACTCCCTCTACTCTCCGTATTACTCCTTCTCTTGAGTGTTCTGCTTGTAGCGTCCCATACTGGTAGGCTATTCGCTTATTTATTTGTTCATTCATTCACTCATTCATTCAAAGTCTAGTGAGAGCCCATTGCTAAATTAAGGAATTTTACTAGCCAGAAATAAACCACTGGTAGCTTGAAACTGACCAGGGTGGGAGTATTTACACCATGGGAATTGGTAAGTGCTACAGGTTAGGGGTATTTTATTTGTCTCCAAAATAAAAACAAAAACACTCCAACATTTATTGGCAATTTATCACATGCCAGAACTGTGCTGAGTTCCAGCAGCAGAAGAATGAACAGGACAGCTTGGTCTCTGCCCACAGGGAGTTTTCAGTGTAGAACTTCACCGTGCAGTATAGTAGTCTTTAGCTACTAGCCACCACTGTGGCTACTTAAATTTAAATTCATTGGAATTAAATAAAATAATAATTTCCTGGGCATTCCTGTTGTGGCTCAGCAGAAACAAATCCGACTAGTATCCATGAGGATAAGGGTTCGATCCCTGGCCTTGCTCAGTGAGTTAAGGATCAGGCATTGCTGTGAGCTGTGGTGTAGGTCGAAGATGAGGCTCAGATCTGGCGTTGCTGTGGCTGTGGTGTTGGCTGGCAGCTTCAGGTCTGATTCGACCCCTAGGCTGGGAACTTCCATATGCCACAGGTGTGGCCTTAAGAAAAGCAGAAAAAAAAGCAAAAAACCACAAAAATTTCCTCAGTCACTAGCTATATTTAGCTATATTTCAAGTGCTCAGTAGCCTCTGTGGTTCTTGGCTATCATTGGACAACACAGATGCAGTTAACTTCCATGAGTGCAGAAAATTCTCTTGGATGCTGTCTAGAGGCAGGAGAAGGAGGAAGAGGAGTGGGGAAGGCAGATGGGTCACATATCCGGACCCAGGGAAAACCTTCGAAATGGCAGAACCAAGAGCTCTAGACTGTGGCTTTTAAGCTTTTTTGATGAAAATCCCTTTTAAGACATACAAAGGATCTCTCTCTCTCTCCCCACACATATATCAAGACTTTCATGAAACAGGAGTTCCTTTTGTGGCTCAGCCAGTTAAAAACCCTACATAGGAGTTCCCGTCGTGGCGCAGTGGTTGGCGAATCCTACTAGGAACCATGAGGTGGCAGGTTCGGTCCCTGCCCTTGCTCAGTGGGTTGACGATCCAGCGTTGCCGTGAGCTGTGGTGTAGGTTGCAGACGCGGCTCGGATCCCGCGTTGCTGTGGCTCTGGCGTAGGCCGGTGGCTACAGCTCCGATTCGACCCCTAGCCTGGGAACCTCCATATGCCGAGGGAGCGGCCCAAGAAATAGCAGCAGCAACAACAACAACAACAACAACAACAAAAACAAAAACAAACAAAAAAAAACCCTACATAGTTTCCGTGAGGATGCTGTTTTGATCCCTGGCCTCCATCAGTGGGTTAAGGATCCAGTATTGCTGCAAGTTGCAGCACAGGCCACAGATGCAGCTCAGATTGGTGTTGCCATGGTGGTGGCATAGGCTGGCAGCTGCAGCTCGGATCTGACCCCTAGCGAGAGAACTTCCATATGCTGCAGGTGCGGCCCTAAAAAGAAAAAAAAAAAAAAAAGAGTTTCATGAAACAGTATAATAGTATTCAGCCTTACCACATGGGATGCACTCTGATTTAGTTTATTTAACCCTGTTCTTTTCATTTTATTATTTTATTTTTTTGTCTTTTTAGGGCCACACCCATGGCATCAAGATCCCAGGCTTGGGGTCAAATCGGAGCTACAGCTGCTGGCCTATACCACAGCCACAGCAACATGGGATCCAGGCCACATCTGCAACCTACACCACAATTCATGGCAATGCCAGATCCTTAACCCACTGATTGAGGCCAGGGATCAAACCCGAACACTCATGGGTTTGTTACCACTGAGCCATGCCGGGAACTCCTTTATTAATTTTTTTTAATTTAAAAAAAGTAAATTTTTTTTTTTCTTTTTTGGCTGTCCTGAGGCATATGGAGTACCCAGGCCAGGGATCAGATTCAAACCACAGTTGTGACCTATGCCACAGTTGTGGCAATGCCGGATTCTTAAACTACTGTGCTGGCCCTGGATTGAACCTGTGTCCCAGTGCTGCAGAGATGCCACCTCTCCAGGTGTGCCACATTGGGAATGCCTATTCATTTTACTTAAAAAATATATTTATACACTGGTTAGTCCACTCTTCTGCTCATATCCCCTGAAAAATACTGCTTTAGACAATAGGGGATGTAGGACAGGGTGAAGGGTTAGAGAAGAGTGAGAAAGACTTCTTGGAAGGGACCACAGTGGCTTTTGGAAGAAGAGAAAAAGGAATACGTCTCAAAGGAAATTAACTTGGGGTGGAGGACACGGGCCACAGGGGACTGAAATTCACTCCCCACACCTAGGTGGCACCAAAGCCTCTCCCCTCCACTGACACCTCCCCCCCTCCCCGCTCCCAAGCCCTTTCATCTGGCCTTGAGTGTAAATCATTAGCTCTGGCAGGGGACACAAAGCAGGACCACAGTGCTAACACAGGTATGTGTGGGAAGGGCCTGGAAGAAACTCAACAATGCAAATGAATGTTTTTAGATCCTGAGGGGTTGGGTGATGGAGAAAGGTCAGCTCATTTGGCAGGGGCCCACTTGACCCCATTGCCTGGGGTGGGGTCGGGGAGAACTCTGCTTTTGGCTCCGGGCCACTGCAACACCTGGGAATCCCAAGAAGTTTTCCCTAAATCCCTTTTGCTGCAGCACCAGCCACTTCATCATGTTCTGATCAGGGTCTCTGGGAGAAACAGCTTCCCGAGTCCTGAGACTCACTACATCCATTCATTTATTCAACGTCCTTGAGATGTTTCTGTGTAGAGCGGTGCTTCCTTGGCTCAGCCTCAGGCAGGTGGGCCAGACAAGCGGTGCAGCTAAATCTGTGTGCAGTGCTAAGGGCTCCCTCTCATAGGTTAGGAGATTAATACCGGAGTTCCCTGATGGCACAGAGGGTTAAGGACCTTGCATTGTCCCTCCTGTGGCTGGGGTTCAATCCCTGGCTTGGGAACTTCTGCATGCCCCCCAGCTTGATTAAAAAAAAAAAAAATCACAGATGAAATCTCACAGAGGAGGGAGTTTTAAAATTATTTATTTATTTTGCTTTTAAGGGCCACATGTGTGGCATAGGGAGGTTCCCAGGCTAGGGGTCCAATTGGAGCTGCAGCTGCCGACCTACAACAAGCCACAGCCACAGCAATGCCAGATTGGAGCCATATCTGCAACCTACCATGGCAGCTCACAGCCACACTGAATCCTTAATCCACTGAGTGAGGCCAGGGATCCAACCCATATCCTCATGGATACTCATCAGATTTGTTTCTGCTGGGCTACAACAGGAGCTTCTGGCTTTTTTTTTTTTTTTTTTTTTCCCAATAGCCCTACCCATGGAAGTTCCTGAGCCAGGGATTGAATCTAAGCTGCTGCCAGATACTTTAACCCATTGTGCCCGGTGTGGAATCGAACGTGTGCCTTGGCAGTGACTCAGGCTGCTGCAGTGACCCAAGCCACTATAGGCAGATTCTTAAGCCGCTGTGCCACAGCAGAAACCCCAGGCTATTTAAAAAAAAAAAAAACATTGGAGTACAGTTAATTTACAAAATTGTGTTAGTTTCAGGTGTACAGCAAGGTGATTCAGTGATTCAGGTATACATATAATTTAAAAAAATTTTGGAGTTCCCGTCATGGTGCAGTGGAAACGAATCTGACTAGGAACCATGAGGTTGCCAGTTCCATCCCTGGCCTCGCTCAGTGGGTTAAGGATCTGGCGTTGCCATGAGCTATGGTATAGGTCACAGATGCGGCTCAGATCCTGCGTTGCTGTGGCTGTGGTGTAGGCTGGCAGCTGAAGCTCCGAGTGGACCCCTAGCCTGGGAATCTTCATATGTCACGGGTGTGGCCCTAAAAAGCAAAAATAAATAAATAAATAAAGTTTTTTTTTTTTTTTTTCCAGGTACTTGCAAGGCTATCTTAAAGTCTTCACACAGAGGTCAGATGTCAGGAGGGCCACAAAGATTCCTCCTCTGAGAGGCCAACTCTGGAGCCTTCACTTATTCAGCCCAATTGCTGGCCACCTATTCTGCACACTGTGCTAGGTGCTGGGGTCACGTCTGAGGACAAAGCAGACCCAAATCCCCAATCTCCTGGAGCTGAGACATGGGTGGAAGTGGGGAGGAATGGAAGGACAGGCACCGGCAGGCCTGTACCTCTAGCACAGCAGACGGTGTGGAGCTATAAAGGACTTCATGACTCACCTGAATTAAGATAATCCTTATACCAACACTTAAAGTGGTTAGGGCAGGCCAGATCACCGTCTTACACCTGATAAATGTGTGCTCGAGAAAGCAGTATCTTTATTGCACTCATGAAAAAACTAAGGCCCAGAGGGTGGCAGACTCAAGCTCATGGAAGTAGCGACAGGGCTGGGACAAGGCCTCGGAGTTTACTTATTTAATTTTTTTTTGTCTTTTTAGGGCTGCACCTGAGGCATATGGAGGTTCCAAGGCTAGGGGTCCAATCAGAGCTATGGCTGCTGCCCTACACCACAGCCACAGCAACGCAGGATCTGAGCCACATCTGTGACCTACACCATAGTTCGCGGCAACGCTGGAGCCTTAACCCACTGAGTGAGGCCAGGGATTGAACTTGTGTCCTCATGGATGCTAGTCAGATGGGTTTCCTCTGAGCCATGACGGGAACTCCTGGATTTGGGGTTTAGAGCTTCCCAACTTTCACTCTCTGGTGGGTCACCCAGTCCGAGTGGGGCCAGAGTGTCCCTCAGTTTACCCTGCTTCACCAAGGAGAGGCACCTGGGCCCGGGTGAGGGTAAGGGGACTTGCTGGGTGGCAGTGGGGGTGTCTGGGCACCACTTTCTCATTCCCAGTGACCAGTGGGCATAACCAGCTTGTGACAGGCCTTCCAGAGAGGGAAGGCACAGGTGCAGTCGTGGAAACTGGGAAAATGACATAGGGATTCTGGTACTCTACTGCTTATGATAATATCAAGACTTACACAGCACTTAGCACTTACTGTGGGCTAGACTAAAAAGTTAAAAAAAAAAAAAAAAAGGCTTTACACGTGGAGTTCCTATCGTGGCTCAGTGGTTAACGAATCCGACTAGGAAGCATGAGGTTGCAGGTTTGATCCCTGGCCTTGCTCAGTGGGTTAAGGATCCGGTATTGCCGTGAGTTGCGGTGTAGGTCGCAGACGCAGCTCGGATCCTGAGTTGCTGTGGCTGTGGCGTAGGCCGGTGGCTACAGCTCGGTCCGATTCGACCCCTAGCCTGGGAACCTCTGCCGAGGGAGCAAAAAAGACAAAAACAAACAAACAAACAAACAAAAACTTTACATGTGTTAATTCAGGTAAACCCCCTCCCCCAGCACGCACTATTAAAGTCCCCCTTTTTTTTGCTTTTAAGGGCCGGATCCGAGGCATATGGAAGTTGCCAGGCTAGGGGTCTAACCCGAGCTACAGCCGCCAGCCTACACCACAGCCACAGCAGCGCAGGATCTGAGCCGTGTCTGGGACCTACACCACAGCTCACCGCAACACCAGATCCTTAACCCACTGAGTGAGGCCAGTGAACCCAAAACCTCATGGTTCCTCCTTAGACCATGGGAACTCCAAGATAAAGTCCTTATTTTAGGAACAAAGATTAAAGACCCTATTTTAGGAACAGGGAAACTAAGGCATTGATAGGTAAAGAACCTGCCCAGAGTCACCCAGCCTGTGAATAGTTCTCCTGGGGTTTCAAGCTTCGTAGACCAGCGAGAAGGCTGCTTCTGGGTCCCTTGGTCTTTCTGTCCCATCTCCCTAGGTTGGCACCTGCAGAGCGCTGCTCAAACATGACCGCAGCAAGGCCTCCCCCGAGGCCGCAGTGCTCGTGGGCGGGGCTGAGGGGCAAAAAGGAACTGGAAGAACAAAAGGAAGCTTTGTGTCGGGGTGGGAGTCCCCTTAGAGCTGCAGCCAAGGTGGGAACGCAGGGGGGTGCAGGGAGGGACGGAGAGAAGGCGCCAGAGCCCAGGACTGCGAGGATCGCGGGGTATGGGGACTGGTGGGCGACGAGAGGGACCCTAGATCTTAAAAATTCTTAAAGGACTCTCTGGAGCGGGCGGGGGCCGGTAGCCGTTTCTTGGCTCGGCCGAACCCTAGTCTCGGCTCCTTTCCCGAGCAATCCGCGTCGGGAAGCCGCATTCCGGCGGCCCGCTGCCTTTTCTCTGCCTTCCCCGGGGCCCTGGTGCCCCTCACCCCGAGTAGAGTCAGCGGCGGGCGCCTGGGTGTCCCCAGCTCCGAGGGCTCAGGGCTGCCCTCCTGTCCCACGGCCCCAACCCAGTCTGGGTTCGCACCCCTGGGCTGGGCTTCCCGCGCCCTCTGACCGCCACTTCCCCAACGTCCCCCAGCTGGGAGAGTCTCCTGGTTTCCAGTTTGTCCTGGGATTCCTGGGAGCACAGGGTGATTCCCGGAGCACCTGCAACCAACCTGAGTCTCCTAAGCTAAGATGGGGGAGCATTCTCCTAACACTCAGGGGAAAAATCTTGGGTGTACGTGTGTGGCCCGCCCTATAAATTTAGGGTAAAGATTGACTATTAAAAAGCAATCTTGGAGTTCCCATTGTGGCTCAACGGTTAACAAATCCGACTAGGAACCAAGAGGTTGAGGGTTCCATCCCTGGCCTTGCTTAGTGGGTTAAGGATCCGGCTTTGCTGTGAGCTGTGGTGTAGACCAGGGGCTACAGCTCTGATTTGACCCCTAGCCTGGGAACCTCCATATGCCGCCGGAGCGGCCCTAGGAAAGGCAAAAAGACAAAAAAAAAACAAACCCCAAAAACAAAAAAACAACCTTAGGAGTTCCCGATGTGGCTCAGCAGTAATGAACCCGACTATTTTATCCATGAGGACGTGGGTTTGAACTCTGCTTCGTGGGTTAAGGGTCCATCCAGCTTTGCTGTGGCTGTGGTGTAGCTGCAGCTTTGATACCATCCCTAGCCTGGGTGAATTCCATATGCCACAGGTGCAGCCCTAAAAAGCAAAAAATAAAATAAAAAGCAACCTTAAATGCCTTTGTTTTTTGGAAAAAAATAAATGCAAAACCTTTTATATACCCATTTTTTAAAAAATTAAACCTTTCGACATAATTGTAGACACATGGAGTTGTCAGAAATAACACAGAGAAATCCCATGTACTCTTCACCCAGTTTCCCCCAAGGGTAGCATCTTGCAAAACTATCGTACTTTGTCACAAACAAGATGTTGACATTGATAATGTGAAGACACAAGCCGTTTCCATCACTACAAGGATCTCAGGTGTTGTCCTTGTATGGCCACACTCATTTCCCTCTGGCCCCATTTCCTCCTTAATACCCCCCCCCCCCCGGGGCAGGGGGTGGGGGGCACTCGCTAAGCTGTTCTCCATTTCTGCAATTGTGTCATTTCAAGAATGGAAACCTACAACATGTAACCTTTTGGAACCGGCTTTTCTCACTTAGCATAATTCCCTGAAGACTCATCTGGGCTGTTGCAAAGATCTTCTTTAGAGCTGAGAAGTATCCCACCACATAGATGTGGTACCCCAGTTTAACCATTCACCTGAGAAGGACATCTGTATTGTCTCTAGTTTTTAGCTATTTTGAGAATAAAGTTACTTTTCCTGTACAGGTTCTTGTGTGAAGATAAAGTTTTTATTTCTTTAAGATCAATGCCCAGGAGTGCAAATGCTGAGTTGTAAGCTTAATTTAATTTTATTTTTTTTTTTTGCTTTTTAGGGCTGCACACGTGGCATGAGGAGGTTCCCAGGCCTGGGGTCAAGTTTTAGCTGTAGCTGCCAGCCTACACCACAGCCACAGCAATGCCCGATCTGAGTCATGTCTGTGACCTACACCACAGCTCACGGCATTGCCAGATCCTTAACCCACTGGGCGAGGCCAGGGAGCAAACCTGCGTCCTCACGGATGCTAGTCAAATTCGTTTCCACTGAGCCACAAAGAGAACTCCTAAGCTTAGATTTTTAAGGAACTCACCCAATTGCATTTCAGAGTGGCTGTGCCAACAGCAATGTATGAACGTTCCAGTTTCTCCACATGTGCTCCAGCATTTGGTGATGTCCATTTATTTTTCTCTCTTTCTTTCTTTTTTTTTAACGACTGCCATGTGGCGTGTGGAAATTCCCAGGCTAGAGGTCAAATTGGAGCGGCAGCTGAGGCCTGCACTGCAGCCACAGCAACTCTAGACCCTTAACCCCCTAAGTGACGCCGGGGATTGAACCCGAATCCTCATGGATTCTAATCGGTTCTTAACCCGCTGAGCCACAACGGGAACTCCAACTTTTTACTATTGTACAATGTCTCTATTTCTGGCAGTTTTCTTTGCTGGGAAGTCTACTTTATCTGATATTAATATTGCCACTTCTGCTTTCCCTTGGCTGCTATTTCATGACCAATCTTTTTTTTTTTTTTTCATTCTTTTACTTTCGACCTGCTTATCTCATTGACTTGAAGTGAATCTTTTATAGACACATCTATAAGAGACACCTCAAAGAGGATTTTAATAGACTGCCCACTCATTTTAGAACTGGAATCCTATAACAAGGTGATAACTGCCAAAGATTCCTGTGGGTCGGGCCATCCCGATTATTGTGCTGACCCCGTTGCCTTTTAAGGTAACCAAACCCACCTTGCCTCTGGTGGTCAACTGCAGCCCCTCCCCCTCCAGGCTGGGACCCATCATTGCGATCAAAATCAGGAAGCCCATTTCCATAGCAGCCTGTCCATCTTCATTCCTGCGCATGCAGAGAAAAACCAGCTCAGCCCTTTTTAAGAATGCTGTGCTTCTCTTTCTCAATGCCTCAGTGAAGGGCAGGTCCTCTAGGCTCTCTTGGGGGAATTATTTAGGGGCGAGTGACTGGATTGTACATGATAAATCCGATCCAACATTCCTCTCTCCTTAAGTCTTTGGATTCCTTTCTCTGCATTATGCAATAGGATTTCTCGTATTGCAGCTTCGTTTATGGAACAACACCGCTCTTGAATCCAGCTTTTAACCCATTAACTAAGGAAAGAGATCAAATCATTTCCAGCTGCTGGAGTGAGCACGTCGAGTTTGCAATCTCGGAACTCCTGTACAGAAATTCAGCCCAGGTCTCAAACTGTGTTTCTTCCTTTCTGGTTTAGTGCCTTGAGAATTTTCTCCCACACATATTCCCCAAGTTTGTGTCTATATAAACTGGCAAAATCTCTGCAATTCTTGTGAGTCTCCTTCTCTAGGGTCAGATTTTGGACATGGACCCCTCGGTATGTGTCTGAGGCATCCATTGCACCTTAAGTGCCTCTGGTGAGGCTGTTACAGATTCTCCAAGCAAGACAGGACCAGCCTCATTAGACAGAGAAGGAGGGGCTGCCTCTGCCAGCCAGTGAGATTTAGTGGGGTCTGGACATTTAGCATCCTCATCCCAAGGCCCCTTTGCCCATCCTTAGGATTCTTCCCCAGTCCCTTGGCTTTCCCAGAAGACCTGGCAAGGTTGTGATTTCAATGCATGATGTAATCCAACAACCTGTCGAATCAGGCTTCAGCTGCATCAGCCCTACAGCTCCAGGAGTTGAGATTCATTTAGGACATCTTAGAGAGCAGCTTGGTTCTTTTGAGCCAAATTTTTTTTTTTCTTTTTTTGCTTTTTAGGGCTGCCCCTGCTGCATATGAAAGTTCCCAGGCTAGGGGTCAAATCGAGCTACAGCTGCCGCCTACACCACAGGCACAGCAATGCAGGACCTGAGCCATGTCTTTGATCTATACCATAGCTCACGGCCAGGCCGGATCCTTAACCCGCTGAGTGAGGCTAGGGATCGAACCCACATCCTTATGGATCCTAGTTGGGTTCGTTAACCACTGAGCCACTAAGAGAACTCCCTTGAGTCAAGAATTTAAAATGTTGAGCCTCAGTGGTTAACGAATCTGACTAGGAACCATGAGGTTGTGGGTTTGATCCCCGGCCTCCCTCAGTGGGTTGAGGATCTGGCGTTGCTGTGGCTGTGGTGTAGGCCGGCGGCTACAGCTCCAATTAGACCTCTAGCCTGGGAACCTCCATATGCCTCGGGTGCAGCCCTAGAAAAGACCAAAAAAAAAAAAAATGTTGAGCTTGCTGTTTCTTTTCTTTAAGCTCATTAGTACAGCCAAGGCAGACAGACCACACCAGAGTCCTTGATCTCCTGTTCCCCTCTTGCATCAAGAGGGAAGGCCAGGAGTTCCCCTGTGGTGAAGTGGGTTAAGAGCCTGGTGTTGTCACTGCAGTGGTTCGGGTTGCTGCTGTGACTCGGGTTCCATCCCTGGCCTGGGAATTTCCACATGCCACAGGTGCAGCCACCCCGACCCCCACCAAAAAAAGAGGGAAGGCCATGGTGCCTCTCGATCTTGCCTGCTGTTGGAATCACTTAGGGGCCTGGAGGCCTGCGTCCCAACCTCAGAACTAATGAACTGGAATCTCTAGAGCTGGGACCTGGCAGTGTTTGGAGATCTCACTAGGTTATTCAAATGTGCATCCAGGGCAAAGAACCCCCAGGTTAAGTTGGAACAGGGGAAAGAGCTTGGGATTGGGTATCCGGAGATGTGGTTTCCTTCATTAAGTTTCTCGCTCCGTGGCTTTGGACGAGTCACATGATCCCTGTGAACCTCGGTCTCTACCTCTCTGGGCCAGAGCCAGTAATAACTACTGCCTGTCATACCTCACAGGATTGTAATGAGGATCAAATGCATAAGCGCCTTGGGAACTGTGAGCCGTTGTCCGATGGGAGCGCTAATCATATCAGGTGCGTCATCTCGGGTTTCTTCAATCTGCTTGACTTGGTTGCAAGCACCGCTCGGGCTCTGCCAGGGACTTTCTGCTTCACCCACAGGCAGGTACACATCCCATAATGTTTGTTGGCGTTAGGCTGTTCTCAGGCCTGTCTGCTTGCTGTCCCGTATCAGTCTCTTCTTATGAGGGCTAGATTCCTCCTTCCCCTAATTCCAGCCAGGGCAACCTTTGGCTGGGGCTCATCAGACCCCTGGGGTACCTGTGTGCTCAGGAAGAGCAGATTTAAAGTCTTACTGCTGTAGAGCACAGGGAACTCTGTCCAGTCACGTGTGGTAGACCATGATGGAAGATAGTATGGGAAAGACTGGGTCACTTTGCTGTACAGCCGAAACTGACAGAACATTGTAAATCAGCTATAATAAAAAAAAGTTTTTAAAAATTGTATTTACACGTTTGGAAAATGGTGGGGCAGACAGGACAAGAAAACTACCCAGATTACTTTCCTAAAACAAATCGAGATCATAGAACATAATAAAAGATTATATGAGAAAAAGAATGTGTGTACACACACCCACACACACATATGTATAACTGGGTCACTTTGCTGTACAGCAGAAATTGACAGAACATTCTAAATCAACTATAGTAAAAATTTTTAAAAAAGAAAAGAAACAAATCCTAGAGAGTAAAGCTCAACCTTCTGCCCCAAGGATGCCTCTCCTGTAGACTCCTGTGAAAAGTGAGATCAGGGGACAAAGTAGGGGCTGGAGAGAGATTGGGAGGGAGGAAGTAGGGTCAGTGATTGCTGTGTTTATTCAGGGCAGGTAGGTTTAAGGGTGAGAAGCACCTCATTGGGGCACCTTGCTTTCAGATAGGTTGTTCTCCTCCAGGTAGTAGAACCCAGGTACCCAGAGACAGCAAGGCTCCCTGCCTGCAGAAGCTCCCGGGTGACCTCTTGTGTAACTCAGGATGGGCAGCCCTTGCTCTGCTCACTTGGCAGCCTCTCTGACTCATCTTCCCTGGGGCAGAGTTGGGGGGGGGGCTTCCTTATACCCTTGCGGGCACCTGGCCTGGCTTCCTGTCCTCTGGGCCCCTGAGGGACTCAAATGGTGCTGTCTTTAGCCTTTTCTCCAAGGACCTTCACGCTTTTAGAGATGGCAGGATAAACACACTGTATTTCTTTTTTTTTTTCTTTTTCTTTTTGTCTTTTCTAGGGCCGCACCTGCAGCATACGGGGAGGTTCCCAGGCCAGGGGTCTAATTGGAGCTGTAGCCATCGGCCTATGCCACAGCCACAGCAACGCGGGATCCAAGCCGCTTTTGCAACCCACACCACAGCTCACGACAATGCCAGATCCTTAACCCACTGAGCGAGGCCAGGGATGGAACCTGCAACCTCATGATTCCTAGTCGGATTCGTTAACCACTGAGCCACGACGGGAACTCCCAACACACTGTATTTCTTAAGTAAAAACTCAGTTGTCTGTTTTAATCGAAGATTCATTATCACCTTTTCACTTTCCTGGCTACAGTCCTTGCCTGCTCTATCCTGCCTGTAACACTCATCACCTGCTAACATGCTGCATCCACAGTTATTATCTGTCTCCTGTCCCCAGAGTAGAAAGTCCATGAGGATGGGGCTTTTGCCTGTTTTGTTCACTGGTTTATCCCTAGTGCCTAGAAGAGTGGCTGGTGCATAGTAGGTGCTCGGTAAGAATTTGTTGGGAGAACGAATAAAAATGCACATGCTTTTGACCATTAATGAGGTGGGGGTGATCCCCATTTTTGTTTACCGCAGATATACTTGCAGGGCCTGGCACAAAATAGGCACTTCATAAATATTGGTTAATATGATAGCCTAGAACAACACTTCTAGGAATTTAGCCTATAGATATGATCGCTGAGTGCATATTAATTAGATATTACTTGCATATTAATTCATGTTAATTATAGCCTTTTGGCAAAAATAAAACTGCTGGAGACCAAGACATGGACCATTAGAAGATCTGGGTTAATTAAATGGATACTCCACACATTAGAGTGCCAAACAGCTACTAAAAAGAATGAGATGGAGTTCTTGTGGCTCGGTGGGTTAAGGACCCGACTAGTATCCATGAGGATATGGGTTTGACCCCTGGCTTCGCTCAGTGGGTTAAGGATTTGACGTTGCCCTGAGCTGTGGCGTAGTATGAAAACACAGCTTGGATCTGGTATTGCCATGGCTGTGGTGTCAGCCAGCGCTTGCCGCTCCAATTCAACCCCTAGCCCGGGAACTTCCATATGCTGCAGGGCGGCCCTAAAAGAAAAACCCTAACCCTAACCCTAAAGAAAAAAACGTATGAGATGTATGATATGAGATCAAATATAATAGCCCTTTCCCCACCAAACAAGTTATTTTTGGTTGCTGAGACCGAAAGAGAGAATTGTAGAGGGTCCTTCTAAAATAATCATCCCAACATTATTCCTATACAGATGCAATAAGAAGTTTCATGTAACATATCCTATTTTGTACGATGTTTCTCAAGCTAGATGGATGACAGATAACTAAGGCAAGGGTCAAGAAAGATCTAGGTATCATTTCTCAAATTGGTCTGTGGAACATGATCGGACATTACACAGATCAAGGTTCTGATTTTTAGAAAGAATTTATGGAGTGTAGTAGTTGTCGTTATTGCAGATTAGGCGCAGATGTATGCGATATGAACATTCAGTTGGACAACAGGTAGGAAAAAATGTCATCGAAATTGACACCAAAACAGGAGAGGCGACAGAAATGTGTAAGCATTGCAATCCTGTACTTCCCCACGGTTTCCTTTTAGTACATGAAATATGCAGATGGATTCCAAGTTTACTTGTCTGGGTTAAAAAAAAAAAGGTGGATCTACACATGCTGATTCAGAAAGGTGTCCAAGATATGTGAAATGATGAAAGCGGAGTTTAAGAAATCAAAGTAGAAAACAGTATGATCCCACACGTATAAAATAAAAGGGTTTGCATATATGTATATTTACAATAATCACCTTGGGGGTGATTTTTTTTTTTTTTTTTTTAGGTATGCAACTGCGGCGTATGGAAGTTCCCAGGCTAGGGGTCAAATCAGAGCCGCAGCTGCTGGCCTACCCCACAGCTACAGCAAAACGGCATCTAAGCCCCATCTGCGACCTACATCACAGCTTGTGGCAACTCAAGATCCTTAACCTAGAATGAGGTCAGGCATCAAATCTATATCCTCATGGATACTGGTCGGATTCTTAACCTGTTGAGCCACAATGGGAACTCTCTGCGCATGTTTTTTTTTAATAATTTTTTTAACTTAAAAAGATAAATTATCATCCCAATCAAAAGCCTAAAATTAGTTTCAGACAGCCATTGTTTCACTACTAGATGACACATTTGCAATCAGAAGAATAGGGAGTGCTTTTTTTTTTTTTTAACTTTTTAGGTCTACACTAGCAGCATATGTTGGTTCTTAGGCTAGGGGTCGAATTGGACCTGCAGCTGCCAGCCTCCACCACTGCCACAGCCAAGCAGGATCCAAGCTGTGCCTGCGACCTACACCACAGCTCACGGCAACGCCAGATCCTTAACCCACTGAGCGAGGCCAGGGATCAAACCCGCAACCTCATGGTTACTAGTCAGATTCGTTTCCACTGTGCCACGGCGGGAACTCCGGGCAGGAACTCCGAGAGTGTTCGTTATTACCTAAGTGGAGGCTTACTTAGGGGCACCACTTAGATGGGAACCAGTGGTGTAGATTATTCCTTCCCCTGCAAAGATTGCATTCAATCCAATTCTAGCCAGACCTCTAGCACCCTGCAAATCACATCCTGATTCCCAATGAAGTGAATGGGCAGAGCATAGGGACCACTGGTTTGGGGGCTGAATGTGGAAAGAGGCCCTGGGCTGCAGAGTGGCAGGGAGGCAGAGAGCCAGCTGTGTGCTCAGATCTCCTCCTTTCCTTTGCCCTCTGGCTTTGGCTCCGCTTTCTCCTGAGGCTCAGATTTCTTCTAAAGAGGACGTTGTGATCACCAGTTTTATTTAAGGCTAAGACTCCCCAAATCTATTGTATTTTCCCCACTGCATTTATGGCTCCCTCCTATTTCTCTGAGGTGTTTCCAAGAACTCAGATCCTTCCTCTGCCCACGCTCTCACCCACACCCAAAGGAAACCCCTGGGCTCAGAGGTGACTTCTGCCTGATCAAAGCAAGGGCTACGGGGTCAGAGCATTTATACGCGCGGCGTATGCAAACAGCCAAGGAAGATAGAACTACAAAGCGGTATGCAATGACATCTGAACTTTTATTGGCCTCCTGCTCCCCAGGGCACCCTGCTTCTGCTGCCTCAGTGCCTCAGAACTTTGGTGTCTGAGGTCTCAGACACCACTTTGCCATCCACGAGCCTGAGGGTGGTGGTTTTCTGAATCGTCTGCCTGGAGTTGCTGCTGTCCAGAGCGTCGCCAAGACTGTAACAGAAGACCAAGCCTCGGTTAAAAACAGCCCCGCAGAGAAAAGGGAAACAAGAAAAGTGGAGAAAAAAAGCCTCCTGATCCCCACCTGTATTTCCAAACTCCCCTTGGCCGCTTCCTCCATAAGTCAAAGACCAAAGTCCCCTTGTGCTCTAAGAAAGGCTAGGGGCAATACTTAGTCCATTCTCTTCTCTGGGAGGGAGCTTCTCTAACTGTTACTCCCCTGAGAGCCTGCGACATACACAGAACCCCAGCCCAGGGCTCACTGGATCCCAATGAACCTGCCTATGGGAGGCTTAGGAAAGCTTAGGCTTTGGGGAGAAGTGGTGGCTTGACCCTGGCTTCTACAAGCGGGGGAGACCAGCTCTACTCACTTGAAGTCCTCGCCATCTTCCAGGAGGCGGCGGTAGGTGTTGATCTCAGCCTCCAGCTTGACCTTGATGTTCAGCAGGGCCTCGTACTCCTGGGTCTGGCGTTGCCCCTCTGCCCGGGTCTGAGCCAGCTCTGACTCCAGGTGCAGGAGGACCCCGTTGAGCTGCTCCATCTGCAGGGCGTAGCGGGCCTCCACCTCCCTCAGGCTGTTCTCCAAGGTGGCCTTCTGCAGGGGCACAGGGAGGGGGGTCAGGTGAGACAGAGCAGAGGAAGAATCTCTGCCACTTGCAGCACGCTTTGAAATTTGGAGCACCTAGTGTGTGCCAGGGACGAGGGTGGAGGGCAGGAGCAGGGGGACATGACATGAGAAACAATTCTGAGCCAAAGGAGATGGTGGAAGGGGAGGATTGGGGCTGAGACAGGATTGGGTGACAGCGGTCAGGACCAAGGGTGGTGGGGACAGATGGACTGAGTGAGGGCTCTCACCAGATTTCTCATGGAGTCCAGGTCGATCTCCAGGGACTGGACGGTCCGTCTCAGCTCCGTGAGTGTCATCTCAGCAGCTCCAATCTCAGCCGACTGTGAGGTGACCACTGAGGTGCTCTCCTCAATCTGCAGGGTGGACATGGTGCTCAGGTCCCTCCTCTGTCCTCCTCCCTCCCGCCCCCTCCTGCCTCTGTGCCTCGCTGGGCATCCATCCCTTCCTTTCACGCACCTGCTGGGACCAGTACTTGTCCAGCTCCTCTCGGTTCTTCTGAGCCAGCTCATCATACTGGGCCCGGATGTCTGCCATGATCTTGCTGAGGTCCTGAGGTTTGGGGGCATCCAACTCCACGGTCAACCCAGAGTTGGCAATCTGGTTTTGTAGACCCTTTACTTCCTAAAGGAGAGAAGGACGGAAGTGAGGAGGGGCTCAGGGTCAGAGATCCAGGAAGACTCTTCATCCGGGGCTGCCTCTTCCAGGAAGTCTACAGGGCTGACCAGACAACAAAGCAGAGGATGCCCTTGACTTTGCTCTCTGGGCAATGCCAGTTATGGGCCTTCTGCTCGAGATGGGTAAATATCACCTGTCCTGCCCATACCTGTCAATCACAAATCAATCACAAGTGGTTTCTCTTGCCTCCCTTCGCCCTGTTCCTCCATCTACAGACCTGCTCCTTGTATCTTTCTCCATCACTGCTTGCTTTTACTGCTCCTGTTTCCACCCTTCCCGCTGCACCACAAGGGAACTCCTCATCCATATCCTTTTGACCTCACCACACTCAGGTGGGCCACTGAGCATGGCAAGAATCTGATGGAGAAGTGCTCAGGCTGGTAGTTCTAACTAAGAATCCTTGCAGGGACCCTGCTCCCTCTACTCCCCGACCCAGACTTGTCTGTGGCCCCTGCTTGCCTCCTCGTGGTTCTTCTTCATGAAGAGCAGCTCCTCCTTGAGAGCCTCGATCTCTGTCTCCAGCTGCAGGCGAGTGACATTGGTGTCATCAATGACCTTGCGGAGCCCGTGGATGTCGCTCTCCACAGACTGGCGCATGGCCAGCTCCGTCTCATACCTGTGGGAGTGGAGGTGATGAGAAGGGCCTCGTCTCTGATCCAGAACCTTCTCAACCCAGGCCACCTCCTAAGAGCAGCCGCATGACCACTGCAAACCAGCCACCTGGCTCAGGAATCAGGCGATCACAATCCTCAGAGCACCGTTCCTGGCACTTGGGTATGAAAACTGGGGCTCATGAATAAGTGAACTGATGGAGCCTTACTCTCACTCATCCAGCTCCACCTACAGCTGCACAAGATCCCACTGTGAACCCCACCTGATCACAGCCCCCAGTCCCCCATCCTTACTTGACTCTGAAGTCATCAGCAGCGAGACGGGCATTGTCAATCTGCAGAACGATGCGGGCGTTGTCCACAGAACTTGCAAAGATCTGGGGGGATGGACAGAGAGGTTGCTCGGTGAGTGGGAAGTTGATGGGGAGGGCTGAGTACGTTGGGAGGTGTCATGCGTCTCAGTAAAACAACCTTCCTGGTCCCCGGGTAACCAGAGGCTCTCCTTGTATACCTCTCCTCTTCCACCTGTGCCCCCTCACACTGTCCCCTCCTTTCCTGGAGTCCCAAATCCCAGCGTTTCCCACCTCCTGCTGCCCTTCCTTTCCAGGCCTCCACTGGCTGGCCTGCCCAGAAACGAGCAGCTGCTAAAAAGCCCGCTCCTGGCCTTCTCCTGGCCTTTCTTTCGAGAGCACCTGCTCAGTGGCCCCCCTCCCCCACTGGTCTCTCCCACAGGTAGGCCTTCTGTTTGCTCCTAGATGACTCAGCTTTAGCCACATCCGCTTAACCCCTCCAGCTGTCCCTTCTCCGCTCCTGTTTCACCTCCTTCCATGCTGTCCACTCTTTTGCAAATGCCCACCTCCCCTTCCGGCTCTCTCCTGGGGAAGAGCCCTTCCTGCTCATTCACCACCCTTGGGAGCCCTGTGGTCAGGAGTGTGTAAGGAAATCTGGGGCATTCCTAAGCCCCCCAGTCGGAGTTGCGGGAGGGGCGGGAGATGGGGGAAGGAGTGAACATACCCCACCCTGTTAGAATTGCTATCCTTGGGGGAGGGGGAGGAAGAGGGAAGGCAGCCGACAACTGGAGGATCCAACGGGGCTGGGAGTTGGGGATGCTCCCTCCTTGCCCTCTTACCTGAGCCCTCAGTTCCTCGATAGTCTTCAAGTAATGACTCCAGTCCCTGACCTGGGGTCCCTTTTTCTCCAGGTGTTCCCGGATTTTGATCTCCAGCCTCCGATTATCAGCCTCCAGACTCCTCACCCTCTCCAGGTAGGAGGCCAGGCGGTCATTCAGGTCCTGCATGGTCTCCTTCTCGCCCTGGATGCCCCCGACACCCACCAGACCCCCGGCCATCCCGGCCCCCCAGCCGCCCCCGCCCCGGACGCTGCTGGAGCGGGACACGGAGATCCGGGAGCCCGAGCCCCCGGCGCCTGCATAGACGCTGGCCGCGCTGCTGACCGGTCGGACCCGGTGGCCCGGCGACTGCACGGACCGGTAGCTGGAGAAAGAGGACTGGGTGCTGAAGCTCATGTTGCTTATTCCGCGAGGGAAGAGCGAGACCAGAGCTCAGGTGCTGGGCCGTGGAGGGTGTTAGGTCCGCAACTCAAGTTATAGCTCCGAGGGAAGGGGAGGGGACCTCCCGGACAGGCTCCACCCCTGCCACCGGAGTCGCTACGGAAGCCCGGGTCACAGGTGAACAGCGGGGAATCAGCGCCCACGGTTCCTGACCCTCCCCAGCCTTTCCCCGCCCCCTCAGCCCTGCCCTGCCCCGGCCACCCTCCCCCCTGCAGGAGGGGGGTGAGTGAGCGGGATGGAGACCCGCAAGGGCAGCAGGTGAAGGTGGCTCTGGCAGCTGTGCTTTCACGGCAAGAAATGATGATATTGTACCCCCACCCTACCCCCAGGGAGAGGAGGTCCAGCCTGTCGAGAATTTGGGGGATGAGGGTCCGGAGAAGAGTGTGTCTGCTTTAGCTGGGCTCAGCCTGCACCCCAAGTTCCCACCTGCAGGGGACATCTTGGGGAATCCTAGAGCCCCCAGAGTCCTGGGGAAGAGAAATGCCATCCTGAGGCTCAATTTGGCTGGTTTACACGGGTCCCCACCTAGGTTGGTTCCCCAACAGTCCTCCTGCATCCTATAGGCGGGTATTGTCAATTACCCACAGACACCTTCACTCACCAATCATGTTCAGACTCTGGAAAACAAACTCATTCTCTGAACGGGGTCTCCTTTTTCCTCTTCCCTCAGCTCGATCCCAGGGAGGCCTGGCCTCTGGGAAACACTCAGTGATTTGAACAGGGGACTTGTCCTCACTTTTGCACACCTGTGTATCAGCCTTACCCACACCCTTGGGTAAACAAATAATAGCTGGGCACGTACAGTTCAACAGATATTTGTTGGGCACCTACTGTGTATCAGGCTCTGTTCTAGTTGCTGGGGAGCAGTGGGGAAAAGACGCCGGTAATCTTCACGGAGGCTGTCCTGTCCCGAGAGGACAGACACATGCACCTAGAAACATTCTAGGTGAGCCTCAGCCTGGTGGTCGGCCCTCTCTTCCTCCTCACTAGGACTTTTTGGCAAGCCCTCTTCCTTTCCCTGCCTCTCCTCAAAAAGTTCTCTCTGGATCCCAAGGAGTGGGTGGAGGCTGCCTCCTTCTGGAAGCTTCGGCCAGGATATGAGTGAAAAGGCTGAAGGTAAAGAAATTCCCACAGCTCCCTTCACCCCTGAAGCTGGATGGTGACCCCCTGCTGAATGAGCTGGAGGAATCCTGAGGTTCTGTACCTTCGAGTCTGTCACCACCAGCAGCTGGTTTGTCAGGCAGGGCCTGGCATTACCTAGCTGTCTGTGCTGTTTGCTCTGGAGTGACCTATTGATTCTTAATGAGCTGCCAGCTAAACTGAAGAGGAGGGGGCAGACAGGCAAGGAGACCTGGGAGGATAGGTGCCCTGGGGAGTAGTTGGGTCAAAGGACCAGCCAGGGGGCAGGTGCAGCTCAGATGAGGGGCTTGGCCCTGGATCATCCCAGGCCTGGCATCTTCTGGTGGGGAAACACCCAATGGGAGCTAGCTGGAGGCAGGTCAGGGTAGGAGCTGGCCAGGGGAGGGTCAGGTCTTGTGGAAGATCAAAAGGCAAACGGGATGCAAATTAGCATCCAAATGAATGCCCAGGAGTTTTGCATGGAGGGTTTCTGGGAGCTTAGGAGTGCCAGCCCTTCAAAGGGGTTTCTCCAGCTTACGTCACCTTCCCCTACCCAGAATTGTCATGTGCAGAATTGCGCAATGAGGTAGAGGGGTTACGCTGTGATGAGGTATAGGGCTTACGGCCAGTTTGGGTATTTGGCCAGCTGTGTGACCTTGGCGGAAGTGACTTAACTCTGCACTTCAGTTTCTTCACTGGTAAAAAGGAGAAAAAACCAGTCCCGTCCATCTCCTTGGGTGGCAATGGATATGAATGTTAATTTTCACTCACTTATGCACTGAACAAATGCTAATTGCTTATGGTGAAGCAGCTGCGAGGGGGTCAATTTACTTGTAAAGATGCCTCCTTGATATAAGGACTCTTTCTAAGTCACTTAAGACCCCTGGGGGTCTTTGAATTCCACCAGGGATCAGGCCCAGATCTAAGGATTCTTATCTAAGCTCCTTTCCAGATCTTTCACTGATCCCTGCCCCACTCTGACTGCTTGGGACCTTTTGGGGCCTCGGGAGGAAGGTTCTGTCTAGGGCCGGAGAAGGAGAGCTGCCAGGGTCTTATCTCCCAGAGCTGATGTTGTGGCCACATTCCTGACCTCTTGCGGCATTGGGGCAAATACCAACCTCAGGTTTCCAGCACCAGCCTGCCCTTTTCCACCACATTCAGATTCCTCTGTGGTCCAGGGCCTTTTCACCGGGTCTGAGAGCCTCTGGGAGAGCTGGGGAAGGGGGTGTGGAAGGGGGAGTTTCGGACCTCCCCAGGGTCCTAGCACTGGGGCTCTGGGGTCGGGTGGGTGGGAGGCAGGATGGGCAGGGGCATGGCTGGTGGTGAGGCTGGTCCTGGAAGGAGGTGGAGCAGGAGGGGCCCAGGTGTGAGCCGGCAACAAAGACAGAAAAAAAGGCTCCCAGAGTAAAAAGACTCAGCAGAGGGGGGTCCAGAAGAGGGGAAATGGTTCCGCCCCCATCCTGCCCTGCATTCCGGCGTCCTGCAGAGGGGGAGCTGGGAACCTGAGAGACAGGTTTAACTCCGGAGTCAACTCAGAGATGACCCCCGATAAGGGGGGTCAGACTTCTCCCCCGCTCCCCCACCTCCCAGGGAGAGCTGGAGCCACAGCTCTGGGGGAACTAGATAGTGGGGGGATTAAGGGATTGGGGGGATCATGGGCGCCTGGAGCCCTTTAGGCTTTGCTTTATCATTTAGGCTGTAAATTTCATACCTGACCCTGAGGAAGGGGTTTGTTTAGAATAGCAGCTGAAGTGTGAGGGTGGGGGTCTCTAGACTGAGTGGCGCTGGGGGGAGGGGCGCTGGGGGGCTGATTCTCAGCCTCTTCTCAAAGGATTGAAAGATTGAGAATGACTCTAGACTGTTGGGGGCAGTGAGAGGTCCTTGAGGTGGGGACAGCAGGGGGCAGCAAGGCGGGTGAGAGGTTGGCCTGGGAGGCTCCCCTCAGCTGCCTGCAGTGGAAGCCCCCCCCAGCGCCATGTGCCAGCAGGTGTCCCACCAGAGGACCCCAGGGCTACTGAGTTAGGGGCAGAGCCTTAGAGGAAGAGAACAGACAGAGGAAGGATGAGGCAGAGCAGAAGGAAAGGAGTCGGGCAGAGTGAGAATCCCTCTTGCTCAGCCCTGAGCCTGGCATGTGGGGGAGCTCCATAAATGATTTACGATGAATGAAAAGGGGGTTCTGGGGACATTCAGGGGACCAAGAAGTGCGCTTAGGGAGGCTGTGGAGGCAGGTGGGTTGATGGGGTTCCTGCTGGCTTGGGAGTGGGACCCAATCTGAATCTCTCAAGACTTCGGGGAATTTCGCTGGCAGGGCTTCTGGACCTGCCTGTCCTGTGTGGAGTAGGGGAAGGGTGCTGAGGGTTGGGCCAGGCTGCTTCCCCCAGGGTTGGGAGGGTCCAAGAATACTCTGGTAGGGATTTCCCTTCAGGGCTCAGTGGTTAATGAACCCGAACCCGACTAGGATCCATGAGGATGGGAGTTCGCTCCCTGGCCTCACTCAGTGGGTTAAGGATCCAGCATTGCCGTGAGCTGTGGTGTAGGTTGCACAGATGGCTCAGATCCCATGTTGCTGTGGCTGTGGTGTAGACCAGCAGCTGTAGGTCTGATTAGACCCCCAGCCTGGGAACTCCCATATGCTGGGAGTGTGGCCCTAAAAAGCAAAAAAAAAAAAAAAAAAGAATGCTCTGGTACTTTTATATCATTGCTTCAACTGGGTTTGGACCCTGAGTTATTCCCGGGAATAAAGGAAGGAAAGATCCGCTCTGAGGAGCCTGGAGCTGCCCAGGAATCTCCAGCAATAAACTCAGAGAGGCTTCTAGGAAATCCGGGCTTTCCAGAGTAACCTTGGCTCCCTGGGGTCCCCTGCAGTCACCTCTGGCAAAGCCAGCTCTCCCCTACCAGGGATGGCTTCTCCTATTCTTTTTATCATTATTATTATTATTTTTATTTTTTTGGTCTTTTTGGCTTTTCTAGGGCCGCTTCCTGTGGCATATGGAGATTCACAGGCTAGGGGTCGAATCGGAGCTGTAGCCGCCAGCCTGCACCAGAGCCACAACAACGCGGGATCCGATCTGCATCTGTGACCTACACCACAGCTCACAGCAACGCCGGGTCCTTAACCCACTGAGCGAGGCCAGGGGTCGAACCCGCAACCTCATGGTTCCTAGTCGGATTCGTTAACCACTGCGCCACGATGGGAACTCCGCTCCTCCTATTCTTATGACCTCTGCCCCTTGCCCCTTCTGATCTGGTCTCTTCTCAGGTGCCACCCTTTACCTCAATGCCATCCCCACAACCTATCACCTCTTTCCAATCTGCCAAGAGCGGAATGGAGCACAGGCATAAGTGTGGCACTTGGTGTCAAAAGACCTGGGTTCAAGGTCCCACTGCTGGCTGGGTGATCTTGGGCAAATTTACTCGTCTTGGTCTCTTCAGCTATAGAATAAGGATAATAGGTATATCTACTCCGAGAGGTTTTTTTTTTTTTTTTTTAATTAAAGTGTAGTCTATTTACAACATTGTGGCAGTTTCTGCTGTACAGCAAAGTGACAGTCATAGGTAGATATACCTTCCCTTTTATTATCTTCCGTCACGGTCTGTCCCAAGAGACTGTGTATAACTCCCTGTGCTGTGCAGGAGGACTCCATTGCTTATCCATCCTAAATGTAATCGTTTGCATCTACTAACCCCAGACTCCCAGTCCATCCCTCTCTCTCCCCCTGTCCTCTTGGCAACTGCAAGTCTCTTCTCTCTGTCTGTTTCTGTTTTGTAGCTCGGTTCATTTGTGCTGTATTTTAGATTCCGCATATAAGTGATACCATATGGTATTTGTCTTTCTCTTTCCGACTTCCTTTACTTGTTATGAGAATCTCTAGTTGCATCCATGCGGCTGCAAATGGCATTGTTTCATTCTTTTTTATGGCTGAGTAGTATTCCACTGTATTCTCCAAGAGTTTGCATGAGGGTCAAATGAGACCATTTGCCTGGAAGAGCTTCGGTGCTGAAGAATCCAGTAGATTTCCTTTCCTGTTTGGCTTGCCTCTATCTTCTCCTTTTTTTCCCAGATTCCTTTTTTCGCCCTCACTACCCTCTAGCCTTCTGCTCTCTGCTTATCACTATGTCCTTACTTTCACCTTGGGCATGGGGCAGCGGCAGCTACAACTGAGTCTGTGGAAAAGTAGAGTGGCTGAGAACCCATCTTGAAATCATCCTATCAATGGCCATGTGTCTCTCAGTCTCTATCCCTTTGGCTTTTTTTTTTTTTGTCTTTTGTCTTTTTAGGGCTGCACCTGTGGCACATGGAGGTTCCCAGACTAGGGGTCGAATCAGAGTTGTAGCTGTTGGCCTACGTCAATGCAGGATCCCGAGCCACGTCTGTGATCTACACCACCACTCACAGCAACACCAGATCCTTAACCCACTGAGTGAGGCCAGGGATCAAACCCATGTCCTCATGGATAGATACTAGGTGGGTTTGTTGACAACTGAGCCATGACAGAAACTCCTGGGTGTTTTTTTTTTTTTTAAATGCTTTAAAAAAAAAATCTTTTTAGGGCTTCACCTGTGGCATATGAAAGTTCCCAGGGTAGGGGTTGGGTTAGAGCTGCAGCTGCTGGCCTATGCCACAGCCACAGGAACACGGGATCCTTAACCCACTGAGCGAGGCCAGGGATTGAACTTGTATCCTCACTGATACTATGTTGGTTTCTTAACCTGCTGAGCCACAACAGGTACTCCACTTTGGCTTTGGACTTGGCAGATCTACCAGGAGTGTCTGGGGGAGGTGTCTAGGAAGCAGCCAGAAAATCAAGGTGAGAGCTTGAGAGAGGCATGGGGTATGGAATGCAGCTTGTGGGACCAAGGCTAGCCTTCAGGGCCTTTGCATAAACTGGACAAAGGCAGCTTCCTCCTTGTTTCCCTGGCCTGGTGCCCTTGTGACCTACACAGCCAGATGTGGCGGCCCTGTCTGGAGCCACCCACCTAGATGACTTGGGGAAAACCCCGGTGCAGATGAGATGGCCTAAGGAAAAATAAAAAGACGAAAAACTGGGCAGAGTCTGCACGGAGGGACCTAAGACAAGAAGAGGAGGAAGAGACAGAGAGAAAAGAGAGGAGAGGACCTCCTCCCAGAAGAGACCAGGAGACAGGTCTGTCGTGAAAGCCAAGGAGAAAGAGTGCCAAGGAGGCACTGATACACCCAGGATCAAGGAGGCTGAGAGCAAGCAGAGCACTTTCAATAAAGTGATGGAGACCAAAGCCAGGTGGTGAAAGGCCAAGGAGTGGGCGGTTAGTGCCAAGAGGAGGCAGAATATGGACTTTTCTTAAGAAATGTATCATGGGAGTTCCCTGGTGGCTTAGCAGTTAAGGACCAGGCATTGTCACTGCTGTGGCTCAGGTTTGATCCCTGGCCTGGGAACTTCTGCATGCTGCAGGTGTGGCCCCCCCCCCAAAAAAAGGTATATCAGGGAAGGGAAGGAGAAGATGGGGTGGTACATCTTTGTAGGTAGCAAGGTTGATGGAACGTGTTCTTAGGATGGTACAGTTGAGCCAGGCTATGGCAATGGAGTGTGGTTGGTACTCCAGGGCAAGTTCAGAGCAGAGTGGAAGCCTATAACAGCAACCACTCACCCAGCCTAAGGGCCTTGGGGAATGGACATTTCAGCTGGAACCTGAAGAATGCCAGCACTAGTAGGTGGCAGAGCTGGAATTAATCATGAGTGACCTCCACACGCTTCTGCATCTCTACCAATGGGAAGAGTAGGACAGAGGCAGAAGGAGACTGAGGCATGGGTGATGAGATACCTGGTCTACCCATGGTGCCTGAGGCTACGTGGGTGGTTTTGAGGTCCCAGTGAAGGTCACACAGCATAGTTCTGTGATGAGATCAACCACCGAAGAATTTGTTTCCCGGGGGACTCCCTGGCTGAGAGATGAGAAGGAGGGAGTGGTGGAAACTCAGGGGCAAAGGAATCTGGGTTTGCAACATTGCTGAAATGACAGACCCTTGGGGTGGGTTGAGTGGGAAAAGCAAAGGCCACCAGAAGACCTCAGAGGCAAAGGAGGAGTCTAGGGCTTGGGAACGGACATGACAGATGGCAGCAGGTGGCTCGAAAACTAGGGAGCATGAGATGTGGCGTGTCAGAGAAGGGATTGGCACGAGTTTAGGGTCAGAGCAGATGATGCCATTCGAGGGTAGCTGAAGGTGCTGAAAATCACGGAGCTAAGACTCTTCAAAGAAAAGAAAGGCTGGGAAAAGAGCATGGATTTGGGCATCAAACCGAATGGAATTTGTGTTCTAGCTCTGTTGTTTGCCTGCCGAGGGACTTCGTTCAAGTTGGACGCCCAAGTTAGTGAGCTTCTCGGAGCTACACTTTCTCATCTGCTGTTGCGGGAACTAAATGTGCGTGAGAGGCCTTGGAGCAGAGTAGGTGCTCCCCTGCCTCCTTCTGGAATCCTCAGCAGCAGGGAGGTTCAAGTCTCTGCGTTTGGTTCAGTTCCACGGTGAGCTGGGGATATAGCGATAAATAAAAATAAATCATAATTGTCAAAGAGAGGATGATTAGAGGGGACCGATAACTAGGCAAAAAAAAAAAAAAACAGTGTGACAGGTGCTAGGATAAGTTCTAAAGCACTAGCAGGATGAAGCCATTCATCCATTCATTCACTCTTTATAAAGCAACTGCAATGTGCTAGCCATGTTCTAGAGTCTGGGGATACAGCAA
This sequence comes from Phacochoerus africanus, assembly GCF_016906955.1. Lineage (NCBI taxonomy): Eukaryota > Metazoa > Chordata > Mammalia > Artiodactyla > Suidae > Phacochoerus > Phacochoerus africanus. Next base: position 20,604,063 of record NC_062550.1, on the reverse strand, counting down.
AGAAAAGCCAGATAAGGTCGTTGCCACATTTTAGGTGCTGAAGGACTGGGATCAGAGAGAATCTTGTGAAGGAGAGAATGCTCTGGCAGAGCTTCAGAAAATGAGCAAGAACTTACTAGTGAGACATGGGGGGGGGCATGGGGGGGCAAGGAGGAATCTTCTAAGTTAGAATGATGGGCATTGAGACCTGTTACACCACCAACAGAGTGCCCTCCTCGGAGTTTCAGGTCTGTATTTCCTGCTGGTCACTGGATATTGTTCGCAGTTGGAGGTTTCTAAGAAATCTTAAGTCAGGTCTAAGGCCCTAAGGCTGAACCTAGGATCTTCATCTTTCTTTCTTTTTTTTTTTTGCATTAACAAATTCACATTTATTGATGTGCAATTTGCATACAGTCATGTCCCCCCCTTTTTTTGGCCGTGCTTGTGGCATGTGGAAGTTCCTGGGCCAGGGATTGAACCTGTGCCATAGCAGTGACCCAAGCTGCTGCAGTGACAATGCTGGATCCTTAACCCTCTATGACACAAGAGAACTCCTGTTCACCCCTTTTTAAGGGTACAGTTGGATGGGTTTTGACAAATAGATATAGTTGTAGAACTGCCGCCTTAAATCAAGTTACAAAACATTTGGAGGTCTTGTTGTGGCTCAGTGGAAATGAATCTGATTAGCATCCATGAGGATGCAGGTCGGATCCCTGGCCTCCCTCAGTGGGTTAAGGATGCAGCGTTGCCCTGACCTGCGGTGTAGGGTGCAGTCATGGCTCAGATCCCACGTTGCTGTGGCTGTGATGTAGGCCGGCAGCATTGAATGGTTGCCACGGAGTTCCCGTCATGGCTCAATGGTTAACGAATCAGACTAGGAACCTTGAGGTTTCAGGTTCGATCCCTGGCCTCCCTCAGTGGCATTGCCGTGAGCTGCGGTGTAGGTCGCAGACTCGGCTGGGATCCCATGTTGCTGTGGCTGTGATGTAGGCTGGCAGCTACAGCTCTGATTAGATCCCTAGCCTGGGAACTTCCATATGCTGCAGGTGTGGCCCCAGAAAAGACAAAAAAAAAAAAAAAAAACAAAAACAAAAAACAAAACAAAACAAAAAACCCAGCACAAATGAATCTATCTACAAAACAGAAACAGATTCACAGACATAGAGAGCAGACTTGTGATTGCCAAGGGGGATGAGGGAGGGAGAGGGGTGGACAGGGAGTTTGGGGTTAGTGGATGTGAACTATTACATTGAGAGTGGATAAGCAATGAGGTCCTACTGTACTGCACAGGGAACTATATCCACTCTCCTGGGATAGACCATGATGGAAAAGAATATTAAAAAGAATGTATCTATGTGCACAACTGAGTCACTTTGCTGTACAGCAGAAATTGGCACAATGTCGTAAATCAACATACTTTAATAAAACATTTAAAAAATATTGGGTTGTCTGTGTTTTTATTATTAAATTTTGAGAGTTTTGAATATATTTGGAAGTTCCAGGGCCAGAGATGGAATCAGAGCCGAAGCTGCATCTGCAGCGGTGCCAGATCTTTAACCCACTGTGCAGGGCCAGGGATTGAACCAGGGCCTCTACAGGGACAAGCCAGGTCACTAACCCAATGTGACACAGCGGGAACTCCCTTAGCGGTGTCTTTTGAGGAGAAATTATTAATTTCAAAGAAGTCTAATTTATCAAGTTTTTACTTTAAGTATCATACTTGGGTGCTCTATTTGAGAAAGCTTTGCTTATCAGAAAATCACAGTAATCTTTGCTTCTCGGTAGGTTTTTTTCTGTTTTCTTCTAGAAGTGTTATGGCTTGGGATTTTGCATTTTGGACTATGTTTCATTTGAGTTCATATGTTTGGCAAATATTTTTTTCCCAGTCTGTAGCTTATTTTTGTATTTTCTTAGCAATGTCATTAGAATAGATGAAATTTTAAATTTCGGTAAAATCCCATTATCAAAAATTTTCATTTATTTGTGTTCTAAGAAACATTTACCTAAGATCACTAGGATTTTTTTTTCTTATGTTTTCTTCTAGAGATTGTATATTTTTAGGATCTACATTTTGTCTATGACATGAAGTATGGGTTGAGGTTAATTTTTTTTTTTTTTTGCATGAGGATGTCCAATTATTCCAGCACTATTTGTTGAAAAGACTGTCTTTTCTACAATGATCTACTTTGGTATCATAGTGTGAGTTTATTTCTGGACTCTGTTGTATTCCACTGATGTATGTATCTGTCATTATGCTGAAACCTCAGTGTCTTGATTACTGTAGTTTTACAGTTAAGCCTTGAAACTAGGTAGTGTGAGTTCTCCAACCTTCTTCTTTTTCAAAATTGTTTTAGCTAGTCTAGGCCCTTTGCTCTTTTATATACATTTTTAGAATCAGTTTGTCAGTCTCTAAATGAAAGCTTCCTGGGGTATTGATTGGGACCCCAATAAAACCTCGAACTCGGTATATCTCACCATTCTAGATCTTCTTTCATTCCTCTCAGTAATCTTTTGTGGTTTTCAGCACAACTATCTTGCACATATTTTGTTTGATTGAAAGGTATTTTATGCTTTAAATAACATTGCCAATGATACTGTATTTTCAATTTTAGTTTCCAATTTACACTGCTAGTATACAGAAATATGATTTTTTTTTTGTCTTTTTAGGGCTGCACCTGCAGCATATGGAGGTTCCCAGGCTAGGGGTTGAATCAGAGCTATACCTGCTGGCCTATGCCACAGCCACAGCAATGCCAGTTCCGAGCTGCCTCTGCGACCTGCACCACAGCTCACGGCAATCCCTTATCCTTAACACTGCACAAGACCAAGGATCAAACCCACATCCTCATGGATCCTAGTCAGGTTTGTTACCGCTGAGACACGACAGGAATTCCTATGATTGATTTTGTGTGTTGATGATTTATCTTGCAACTTTGCTAAATGCTCTTATTCCAGTAGCTTTCTTGCAGATTCTTTGAGTTTTTTTTTTTTTTGTCTTTTGTCTTTTTTGTTGTTGTTGTTGTTGTTGCTATTTCTTGGGCCGCTCCCGCGGCATATGGAGGTTCCCAGGCCAGGGGTCTAATCGGAGCTGTAGCCGCCGGCCTACACCAGAGCCACAGCAATGCGGGATCCGAGCCGCGTCTGCAACCTACACCACAGCTCACGGCAACGCCGGATCGTTAACCCCCTGAGCAAGGGCAGGGACCGAACCCGCAACCTCATGGTTCCTAGTCGGATTCGTTAACCACTGCGCCACGACGGGAACTCCTGAGTTTTTTTTTTTTTTAACATAGAATATCATTTCATTTATGAACACAGATTTATTTCTTCCTTTCCAATTTCTATGTTTTTAGTTTCTTTTTCTTATTGCACTAACACCTCCATTAAAATGTTAAATAGAAGTGGCGAGAGAGCAAATATCTTGGCTTTGTAAGGAGAGCATTCATTCTTTCACTGCTAAAAATGATGTTAGTCATGGGTTTCTTGTAGATGCTCTTTGTCAGGTCAAAGAAATTCTCTTCTGGAGTTCCCGTCGTGGCTCAGTGGTTAACAAATCCAACTAGGAATCATGAGGTTTCGCGTTCAATCCCTAGCCTCACCCAGTGGGTTAAGGATCCGGCGTTGCCGTGAGCTGTGGTGTGGGTCGCAGACACGGCTCGGATCCCGTGTTGCTGTGGCTCTGGTGTAGGCCGGTGGCTACAGCTCTGATTAGACCCCTAGCCTGGGAACCTCCATATGTCGCGGGTACAGCCTTAGAAAAAAACAAAACAAAAAAAGAATTGGGTTCTATTATTCTTAGGGTGAAGACCCACAACCTTAAGGTGGCTGAGGAAACCTTGCTTGGTCTGGCCCTCCCTCCCTCTCTGGTCTCCCTCTGTACCTTGTCTCTTAATATGGCAATGCTGGCCTTCTTCCACGTCATACACCTGCTTCCCCAGGGCCTTTGCACATGCAATTCTCCATAACTAGCTCATTCTTTTCATCTTACTCAGCCTTTTCTATTAATGTAGTCATCTTTCATATTTCAGTTAAAGTATCACTTCCTCAGGGAGGTTTCCTTAACCCCTTCAAATTTAGGTCAGGTGCCTTTACCATAAACTCTTGTCAGCTCATTGTTCCTCTCATTTAAATAATTTATAGCAGTTTATATTTACACTTTCATTAGTGTGATTATTAGGTTACTGTCTTTCTCTCCAACTAGATTGTAAGCTCCCAAATGGGGCTATGTCCATTTTGCTCACTCTTGTGTCTTTAGTGCCTGCACTTATTAGGAGCTCAATGAATATTTGTTGCCTATATGGGTAGCAGAGGAAAGGAAGAGGCAGAAGATAAAGTGGGAAAGGTTATTGAGGGTAGGTAGGCCAAGGAGGGCCTCGCAGGCCTTACAGAATTTTTCCTTCCTTGCTCTTCAAGTTTATTTTGCATGAGCTCCACTAGGGAATGTGTTCTGAATGTGTGTGCCAAGGTATCACCCATGCCTGCAGAATGACACCCTTTGGGGTTGGAGTCTGAGCCTTTTTATTTATAAACAAGTTCCCTAGGAAGGTACAAAAGGCTGAGGGCTACTGGTTTAGGATCTGGGAAGATACTGAGACTTTCAAGTAGGGACGTGTCTTGGTATGACTTGCCTTTTGGCAAGACCATTCTGGCTGAATGTCTCAAAAAAGTAGGAAGGGACAAGACTGGAGGTGACTGCAGGAGTGTCTGTCATGGCTCAGCAGGTTAAAAACCTCACATGGTATCCTAGAAGGTATGGGTTCAATCCCTGGTCTCACTCAGTGGGTTAAGGATCCGGTGTTACCATGACCTGTGGTGTAGGTCGCAGACACAGTTCGGATCTGGTGTGGCTGTGGCTGCGGTGTAAGCTGGCAGCTCTAGTTCGGATTAGACGCCTAGCCTGGGAACCTCCATATGCTTCGGTGCAGCCCTAAAAAGATGAAAGACAAAAGACAAAAAAAAAAAAAAGAATAGCAACAACAAAAAGTAACGATTAAAGAGTACCTAGGATGTGCCATTCTCAATGTAATAGTTTGCATCTACATGTCACATTATTTAGTCTCATAACAACCACGTGAGGCAGATTTTAGTATCACCCTGGGACTTCGGGTGACTCCCAGTTTTCTTGCTTTGGAGGCAGTGATGCGGTCCACAGACGAGGGTCAGGAGAGGAAGGAGCGCCAGGAAGGTGAAGTCAGGTAATGACTTCAGTTTGGATGCTCCTGACTTTGGGACTTGGCTGGAAACATGGGTCAGAAACTCTCCTGAGAGCCAGGACATGTTGGTCCAGGAGCCCTCATCCCCGGGAGTGGATGGGATCGGCCAGAAGAGGTTGAAGTATTTAACATTCAAGGCCAAGGCTCATAATCTGGCGTCTGTGATGGTCTCCTGAGTACATGAGCCCCCTCAGTTGTGTGAGAGATGCTGGCAGTCTGTGACTGTGCTTAAAAGCGGAGGGAGCTGCATAGCTCACCAAAAAGTTTAAGGACTATGGATAGTCCTTGTATGAATACAAGCGGTGGGTAGATAAAGCACATTCAGGAATGGAGGTTTGCAAAGAAGTGGCTGGAGAGATAGTAAGAAATTCAGAAAGAGATGTCAGAAGGTCAAGAAAGTTATCTTTTTTTTTTTTTAAAAAAAAGAGGAGTCTTCAGTGGTCCAGGCCAATATTGCCAAGAGGTCAGATGAGAGAAAACGTGAAAATGTCTACTAAATTTGGCTCTTAGGTGTTCTTGTTGTGGCTCAGCAATAACGAATCCAACTAGTATCCATGAGGACACAGGTTGGATCCCTGGCCTTGCTCAGTGGGTTAAGGATCCGGTGTTGCTGTGAGCCGTGGTGTAGGTCGCAGACATGACTTGGATCCCGCATTGCTGTGGCTGTGGTGCAGGCCGGCAGCTGCAGCTCCAATTTGACCCCTAGCCTGGGGACTTCCATGTGGCCCTGGTGCGGCCCTAAAAAGATCCCCCCCAATTTTTTTTTGGCTCTTAGTGGATCATGGGTGGTTTTAATCATTTCCATGGATGGTGGCTGGGGTGGGAGCAGAAAGGATGAGGTGAACCTTGACAATGAATAGAGCTTCTTCTTTTGGGAAGAGGAGAGAGAGGGCTGAGGATCAAGGGTCATTTCCCTTCCTCCCTCTTTCCCTCCCTCCCTCACTGTCTTCCCTTCTTTCTCCCTTTTTAAATTTTATTTATTTATTTATTTATTTATTTATTTATTTATTTATTGTCTTTTTGCCATTTCTTGGGCTGCTCCCTCGGCATGTGGAGGTCCCCAGGCTAGGGGTCCAATCGGAGCTGTAGCCACCGGCCTACGCCAGAGCCACAGCAACGCAGGATCCGAGCCGCGTCTGCAACCTACACCACAGCTCACGGCAACGCCGGATCGTTAACCCACTGAGCAAGGGCAGGGATCGAACCCTCAACCTCATGGTTCCTAGTCGGATTCGTTAACCACTGTGCCACGACGGGAACTCCTCTTTTTTTATTTTTAATTTTTTTTTAAAAATTTTAAATTTATTAACGTATAGTTGATTTACAATGTTGTCCCAATTTCTGCCATTCAGCAAAGTGACCCAATCATACACAAATACAGGTTTCCTTTTTTATATTATCTTTCATCATGGTCTGTCCCAAGAGGCTGGATATAGTTCCCTGTGCTACACAGCAGGACCTGGTTGCTTATCCATTCTAAATGTAATAGTTTGCCTCTACTAACCTCAGACACCCAGCCCATCCCACTCCTAGCCCATCCCGCCCCTGGCAACCACCAATCTGTTCTCTGTATCTGTGAGTTTGTTTCTGTTTTGTAGATCGGTTCATTTGTGCCATATTTTAGATTCCACATGTAAGTGATATCATACGGTATTTGTCTTTCAAACTTCACCTAGTAAGCTAATCTCCAGTTGCATCCATCGTCCTTTCTTCTCTCTTCTTTTTTGAAAAATTTTAAATTATAGTTGATTTACAATGTTCTGTCAATTTCTGCTATACAGCAAAGTGAGCCAGTTATACATACACATACATTCTTTTTCTCACATTATCCTCTATCATGTTCCATCACAAGTGATTATTTATAGGTCCCTGTGTTATACAGCAGGATCTCATTGCTTATCCATTCTAAATGCAGTAGTTTGTACCTACTAACTCCAAACTCCCAGTCCATCCCACTCCCTCTGCATCCCCCTTGGCAACCACAAGTCTGTTCTCCATGTCCATGAGTTTGTTTCTATTCTGTAAATAGTTTCATTTGTGCCATATTTTAGATTCCACATAGAAGTGATATCATATGATATTTGTCTTTCTCTTTCTGACTTACTTCACTTAGTATGAGAATCTCTAGTTCCATCCACGTTGCTGCACATGGCGTTATTTCATTCTTTTTATGGCTGAGTAGTATTCCATTGTGTATATGCACCACATCTTCTTAATCCATTCATTTTTTTTTTTTTCTTTTAAGGAGGAAGGGCCTTGAGCATGGATATTGGTAGAGGGCAAAAATCCCTCCTGGGATGGGGGTGGGGAAGCAGGACCAGAGAGAGAAGCCACCTAATGCAGTGAGGGTCTGAGGAGTAGAGTTCGGAGTGCAGGTGGAGGGCCTGGCTCCTCCGAGTACAGCAAGTACCACCTCCATCTCCAAGAGGGAGGTAAGGGAGACCTTATTAAAGATGGCGGTAGCAGCCATGGGGCACCCCTTTGGTCCTCAGGGGTTTATGATTCTGGGGACTAGCAGAGGGGAAAGAGTGATGTTGCCTCTTGCCTCACACTAGTCTAGGAGACACTGTTTCTTCCATAGCCTGGGACACCCTCCTCCTTATATTCAGCCTTGTCCTCCTCCAGGAAGCCTTCCTTGATTGATACCTCTACTCTGCCCCTTCCCAGCAGCTGCCTCAGCTCCCTACTCCCTCTTTGCCTCAGCACAGGGGCCAAGAGCTCCCCTTGGTTCAGTGTCTGTCTGTCTGTCTGTCTCTGATCTCCAGAGAGAAAGCTCAAGGAAGGAGGTAAGGAAGGAATGGGAGCAGAGGTGTATCTGTGAAATGGGTGGCTTCTCCCTCAGGACTGTCCCTCCTCAGTTCTCAGGGCAGTCTGCGCCCACAAGAGGGTGCTCAGCCAGAGAAGGCTGGCAAACATGATCCGGGCAAATGGCCCAGTTGGCAGGCTGGCAGCAGGGCTCTCACCCCCCACCCGGGTCCAGGAACTTTGCTCCCTGCCCAGATGGCCCTGGCCTCTCTGTTGCCATGGCGGCCCCTTGGTTGGGGGTAAACAGAGCTCTTCCTCCTCTTCTTCAGCTTACTGACACCTTGGTGTCTCTCTGGGCAGGGGCTGGAATTTCGAGTGTCCACGTGTCCCCCAGCCCTCTTTTGGGAAGGCACAGGGGTGATGAGTCACTGAATTTAGGCCCTTTCCACCCCCTCACTGTTGTCCGGCTGGCCCTGCTGCTCCCTCTTGCCCCATCTCTGTCCTGCTGGAACTGGGGAGGACTGGGGAGAGGGCTGCGACTCACTATCAAGCTGGGTGGTGGGGTGTAGGGAAGAGCCTTCTTGTCCTCCTTTGGGCTGTTTCCAGGGAGGCTGTGGGGGCCTTCCTGAGGCCTAGGTCCAAACCCTGGAATCGGGGAGAACAATTACAGCTTCTTCCCTCCTTATCTCCTGGATCCTTAGTGCCCAAGGGAAGGGAAGGGAGAAGATAGAAAAAAACCAACGTAGGGCAAAGGAATAGGGTTCAGAGGGGAGAAGTCGAGTCATCTGGGTAGAATTGAATCTTAGAACCATTCATTCATTCATTCATTCCATCAATCAAACAAACTCCCATGCTGGGTGCTGGGGGAAACAGAAAAGTATAAGATGTGACTCTGCTTTTTTGGTTTTGTTTTGTTTTTTAGGGCTGTACCTGTGGCATAGGGAGGTACTCAGGCTAGGAGTCAAATTGGAGCTATAACTGCTGGTCTACACCACAGCCACAGCAACGCAGGATCCGAGCCGTGTCTGTGACCTACACCACAGCTCACTGGCAATGCCGGATCCTTAACCCACTGAGTAAGGCCAGGGATCGAACCCACAAGCTCATGGTTCCTAGTCGGATTCGTTTTTACTGCCACACGACGAGAGCTCCGACACAACCCTGCTTTTGAGAAGGCGCCTTGGTTCTGGGGTGAGGGCCCTGCGTCGGGAATCCAGGGACCCTGGTTAGAGCCCCGACCACCACTTAATGGACAAGTCAGTTCTCTAAGCCTTGGCTTCCTCATCTGTAAATAAGGATAATGATCTTTAATTCCCAAGGTCATTGCGCCCCATGTGGAAGACTGCCTCTTTCGCCAGTGTTCAATGCCTGTTAGCTGCCTGCGGCTCAGGTTTACAATCAGGGAGGGGTGCTCAGGCAAGGGTAACCCAGCCCAGGGTGTAACATAGGCCGGTTCTTGGGGTCTTTGAGGGAGTGGCCACTTCCGACAGCGCTGACTGCAGGCAGGACATGTTGGGAGGTGCCTGGTGCATGGTGATTTTCATTCAGTAAATGTTTGCAGAATGCAGGGAGCCAGGGCCTGCAGGAAGGTAAGATTTCAGCAGGTGCAGGTGCCAAGGCTGCTGCAGGAGGGACGGGCAGAGCCCTGGGGCAGGGCAGGGAGGTCGCCAGTGCCAGGCAGGAAGGGCTCAGTTCCTGTCCTCCAGGAGGGGCTTGACCTTTATTCTGAAGGCAACGGGGAAGTTCTGAGCTGGGGAGTGATAGGATCAAAGTGGTGTTTGTGGAAGATCAGTCTGGCTGGGCCCTGGGAGAGGACACCTTGGAGGTGGAGGGGGGCGGGGCCAGAGGGAGAGCGCGTACGTGTCTGGGAGCCGATGAGGTCACCTCCCTCCCAATTCTGCAGAAAGGGGGGCGTTCATGGCAGCACGTCCCAGTCCCCGGGGCCCCTCTCACCTGCCTGTGAGGAGGGAGGGAACATGGCAGGGAGGTGGAGAATTTCTCGGGGACACAGGGAGCTGGGAACACTGCCTCCTTTCTCCTCCGCCCTCTGTGGGACCCAGGGCTCGGCTTGGAGGGGGAGGAGGAGGGGGGAGGAGGAGGGGGGAGGAGGGGGGGGAGAGGACAAGATTAGACCTAGGATCCCAGTCCCTTTGTTTTGCTGGGTCCTGCTCCTGTCCTCTAAGAGAGAGGGTGAATCAACTGTGGGTTTTTTTTTTTTTTAATTTGTTATTACTATCATTTTTGATGAAGTATAGTTCATTTACGATGGGTTCATTTCAGGAGTATAGCAAAGTGATGCTGTTATACATTATATCTATTTTTGGGGGGATTCTTTTCCCTTATAGATTATTACAAAATATTGAATATAGTTCCCTGTGCCATACAATAGGTCCTTGTTGGTTATCTCTTTTATATATAGTTCAACCGCAGGTTTTTTTAAAAAGATCTATATATTTTTTTAATTTTCTATTTTTTTTTTTTTTAGTGCTGCACCTGTGGCGTATGGAAGTTCCCAGGCGGGGGGTCCAATCAGAGTTGCAGCTGCTGCTTACACTGCAGCCACAGTAATACCAGATCCTTAAATCCACTGAGTGAGGTCAGATCTCACCTTCATGGACACTAGTTGGGTTCTTAATCTGCTGAGCCACAACAGGAACTCCTATTTTTAATTTTTATTTATTCATTTTTGGCCTCATTTGCAGCATATGGAAGTTCCTGGGATCAAACTTGTGGCACAGCAATGACCAATGCTGGATCCTTAACTGCTATGCCACCAGGGAACTCCTCAGCTGTGGTTTTTAGAGCTGGAGAATAGTTCATGGTGACAAAGAGAGTGAGAACCCAGAGGCCCCAGGAAAGTCACTGTCATGAAACCTAGAGGGCCATTTGGGAGGACTGTGCTATCCAGCCCTGGGATCTAACTCTTCTGGGGAGGGAAATTTCTGACCTGGGCCTGGCCGGTAGGAATCCAAGAGCCTCAGCCTTTGTTGGCACCACCGATCCCAACTGAGCCTTGCTCCCACCTCATTTCCGGGTGGACCACACACAGGCTGGCGTGATTCAGGTATGTGGCCCGGGCTCGCAGTCCTCCCAACCCCCAGCGCTGACTCAGCCGAGTTCCTAGAAAAGCCCAGATAGCTACCCCCGCTCTCCCGTCCAGAGGTGGGGAGATAAGGTTTATGGCTCCTTCTCTGTGCTGGTGGGCTGTGCAGACATACCTCTGACTGCATTCCTCCCGGGGCCTGACCCTGCTTACTCTGTCTTTCCCAGGAATTTCAGGCTGTCTGAGAGCACCATTTTCAGAAAGCTGCCCCCAGGCATCTCCTCCCCTGAAGGGGATCTGCTCACCACCCTGGCCTCGCCTTGTTCTTGTTCCTCTGAGGCCTGCTGCTCCCACTCTGCCCTAGGCCTCGGCTCCAGGGGGGGTGGGTGGGTGGGGGTTCTCCTGACCCACTCTAGATCTGAGTGAAAAGAGACCCAGCACAGCTCCTTTTGCAAATGAGCATCCTCTTTCCTCTTCTCTCATTTCTACTCTCGCCACTCCTTGCATTAGCCAGTCCTTCCTTCAGTCTCGCCTTTTCTCCCTTTATTTTCTCACTTTCATTTAATATTTATTGTCAGTTTATATCCAAGTCACATTTCCTACCTTACAATACAATCATCTAAGAGCTGTAAATGGAGTATATAACCCTTAAAAATTGTGACTCACTGTAAACCATTAAAATCACAATGTGCAGATTGTTCTATCAGGAGAACAAGTATTCTTCTGAATTTCTGTCACCTGCATTTTGACAGGCAATCCGAGGTGGATTTTTAAAGGTTTATTTAGGCTGTATGTGAATATAATATATGTTCACTTATGAAACGGAATTGTTTTTAATATGTTAAAAAATTGTGACATATTGTACACCTGTAACTTACGTAATGTTGCACAACAATTAAACTTCAATTAAAAAAAAACTCCGTAAATCGGGTCATCGTGCTGTACAGTAGAAAAAAAACTGTATTGGGGAAATAACTGTTTAAAAAAGGGGAAAAGGAGTTCCCGTCGTGGCGCAGTGGTTAACGAATCCGACTAGGAACCATGAGGTTGCGGGTTCGGTCCCTGCCCTTGCTCAGGGGGTTAACGATCCGGCGTTGCCGTGATGTAGTGGTGTAGTTTGTGGTGTAGTTTGCAGACACGGCTTGGATCCCGCGTTGCTGTGGCTCTGGCGTAGGCCGGTGGCTACAGCTCCGATTCGACCCCTAGCCTGGGAGCCACTCCATATGCCGCGGGAGTGGCCCAAGAAATAGCAACAACAACAACAACAACAACAAAAAAGACAAAAGACAAAAAAAAAATAAATAAATAAAAAATAAAAAAAGGGAAAAAAGCTTCATAGACATTGAAAAAATTTTGGATTGGGGAAAAAAATATATATGTATATAAAATGATGCTGACCTCCCCCACCCACTAAAACCTTAGAGAAAAAAGTGAAGAACTTTATACATCTCGAAAGATGGGATGCTGGATTGGAGTTCCCGTTGTGGCTCAGCGGTAACGAACCCAACTAACTAATATCCATGAGGATGTGGGTTTGATCCCTGGTCTCGCTCAGTGGGTTGAGGATCCGGTGTTGCCGTGAGCTGTGATGTAGGTCATAGACTTGGCTTGGATCTGGAGTTGCTGTGGCTATGGTGTAGGCTGGCAGTTGCAGCTCTGATTCAACCCTCAGCTTGGGAACTTCTATATGCTGCACATGGGGCCCTAAAAAGCAAGAAAAAAAAAATTGGGATGATGGAAACATTCTAAAATTAGGTTGTGATGATGGTTGTACAATTATAAGTATAATAAAATTCATTGAAAATTCAATTTAAAAATAAAAAAGAAAGATGGGCTGCACAGAGAAAGATGGAATTGCACCCACGTAACACAGAAGAAAGAGACCAAACAGTAGACCAGTCAGAAGTGCCTAGAAGACAGCTCAGGGCTTGCAGCAGGAAGGAGGAGGCATGAAAAAGGGAAAGCTTGAAAGGCTGTCACTGGTACTATATTGAAAGGGAGAAAAGTCTAGACTGAAGGGAGGCTACTCCCAGAAATACTAGGAGCAGAAATAAAGAAAGAGGGAAGGGGGGATTCGCCTTTGAAAGGGAGGAAAGCATTGCTCAAAGGCTCTGTTTTGTTCATGGGTTGGTGCTGCTGAGGCCAACTCTGGAGGGCAGGTGAGGGTGGACGGATCCCACGAGAGGCAGGTCAAAGTCAGGGAAGGATGAATTCTTGGAGAAGAGTTTAGAGTTTTCACCCATTGCAGCAGGAGTCCTAGATGGGAGCTGTGCAGGGGTGAAGAAAATCTCTGGCAAACATTATCGTCCTATAATTGCTTTTACATAGGAGAGAACCAAAAGCTGAGTGCCCGAATCAGGTGTGACTTTTTTCTTTTTCTTTTTTTTTTCTGGGCTCCCAGCAACATAGGGAGTTCCCGGGCCAGGGATCAGATCTGAGCATTAGCTGGGACTTAAGCCAAAGCTTCGGCAACGCTGGATCCTTCACCTACTGTGGCAGGAAAGTGATGGAGCCTATGTCCCAGCTCCCAGGAGACCATGGATCCCCGTGCCACAGAGGGAACTCCAAGTGTGATTTCAAGCTTAATGCTTTCCCCATGACACTGCAATCACTTTGGGAAGTTCAAAGTTCTCAAAATTAAATCCGTTTAAATGTCATTAATATTAAAACCTCATTGCAAGGCATTTTAGAAATAAAATGGGACTGTTCCTCCACTGTTCAGATGAGACAACTGTAGCTCCGAGAGGGGAAGTGACCTGTCCAAGGTCACACAGCAATTTAGAGATGGAGCTGAGATGAGAGCAACTCGTTTGATTCCCCAATTTATGTTTGCCTGCTACTCCGTGTTATTCCAAGGATGGCTGAAGACAATTCTCAACCTGAAAATTAATTCTCATTACAAACCCTAGAGCACTGGGGCGTAGTGATAGGAATTTGCAGAAGTGGAAGGACTTGAGGGTGTGTCAGCTCACAGGATGGGTGGGAAGGGTGGGAAGCCGAGAGGTCAGCGAGCCAGGGAGCCAGCTCTCACTGTCCTGGGATTCCTAGGCCTCCCCAGATCAGCAGGGCAACTTCTGCAGGCCTCCTGGAAGTCATCTTCCTCTGTCAGAGTCAAAGCTTTCATGCAGGTCTAGAGAGTCTGCACTCTTGTCTCCTACATCTTTGGGTCTGTCTCTGGTTAGACTCGGGACGGCGAAACCCAGGGGGACTGGAAACCTAACTGGGTTTCGGACCTAGAAGCATTGGGTTGAATTCTGATCCTGACCCTTCTGTGCCTTTACAAAACAGAGCGAAAGTTTCTCAACTTCCGTATCCATGTGCATGATTAAGACTAACTGTACTTTCCTCATAGGTTTAATTGTGGGGATTAAATGGGGTTATAAAAAGTCTATGGTTCAGGGAGTGCCTGGCATATGGTACTATCCTGAAGGGACAGGGATAGAGGGAGGTGTGAGGTGCAGGGGCGGGGGTGGGGGGGGGCGGGGGGGGGGGGGGGGGGAGCCATGGCTTTGGAGGGCAGACAGGGCCCAGCTCTGCCTCTCCCATGTATTACTGCTTTTTTGTCTGTGTTGTGTTGTGTTGTGTGTGTGTGTTTGTGGCGCCCACATAGTACATGGAATTCCTGGGCCAGGGATCGAACCCCCACCACAGCAGTGACCTGAGCCACTGCTGGATCCTTAATTTGCTGTGCCACAAAGGAACTCCCCATTTGCTGCTGTCAGAACAAGGCTTCACCTTGGTGCTCAATTAACTCAGTTCTACATGGCGATAACGCTGCTTTCATAGCTTCTGTAGGGATTGAAAGCTCTCATTACCACCTTCAAAGAACTCCGAGGCCACTGGGGGTACTTGGATCCAGGCCCAACTCTGGGAGACGCCGAAGAGTCGTGGCTGGGGGGACTGGTGGGAGAAGCCTGGGAGGGCTTCTTGGTTTTTTTTGTTTGTTTGTTTGTTCTTTTCGTCTTTTTGCCTTTTCTAGGGTCACTTCCCGTGGCATATGGAGATTCCCAGGCTAGGGGTCTAATCGGAGCCGTAGCCCCCGGCCTACACCAGAGCCAGAGCAACGCGGTATCCAAGCCGCATCTGTAACCTACACCACAGCTCACAGCAACACCAGATCCTTAACCCACTGAGCAAGGCCAGGGATCAAACCTGCAACCTCATGGTTCCTAGTCAGATTCCTTAACCACTGCACCACGACGGGAACTCCAGGGAGGGCTTCTTGAAGGAGGTATTTGGAGTGGAGCCAGGCTGGAGGGAGAGAAAGAGAAGAGGAGGGTCTGGTGTGGTGGAGGAACTGGTCAAGCGGAGAAAGAGTTTGTGTAGGAGCTGGCTGCCAGCTGGAACAGCGTCAGGCTGTGGGTGGGGAGGTGTGGCTGCGGGTGAAGGGTTCATGAGGCTGCATGAGGAGGCCATGGGAGCCACGGCGCCATGGGTCTCGGAGGAGGCTGGGGAGTCTGACTTCTCTCTGCCGCAGGATGCTTCTGAGCCAGAAGCTCTGGTCTGGTTAGGGTCTCTCCGTGGTGGGGCTTTCTCTCCTCTGCCTCCCACATTCTAGAGGCTGCTTCTGCTGCTCAAGCTTCTCTTAGCTTCCCAAGATGATCCTCTGGGAAACCTGGGGAGGCAAGGAAGGAGAGGGCGATGCCTTGGGGAATCCTGGCCTCAGCCTGGAATTCTGTTGGGAATGTAGAAACACACACTGAATTATGTTGCCATGGGAACTTGCCACACACTTCCCTGGGGCTAAACTGGCCCAGGCTGGCCCAGCCCCAGCCCATTCCCCCCATCCAGTTCAGCAGCTTTGTCATAAGACCTATGGTGTATCGCTGTGTCCTTCTTTGGGGTTATCTTAGCCCTTAGAGACCAGGGAATCCCGGAAGATAATGTTGGTTATTGGACGGGAGGTATCAGGACTTTCCCTTTTTTTTTTTTTTTTTCCCAATCTTTTAAGGTTTGATTGATGTATAGTTGATTTACAACGTTGTGATAATTTCTGCTATGCAAAAAGGGGTTCAGTTATGCATATACACACATCCATTCTTTTTCAGATTCTTTTCCCATGTAGATTATTGCAGAATATTGGGTAGAGGCCCCCATGCTATACAGCAGGTCCCCATTGCCCAGTTATTCCATATACCTCAGTGAGCATATGTAGCAGGGCTTTCCTTGACCTGAGCTGCTTTCCCATTCTCCCTCTTACTTCCACTCTTACACACACACACACACACACACACACACACACACACGTAGGAACGCACGCACGCACGCATGCTCAGGCACCATGGCACAGGCTCAGGTACCATGGCACAGGCAGAGTCAATCATTAGTGAATTCATTCATCATAGCACTTTCCTTCTTTCTTTCTTTTTTTTCTATTTAGAGCCACACCCGTGGCATACGGAAGTTCCCAGGCTAGGGGTCTAATCGGAGCTGCAGCTCTAGGTCTATACCACAACTGCAGCAATGCCAGATCTGAGCCGCATCTGTGACGTACATACACCACAGCTTGCAGCAACACTGGATCCTTAACCCACTGAGCAAGGCCAGGGATGGAACCCGTATCCTCATGAATACTAGTTGGGTTCTTAACCTGATGAGCCACAAAGGGAACACCCACGGCACTTTCTAATGCTGTAGATGTGGTAATTAACAAGACGGTCAAGGTCCCTGCACTCCTGGAGCTTTCCTTTTGATAGGGAGGTGTCCTCAGGTCTGTCTCAATCACTAAGCAGAAGGGCTAATGCAGATGTTCAACAAATGCCTTTTGAGCGAATGTGGTCATTTTTTCTGCTTCCTTGGTGGTGGGACTGGACATTGGCTCCATAAGAGAGCATGATGGGAAGGAGCCTGCTCAGGGTTTAGGCTTACCCCAGACTTGAGGGCAAGTCTTGAAGGACTTGTTAGTTTCCTTATCTGTAAAATGGGTAGTCTTATCTTCCTTGGGGGTTATTTTATGATTATAAATAATGTGTAGGAGATCTGACACTTCGACCCTTAGAGGTGTGGAAAGCAACATAATGTCTTTTCTATCAAAGGAAATCTTGGTTACTCCATTTTGCTCACTCCTGCAAGCCCCTTCCTCTTTACCTCTTTTCCCAGTAACAATTTCTTTCAAATTAGCCACCCGGGAAGAATGTGCACCCTGACCCGACCCATGGGAAGGGGACAGGTACACCACCTGTGTTAGGGATAAATAGGGGAGGGTCCTTTGTTCGGCGTGTGCGCCTTTTGGAGTGCCCGCGTCCTTCTGCAGAAGTAAAGATCCTTGTTGAGATTTCTCCTTGTCCACGTGTCTCACTTTCCGTCACTGACGACCTGAGCAAGAGTTATTGTAATTTCCAACAGTGGGAACCCAACAAGTGAACAAGTGAAAGCTGCCGTCCTTATCACCATCATTCATTCCCACCGCCACCAGCACAGTCGGCAGGGAAAGGAGCCCTGGGTTGAGAGCTGGGGAAGGACAGGGGGTGTCAATAGGCAGGGTTCACTTTGCGTGGCTGGTTCCCTGGGAATTGATTTGCAAGCTTCTGCTTTGCATGGTGGCGGAGTTTTGCATGTTATCCATTTGTTACTATCCCACAGACTCCTCTTTAGAGCCCCCATTGCCACGTCTCCTTAGTTACCCTCAGCCCTTCTGAACCAGCACCCTCTCCCAACAGAGCACCTCCAGGGGCCACTGCAAAGGACACGGAGATGCATGAGACGTGGTTCCATCCTGCAAGGACTTCAATTCTCCTAAGGCAAATGAGTCAATGGGGGAGTGAAGAGCAGTCCCATGGGGCAGAGGCCATGAAGGGATGGGGGAGGCTGCACGTCGTGGGGGGTGGTGGTGAGAGTCAAGCTAACATTGATGGAAAATCTACAATCATCAGGCACTGTTCCCTTACCTGATGCTCATACCTGTCATCTTAGGAAGTAGCATTTTTAGCTGAGGAAAAGGAACCTCGGAAAGATGAAGAAGCATGCCCAGCTTCACGCGGTTGGGAAGTGGCTCCAACATTCTTCTCCTTTTTTTCTTTTTTAAGGCCACATCCATGGCATTTGGAAGTTCCCCAGCTAGGGGTCGAATTGGAGCTGCAGCTTCTGGCCTACACCACGGCCCCAGCAACACCAGACCTGAGCTGCATCTGCGACCTACACCACAGCCCATGGCAATGCTGGATCCTTAACCCACTGAGCGAGGCCAGGGATCAAACCCGCATCCTCATGGACCCTATGTCAGGTTCTTAACCCACTTCGCCTCCAAAATTTTTTAGATTGCCTCTTCCATCCTTTGGCCTTCAGTCACTCCTGGCTGCAAGCAGTGGGACATGCATCTACAGCTTAGGGCCAGTCCCACGATGGGGGAGTCCATGGGGTTCAGATTCCATCCACTTCATAGCTTGGGCACCTACCCATCCTGCCTGGCGGGGTCTTTCTGAGTTTGCAGGAGGTGATGTGTGCTGTGCACATGTTAGGCCTCAGAACATGTGTCTGGGGCTCTGCCAACCCATCTGTTGACCTTGTGCCACAACTTGCCGGGTCTCAATGCAGACTGCACTTGTGCAAATCTCTAGGGAGGTCCTTAGAGTGAGCCGAAGTCTCTCACTGGGGGCTTTATCCTGCTGGTGTGAGTTGTGTCCCTTGGGCCATGCTGATGAACGGCCCTTCCTCCTCCTGGAAGTCAGTGCCTCTTCTCCAGAGCACAGCTTCTGACAAGGCAATGACCCGAGTGGTCTGTGGAAGGTGGTTCCCATTTATTGCCTTTTCCCGGTCATCTCCTTGCATTGGCTCCCATTTGTCCAGGCCCCTTAGACGAGTCAGACAAGTGCTAAACCCTGTTCTCCAGGCGTGGCCTGATCAGAGGGGGAGAAAATGGGCTCTCCTGCGCTTGTATCTGCTGCCCACAGAGGGTTTCACGGCGACCTCATCACGCTGTGGCTGGCGTGAAGGTGTGTGTGTGTGCCCGTGCATGTGTGATGAACAGAGGTAAGGTGGGAGATGAACACTGTGGTTCCAGGGGGGGTCTACACCCTTGCTCAGCAGCATCTACTCTGGGCCGGTGCCCTGCCTGGCAGAGGCTGGCACAGAGCTACGAACCAGACACAGATGCTAAGGATGGGGTCCTGTCTGCAAGGAGCTATGGTGTGAGGCCGCTGTGATGAACGTGATGGCAGGGGTAGGTCCAGTGGCTCATGGCAAGTGTGTGCAGCAGTCTGGCTGGAACAGAAGGTGCCAGATTTCAGAGGGAGCTGCTGGAAATGCCTCTGAGTCACCTTCTCACTTACTTTCATCTTGGGCTTGGCCATGCAATCAACTGCCATATCCTGCGGGCTCTTCCTTCCTACTGTGTTCGAACCGCACAGCTCCTAGCACACCACAAGCCTTCTCACTTGTGTGCTACCATAGCTTCCTTTCCAGCCTCCTGCCCGCTTTTGCCCCTACCATCCAGCCTATATATTGCAGCCCCCTGAATCTTCCCAAAGCACTATTTTAACCATGTCCCCCTTCCTTGGCACCTGTGACCTACAAGATAAACTCTGTCTGGCTTTTGAAACCCTCAGTCCCACCCCTTTCTTCCCTACCTTGCCTCTCTGTGCCAGAGAAATTATGGTCTCATCCCATTGATCATTGCATTTCTGCATATTTCTTTTCCAAGCTCAACTCCTTCAAGCCCAGACTTTTTTTTTTTTTAAAGACCACACTTGTGGCCTATGGAGGTTTCCAGGCTAGGGGTCGAATCAGAGCTACAGCTGCTGGCCTACACCACAGCCAGACCGGAGCCATGTCTTCAACCTACACCACAGCTCATGGCAACGCTGGATCCTTAACCCACTGAGCGAGGTCAGGGGTCAAACCCACGACCTCATGGTTCCTTGTCGGATTCATTTCTGCTGAAGCCCAGACTCATTTTAAATAGCTCTTCCTCTGAAGTCTTATCACTTGTATCTGAATCACTCATTTATTTGAGATCAATATTTCCTTGATGAGTACGGAAGGTAGACTTTGGTCAGGCAGTATTTATATTTATACAAGGGCTCCGTGTGTACATCAGTATCTTTACACCCCTGGAGCTCTCTCTGTTTCCACATCTTCTTTGTGTACATTTTGGTTAATGTAAGTAGGGAACATCTGTTGTTTTTACCTGCCCCACATCTCTTCCTCCTTTTTTTTTGGTGAATCACCTCCTTCTGCCCCTCTTCTGCATAATCTGGGTGGGACTGGCCACCAACCCCGCCCTCCGCAGTCCAGCGCCGAGCTCCTCCTCCTCCGGTATCCTCCTCGGCTCTCGGCCGCAGTGATTGGGTCTGGGTGGAGCACGTGACCTAGGTCAGCCCCAAAGAGGGTCAGCCTTGGAACTTTCACTGGAAGGATTGGGAAAGTGGCACTCCCTTGGGTTGCCAGGCTTGCTGCAGCGTGGACGCTGAGAAGGAAGGTGGCAGGCGGAAACAGTCAAGGGACAGAGAGAGACAATTCTGGTGCCATCACTGAGCCCCTCACCCAGCTGTGCCAAAAGCCAAATATGCACCCCCAAACTTTGCTTATAAACAGGGTATTTCCTGTTTAAGCCCATTTGAGTCGAGTCTCAGTCATTTGCAATCAAGAGTCCTGACCAGTGATGAATATCTGGGTGTTGGGGTTTGGATGATACGGCTGTGGGGTGGGGGGGCTTTTGACTGGCACTGGACAGTGGCATGTATGTGGCTGTGGTGGATGCAAGAGGTGAGGGGTAGGGTTCCCGTTGTGGCTCAGCGGTAAGGAACCCGACTAGTATCCATGAAGATGCGGGTTCGATCCCTGGGCTCGCTCAGTGGGTTAAGGATCCGGCATTGCTGTGAGCTGTGGTGCAGGTTGCAGACGCGGTTTGGACATGGCGTT
Source organism: Phacochoerus africanus (assembly GCF_016906955.1). Taxonomy (NCBI): domain Eukaryota; kingdom Metazoa; phylum Chordata; class Mammalia; order Artiodactyla; family Suidae; genus Phacochoerus; species Phacochoerus africanus. The sequence continues at coordinate 20,583,225 of NC_062550.1, read as the reverse complement.
GCTGTGGCTGTGGCGGAGGCTGGCAGCTGTAACTCCGATTCAACCCCTCGCCTGGAAACTTCCATATGCATGTGTGGCCCTAAAAAGACAAACAAACAAATAAAAAATAAAATAAAAAGATGTGAAGTAAAGGACTAGGATTTAATAGTTAAAAAAAAAAAGCGGTGAGGGATGCATATCCTCATGGGAGGGCAATGGATGTTGGGGGGCTGCAGGGGGAAGGGACCGACTAGCTGTGAGGGTGCAGGTAGGGTCGGAGGGGATGCGTGCACACCTGGCCACATGGCGGGTGAGCAAGGGGTTGTTTGGGCTTGTTTGTTCTTGGCTCCTGTATGTCCCGAGGGCAGGGGCTGACTTTGAATCACAGGTACCTAGGGAGAACCCAGCAGGTGCTCAGCAAACAGTTGCTTATCATCATTAGCTTCTACCCTTTGGAGAAAATCCCCATTGTTTTCAGATTGAAGCCAAATTCCTCAGAATCTATGAGTGATATATAGAATCATAAAACTTGTGTTCATGTGGACGGCTGATTATACTAACTTCTAGTAACAGGGGAGGGAAATGAGACCCAAATGGTGTAATTTGCTAAGGCATAGCCAGATTTCACCAGGTAGAGTCTTTACTTCCTTCTACTCCTGTGGGTGGGGATAGGGATGGGTAGGGCTGGCCTTAGGCCACTTTTGAGAGACCCCTCCACCCTCATCCTGCCTCTTCATGGGCTGTGGTTGCTTTTATGGGGGGTGATTAACCTCAGGCTGGTAGAATAGCTGAGAATTTATGGCCTCCAGCTCTGATGGATCTTGATCTCTGAGCCTTTTCTCTAAGGTGGGCTGGGCCTCACCTGTTTGAGTCCCATTCCTTCCTATTCCTTTCTCGTACCAGAGCAGAACGGTGTCCCCAAGCCAGGGTGCCTGGTCTTGTCGACTGTGCCAAGAGCGGGCTATACCTGTGGGATGCAATGGGCCCACCAGCCCTCTGAGTGTCCAAGGGAGGCCTTGGGTGGTCAGAGCCTCTGGCCTGACCACCTCTGATCCCAAGCAGACCTCTTTATTTACCCCAGCCCGCCGTACACAAAGGATCCCCTCCTGTAGGCTGTGAGCCTTGTCTGTGGCGCAGGTTGGGGATGGCCTAAGCAGTGGCTTTTTCCCTGGGTGAAGGCAGAATGAGATCTGGAGACCGGAACTCCTCTAGAGGACTACACCTTGCCTACTATGACTTTTCACAGCCCCAAGCATGTTGTACAACTTTCTCTTCTGTACCAGGTGTGGGAAGGTCATGGCTCCTGGGCATCGGGAGAGCAAGAAGGGGCCCCTCTTCTTCACCCTGGGTTGGTGTGTCAGTATGGACCCTACCTCTGCGACTCTTTGGCAAGTGGGTATCAGGATATTCAGAGGTTCTATCCAACTCCACTAGGTATGAGGGTTTTGTTTTGTTTTTTTTTGCTTTTCAGGGCCGCACCTGCAGCATATAGAGGTTCCCAGGCTAAGGGTCGAATCAGAGCTACAGCTGCAGGCCTACACCACAGCCACAGCAACGCCAGATCTAAGCCGCTTTTGTGACCTACACCACAGCTCATGGCAATGCCGGATCCTTAACCCACTGAGCAAGGCCAAGAATCAAACCAGTAACTTCATGGTTCCTAGTCAGATTCATTTCTGCTGTGCCACGACGGGAACTCCTTTTTTTAATTTTTATTTTATTTTTTAAGGGCTGTGCCTGCGGCATATGGAAGTTCCTGGGCTACAGGTTGAATCAGAGGTGCAGCTGCAGGCTTACACCACAGCCACAGCAATGACAGAGCCAAGCTGCATCTGAGACCTATGCTGCAGCTTGCAGCAAGGTCGGATCCTTAACCCACTGAGTGAGGCCAGGGGTCGAACCTGCATCCTCATGGATGCTAGTCGGGTTCTTAAGCCATTGAGCCACAATAGGAACTCCCTAGTTATGAGTTTTTAAGAGGGTTCCTAGGGGATGTTTTTCAGACCACAAATGGCTCCTCTTTTTCAAGCAGAGCCCTCGATGTCTCTGAGGCTGGGGGGTATTGGTTGAAGAATGGCCACTCAGAAGTCCATCCCAGACAAGACTGGCTTCAGGTGACATGGCGGTAAGGGAGCGCACCTCAGTGGCCTTCCCCACCCCACCAATCCTCCTGCCTCCACGGGGGATCCTTGGACCCAATACAGACACTCCACTCCTCTTCCCATCAAAACGGGCTGTCCTCATGCCCCTCTCTCAGGCCCTGCCCCTGACGGTGCCTGTTTGCTGATCTGAGGACAGTCTCTGGGCTGTTAAACCACTGTACTGCTTTTATTGCTCTTCATCGTTATCTTGGAAGCATGATACAGCAGTTAGGAGCATGGAGAAAGAGCCATGTGCCTGTGTGAGTCTGGGCATATGTCTTAATCTCTCTGTGCCTCATCTCATCTGGTAAAAAAATGGTGGTACTGCACTTCCTTTATAGGGTTTTGTTTTTTGTCCTTTTAGGGCTGCACTCCTGGCATATGGAAGTTCCCAGGCTAGGGGTTGAATCAGAGCTGCCTCCTGCTGCCCTACACCACAGCCACAGCAATGCAGGATCCAAGCTGCGTCTGCGAAATACACCACAGCTCACAGCAATGCCGGATCCTTAACCCACTGAGTGAGGCCAGGGATTGAACCTGTGTCCTCATGGACACTAGTTGGGTTCCTTACCCCTGAGCCATGACAGGAACTCCCACTTTATAGGGTTCTTATGAGAATTAAATGAATGAATATTTGGAAGACATTTTTATACCCTATAGGTATTATTATCACAGTCTTAGAATAAATAACATTATGTGTCTGTCTCTCCCTACAGACAGTGACGACCATGGGGGCCCCTATTCCCTCAGAGCCTTCCCAGAGTGTGCCTAGGGTATAGTCAGCCAGTAAGACACTGAATTAATGACTAAGGACTCCTAACTGAGGACTCTCTCTTTTTTTTCTTTCTTCTTTTCTTTTTCTTTTTTTTTTTTTTTGTCTTTTTGTCTTTTCTAGGGCCGCTCCCACGGCATATGGAGGTTCCCAGGCTAGGGGTCCAATTGGAGCTGCAGTCGCCAGCCTACACCAGAGCCACAGCAACGCCAGATCCGAGCCACATCTGCGACCTATACCACAGACAACGGCAACGCCAGATCCTTAACCCACTGAGCAAGGCCGGGGATCAAACCCACAACCTCATGGTTCCTAGTCGGATTCGTTAACCTCTGAGCCAAGACGGGAACTCCAGGACTCTCTCTTTCAACAGAAGCCTTCAGGATACACCTTGCCATGGTCATAAGAGGCTCCTACCTGTACCTAACTGGTGCGAAAGGAACCCCAAAGCTATATCTCCCCACAGTTTTGAGGCTAGTGCCTGATATGCAAATGAGTGGATGAGTGAATGAAGGCGTGAACAAAACCAGGAGGGAATAAAAACCTGGGGTTCCTGCCCCTAACTCCCACCTTGGTCCTCAGGTTGCTGGGCAGGAAATTCAGAACAAAAGACCTCTGGACAATAGCTCCATTGCCAAGCCGCTCAGGCCGCAGGTATTTCTCAGGGCTGGAAGGGGGGGTGGTGTGGGGTGGGGTGGGGGGGGACTGTAGCTGAACTCCAGGTCCTTGGGGTTCCTTTCTCCCTCTTGCACTTCTGTCTGGGTACCCGAACACACCTTTAGGAAAGCTTTTTTCTTGCAGTGGAGCTGTATGTGGGAGGGTGGGTTGGTTGGGTGCGTCCTTTCTTAGGGACCCATGCCCCTGAGGAGCCTTCTCCAGGGACTCCCTGCCTTGGTTTCCATCACTCAGGCCTCCTGCACTGTTGTCCTCACCACCCCGAGGGGGACCCATTCAGGTCCTATCTCAGTCTCTGTGTCCCTGGCCACTGTGGTGGAGGGTCAGGCTCTGGTGACTGGCCATTGTCGATTTTCCTCTGAGGGCAGATGTATTGTCCTTTCTGAGCAGGGACCCTGCGGGGCTCTGGACTTGGGCTCTGCACGTTCTTCCTCTGGGGAGAGGAGAGTGTGTTCCTGGAAATCTCAGTGTGGGAGGAGAGCCGGGTGCTCAGTGCTGGCTGCACCAAGGAAGCTTTCAACAAGTGCAGGTGGAGTGATTTCGGTGTGTGTGCTCCAGGCAGAGAACCAGAATTAAGGGGAAGGACTTGCAAGGCCGAGCCAGGCTGGACTGTCCATCCAATGATGGCCTCTTCCGGTTTGACTGCCCACCTTCTGGTTTGGTCTCAGCAGAGAGGAGGGAGAGATGAGGGTGTGAGGGTGGAAAGGCAGGTGGGAGACCTCCTCATCTTCAGGCTGTCAGGCTCTTCTCCTTTCCTCTTCAAGAAGGCTTACCTTGTTAACCTTTCTCCCCTTGCTTGTTCTAATTTCTCCTCCTCCTCCCCTCCTCCTCCTTCTTCTCCTTTTTTTTTTTTTTCCGTCTTTTTGCCATTTCTTGGGCCACTCCCAGGGCATATGGAGGTTCCCAGGGTAGGTAGGGGTCGAATCGGAGCTGTAGCCACCAGCCTACGCCAGAGCCACAGCAACGCAGGATCTAAACCGCGTCTGCAACCTACACCACAGCTCACGGCAACGCCGGATCCTTAACCCACTGAGCAAGGCCAGGGATTGAACCCGCAACCTCATGGTTCCTAGTCAGATTCATTAACCACTGAGCCATGATGGGAACTCCCTTCTTCCTCTTCTTCTTCTCCTTCACCTTCTCCTCCTTCCCTTTCTCCTTCTTCTTCTTTTTTTTTTTTTGTCTTTTTAGGGCCACACCCAAGGCATATGGAAGTTCCCAGGTTGGGGGGCGACTTGGAGCTGTAGCTTCAGGCCTACATCACAGCCACAGCAATGCCGGATCCCAGCTGCATCTGCAACCTACACCACAGCTCAGGGCAATGCCAGATCCTTAACCCACTGAGGGAGGCCAGGGATTGAACCTGCGTCCTCATGAATACTAGTCAGGTTCGTTACTGCTGAGCCACAATGGGAACTCCGTGTTCCTATTACTTCCAACCACACTTTCTATTAAAATCAAAATTTCGGTGCAGAGAATCTTTGCGTCTGTCTAATCGAAATGCCAAGCTCTGTGGTGGTTGAACAGGGACCAAGGCCTGTTGGAGGGTTGGAAAGTAGGGAGGGTTGGAAAGTTCTAGTCCAAACCTCTACCTGACTGAGGGATCTCCCACAGTGAACCAGCGGACAGCTGGTTAGTACACCTCAGTCTTGAGACTTCTAGGGACAGGAGCCTGCTGCCTCTCTAGGCAGCTCATTCCCATTCCCATTCTGGCTGGTTTTAATCATCAGAGCCGTGTTTATCATGAACACAAATAGTCACCACTTGCTGAGCATTGACTGAACAGTTTTGGCCTCGAGGCGCATGGTACAAAAAATCAACAATCAAATCAACTTTATTATTCATGATGTGGCTTATGGATGGGTGTTCCCACCATCTGTGGCTTCCAATTACATGAATTGTTTGTGTTGCCTCCGTGCTAAACTCAGCCAACAATAAGATTTTAAACTGCTCATCTTGTAAGGTGATTTCAGTGCCTTGGAGACACTGCCCTGGGTATTAATCTAGACTCAGGGAACCTTCCTTTCAGCATCTCGACAAAAGCTTTCCTTCTATCCCTTGCCCCCTATGCTGCCCATAAAGTCCCTGTTTTATATATGTGGCTAGTTTACGCTTTTGTGGGTTTTCTTTTGTCTTTTTACGGCTGCACCTGTGGCACATGGAAGTTCCCGGGCTAGGAGTCGAATCTGAGCTGCAGCTGCTGACCTATGCCACAGCCACAGCCACAGCCACACCAGATACGAGCCTCATCCCTTACCTACGCTGCAGCTTGCAGCAATGCTGGGTCCTTAACCCACTGAGCAAGGCCAGGGATCAAACCTGCATCTTCATGGATACTGTGTTGGATTCTTAACCCACTGAGCCACAACGGGAACTCCAATTTTCTTTTTTCTAACAGCTTTATTGGGCTATAAGTCACATACCAGACATTTCCACCATTTAGAGTGTACATTTAATGGTTTTCTACTATTTTCACAGGCTTGTGCAACCATCAGTCATAATTGAATTGAGAATATTTGTATCAGCCCCCAAAAGAACCTCCCTTCTTTCAGCCTCCATTTCCCACAACCTGAAGGTGGTTTGGCAACCACAGATCTGCCTTCTGTATGGATTTGCCTATTTTGGAGATTTCATATAAATAGAATCAGGGAATATGTGATCTTCTGTGACTGGCTTGCTTCACTCGGCATGTTTTTGAGGTTTACCCTGGTTGTAGCCTGGATCGGCAATTCATTCCTTTTCAATGAGAGGAATATACCATTGGATGGATCTGTCACTTTTTTTTTCTTTTGTCTTTTTAGGGCTGCACCTGAGGCATATGGAGGTTCCCAGGTTAGGGGTCTAATCTGAGCTGTTGCTGCCAGCCTACACCACAGCCACAGCAACGCTGGATCCTTAACCCAATGAGCGAGGCCAGGGATGGAACCCACAACCTCATGGTTCCTAGTTGGATTCGTTAACCACTGAGCCACGATGGGAACTCCTGGATCTGCCACATTTTGTTTCTCCAGTCAGTTGGTTGACATCTGTGTCACGTCCATTTTGGCTGCTGTGAATGGTGCTTCTGTGAATGTGGTGTCTTTGTGTCACAGTCCCCATCACTGAGAAGAACTTGTTCAGACCCTCTCTGGCAACGACTGTGAGTGACAACGTAGGGACAAGGGCTACCCTGCTCACCCATCTGGGCCCTCAGCCTTGACCCAGCTGCTGAGGGTCTCAGGGCCACCTCGGAGGCATCCTGTGCCATCACCCTCTGGGTGGAGGGGCGAGTGTCTCTTCTTCCCTCTTTCTTTCTTTCTTTCTTTCTTTCTTTCTTTCTTTCTTTCTTTCTTTCTTTCTTTCTTTCTTTCTTTCTTTCTTTCTTTCTTTCTTTCTTTTCTTCTTTCTTTCTTTCTTTCTTTCTTTCTTTCTTTCTTTCTTAATCTTTTGGCTTTTTAGGGCTGCACCTGCGGCATATGGAGGTTCCCAGGCTAGGGGTCAAATCGCAGCTGCAGCTGCCAGCCTCCACCACAGCCACAGCCACGCCAGATCCTTAACCCACTGAGTGACGCCAGGGATTGAACCGGCAACTTCATGGTTACCAGTCAGCTTCGTTTCTGCTGCACCAGAACGGGAACTCCTCTTCCCTCTTCTGACCTTCAGAAAAGGCAGTTTGGAGCAGAAGAGTCTGGCCAAGCAGTCACCAAAAAACACTTTCCCTTTTGTTGGGTGGGCAGTGGTGTGTGAACCATAGTGGTCAGAGACACCCTTACAAGGAGTGGTCCCTGTGGGCCACCCCAGTCCAGTTTTCTCTTCCCTGAGACCTCCTCCTCCTGCTTCCATCATGGAATCCCAGGCAGGGGCCCCTGGAGAGGGCGGTTCCAGCCCGCTGGGCTTGGGGCACAGAGGCATGGGGATGGGGTGGGGGGATTGGCTGGGGTCTCTGGGCAGTAGGGAACTGACAAGTGACAGGCAAACACTCCGGCCAGGGATTGTTCAGAGCTGCCTAGCAAAGAGGTGCGATCTGGGCCGGCCCTGCAGCCTGAAAACCACAGGGTCCCTTGTAGCCCGATTTGTCTTAAACAAAAGGCACTCCTGGAACCAGGGAACCAGGCGGGTGGGGGCCCAGGGGCTGAGGTTTCAGGAAGGGCTCTGGGTTGCAGTTCTGTGCTCAGGGCTTCAGGTAAGGGCTCTCCCCCAGGTCCCCACAGAGGTGTGGACCACAGTGTGGGGGAGGAGAAGTGGGCAGCGGGTCGTCCTCCCCCTCCGGGGCTGCCAGACCTGTCTGACCAGCTCCTCCCTCTCCCCTTCCGCCTCCTCGGTGCCTGATTTGGCACCGGGCCCACACCCCTCCTCCCTGTGGTCTCAGGAAGGTGAAGCCTCTGCCCTGTGCAGTGTGGGTGTTTGCTGGGGAGGGGGGTAGCTTGCATTCAAATCGATCCTTGGAAAATAAAGCATTGTTAAAGGGGCTGAGAGAGGGCCTGGTACAAACAGGTACTGACTGGATTTCCTTCTGCCTGGTTCTGTGTGGCAGGAGGCCAGAGCTTGGGGAGGGCGGGGAGGAGAGCAGAGGGGAGGGGCGAGAGGGCTGTGGTCGCTGTGTCCCCTCCGAGCATCTCTGGGATTGTCTTTCCGGAAGGGACTTCAAAGTGTGTCCTACTGTGTGATCTGGGGGGAGCTTATCTGTGTGTCTGTCTTTTTGGATTTCTGTCTGTCCCCCGAGGTGGGGGCTTCTGCGTCTCACTGTCCCTCTGTAGGGGTCTTGGTGCCTGTCCTCTGCAACCCAAGGTGTTGCCACTGGAGAAAGATGGGGGGGAACCTGCACATCTGCCCTCCGGGTAGGTGCACAGTAAAAGTCTTTCCTGGGTTGGGGCTGGGGGCCGCCCCTCCCTCTCTCCCCCCAGGGAGGGGGGATCTCTAGTTAACAACTACCAGTCCCAACGGCATGGCCTGCAGGAGCGTTCAGAGAATCCAGCCCCAGCCATTAGGTAACTGCAGCTGGAATCTCTGCCTCGGGGACCTAAACCTCCTGCTTTCCACCCACAGCCTGCCCCACCCGGCCGCACCCAGGCCTGGGGTGCCTTACTCAGCTCCCCATTCTCTAACCTTCTGCAGGTGCACGCGGTGCCCTGACCCGCTCTCCTTAGTCATTCTCATAATGGGTTTGGGGAGACAGGTGCAGGGACTCTTCCCTCTCCTCTCTGACCAGTTGGGGGCCTGGGAAGAGAAAGAGAAGGAGGGGCCAGGGGGCTGCAGGTGGACTCGCCATGGGTGCCCCCCCACTCCATCCCCCTCCCCCGCAGTCCTGTCTCCCTTCCTGTGATTCACACCAGGGAGCTCTGGGAATGACTCCCTCAAGCTTCAGTGAAAGGGAGGAGATTGAACCCCCCCCCATGCAGCTGCCCTCTCTCCATGGCTCCCCCCCACCTCACCCTCGAACTCTTGTTCATCCCTCTCTGGGCCTTTCAGCAAGGCTCGTGGTGTGCAGCCTGGCCCGGGGGACTCCTGGGATCTTGAGCGGAGACGAAGACACTGGGTTGTGGCCAGGAAAGGGCTGTGCTGGATCTCACTTTGACTTGCACCTCCAGCCTCGGAGGGAAGAGAGCGTGTGTGTGTGTGTGTGTGTGTGTGTGTGTGTGTGTGTGTGTGTGTGTTCATTCATTCATTCTGCAGATATTTACCCAGCCTCCCACCCCTGGCATTGCACCAAGTGCTGAATGCACAGCAGTAACTGAGGAGAGACCGGGCAAATGGCTGACCTCAGGTTCAAGGATCCAGAACCTGGATGCCCTGTCCTTCAGCCTGGGCAGAACTTGGTCATCATTCAAAGTGACCAGAACACAGGGTCGTGTCTTTGGGGGGGTGTCCACCGTTCAGGGGAGACTCAAATGCCAGGGATCCCTTTCCTGTTGCTTCCTGGTCTGAGAATTTCTTTCCCACGAGGGAAGGAGATAAGTCCCAGGAGTCCGGGTTGCCATGGCTGGGCGACCCCAGGCAAGTTCCTTTGTTTCAGGAAACCTGTAGAGGCTGGTAGAGAGCCCTTCCATGTTCACATTCCCGGAATGGCCCTTTCCTGGGCCGGGGGTGGTGCTGGAGTGGGCTCCTGGGAGGGCGCAGCTCTCTGCTGCCCCCACCTGAGTCCAGCCTGTAGGTGGCAGGTGTCAGGTTTGGCCCTGCCCCCTCGGGCCTAGCCACTCAGCTACAAGGCCGATCCCCTCCTTTGGGGCTGGGCTCTCTTTTATAAAAGGCCATCCGGGGAGCTGTCCCCCACCGAGAAGCAGCTCTCGACTCCTTGAATCTCTGCTCCGGCCTACTCGCCTCCTCTCCAGCCTCCACCATGTCCATCCGGGTGACCCAGAAGTCCTACAAGGTGTCCACCTCCGGCCCCCGGTCCTTCAGCAGCCGCTCCTACACCAGCGGGCCGGGCACCCGCGTCAGCTCCTCGGCCTTCTCCCGGGTGGGCAGCAGCAGCAGCAGCAGCTTCCGGGGTGGCCTGGGCTCCGGCATGAGTCTGGTTGGAGGTTACGGTGGGCCCTCAGGCTTGGGAGGCATCACAGCTGTCACAGTGAACCAGAGCCTGCTGAGCCCCCTTAAGCTGGAGGTGGACCCCAACATCCAGGCCGTGCGCACCCAGGAGAAGGAGCAGATCAAGACTCTCAACAATAAGTTTGCCTCCTTCATCGACAAGGTGAGAACTCCCCCTGCGTGGCTGGCTGTGCCTGGGGCCCCGTCCAGGATCCCAGCCCTTTCTCTTGGTCACCCCACCCTTCGTGGGCACATCTCCAGGCCCCTACTACTCACCTTCCGCTGGGCACCACCCACCCTGGCAACACTTTCCCTTCCAGCTGAGAACGCCGCCCTGCCGGGTGCACTTTGGTTTGGGCTGGGGAAGGGCTGCAGGTGGGGCGGGGTCTGGGCGGCTTCTGACCCTCAATCTCGGGGCTCCTTCCCTCCCTGGCCCACCTCACCCCAACAGAGGGCTGACCCTCTGTAAAGCCTCCTGCCTGGTAGAGTCCCAGGTCTTCAGCTGTGGGCTGGGAGGGGGGCTAGGGGGTCACTCTGCTCCCCTAGCGCCACCTCAAGGGCTTCCCAGTGGGGCCCCTGTGCTTCAGTTTTTTTTTTTTTTTTTTTTAAATAAACAGAGGTTTGATAGGATTCTGGGAGAAGGAAGCAGGTGTCTTGATTCAAACAGGCAAATATTGATCGAGGCCTTTGGCGTCTCAGGGCCCCAGTGTGGGGGGCATCAGTAAGACTCATTCCTGGGCCGGGCTGGAACCGGCCGTGTGGGTGGGGTCGGGCGGGGCAGAGATCCGCCCTCACCGTGGGGTGAGGGGCAGAGGCCCGAAGTCCTGGAGATCTGCCCCTCCACCTGCCGAGCTCATAGCATCTGGGGTTGCGTGGGTGTGTCGGAGTGGGGTGGGGGGACGCCAGGGGCTGGCTTCAGGAAAGCCCATCCAGGATTCAAAGTCTGCGGGGCGTGGGACACCCCACCCGGGTTTCATGTCCCGTTAAACTCCGGAGTTTATGGCTTCAGATAAGGCGTCTGTCCGCCAACGCCCCTCCCCGCTCGGCCCTTGTCCCCTCTCACTGTCCCCTGCCCTGGCTCCGCCCCAAAGGCTTGGCTCCACTCTCCCAGGTAAATCTCCAGGCCGGGTTTTGCAGCCTTGGGGGGTTTGCTGCCTCAGGGGCCCCAGGGCTCCCAGCTCCTGGGAGGACCGGCCCCTCCCCGCTGGCTTGCTCCTGGGAGGCCTTGTGGGAGCGGAGGGAGGGAAATCCTGGGGCAGATTTGCGCTTTTGGGAATTGGAGCCTTTCCCCCTTACCCCCCACCAGGAAGCCGGCCTCCTGTGGTTTGAGGAGGGCTTGCTGCTGCCTTGGTTTTAAACACCCTTGATTCCTTGACTGCCTTTTGCAAGCTCTGGGGTCCCAGAGAGTAGGTAAGCACAGGCTGAGCCCCAAGTCCTGGTTCCGGTGCCCTGCCCTTTCCTTTGATGGGCTACTTTGCTAAATCTGATTTCCTCATCTGTAAAATGGGCACACTGATCCCCAAATCAATGAGGTTTTGCCTCTTCAAGCAAATAATGTATGTCAAGAGCTTAGCGGTGCTTGGTCCCCATTAAACACTCCAATAAGGCTACAAGGTAAAAATCACTTATTTATTTATTTTTTTTGCTTTTTAGGGCCACACCTGCAGCATATGGAGGTTCCCAGGTTAGGGGTCTAATTGGAGCTACAGCCACTGGCCTACGCCAGAGCCACAGCAACGCAGGATCCGAGCTGCATCTGTGAGCCACACCACAGCTCACGGCATTGCCAGATCCTTAACCCACTGAGCAAAGAGCAGGGATTGAACCCTCGACCTCATGGTTACCAGTCAGATTCGTTTCCACTGCGCCACAGTGGGAACTCCTAACGTCACTTATTTTTTAAATAATTTGGGGGCAGAATGAGCTGGGGAAGAAAGGGATTTACAGAGAGGGCTTCGCTGGCTCTGGACCAGACCCTTAAGGCAATCTTCTCTTCTGAGTCCTCCCATTTTTAAAGTTGAACTTGGGGTTGATTAAGCGAAATGCAGTCCTCTTTTTGGAATCAGCCTATGATTCTTTTTCAAAATTTCCCTTCCCACAGGCCTTAATTTTGTCCTGAAATCTAGATTCCTTGAGCTCAGGGAACTGAGGACCTCTGTGTTTAGGGCAGAAGAGGGTTGCGGATTCGGGGTGGAGGGGGGTAGGGTGGGCTTGGATGTTGGAGAACTCCGAGGGCTGTGGGGAGGAGGGTGTCTTCAGTTTGCAAACGGATTTCCCTAGCTTCTTGCCTCTTTCTTGGCTAAAAGTGACTTCTGCACAGAAGTGGGGCTCCTGATAGGGTCTGCCTGAGTACGTCCAGGCTATTGCCGGGTTGAAGAGACCAGGCCCGGAGAGGGGAAGCAGCTCAAGGTCAGTAGCAGTGTTTGGCAAAAACCTCGGTCTTGTGGCCAACGCTGTCCAGGTGGTAGGGCTAGAGTTTCCCCGTCATCGTTGAGTCCCTCCAGGCCACTCCAAATCATAACAGCGATGTCAATATTATTTGATATAAACCACCTATATTTTCTTTTTCAATCATATATAAAATGTTACTCAAAATGTGGCTACTTTTATCGACCTGTAATATACAATCTAAGTCAACAGGATCTATTTGATCCCTAAAGAGAGCTTCAATATGCCCTCTAGCTACCCCCAGCGCAGTCCTAGAGGGACACGGCTCTGTACCCCACTGCCCATGCTCTCTCAGATCATAGGTGATTCCCCCCCAGAACAGCCCAACAGATTCTGGGGTTCCAGAGACCCCCCCACACTGCTTGGGGAGTAGATTAGGGGAAAAGACAGTGCTTTTTTCAGCCTAGACCTTGAGCCCTGTCCTGATGTGCGAGGTGGATCTTTTTGCTCGCATGCAGGTGCGGCACCTGGAGCAGCAGAACAAGGTTCTGGAGACCAAATGGAACCTCCTGCAGCAGCAGAAGACGGCCCGGAGCAACATCGACAACATGTTCGAGAGCTATATCAACAACCTCCGGCGGCAGCTGGAAACCCTGGCCCAGGAGAAGCTGAAGCTGGAGGTGGAGCTTGGCAACATGCAGGGCCTGGTGGAGGACTTCAAGAACAAGTGAGCCTCCCTCCTCCCCACCGGAAGTCATCCTGCCCTGCCCCCCACCCCGCCTTGGGACCGGAAGCCTAAGACCCCAAGGCCCCTCTGCTTGTTGGTCACTGCAGCCCTACATAATTCGGGGGACCACTGGACAGGTATTCTCCAGACAGTTGGCATTTGTGTCCATTGTCCCAGCGTAATTTTTTTTTGTCTTTTTGCCTTTTCTAGGGCCATTCCCGCGGCACATGGAGGTTCCCGGGCTAGGGGTCGAATCAGAGCTATAGCTGCCGGCCTACACCAGAGCCACAGCAACGTGGGATCCGAGCCACGTCTGCAACCTACACCACAGCTCACGGCAATGCCGGATCCTTAACCCACGGAGCAAGGCCAGGGATCCAACCGGTAACCTCATGGTTCCTAGTCGGATTCGTTAACCACTGAGCTGCAATGGGAACTCCTTTTTAAAAAATTTTTTTTTTCCAGCGAAATTGTTAATAGCACCTCCCCTCCCCCTTCAGTCTCCTCACTGTCCTGATTTGGACAGCACATTATCTGCTGTTGTTTACACAGTAAACCTAAGATGAGAGACCCCAAGTAGCCAACAGGCCTCTGTTGGATAGGAACAGCTCTGGCCCCTGTTTCTTCCTTACCCCTGATTTCCAGCACGTTCCATAAAGTTCCTTCTGAGGTCTCATGGCAGTCTCTGCTGTCAGCCCTCCTAATGTGCCTACTCGCTCCAGGGTGTATTCATGGATTTGGAGAGAGATTTCCTGCTCCAGGCTGGCTGACAATAGCGTGGGGTCAGGGTGGGGAGAGCTGGTTAGGGCAGGAGAGGACCAGACCGGCCATTTCCTACCTTCTTGCATTTCCATGAACTGAATTGTCTAAATATTCTCCCCCTTCCCCAAAGACCCATGGCAACCTCATCTTTGCCTTCATCCTCTGATTCTGAGTCTCTTGCTCACCAGGTATGAGGAGGAGATCCAAAAGCGTACCGACATGGAGAATGAATTTGTCATCATCAAGAAGGTGAGGTCCTCCGGCTGGACCCTGGAGCCTGGAACTTAGAGACTCAGGCTGGAGGCGTTCTGTCCTTAAATGGGTCTACATGGTGCAACAATATTCGGGGGCCTCCCCTGTATCTAGCATAGAAGGACAGAGAAGCAGTTAGGTGCGTCAGATTCGAGTTCTGCACATCCGTGTTGAGACATGGTTAAGAAAAGGGAGCAGTAGCGTTCTCTTGTGGCCCAGCGGTTTAAGGCTCCAGCTTTGTTATGGCCGTGGCTTGGGTCGCTATTGTAGTTTGGGTTTGATCCCTGGCCAGGGCACTCCCACTGCAGGCAGGGCCAAAAAAAAAAAAAAAAAAGAAAGAAAGAAAGGAAATGGAGCAGGAGAATTGGAGGTCTGGCTTTAGAAGGCTTCCAGGAGGAGGCAGGTGGGGGCAGGAAGGGTGGGGGAAAGTAAAGATGCTTCGGCTGGGGATGCAGGTGTGATGGGTCAGCCACTGGACTGGCTTGGGCCCCACACAGTGAGGTGGGGGAGTTAGTGAATTAGAAAGTTCTCAGTCTAGGCCCTTGAGTGCCCCTGGCTTGGGGCTGGGTGTGGGCATTCTGCTCAGGCTCCCCCCCCGGCCCCCCGCCCTGCAGGATGTGGATGAAGCTTACATGAACAAGGTCGAGCTGGAGTCCCGCCTGGAAGGGCTGACCGACGAGATCAACTTCTACAGGCAGCTGTATGAAGAGGTAGGTCCTTGGGCCCCAGCCCCATTGGAGGCTCCTCCCAGCGCCTAGCGCACCCGCAGACAACAGCCCACCCCTGAAGAGTTAAGAGCTGCCAATAGCAACCTGCTGTGAGAACATTCTATGCATTCTGTCCATCTGTGTGTGGGGGGCTTTATTACCCCCTTTTGCAGATGAGAAAAATGGGCTCAGAGGACTGAAATATTCTGTCCAAGGTCATTATACACAGGGTGGTGGCCCAGCTGCAGCTCAGGCCTGCTCTGTCCCTGGGATCTTAATTTGAATCCTTGGGCCATATCGAATGGGAGGAGCCCTCCAGGAGCCATATCAGTAGCTGAGAGTGTGGGACGGCTCTGCCCTGCCGGTCACTCACCCAAAGCCAGGTCTCCTTTGATCTTGGCCTCATTTCATCTTTACCTCCCGCCAGGTTCCAGGTCTTTGACCCACCTTCCTTCTTTAGCAACCTTGCCTTCTCTGCAGCCCTAACTCCTGCCCTCCTGTCCTCTGCGGAGGGCCTTCCTGCAGAAGGGGGGCTCCCTGTGTGGCGGCGGCGGGGCCAGGGCCTGACCCCCTCCCCTCGCCCCCACAGGAGATCCGTGAGATGCAGTCTCAGATTTCGGACACGTCCGTGGTCCTCTCCATGGACAACAGCCGCTCCCTGGACCTGGACGGCATCATCGCCGAGGTCAAGGCCCAGTACGAGGAGATCGCCAACCGCAGCCGGGCCGAGGCTGAGACCATGTACCAGATCAAGGTGAAGAGCGGGCTCACCAGCTCTGGCTAGTTCTGTGCCCTCGTCCTTGAGGAGGGAACAGGATTTCAAAAGCTGCCTGTTATAGGGCTGGGGCAGGGACGTCCCTGTGCCCCGAGGTCTGGAAGAAGGTCTTCCGTGGTGTGTGTGGAGGGGGGGTGGGGGAGAGGTGACCCGGGTTCTGGTGACTTGGTGGAGGGGGCACTCTCCCTCGGAGGGACCACGAGGTCCCCTCTCCATCTCATTCCTGTCACCTCTGCAGTATGAGGAGCTGCAGTCTCTGGCTGGGAAGCACGGGGATGACCTCCGTCGCACGAAGACGGAGATTTCGGAGATGAACCGGAACATCAGCCGACTCCAGGCTGAGATCGAGGGCCTCAAGGGCCAGGTATGGCGGCAGGGCTGGGGGTGGGAGAGGGTCTTGGGACCCCTCCTGGTGAGAGGAGATGATGCAGAAAGGGCTGTGGGTCTGCGGGCTGGGGGAGGAATCCTAGACCAGAGTTGGGGGTCGGAGGGGCACCTGCAGTCCAGACCACTTCTGGGAAGCTGAGGGGTGCCAAGGAAGTCCCTGGGGCCGTGACAGGGGTCAGTGGGGGATGGGCAGGTAAACTGGGGGGGGGTCAAGGATGGGTCCCTCAAGCCTGTTTTATTGCGTCTGTCTTATCTATCAGGGTAAGATTGGGCTCTGGTGCTTTAAGGAGGTTTAGGAAGCAGAGATCTAGTCGGGGGTGGGAATACTTAGTGTCCCAGGTGAGACGTTTGTGGGAGGAGGTGCCTGGAAGCGGCACCCCATTCCGCTTCCCGAGTCTCACCAACCTCTAGCATTTTCTTTGAGCTGGTAGAGTTGGTTAGTCCAGGTCAGGAAAGGGGTCCCTAAAAGAGGAGGTGGGTCCGGGGGGCGGGGGAGGAGTGGAGGAGGTAACAGACTCGGCTCTACCTGCTTACCTGTCCCTTCCCCCCCACAGAGGGCATCCCTGGAGGCTGCCATCGCTGATGCCGAGCAGCGTGGGGAGCTGGCTGTCAAGGATGCTCAGGCCAAGCTGGCCGAGCTGGAGGCCGCCCTGAGAACCGCCAAGCAGGACATGGCGCGGCAGCTGCGTGAGTACCAGGAGCTGATGAATGTCAAGCTGGCCCTCGACGTGGAGATCGCCACCTACCGCAAGCTGCTGGAGGGCGAGGAGAGCAGGTGTGTGTGTGTGGGGGGTCTTTTAGCCACCCTAGCGCCCCATCCAGGGGACCTGGGATGAGGAGGGGGTGGGACTTGGGTCCTGTGGTCCTGGGACAGGGGCAAGAGCGGGTCCTGACTTCCCGCGTGTCCTCTGGGTACAGGCTGGAGTCTGGGATGCAGAACATGAGTATCCACACCAAGACCACCAGCGGCTACTCAGGTGAGTGTCCTGGTTTTGGGGGGCAGGGCAGGCGGGCAGTTCCTTTTTGGTTCCCTCTGGTACAGCCGAAGAAGCAGGGGCCAGTTAAATGTCTTGTCTGAGGTCACATAGCTCACAGGAAAGCTCTGTCCCGCCCTGCTCCTGGTTTTCCCTGACCCATCTTGGAAGAGGGAGCCAGGGCAAGCTCCCCGTCTTCGGGGACCACGTCGGGAGTGGCAAGGGGAAGGCGGCATGGCCTGATGTGTGCACGGGCTCCTGCGCTCACGTGGCTGCCCCTGTTCCTGACCAGGTGGGGTGACCTACGGGACTCCGGGCTTCAACTACAGCCTGAGCTCCTACCAGTCCGGTGGCTTGGGCTCTGTCGGGGGCCCTGGCTCCTTCAGCCGCACCAGTTCCAAGGCTGTGGTTGTGAAGAAGATCGAGACCCGCGATGGGAAGCTGGTGTCTGAGTCCTCTGATGTCCTGTCCAAGTGAGAAGCTCCTGCATCCCTCCCCGCCTCCCCGAGTTCCTGCAGAAGGAGGCTACAGGGGAGCCTCGCTCTGGGGAGGCGACTGCTTAGGCTTCCCCCTCTTGCCCAGGCCCCCAACTCCAAGCCAATTCAAGTGTCTTTTTCAGAATAAAGCTTCAGCTGGCTCTGCCAAACCACCTTGCTGTGTGCAGTCCTTGTGTATTCATGGGGTGGAAGAGAGGTGGTTGGGAGGCCTCCCCTCCCCCCCCCGGGGGGGGTCAGAAGCTGTTGGGGGGTGCCCTGGGAAGTGTGTGTTGGGGGGACGTGGTGGAGGAAAGCCTGGGCTCCTCCCCCAGGCTGTCCGCAGAGAGACTTCTTTGCTGAAGGTCAGTTGAGGCCTTGCTCATTGATGTGCTCTCAAATACTTCATTTCATTAAAAAAGTGTTTTTTTTTTTATTTTTTTTTTGCTTTTTAGGGCCACACCCATGACATATGGAGGTTCCCAGGCTAGGGGTCCAATTGGAGCTACGATTGCCGACCTACGCCACAGCCACAGCCACACTGGATCCGAGCTGCGTCTGTCACCTACACCACAGCTCATGGCAATGCCAGATCCTTAACCCACTGAGCGAGGCCAGGGATCAAACCCGCAACCTCATGGTTCCTAGTTGTATTTGTTTCTGCCGTGCCATGACGGGAACTCCTAAAAAAGTTTTTAAAATGTATTTTTCTTGGGGTCTAGTTAATTTACAATGTTGTGTTAATTTCAAGTGTTAAGTACAAAACTTAATAGCAGGAGTTCTCTCGTGGCGCGGTGGGTCGCCACTGCAGTGGGTCACCGCTGTGGCGTGAGTTCCATCCCTGGCCTGGGAACACACTGTAGGTGTGGACCAAAAAACCCCACAAAACCCCAAACTGCAAAGTGATTAAGTTATACATACATGTACATACATACATATGTATGTTTATTTATTCGTTTTCAGATTCTTTTCCTTTACAGTTTAATATAAGATACTGAGTATAGTTCCCTGTGTTACACAGCAGGTATAGGTAAAGGTTTGGCTATTTTATACACAGCAGTGTGTGTATGTCCCCGTTTCATTTTATCTGTGCGACAAACCCCTTTATAGGGAGGCAGAGCAGGTTTTAGATGGTCTATCAGGAGGGAGTTTGTTTCTTTCTCTGTATACCTCACATGAGGTTGGTATCAGGACTGCCTTTCTGGAGTTCCCATTGCGCCTCAGCAGGTTACAAACCCAACATAGGGGAGTTCCCATCATGGCTCAGTGGCAATGAACCTGACCAGAATCCATGAGGATGCGGGTTCGATCTCTGGCCTTGCTCAGTGAGTTCAGGATCCGGTGTTGCTGTGAGCAGTGGTGTAGGTTGAAGATGCAGCTCAGATCTGGTGTTGCTGTGGCTGTGGTGTAAGCCAGCAGCTGCAGCTCCAATTGGACCCCCTAGCCCGGGAACTTCCATAAGTCCTGGGAACTTCCATATGTTGCAGGTGTGGCCCTAAAAAGCAAAAAACCCCACAAGAAAACCAAAAAACCCACCAACCAACCCCCCCACCCCCCAAAACCCTAAAAACCTCGACATAGTGTCTGTGAGGATGTGGGTTTGAACCTTGGCCTCGCTCTGTGGGTTAAGGATCCAGTGTGGCTGCAGCTCCCATTCACTACCTTCCAATAAGGAAAGGCAGGCCCAGCCATGTCATTGGCCTTACTGAGAAGTGGCAGTTCTGAGATTCGAACATGGGACTGTCCAGTTCGCCTACCCGTACTCCTCAACCAGGCACACAGTGTTTCCTTAGTGGCCAGAGATGTCTTTGTACCATTTTCATTCCTTGGCGGTGGGGGACAAGGAGTGCTGGTTTTCCCATCTGTTCAGAGGCCCAGAGTCCATTCTCAGCAGCTGGGTGTGTCACTCCCACAATTTCCAGGAGCCAAGATAATACGGGACTTGGCATTGACAGATGGCCCCTTCCCTGCTCAGCTCACAGAGCAACCCGCCCCATGTGGCTCCTCACCACCCACCCCTTTTCACCCACCTACATGCCACGCTTATATCGTACATAGATCTGAGTAGGTACAGGGTGTGTGCCTTCTGTGTTTGCACATGGAGGGCGTGCTGTGTGTCTATGGGTGTGTATAGGTTGTGTGAAGTGTGTAAAGGGATTTTGCCTATCTCCTGGGAGCATGGTCTCCAGGGTTTAGGGCCAGAGCAGGGCTGGGTGTCTGGGGGGGGGCAGTCGCCAGGGTTTAGGGCCAGAGCAGGGCTGGGTGGGGGGAGGGTGCACCCCTGGGGCTTGGCTCTGCATCATCACCCGCAGAGCTGGAGCTGCAGGCAGACACACTGGCTCTTGAGTGCCCGACCAAGGGTGGACAAGCTCTTTTTTAGCACCCCCAAGATGGGGGCACTTCCAGACCTTCCCAAACACTGATGGAGAATAAACACATGCAGAGGGGTCAGTAGTGGGGACAGCCTGGTGCAGGAAGCTCAGGTTCTGGTCCTGCTGTGGGGTCTCCCCAGGGTCGAATCCCTGGGCTCCAGGCTTCCCAGCCCCAGGCCCTTCTTCCTGCCCCTCTAGCCGCCCATCACAGCACTCTTTTTTTTTTTTTTTGCCTTTTCTAGGGCCGCTCTTGAGGCATATGGGGGTTCCCAGGCTAGGGGTCAAATCGGAGCTGTAGCCACAAGCCTACGCCAGAGCCACAGCAACGCGGGATCTGAGCTGCATCTGTGACCTACACCACAGCTCAGGGCAATGCCGGATCCTTAACCCACTGAGCAAGGGCAGGGACCGAACCCGCAACCTCATGGTTCCTAGTCGGATTCGTTAACCACTGCGCCACGACAGGAACTCCAAATTTTGAAGCTATAGTTTCTCAGCACTCTTTTTTTTTTCTTTTTCTTTTTTTTTCCGCCCATCTCAGTAGAGCTGTTTCCACACGGAGCGCAGGCATTTTACCTCCCCCAGTCCCGGGACCAGGGCCAGGCTTCTTTCTGGACTCTGTCACAATAAAGGACTTCACTCTCCGATGATAAAACTTAACAGCCCCATTATCTAGAGCAATGACCATCGTGGCAGCGGCTCTCAGTATGAACATTTTTATCATGATCTGCCAACATTTATACACACGTATATAATTGAAACAAAAATCTCATAAAATACCACCAGTCTCTGCCCGCTGTTCATGTGTGATTGGCCCTCTCCAGGGGTCCCCTGTGCCTGGAGGTGCAGCACCCAGGGAGAGACCTCCTGTCCATTAAGGCCCCAAGTCAACATTTTCAACTGTGCCCCACCCGATCCTCTGGGAAGCCAGCCACCCCTCTTATCGGGCCCTGCCCACCCCCTCCCGCTGGAGGTGGGCACATGGAGCGGGTAAGGGCAGCCAAGGGCCCCACCAATATTCTCCTGGAATTTCTACACCCTCGCTGTTTGCTCAGGCAAAGGCAGGAAAGCTCCAGGGAGAGTCCCCCCCACCCCACCCCGCCCCCGCCCCTCTTCCTGGTTATTGTGGATCTACTACCATCTGATTAAGGACATAGCATTTAAGAGAGGCCATCTCATCTACCTTTCAGTGTTTAATCGTGTAAAGGAGCCGGACATCCAATTCTCTCTCTCTCTCTGTTTTTTTGGTTTGCTTTTTAGGGCTGCCCCCGCGGCATATGGAGGTTCCCAGGATAGGGGGCTCATCAGAGCTGCAGCTGCCAGCCTGCGCCACAGCCACAGCAAAGCCAGATCTGAGCCGCGTCTGCGACCTACACCACAGCTCACGGCAACGCTGGATCCTTAACCCACTGAGCGAGGCCAGGGATCGAACCCGCATCCTCATGGATACTAGTTGGGTGCGTTACCGCTGAGCCATGATGGGAACCCCTCTTCTCTTTTGGATGAGAACCCTGAGGAAGGTTGAATGGAAGTAGGATGAACACTAATATTTCTTCCTTCCTTTCTTTGCCATGCCCATGGCATGCAGAAGCCCAGCAGTGACAACGCCATACCCTTAACTTGCAGAGCCACCAGGAAACTCCAACCCTAACATTTCTTTACTGCCTATTTGGTGGCAGATCTTGGGCTGTATCACATTCAACCCTCCGAGGATCCTGGGAAGCAGGTATTAAAGGAGTTCTCGCTGTGGTGCAACAGGATTGGCGGTACCTTGGGGGCACTGGGACACAGGTTCAACCCCTGGCCTGGCCTGGCACAGTGGGTTAAGGATCTGGCATTGCTGCAGCTGCAGCTTGTGTTGAAACTGCGGCTTGGATCTCATCCCTGGCCTGGAAACTCCACAGGCTGTGGGGTGGCCAAAAAAGGAAAAAAAAAAAAAAGGAAAGAAAAGAAATCCCCATCTGATGCACCTAGACTTGGGGTCCGGTTACACTGCAAGCGATAGCAGTGGGGCCTGACACTGGGTCCAGTACTTTTTGGACAATACTAGATTTTTGTCATATGTACATATATTGTACTTAGCTCAAAAATTCCAACCTTGTTTTTTGGTTAAGAAATGTCTCTTGCATACAGTTATAAAGTACAAAAGGGCTTCCTTCCTCTCCACTCACCCAGTTTCTCTGCCAGAGGGTAATTAATGTCACCTTTTTCTTATAATCCACTCCAGGTAGAGTTTATGTGTATAGAATTCCTTAGGCACACACACACATGTATCCACGCATGTCTGTCTTTCACAAAGGGTATTATATATACTTTTTTTTTTTTTTTTTTTTTGAGCTGAACCTACGGCACATGGAAGCTCCCAGGCCAGGGATCCAGGCCCAGCTGTGGCAATGCTGGATCCTCAACCTGATGTGCTGGGCCAAGGACTGGTACCTTGGGAGCACTGGGACACAGGTTCAACCCCTGGCCCGGTAATGCTGGATTCTTAACCTGATGTGCTGGGCCAAGGACTGTATTGGCTCCTCCACAGAGACAATCTGGATCATTAACCCACTACACCACAGTGGGAACTCCAAGGGTATTATATATCTTACTTTGACAGTCATTCAATGTCTGTTCCTTCCATATCACTCTGAGCTGCTGCTTCACCCTTTATCATAGCAGCATAATATTCCACACACGGACATCTTTTTTTTTTCTTTTTAGGTCTTTTTAGGGCCGCACATGTGGCATACGGATGTTCCCAGGCTAGAGGTTGAATTGGAGCTGCAGCTGCTGACATGTGCCACAGTCACAGCAACACAGGAACCCAGCCGTATCTTTGACCTATATCACAGCTCGCAGAAACACCCGATCCTTAATCCACTGAGCGAGGCCAGGGATTGAATGAGAATCCTCGTGGATACTAGTTGGGTTTGTAAATCACTGAGCCACAATGGGAACTCCTGTATTGGTTTTTTAAAGTGTCTCCCTGCCAAGTGGACTTAGCCCCATGTTAGCAATAGGCAGCCTTCTGTAAGGGTCTGGGGCGGAGTGGAAAGAGTTAGGACTGGGCTTGGTCTAAACGTACCTAGCAGTGTGCCTGGTACCTGGAGGGCGGGGAGGAGAATGTCAGAGGTAAATACAAGACACCTAAGACTGGGTCCTTGATCTCAAACTACTTCCAGCTTACCCTGGAAAACAATTTACATCCCAGAAATATCCACGTGGTGTGATCAGTCATGCAAATATTTATTTATTTATTTATTTATTTTTGTCTTTTGTCTTTTTGTTGTTGTTGTTGTTGTTGCTATTTCTTGGGCCGCTCCCGCGGCATATGGAGGTTCCCAGGCTAGGGGTTGAATCGGAGCTGTAGCCATCAGCCTACGCCAGAGCCACAGCAACGAGGGATCCGAGCCGCGTCTGCAACCTACACCACAGCTCACAGCAACGCCGGATCGTTAACCCACTGAGCAAGGGCAGGGACCGAACCCGCAACCTCATGGTTCCTAGTCGGATTCGTTAACCACTGCGCCACGACGGGAACTCCATGCAAATATTTATTGGTCATCTGGGCTGAACCAGACACTAGAAGGTCTAGACTCTTGGCACATGGCAAGGTGAGGAACTGCTGTGCATGGTGGACTCAGGGGTGATTTAACGCAGCCCTGACTGCTGGTGGTCTCCCAACTCCTGTTCCCTCTCTTTTCCTCAGAGACTACATTTTTCTGACTTCTTTGCAGTCAGTTGTGGTCATGTGATAAAGGAGCTGGAGGCTGCAAATTCTGGGAAGTGTCCTAAGGAGAGAATGTGATCTGCTTTCAGCAATCCCTTCTGCTGGCAGGAATGCATATGCAATGGCTGTGTTTCGGCAGCCATATTGGGCCATGAGGCCCTGGGGAATGAAAGCCATTTCCAGCAGGGCAAAGGAAAAATGGGACCTGGGGCCATTGCACCATGAAAAGCCATACCAGTCTTGGACACATTATTTCCATATGTCTGGAAAATTGAGAGAGAAATAAGCTTCTGTATGGATTGGGCCACTGTTATGTTGGATTTTTCTGTTACTCCCAGATGAACTAATTCTAATATAGTGAACATATCAGTTTGTCTTGGGGTGTAGCTGCCAGTGGATCCTGGAGGATGAGCAGAGAGACTGACTGGGATGAGCAAACTGGATTCCAACCTCGGCCTGCATCCCTTCCTTGACTTGCTCTGGAATATTTGGGATACCCCTCCCCTCTCTGGGCCTCGGTCCCCTCTTTTTTTTTTTTTTCTTTTTAGGGCCACACCTGTGGCATATGGAAGTTCCCAGGGTAGGGGCTGAGTCGGACCTGCAGCTGCCGGCCTACACCACAGCTCACAGCAATGCCAGCTCCTTAACTCACTGATTGAGGCCAAGGATCGAACCTGCATCCTCATGGATACTACTTGGGAACAACGGGAACTCCTCAGTCCCTTCTTTATGAATAAAGAAGGCTGGACTCTAGAGTTGCTATGGAATCTTCTAGCCCTGCCATTTTATCTGCTCTTTATTTTGGCGACCCATGGAAGCTCAGAATGCCAAGCTGAGCTATTTGTACTTGATCTCCAGAGCAGTGGTGTCACTGAAGATTTTTTTTTGGTGGGGGGGCAGGGAAGTGAGTCGATGGAGGCAGTGCTTTAAGAAGACGCATCTGCCACCTCCTGATAGACAGGTGACTAAGTGGGGCAGCCACTGGGTGAGGGTCAGCAGACACGAGTGGCCTCTCCGGCTCTGCCAATCACGGCGTCTGTGACCTTGGACATGCTGCCTCCCCTCTCTGAACTCAGAGAGGACAATCCACACTGCCCAGGGAGGCTGTGGGACTGGAACCCGTCATGCACGTGGAGGTGTCCTGTGAACCGTAAGTGGAGACTTGCTCCTTCCCCCGGGACCCCGCTCAGGGTGGAGACTCTCTGGCTTCCCTTCTGGGTCTCTCACCCACCCCCATGCCCCACCCTCACTCCCCAGAAGACCTGGGAGCCTCAAGAGGCAGCCTGGGGCTGGGGAAAAGGACAGGGGGAGCCTGACGGCATCTGTGTGCTCCCCTCGCCCCCCTCAATCTCTCTTTAGCTTTCTCTCCTCACTTCTGTGCTTATTTGAACTTTGCCATTTTCTTTCCTTTGTCGTTTTCTTTCTTTCTTTTTTTTTGGGGGGGGGGGGTTTAGGGCCGTACCTGTGGCATATGGAAGTTCCCAGGCTAGGGGGCCCATCAGAGCTGCAGCTGCCAGCCAACACCACAGCCACAGCAAAGCCAGATCTGAGCCGTGTCTGCGAGCTACACTACAGCTCACGGCAACGCCGGATCCTTAACCCACTGAGCGAGGTCAGGGATCCAACCTGCATCCTCACGGATGCTAGTTGGATTTGTTGCTGCTGAGCCAGGACGGGAACTTCCTGAGCTTTGGCACTTTCTAAGGGTTTACAAAGGCCTAACCCTGTTTGGTTCTCACGTGTCCTCTGTGAGGAAGCTTCAATTCTCATTTTACTGAAGGACGAGCGAGGCCCAAGACCGAGGTGAGGAAATCCCTTGCTCTGGGTTGCTCTGTGTGGTTGGTGGCAGAGCGTGGCTCAGAACAAAGGGCTCAATCTGAGCGTTTCCCAGATTACGTGATATGACCAGGCCCTTTTAACCTCGGGGAAAGCTGCAGGATTAGATGGGCGGATGGAGGAGGGGACCACGCTGGTGGGCGGCCTGGGGGTGGAGGCCGTACAACTGCACAGCGGAGCCGATGGGTCCTTTTCCTCAGGCTCCTGGCGCCACCTGGAGGGCTATTTGGAGAGTGCAGCCCACACCTTCCCCACTAGCTCGCTCCTGGCTTCTGGATGTTTCCCTAGACATTCCCTTTTCTTTCAGCTACTGGTCTATTTTGGAGGCTCGTTGGAACAGGGAATGTAGGTAACTTGGAGTCTTTTTTTTTTTTTTTTTAAATATGAGGTCAAAATTCAAATTCCCACAGAGGTCGGACCACTAAAGTAAGAGAGGCCCGTGGGTCTGGCGTAAGAAACTGGGTGGGCATTGGCTGTTTGTACATGAAAATGGGAATAGTCTTCTGCTCACAAAGACTT
This sequence comes from Phacochoerus africanus, assembly GCF_016906955.1. Taxonomy (NCBI): domain Eukaryota; kingdom Metazoa; phylum Chordata; class Mammalia; order Artiodactyla; family Suidae; genus Phacochoerus; species Phacochoerus africanus. The sequence goes on along the minus strand of NC_062550.1, from coordinate 20,557,264 downwards.
GTGCTTTCCATTGTCTTTTTCAAAAACTGTTGGCCTCTTATTCGCCCACTGTAAATGGAAAAATGGGCACAGGAATTGTTTAATTTATTTATTTTTTCTTTTTAGGGCCATACCTGCAGCATACAGAAGTTCCCAGGCTAGGGTTCCCACTGGCCTACGCCACAGCCACAGCAACGTGGGATCTGAGCCATGCCTGCGACCTACACCACAGCTCATGGCAATGCCAGATCCTTAACCCATGAGCAAGGCCAGGGATTGACCCTGTGTCCTCATGGATACTAGTCAGATTTATTTCCTCTGAACTGTAACGGGAACTCCTAATTTTTTTTTTTTTTTAATCTGGCCTCAGAAGTTCCCAGGCCAGGAATCCAATGGTGCCACAGCAGTGACAATGCAGGATCCTTAACCCACTGAACCACCAGGAAACTCCCTCATTTTCTTTTTATCTGGATCATAAGGAGGCCCATGTGTAGAAAAGGACCTGACATTCAGCTTCATTGTTGGGACAGTAAAAGTGAAAGGTGAGGACCATGGCCAACTAGAATTACTGACTCCCTGGGCCGGAGGCCCCCCTGCCATGGGCTCTTGTTTTACCAGGCCCTGCTCTGTTACCCTCCGGCTGGGCCTCTCCAGCCCTGGTGAGGAGTCCATGGGGCCAAGGAGACGCCCGCTCAGACGGAGCAGTGCCTCATCGTCCCTGTCCAGGTGGCTGTGAACTCCTTGCCAGAGATCGCTGGGCTTCTTCTTTGGGCCCTGCCTCCTGCAAACCTCTGGTCCTGACAGTGGCTGATTTGGGGGTGGGGGTTGCCTAGAGCTGCCCCAGCCCATTAGGCAGCCACCAGCCACGTGTGGCGATGGAGGACTTGAAATGCAGCTAGGCTGGATTGGGATGTGTTGTAAGTATAACCTACACAGCACATCTGGAAGACAGTATGAGGGAAAAGAAATAACTATACAAGATTAATAATTTGAAGTATTGATTACATGTTGAAATAATATTGGGGATATATTGGGTTAAATATATGTACTGTTAAATTGAATCCCACCTATTCCTTTATACTTTATGAATGTAGCTACTAGAAATTGTAGCATTCCACATGTGGCTGGCCTTTGTAGCTCACATTATATTTCCCTTAGGCTGGCACCTATAGTCCAGAGTTGTTGGAGTGTCCACAGGTCTGTGTATGAGGCTCTCCAAGTGTGGAGTGAGATTTGGGATGCAGCTAGGTCAGAAGAGCAGGGGGCCATGGACCTACCTTTGCACCTTGTCCTGACTCCCCAAATGTTGGGGGCCAGGCTCAGGGCAGCCTCTTGACTCAGCCCCTGCCTGCTGTAGACACACAAATGATGTCCAGGACGTTCAACTTTGCAACAGAAATTGGAAATCTGGATTTTATTAAATTTTTTTTTTTTTTTTGATTTTTAGGTCCACACCCTCGGCATGTGGAGGTTCCCAAGCTAGGGGATCATCAATTAGAGCTACAGGTGCTGGCCTATGCCACAGCCACAGCGACACCAAATCCAATGTCCGAGATCTATGCCACAGCTCATGGCAGTGCGGGATCCTTAACCCATTAAGTGAGGCCAAGGATCGAACCCACATCCTCACGGACCCTAGTCAGGTTCGTTAACTGCTGAGCCATGATGGGACCTCCTGGAAATCTGGATTTTAACAGGCAATCTCTCGATTTAAAAATGTTGGCAGCCCATTAAAATATTTAGAAAAGACACTGTCTTGGACTTGCCGTGGTGGTGCAGTGGGTTAAGGATCTGGCATTGCCGCAGTTGCAAGAGTAGGTCACAGCTGTGACCTTGAAATTTGATCCCTGGCCTGGGAACTTCCATTTGCCATGGGTGCGGCCAAAAAAAAAAAAAAAAAAAGAAGAAAACATTGTCTTGGCCAAGACCACACAAGCGATAGAAAACATCTCATTGGGGTTCGGGTTCAAAGTAGGGAGACTGAAGAAAGAAAGACAGAGCTTGCCTTGGTTCCCACAGTACGGGACCAGAAATCACTGCAGGAAGGATTGAGGGGAAGTGGATGAAAGGCACTGCAAAATCTTCACCGCCAGCTCACACCTCCATCCAGCATCGGTATTAAGGGGAATTTCAGTGTGGGGGCCCAAGGGACACAGAAAACCCTAGATTTTCCCTGCTGCTCAGCCTATCTGGACCTCTGATGTGCCCATGCTCAGAGGGAAGGTTGAATTTATGAAAACAGGAGCTACATCAGATGTCCACTGGGGGGCAGCAGAGGAGCAGAGAAGCAGCAGCTCCACAGGCTTAGATCAGAGCTGGCCCACCTGCTGCATCCTCCTCATTCCAGAGCCAAATGTGGGAGATGGATGACAGGCCATCACAAGTCCACAGGGTGCTTTCACGCAAATCAAAGGAAGCACTCATCCTCTTGGGGGGGGGAGTTGCAGCCCTGGGTCAGAGTATGGCTTGGTGAGTGGAGCCTGGGGTGGAATTTTAGTCCCCATCTATTTGTGCCCTACACACGTGGAAACCCAGGGGTCATTGTTGTTATGTGGTTGTGGTGGTGGGGAGCTGGGGGCTGAGAGCACCCGGGACTGGAGCTGCATGTCCTCTTGCTACCTTGCTCTGGAAGTTTGAGTTTCCGGTGTAATGCAACAGGGGCTCCACTAGAGGGTGCCACACTGCCAAGTGCCGGTTGCTAGCACCCACCTTTCCTGCAGATGGCAGGCTCCAGGCTCCACCAGCAGTGCTGAGGCCAGGGTTGCCAGGGCTTCCCTGCCCGAGGGCCCACAGGTGAACCTGGGGAGGAGGGGTGGGGTTGGCAGGATCCAGGAGGACAGACACAGCAGGCATTGGAGTCTCTGAGATTCCTGGCTCTGGAGGAGGGGACACCTGCCATCAGAACAATCTGGCACCTGGGTCAGCAGCACAGAGGCCTGGTGACCGGATTTGGAGGCTCAGAGAGGCAGGCCACCATGCCTCTGGGCAGTGCCAGGTCACTTGCTCCCAGTCAGTGCCCCTGCACCCATAGCACTCCTTCGGGATGGGTCTGATCCTGTCACACCCCGGCCCAAATCCTTTCCCTGGAGTCAACCCATGTCCAAGAGCTTGGCACTCAAGGCTCTTCCTGCCCTGGCCAGAGACCGCCTCTATGGCCACTACCCCCTCATCCCCTCCACCCCCACCCTTGCACCTCCCCGCTCCAGCAGCTCAGCTCCTTGCAGGTTCCTGGAGGAACCCACACACGCTCGTATCCCTCGATCTTTGTGTGTGCTTTCTCCTGCCGGCAACACGGCTCCCTCTGGCCCATCTGTAAGTCCTCCAGACTCTTTGGAGTCCTGACCCTCCAATCCCCGAGCTGGGCTCCCTGCTTCCCTGTTCTCCAACCCATGGCTCTTTCCTCTGCGTTGCAGTCCCCCCTCCGCGCCCAAGCAGATGGCGAGCTTGCTGAGGGCTGAGTCTGCCTGGAAAGCATCCTACATCCCCGTGTCTGGCAGGAAGGCCTGACCACATCCCATTCCCTCCCCCGCAGCTGCAGCCTCGCCATCACAGAGAGAACGTGGGGGAGCCAGGGTGCCTGCATCCATGTGCGCACATGTTTGTGTGTGTGTGCATGGGTGCTCATATGTGTGCATGGTAAGTGCCCATACAGAGGGCCTCGGGCAGCAGAGACAAGGACTCATTCACAGGGGAGGTAAGATGTGCGCAGGCGCAGACCGGCACCGACAGGCACAGACAGGCACAGACAGACTGTTCCCATCAACCCGGGAAGACAGAGCTCTGAACGTGGTGGGGGATCTACTTTAAAAAAATACTCTCATGTGACGAGCATACACAGAACGATTCATGTCAAAAGCATACAGCTTGGAGTTCCCGTTGTGGCGCAGTGGTTAACGAACATGACTAGGAACCATGAGGTTGCCGGTTCGGTCCCTGCCCTTGCTCAGTGGGTTAAGGATCCGGCGTTGCCGTGGTGTAGGTTGCAGACGCGGCTCAGATTCCGCATTGCTGTGGCTCTGGCGTAGGCCAGTAGCTACAGCTCCGATTCGACCCCTAGCCTGGGAACCTCCATATGCCACTGGAGTGGCCCAAGAAATGGCAAAAAGACAAAAAAAAAAAAAAAAAAGCGTACAGCTTGACGAGTTTTCACAAACTGAACATCTCCTGCTACCAGCATCCAGATGGAGAAAGCGCAGGGCCAGCGCCACAGTCCGTTGTGGGGTGTTTTTAAAGGCCTGGTGCTTGGAGTTCCTGTTGTGGCTCAGCTGGTTAAGAATCTGACTAGAATCCATGAGGATGTGGGTTCCATCCCTGGCCTTGCTCAGTGGGTTAAGGATCTGGTGTTGCTGTGGCTCCAATTTGACCCCCCCGCTATGTCCTAGAACTGCAAACACAAAGTGGGAGGGGGGTGCAAAAACCAGCCCCCTAAAACCAGCTCTCCCAGGGTGGAGCTGGCTAGACTGTGTCTGGGACAATTATAAATGCCTAGTGACACTGTGCTGGTCTGTGTGACTGGACACGGTTTTTGACTGTGTGTATTTTCTGGAGACTGCATGAAACCCTTTGTGTGTGATGGGGGTTCTGTGTGTCTGATGGGGTTGGGACCCTGGATGTGACATGCTGGGAGTGGAAGACTGGGTGGCTGTGTGTCGTGGGGCTGTGAGAAGTGCTGGTTGTGCTTGCGTGCTTAGGAGCCTGTGGGTGTGCACAGATGTCTGCAGGTGAGGGGACAGTCCATGCAGACGGTTGGGAGGCTGTGCCCATTTGCTCACTGCAATCAGGAAGGTACCTGCTCCTGCCAGGGTCCAATACTGGCAAGGAGAGGGCAATCTGGAGAAGGGACAAGGGAGTGGTGGGGGGCTGTGGATGGACTGTCCCCTTCCTCCTGGCTCCCAGCTCTGGGGACCTGTCACCCTGCCCACCGCCTGCAGAAATGGCCTAGGTGGAGCCCAGGCTGGGGCCCAGATGCTGAGGTGGCAGGCAGGCCTGGGAGGAGGGGGTGGGCCCAGCGACATGTCAGAGCGGCAGCCAGCAGCATGGGGCACCCTGCCCTGTGCTGAGCTGGCAGCTGGCGCTGGGAGCAGGCAGGGCCCCACCCGAGCAGGCCAGGGCAGGCAAGGCAGGGCCTGTCTTGGGCCAGGGAGGGGATGGAGCTGATGGGGCAAGCCTGGGCCTTGTGTGGCCAAGATGGGAGGTTGAGGGGCAGCGGGGGGGATTCCTTTTGTGATGGAGGAGACGGTGTGTGTGTCTGTGCTGGCTTACTCCTGTTACTGCCTGCGTGATTGATTTGCATATGCATTTGTATTTCTCTTTTGTATGCACGCATCCACCTGCGTGAGGGCCATGGATTGTTCTGTGTGTGTGTGTGTGTGTGTAAAATGACCCACAAACCATTGCTTCTCTTTGGGCAACCATTCCTCTGTTCCCTTACAATGTGTTTGTGTTTGTAGTCAATCCTAAAGACCATATGTACAGCCTGTGAAACCTGCACCTGTAAGTGTGACACACTCCTGTGTGTGTGTCTCTATATCCATGTGTGATGACCCCACAAACCACCAGGTATGTGCTTTCCTGTGATCACCGTGAGTGTATGTGGGTCGAGCTGAGGTGGTCCTTGCTCTGCCCACGTTGCTGGGGACCTGGCACATACATCCCGTTGCCTCCTCCAAAGCCCACGTGTGCCAACACTCAGCTTCTTTCTGCTCCCGCCCCGCTTCTTCTCACAGCCCTCAGGAACCCTCCCTGAGGATGAGAAACCCTGGATGGTGACCTTGAGAACCAGGCCTTCTATGGAGGTGGGGTTTCTCCCCAAGTGTGCTTTAGTATAATGGGGAGGCCGCACCAGCTAGGGGCTCAGGGGGCAGCCACAACCAGTGGAAAGAGGACATGCAGAGCCAGGCAGAACTGGGTTCAAGTTCAGACTCTCACATGCTGCACCCGTATGAGCCTGGACAAGTCACTCTCCATGCTCAGCTCCTCCTGTTTATGTTTGGCGTTGCTATGGGAAACAATGGGTGAACACAACACTCCTGGCAGCAGGTGAACAGATGCAGACGTTGCTGGACAAGTGTGGGTCCTTTTCCGGCTACAGTATCACTTTGAGGACACTTGAAGCTCACTGTGAGATCTTGCAGGAAAGAGCCACAGGAGTTGGAGGGGGGCGCCTGGAGCCTGATCTCCAGGTAGAGTCTGGTCTGGACTTCACAGGCCCTGCAGTATGGACGTGGGCGAAGCCAGAGCTGGAGAACTGTCCCAATGTAGCTGCTGACAGGCCTGCCCTGGTCTTGCGCTGTCCAGAGAGGTTCAGGCCTTCCACCCATCTCAGAGAGAGGCACAGAGGGGGCGTCCAGGGTGTGTGTGGAGGGGGTGGGGGCTACAGAGATGATTTTTATTTTTTTGCTTTTTTTGGGGCAGGGGACGCACCTATGGAGGTTCCCGGTTAGTGGTCTAATCAAAGCTACAGCTGCCAGTCTACACCAGAGCCACAGCAATGCCAGATCCGGGCTGCATCTGTCTGAGCCACATCTGTGACCTACCCCACAGCTCGCAGCAATGTGGGATCCTTAACTCACTGAGCGAGGCCAGGGATCAAACCTGCAACCTCATGGTTCCTAGTTGGATTCTTTTCCGCTGCGCCATGACAGGAACTTCCCAGAAATGATCTTGAAATGGTGCTCATGGACATTTCACACCCCCCCCCCCCGAAGTCAATGTGCAGACTCCAATGTGCATCAGCCGAACCCACAAAAAATCCAGGAGAGTGAGACAGGGAAAGCCTCAAAAAGGCACGCAGCCTCCCATTTCAGAGGGTGAGAAGTCCCCACTACTCCAAGGATGCCCCCAGAAGAAGAGACACCTGATTCCCTTCCCCTCCAGAAGGCCCGATTCTCCTAGAGGAATGGACAGGTGTTCCCCACCCGCTCGCCCCTGGGGAGGACGCGCAGAGGGCGGCAGGCAGGCCCGGCTCCCCCTGCTGAGTCAGCCTGTCCCGGCTTAGCCAGCGGGTGTTGGGTGGAAGTGGCTGGGCCCCCGTCCAGCTCCAGGGGTGGGGCGGAGGGTGAGTCACCTTGCGGCCCAGCCAGAGCCGCCCTGGGCCCCCCCGCGGCCGTGGGAGCGCGAGGGCCCAGCCAATCGGAGGCCGCCACCCGGCCTCGCGCTCTGGCCCCGCCCCCGCCCCCGCCCCCGCCTCGGGCCGCGGGCCACCGGGTTCCCAGGGCCATCTCGCAAGGAGCCCTCGCGACCCCTGATCTGGCACCTGGCCGGATGGAACCCTGCTCGCTGCTGCTGGGAGGGTTCAGGGAGCACCCGGCTCCCAGCCAGGAAGTCTCAGCTTGGCTCCGAGGGTCTCCCTCTCGTGTCGCTCCCACCTGCTGGTTACAGGAAGGAGGGGCCAGAGATGGGGGGGGATTGCCTCCTTTTTGCTGCCCTTTGTTCTCTTCCCGGATTGTCCCCTCCTCCAAAGGGACAGACCGCCATGCTTCTCAGGTTCAGCCAGTGGCTTCACAATGGCATTTATTTCCTGCACAGTCTCGATGGCAGAAGTTCTCCGGCCAGAGTCAGCCACGCTGAGCTCTGTTTTCTGCTTCAGAAAATACAGTCACTGTTCTCAGGAAGGTCATTGTTCCTAAGACTCTGGTCACCCCAGCGGCTGAGCGCGGCCTGGCCAGGGCCTGGGCCTTGATACAGACATAGAGGTGAATACACACAGGCTCACCTGCGCAGGTAGAGGCTGTCCAGACACAAAGACACAGACCTGCAGATGCTGTGTCCAGATTCTCACACATATGGAACACAGACGATTTTCAGCAGGAGAGGCAAGCATCCCAGCTCTGGCCCTGATAACTTTTCTGAGTTTGAGTCTATCATCAAACCCTCTCTGTTTATCTGTAACATGGAGAGAAGTTTAGAATCCCTTCCTTAGGGGGCTGTTGTGAAGCTGAAAGGAAAACTCCTGGAGAGTGCCTGGTACATTGTAAGAACTCAATACACTGTAGCTACAGGGATCTCCCAGACCCCCCAAAATATACCCACACAGACACTGACAGACAGACACCAATACAGATGTGCATACCCCCTCCCCCAAACCTCAGACATCAATACACAGGCAAGGACCAGGTGTGTTTGCACATAGAAACACAGACACACACAGCACCCCTTTCCCCCCACGAAAAACAGCAACCCCGCAACAACAACCGTAAAAGCAAGTTTTACTGCCCAGGGTGTGATGGGAACAGCCAGCCCCGCTGGGCGGTGGGGGCGAGGCCTCGGCGTCGGGCGGTGTCTGCTCTGCTCAGGCTCCCACTCAGCCCCAGGGAGAGAACGCGTTCATTCTCTCAACACGCCCCTCTCTGTCCCTTGAGAGCAGTCACCCCATCCTTTCTCCACTGTCACCTGAGATCAGGCCACGCCTTCTCCAAACAGCCGGAGTCCCAGGGTGGGCGCCCCCCCCCCCGCCCCCCCGGGATTTGTGGTCGGTTGGGGAGGGGCACGATGGCCTGGCTTTCTAGAGAGGGTTTGCAGGTCCGCAGGGCAGCCCTGTCCCCGCACCACCCACCTCGGTTCTGGATTCTGGAGAGTAGTGGTTGTGAGGATTTGGCTGTTGGGCCCTGGAAGCAGCCAGAAGGGGACCACCTGGAGCTGGGGAAACGCTTCTGGGTTCAGAACCTGGGTGCTAGGCAGCTGTCAGGCAGCTTCTCTCTACTTATTATTTTACATTCATTGTAGAAAGAATGCTTAATAGGAGATCTGCCCTCTTAACTTTTCCATGTACGGTATAGTTTTGTTAAAGACCTGCAGGCACCATGTTGGCTGCAGTTCTCTAGAACCTTCTTTCTCACCTAGCACAACTGCTGCTCTCTACTTGTGCTCCCCATTCTCAACTCTTGCCAGACCCTCAGCCCTCCCTAGAGCTGCAGACATTTTTTTTTGTCTTTTTAGGGCCACACCCACAGCATATGGAGGGTCCCCGGCTAGGGGTTGAACTGGAGCTGTAGCCGCCAGCCTACTCCACAGCCACAGCAATGCCAGATCTGAGCTGCATCTGTGACCTATACCACAGCTCATGGCAACACCGGATCCTTAACCCATGGAGCGAGGCCAAGGATCGAACCTGCATCCTCATGGATGCTAGTCAGACTTGTTTCTGCTGAGCCATGACGGGAACACCGAGCTGGGGACATTTGAAAGTGGTTCTCTAGTCTCAGGAACGCTGTCCCCAGCTCTGAGAGGAAGAATCCTTTTCTTTTACCAGAACCCGGGGCATGCAAAAGTTCCTGGGTCAGGTATCGAACCCACACCACAGCTGTGACGCGAGCCACAGCAGTCACAATGCCGGATCCTTAACCTGCTCCACCACCAGGGAAGTCTAAGAATCCTTTCCTGAGATGCCACGGCAAGCGGCAAGCTGGTCTCCTTAAGGGGGTTCTAATTATCCTGGGGTCCCCTCCCTCTGCTAACACACAAGGATACTGGATACTCCTAGTAGCCTAGGATGCCAGAGCTGGAGAGGACCTCCCCACACGGTCACTGAATCAAGATCTGAGATGAGGGCCCCATGTCAGGTCACACAGTGAGTCTGTAGAGGCGGTGGTGGGACCGAACCTGGCGCTCCTGCTTCCTCATACAGACAAGCCTAAGCCTCAGTGCCCCCCCCACCCCATTTCCCGTATCCATTTCCATTTCACAGGTCTCTGCCCCTTCTGTGTGCTGTCTGATCCTAGGAGCTGAGGTTGGAGCAAGGAGGAGACTCAGGGAGGAGGGCGTCACATCCAGGGAACAGGGAGGCACATGCCATACACGGAACCTCAACGGACCAGACCAGGTCTTAAGACTCCCGGAGGTTATCGGGCAGTTTCCTGGAGGAGAGTTTTGATGGAGAAGAGGAACATGAGTGTGTCCAGGGGATGGCCTCTGAACCATGGGACTGTTTCTTTTTCTTTCTTTCTTTTTTTTTTGTCTTTTTGCCTTTTCTAGGGCCGCTCCTGCGGCATATGGAGGTTCCCAGGCTAGGGGTCGAATTGGAGCTGTAGCCACCGGCCTACGCCAGAGCCACAGCAACGTGGGATCCGAGCCGCGTCTGCAACCTACACCACAGCTCACAGCAACGCTGGATCCTTAACCCACTGAGCAAGGCCAGGGATCAAACCCGCAACCTCATGGTTCCTAGTCGGATTCGTTAACCACTGCGCCACGACGGGAACTCCCTTTTATTTTTTCAATTTTTAGGGCTGAACCCATGGCATATGGAAATTCCCAGTCTAGGGGTTGAATTGGAGCTGCAGCTACACCACAGCCACAGCAACGTCGGATCTGAGCCTCGCCTGAGACCTACACCACAGCTCGTGGCAAGGCCAGATCCTTAACTCACTGAGCGAGGCCAGGGATTGAACCTGCATCCTCATGGGTACTAGTCAGATTTGTTTCTGCTGAGCCACAAGGGGAACTCCGGGGCTGGGGTTTTGAGGGAACTTGGATGAGGCTGGCCCTGTCCCCTACGTGGAGTAATCTTTTGCTTCCCACCATGGCGACTGGACTCTGGGGGGGTGGTCATGAGATGCCAGGTGACTCTGCTTTAAATGTTGCACATGGCCAGAGGAAGGCCAGAATATCTCGCCGGGACTGGACCTGGATATAGTGGCTTCTGATGTGACCTCCAGGGCAGGAACACTGGTCACCTGCCGGGGCTGGTCTCCCTGGAGGGAGCTGGGGGGTGAGGGGTAATTTCACTGATTCCTTGCTGTCCACTTGCCTCTTTCTAAACAACCCAGTCCAAGCTTCCTGGAGAGCAGCTGGTCCTTGTGTCCTGCCAGTGGGTCCTCAGAGGACTGAGAAGGCTTCTCAAACATTGCAGCCTTCCCGAGACCCCCTTCTGTTCCTGCTTTCAGATTTCCTGCCCCCTTTGGCCCGCAGGGCTTGGATGAGCCAGAAGGGTGGGGCTCCCACTTGGCAAGACCCAATTTTGCTGGCTGGGAGTTTTTCAGGTGCTAATTAAAAGGAGCCACCCAGAGAGAATGACTTCACTGGTTCACATCCACACCCTTTTGCCCTGCCCTCTCTTCTGCCCCCATTCACACGCCCAGCCCAGCCAAGGAAGGGGCGGTGGGCTGAGGGAGCCCCGTGGGGAAAGCAGGGCTCTGAGCCTCTGCGGCTGTCAACACGCAAACTGCAGGCTCAGAGCATTTTTGTCATTTCTTCCCTCTCGTCAGATGTTGCAGTCGCTGCATTTCCTCCGTTCCCCTCCCTGCTGAACTGGATGGGCGGAACTGATCTGGATGGGAAGCGACTGAGGTGTCTCCCTGGGGCCCCCAAAGAGCCCCACTGTGGGGAAATCCTCCCCTAGCCTGGCTTCAGTCTAGCTGGCTGCAGCCCTGTGGGGTGAGGTGCCAGGGGTGGGTCCACGCTCATTATCGGCTGTGTGAGTTTCTCCTCACTTCTCCACAGTTCTCCCTGTTTCCTAAATTCTTCCAAAAGTAAAACCATGGTCCCTTCCATCCTGGGCTGCAGGAGGGTGCAAATCCAGTGGTATCTGGAGTGCTGTTGACCGACCAGAGCTCCCCGACTGCTGCTGTTGACCCTTGGGTCTTGGCCAGTTGGAGGGAGGGACGTGGGTTGCTGGATGCAGTCCGGATGGGGACTTGGTGTGTGTGTGGGGGGGTCTGTCCGCAGATCCCACGGTGCCCAGGAGCACCACCGCGCTCGCAGAAAGGGCTGGATCGCTGCGCCCCACGTGGAGCGGGGAGGAGCCCGCGCTGTTATGGGAACGCCCTGCAGGGGGCGCCCTAAGCCAGGCTCCCGGCCGCCGCCGGCGGTACAGGCCTTCTCTGGAAGCCGGGTCCCATTTCACACCCCAAGCCCGCGACTTGGGCTCTCGTCCTCGGCCGGAGTCCTCCAGCCCTCAGGAGTCTGGGAAAGGCCACGAGGAGGGGACAGAGACAGCGTGGGGCCCAGTGGCTCTGAAGCCACAGGAGTGGCAAGTGTCAGTGGCCAGACAGAGCACATGCCAATGCCATGCAAATGACCCATGCTGGCCCACCCTGGTCCCAGCCCAGGGTGTTTTGGCTGGGTCCCTCTTTGGTAGCCCTGGGACACTGGAGAGACCTTGTCGTCTGTGGGCGTTAGGATCCCATCTTTGCTGCTCCATCTCTCCAAGTGACTGTGCCAGGTTTCCGGGTAAATGCTTTGGATGCCACACTGAGCTATCACTAGGAGCCACTGGCAAAGACCATTATCCTCATTTACATATGGCTCCCATGGGGTTGGATTAGTACTTCCCAGTCTCTTTTTCCCTCACAAATGACCAGGGATCAAACAGGTTTGAACAGAAGGTAACAAGCCCCCCCCCCCCCCCCGCCCCACCTCAAGCCTCTGGAAAGCTGGGGCCTCCTGAGAGGCCCTGAGAGTAGGGGTTCTGGCCAAGTGGTTTGGCATCAAAGGACTCCTAGGGGTCAGGTGTAGGGGGGGGTCTCTAAAGAAGTCATCTGGAGCGTTCCTCTGCCTCTATGGGGCAGCCTCACCTGGTCGCACCTGGGTATCCTTGACCCAGGCCCGCAGCTCACGTACGTACGTTGTCCTTTCCTCAGTGGTGTCAGGGGTCTGACTGCAATGCCCCTTGCTGCAGGACTCACCTGTTCCCCTGGTGGTGGGCCATGCTTTCCAAGGAACTTTTCTTTCTTTCTTTCTTTTTTCCTGTTAGGGCTGCTCCTGCTGCATCAGGAAGTTCCCAGGCTAGGGGTCTAATCAGAGCTTCAGCTGCCGGCCTGTGCCACAGCCACAGTGACGTGGGATCTGAGCCTTGTCTGCGACTTGTGCCACAGCTCAACGACAACCCACTGAGTGAGGATGTGGATTGAACCTGCACCCTCATGGATACTAGTTGGGTTCTTAACCTGCTGAACCACAATGGGAACTCCTCCAAGGAATTTTAAAGGGGATTTCGATGCAGTTTCTGCAACCCCTCTTGCAAAAGGCCTGCATGAAGTCCGGGGGGCTGTGGAGGACAGTGATCACTTTCCTGGAGTAGAATCCCAGACGGAGGGAGAGGGCCTGTGGAACTGAAGCCCTGCTTTCCCAGGGGGTTGACATAAGTTTTCCTTGGCACTTCTCTGGGCCTGGGAAGCTGGGAGGGCCCTGGGGCTGGGCTGAGGGTCGGGGGTGGGGATGGGGGGTGGGGGGAGGTTGGCCTTCTCTCCTGGATCTTCTCCTGGGGCGCCTTGGCTGTGGTTTTTCTTCCCCACAGGCCTGGGGCCTTGAGTGTTCCTTCCTGTTACTGGGGATGAGGTGGCTTAAGGAATGAAGTTCTGGCACATTCCAGAGTTTGGAGGTGCTCAGATGCCCAGCACCTGCGCTCCTTGGGGTCTGAGACCCCTGGCCCAGTAGGAACCATGAGGCAGATGGCCCAGGCCTCCTTGGGGGTGATGACGGCAGAGGGAGACAGGTACTTTGGGGGCTTAGCCATCAGGCCTCAATTTCTACCATCTCCACTCCCCACTCTGCCACACTGCATGTAGCCATCCATGTGCCATGCTCCCCTGCCGGCTGTCGCAGAGGCCAGGGACCACTCCTTATCCTGTGCACTCAACAACCTCTCCCTCTTGCTTCCTGAGGTCCCTCCACGCCTCCCTCACCTCCCTCCACGGCATATGGAGGTTCCCAGGTTAGAGGCTGAATCGTAGCAGTAGCCGCCAGCCTACACCACAGCCACAGCAACACCAGATCCAAGCCGGGTCTGCAATCTACACCACAGCTCACAGTGACGCTGGATCCTTAACCCACTGAGCCAGGCCAGGGATCAAACCTGCATCCTCATGGATCCTAGGTGGGTTTGTTAACCACTGAGCCATGAAGAGAACTCCGTGATAATTACCCTTGATACATAAAATAGTATGAACAATTAAGACAACTTCCTGAAAGAGAGGTCTTGTCTGGAACCCCTAAATATAAGGACCCCCCCTTTTTTTGTCACCCCATGGCATATGGAGTTCCCCAGCCAGGAGTCAGATCTGAGATGCAGTTGTGACCTACGCTGCAACACTGGATAGGAAGGACCCTTCCGGATGTCCAACCCCTGCCTCCAAGTGGCCATTCTCTCTGAGACACCTTCCCTACCCAGGCCTCTATGGGGATTTTGCCTTCTTAGGAGACGCAGGTGGCATGGAGTGCCAGCCTCCTGGGAGGGGAGTGGGCTGTGGGATCTGAAGCTGGTTCTCCCCCTTCCCCAGCCCCAGGTCCCCTCTGCACGGAGTTGCCAGCTGCCCCTGTGGCCTGCCTGGGCAGGCAGGCAGAGTGCTCGCAAAGCCAGAAGAAGGGTTTACGCATTCTCTTCTTGGCATGGCTGGGAGCTGCCCCGGGCGCCCTCTGAGGGGCTGGGAGAGCTGGGAGAGGGTGTGGAGCAGAGCAGCCAGTAGGAGGTGGGGGGCGAGGTGTGGGTCCCGCTGGAGCATTCCCAGGCAGGCAGGGGTGGGGGTGCAGGGTGGGGACGGCTGGTGCTGGTTTCCTTTCTGAGTGAGTTTCGATCAGTGGGGCGGGTTTAAGGCTGGGCTCTGTTGAGCCAGCAGCTTTTCTCTAGGAAACCGGAGAGCTTTGAAGAGAGAAAAACAAGCCTGTTTCCCAGCAAGTCAGGGGCCCTGTCCCCTCAATGCAGGGGATTTTTGTCTCTGAGGAAGCATCCTCTCCAAGAGATGTGTCCCTGGGGATTGTAGACATTCAAACATAACTCACACACACACATATCGTAACATACAACGTCACCACACACTTACACCCCTCTACCTGCTCCCTCTCACACACACCCCCCCTTACGTGCTGATGTCTACAAATGTCTTTTAAGATGCATATTCACAGAAGCTCTGTAATCACACTCTTAGATACAGTCAGCAGTGTACACAGTCACCCCACCTCTCCTTTCGCAGCCCCCGCACTTTGACTTGTATGCACTTATATGTTATCCTGCATGACCACAGCCAAGCTCTTACTCTCTTTTTAAAAAATTTTTATTTTTGGAGTTCCCGTCATGGCGCAGCGGAAACAAATCTGACTAGGAACTGCGAGGTTGCAGGTTCGATCCCTGGCCTCACTCAGTGGGTTAAGGATTTGGCGTTGCCTTGAGCTATGGTGTAGCTCACAGACACGGCTCAGATCCCATGTTGCTGTGGCTCTGGTGTAGGCCAGCAGCAACAGCTCTGATTAGACCCCTAGCCTGGAAACCTCTATATACTGCGGGTGCGGCCCTAAAAAAGACAATAAATAAATAAATAAAATAAAAGTTTTCTTTTCTTTCTTTTTATGGCCACACCTATGGCATATGGAAGTTCCCAGGCTAGGGGTCCAATTGGAGCTGCAGCTGCTGGCCTACACCATAGCCACGGCCACACCGGATCCAAGCCACATCTGCAGATTACACCATGGCTTGTGGCAATGCCGGATCCTCAACCCACTGAGTGAGGCCAGGGATCGAACCTGCATCCTCACACTGATAGCGCTGGGTTCTGCTGAGCCACGGTGGGAATGCCACGTCTGATCTTTTTTCACGTTTGCGCTCACTCCCTCACATTTGTTACAAGCTCCTTGCCACACACTCCCCGTGTGTATTCACAAGCATATTCATACGCATGTCCCTACCCTCTCTCTTTTGGCCCAGGAGGTCAGAAGGGCAGTTGTCCTCAGATGACAGTGAGAGCAGGGGTCGTCCCAGGAAAGTCAGCCTTTGGTAGGCCCAGTATGGTTGGTGAGTGGGGGCTCAGAAGATGCTGATTAGTAACAATAATAATAGTAATTGTAATAATAATAATAATCTAATAGTTGGAGCTATCGCCCTGCTAAGCGCTGTTCTGAACATTCTACATGTAGCATCTGGTTTGCCATCCACAGCAACCCTATGAAATAGGAATGATTATCCTCTTACAGTCAGGAATGCAGAAACACAGAGAAGTTAAGTCACTCTCCTGAGGTCACACAGCTAGTCACTAGCGGAACCAGCATCTGAACCCCAGCAGTCTGGGCCAACCCAGTCCAGAAAAATGCACAGAGATCACCAGGGCTTTAGATCCCATTTAGGGGCTTGTCTGAGGTCCCTGGACTTACACCCCCATCAGGCACCAGCGAGGCGGTGGCAGAGAGGGGAGATGGAGATCAGCCCCTGCTTCTGTAGGTGGTATAGCTGCCCCGCGTGGCTCCTGCCTGGCTCCCAGGCCCCGCGTTCCAGTTGCGAGAGCCTGGGCCGCCTGCAGGGGGAGCCAAGAGTGGGAGAAGCCAGGCTCCTGCTCCTACCTAGAAGGGAATACCAGGAATGGGCCTGCGCTCTGGAAAATCCTGGAAATACGTCTGGGACCAGGGCTGGATTAAACTGCGCCGTCCAGCGAGCTGCCGCTGGCTCCCGCGTCTGCAGTGCGCGTGCGCAGGAGCAGATACTTGTACGTGTGCGCGCACGTGCGTGTGCACATCTGATTTCCAGAGCAAGGGGCAGGTCTTCTCTGGGACGCAAATCAGGCAGTGGGGTTGGTGAAAAGCCCCGAGAATCACATGCAAGGGAATAGTGTGAGCCATTCACGATAACCTAAGGGTATATTTCTTGACACACAGGGGAAAAACTGGCTAGAAATCTGTGAATGTAATATGATCCCACTTCTGAGAAGTAGATATTTACATGAATAAAATGGTGCTTACACTACAGCAGAATATAGCGCTATGCTAGACATATGAATATACATTTATAGGCACACACATATACATAATCATGAGGGGCAGACTCCATAAAGGCATGGGTTTTTCTCTGTTTGCTTTACTGCTTTACCCCTGGTGCTGGAACATAGAAAGTGCCCAATAAATATGGGTTGAATGAAAAATGGGAGATTTTGTTTTCCTTTTTTGACCACACCCATGGCGTGTGGAAGTTCCCGGGCCAGGGATCAAATCCGAATGTGAGCCGCAACTGTGACCTACAACACAGCTCCAACAACGGTGGATCCTTAACCCCCTATGCTGGGCTGAGGATCGAACTGGGAATGCCATAAGAGACAAGCCGGGTCATTAACCCACTGTGCCACAGCCAGAACTGCATAATGAGGGATATTTATGTCTGGAAAAGTCTGGAAAATTATAGACTAAAATATTAATGGTGGAGTTCTGGTCATGGTGTAGTGGTAATGAAACCAACCAGAATCCATGAGGAGGGGGGTTCCATCCCTGGCCTCACTCAGTGGGTTGAGGATCTGGCATTGCAGTGAGCTGTGGTGTAGGTCATAGGTGCAACTCAGATCTGGTGTTGCTATGGCTGTGGCATAGGCCAGCAGCTGTAGCTCTGATTTGACCCCTAGCCTGGGAACTTCCATATGGCATGAGTGTGGCCCTAAAAAGAAAAAAAAAAAAAGAGAGAAAAACATATATATATATAAATGGTGACAAGGTGGAAGTATTTTGGAAGTTTTATTTTTTTCTAACTTTATTTTATTTTCTAATTCTGTTTTCAAACTTTCAACAATGAATTTGCATTTTTTTGGTATAAATTAAATAAAGTGCCACCAGCATTGGGTTCTTCTTCCTTCACATCTTTAAAAACAGGAGCCTTGGAGTTCCCGTTGCGGCGCAGTGGTTAACGAATCCGACTAGGAACCATGAGGTTGCGGGTTCGGTCCCTGCCCTTGCTCAGTGGGTTGAGGATCCGGCATTGCCGTGAGCTGTGGTGTAGGTTGCAGACGCAGCTCGGATCCCGCGTTGCTGTGGCTCTGGCGCAGGCCAGTGGCTACAGCTCCAATTGGACCCCTAGCCTGGAAATCTCCATATGCCACGGGAGCAACCCAAAGAAATACCAAAAACAAAACAAAACAAAACAAAAAACCAGGAGCCTAGACATTAAGAAGCCAGGCAGTAGGAGGGATCTGCTTTTTCTTCCCCCCTCTGCTGGCCCATTCGACCTCTTCCTGCCCGTCCTCTCCGCGCGCGCGCGCGTGCACGCGCGCGCTCTCGCTCGCTCGCTCGCGCTCTCTCTCTCTCTGCCCCTCTCCTGCCAACAAGCTTCTGCTGGCACCGCTCCCCCGGCTTTTTGCGTCACCCTAGCACAAAAAGGTTTAGGTGAAGTCCCCAGAAAAAAGACGGGCTGACTCAGGAGCCAGGAGTTTCTGGATATCACGGGCATCATTTTCACCTGCCAGGCCAGGCTAGCAAGCAGGCACCTCTGGGGCCCAGAGGAACTGGGCGGACGTTGCAGCAGGAAGGAGTGGGGTTAGACCTGAGAACTTCCTGACAGTAGTAAGTGTCTGGAACAGGTCGTGGAGGTCATAGAGCCAGTCTCCTTCCCGGAGGGGATTATTCATTGTATCTCCGCATACCAAGCATAGTGCTTGGTCTGAGAAGTGCCCAGGAAATGTTATGGGTGGATGAGAGTGTCCATGAACTTACTGGGATAGTGGGGGTGTGTGTGGGTGGGGTTTGGGGTCCTCTTCTATGGGTCTCTGTGCTAGTCTCATGGCTGTCTGTAGTGCAGGATGAAATGAGTCCTGGCTTGGTGGGTTCTAGTCCTACCCTTGCTGTGTGCCCTGGGCAGGTTGCTTGCACTCTCTGGGCCTCAGTTTCTTGTGCTACGAAACAAGGGTATTGGGCAAGATAGCTTCTCTCTGCTCTGACCTCCTGCAACAACTGGCAGGGATTAGGCACATATAAGGTGTTTTTGCTGTCGGGTTGCTCTCCAGTTGTGCCACACTGTGATCTTTTTTTGTCGTTGTTGTTTATAGTATTCCTTTATTATCCTTTTCCCAATACAATTTTTTTCCTACTGCACAGCATGGTGACCCAGTTACACATACACGTACACATTCTATTTTTGCACATTATCATGCTCCATCATAAGTGACTAGACATAGTTCCCAGGGCTACACAGCAGGGTCTCATTGCTTATCCATTCCAAAAGCAATAGTTTGTATCTATGAACCCCAAGCTCCCCAACTACCCCACTCCCTCCGTCTCTTCCTTGGTGACGACAAGTCTATTCTCCAAGTCCATGATTTTCTTTTCTGTGGAAATGTTCGTTTGTGGTGTATATTAGATTCCAGATATAAGTGATATCATATGGTATTTGTTTTTCTCTTTCTGACTTACTTCATTCAGTATGAGAGTCTCTAGTTCCATCGATGTTGCTGCAAATGGCATTATTTTGTTCTTTTTTATGGCTGAGTAGTATTCCATTGTGTATATACCAAATCTCCCTAATCCAGTCATCTGCCAATGGACATTTGGGTTGTTTCCATGTCTTGGCTATTGCGAATAGAGCTGCAATGAACATGTGAGTGCATGTATACTTTTTAAGGAAAGTTTTGTCTGGATATATGCCCAAGAGTGGGATTGCTGGGTCATAGGGTAGTTCAATGTATAGATTTCTAAGGTATCTCCATACTGTTCTCCATAGTGGCTGTACCAGTTTACATTCCCACCAACAGTGCAGGAGGGTTCCTTTTTTCTACACTCCCTCCAGCATTTGTTTTTTGTGGACTTATTAATGATGGCCATTCTGACTGGTGTGAGGTGGTATCTTGTGGTAGTTTTGATTTTCATTTCTCTAATAATCAGTGATGTTGAGCATTTTTTTCATGTGCTTGTTGGCCATCTGTATATCTTCCTGGAAAAATGTCTATTCAGGTCTTTTGCCCATTTTTCCATTGGGTTGTTGGCTTTTTTGCTGTTGAGTTGTATAAATTACTTGTATATTCTAGAGATTAAGCCCTTGTCAGTGCATCCTTTGAAACTATTTTCTCCCATTCTGTAAGTTGTCTTTTTGTTTTCTTTTTGGTTTCTTTTGCTGTGAAAAAGCACATTGTGATCTTACATAGAGTCTACTTTCCCCAAGACCTGGTCTGTGTTGCCACGGCACACATCTTCCGGCCCGCCTTGCCTTGCTGGCCTTCAGTGCCCTGCCGCTGTCCATGCTCCCTGGCTTGGCTGACCTTCCCTCCCCTGTGCCCAACCAGTGGTTCCAGTCCTTGTCACTGTTGTGACTTAGTGGTTGCATGGACGAGGGGGCCATGATTCTTCCTTTTTGGGGGGGAGTGGGCGGGCTGCTGGGCAAGAGCTGGCATCAGTGGGCTTAGAGATTAGATTTGATAGAATATCCTAACTCTCAGGATAGATTGAGAGGGGTTCTCACTTTCTGTGTTCCCCCTCCCAAGCTTGCTTTCATTACTTCTCTCTTCTGGAAAAGCTTCCCAGGCTAAACTCTATTTTTCCCATCTCCCAGTCCTGACTGCTAATGCTGCCACTGGTGCTGATCTTCTTCCTCCCTCCCTCCCTTTCTTTCTTGCCTCCCCTCCCTCCCTCTCACCCTCCCTTTCTTTCTTTCTTCCTCTTTTTCATTTTTTGGCTTCCCCGAGGCATATGGTGTTCCTGGGCCAGGGATCAGATCCGAGCCGCAGTCTCGACCTATGCTGCAGCTGCAGCAATGCCAGAGCTGGATCCTTAACCCATGGTGCAGGGCCCGGGCTCGAACATGCGTCCCAGCGCTCCCAAGATGCCACCGATCCGGTTGCGCCACAGCAGAACCCCTCTGGCTTTATTTCTTAGGTTTGTGTGTGTTGCAGAGTGGGGCCACCTCTACTATCAGAAGATTTCTCAGCCTTTTTTGGACAATGATCCCTAGTAAGAAATGCGGTAGAGTAGAACAAAAAATTGTCCTGGGGAAATAACAATTAAAAAAAAAATCTAAAAAAGTAAAAAAATAAAAAAAAATAAAAGAAATGCCTTTCGTATCACAGTTCTGTACACACGTACACAGGCACACACAGCCATGGAACACAGTTTCATGGTGTAGTATTACCCTTACGCTTGATATTCTGTGCTGGTGGGGACCCATACATTGATTTCACAACCTACTACTGAGGTGTAACTTGCAGCTTTTTTTTTTTTTTTCCCTTTTCTAGGGCCGCTGCCATGGCATATGGAGGTTCCCAGGCTAGGGGTCCAATCGAAGCTGCAGCCGCCGGCCTGCACCAGAGCCACAGCAACGCGGGATCCAAGCTGCGTCTGCGACCTACACCACAGCTCATGGCAACGCTGGATCCTTAACCCACTGAGTAAGGCCAGGGATCAAACCCGAAACCTCATGGTTCCTAATCAGATTCATTAACCACTGTGCCATGCCGGGAACTCCTAACTTGCAGTTTTGAAAACACTGTTCTTTTAGGCTGAAGTTCCTTGGGGATGGGGGCAGAAGGTTCAAACCCTCCCCATGCCCTATGCCCAGGGCTTAGCCCTTCAGATGGTCACGGGAGGGATGCTGGTGAGAAGGCCTGAGGAGGGGCAGGGAGCTGTTCCAGGTAATCCCCCTGCTCCATCTCCCAGTCCAGGAGGGAGTTCCTGAGGGGCCCTGACCTTCTTTTCCCAGGATTGTAGGAATCCTGGCAACTTCCCTCTAGAAGTTGGGCCTTTCATCCTCTGGGGAGTTGGGAGGCTGTCCTTAGTAACACATCTTATAAATATTTGCCAAATCAGGAGCGGTTGCTAGCAGCAGGGCACCCAACTGGCTCAACCTGATTGGGTCTGATTGGGTCGGGGTGGCCGTGGCTCTATGCTGGGCCTGGGTGGACAAGTCTGCACTCTCAGCTCAGGTTTTCTGTTCTGAACACTGCCTCTTCTCTCTCAGCCCAGCCCTCTTCCATCTCCCAGACACCATCAGTTTGCTCCTAGAAGTGTGTTCCCGGCTCCCACGGTCTGGGACAGTCCCCTTCCTGGCCCTCAGCCAGTGGTGTGTGGGAGGCAACTCGTGAAAACTCGCGAGAGCCAAGTGTGTTCACCTTTTTCCGCCTCCGCAGTCGGTGACATCATGCCAGTATCTTGAAATCAGCCATGGCGGGAGTATTTATAACCTAGAAAATGGCAAAGGCTATAAAACAGGGATGTATTCTCCCAGCCCTGCTGACAGCCAGCTGTTACATAGCAGCACCTGCTGCCCAGCACTGGGGCCCAGCGTGTGCCCTCCCCCTGCACTCAGCACCCTGCAGAGGGAAAGCTCCTGGTTCTCTGTTGACCAGAGAAACGCCTACATAGGCCTGTTGCAGGAAGGCGCTCGGAGGAGGCTGTCACTTTCCCAAGAAGCCCACAGGAGGCTTGGAAGTTCTGAGTTCTCGTCCTGGCTGGGCCTCTTCCCGCCTTTATCTTTTTCTTTTTTCTTTTTGGGCTGCCCCATGGCTTATGGAGTGCCCCAGGTCAGGGACCAGATCCTAGCTGCAGTTGCGACCTAAGTGGCAGCTGCAGCTGTGACCTAAGTGGCAGCTGCAGCAATGCTGGATCATTTAACCCACTGTCTGAGGCCCGGGGTGGAACCTGCATCCTGGAGCTGCAGAAATAGCCCTGATCCTGTTTTGCCACAGCAGGAACTCCCCCCCCCCCCTTTTTTTTAACCCCATCTTTGAAATTTTTTTTTTTTGTCTTTTTGCCATTTCCTGGGCAGCTTCCGCGGCATATGGAGGTTCCCAGGCTAGGGGTCGAATCGGAGCTGTAGCCGCCAGCCTACACCACAGCCCACAGCAACTCAGGATCCGAGCAGCGTCTGCGACCTGCACCACAGCTCACGGCAATGCCAGATCCTTAACCCACTGAGCAAGGGCAGGGGTCGAACCCGCAACCTCATGGTTCCTAGTCGGATTTGTTAACCACTGCACCACAACGGGAACTCCCCTCTTTCCTCTTTTTCAACCACAAATTTGTTTTCTATGTCTATGAATCTGTCACTGCGTTGTGCATAGATTCATTTGTATGATTTTTGAGATTCCACATATAAGTGATATCCTGTGATATTTGTCTTTCTCTGTCTGACTTACATCACTTAGTACAATCATCTATATTTCCATCTATGTTGCTGCACATGGCATGAGTTCATTCTTTTTTCTTATGGTTGAGTCATATTCCATTGTGTATATGCACCATGCCGTCTTTATCCATTCATCTGTCGAAGGACTTTGAGGTTGCGTCCACGGCTTGGCTGTTGTAAACAATGCTGCTATGAGCGTTGGATGCCTCAGGAGAATTTTAAAAAGTGTTTCGTAAAACCAAGCATGTTGTACATGGAAGATGGTTATGACTCCACCAAGTTAGAGTGCGGCCATGTCTCTCCTCATTCATACCCTCAACCTGGAACTTGGAGGTGTATTTAAATTCTGAGCTCCCAGGCAAAGCTTTGCAAATGCTTCCTCTGTCTCGGGAATGGACTCCCTGTGGATTTTGGGGGTTCATTACCTGGGCACAGAGAGGCCACAGAGGCAGCAGCTTGCTCACCTGTGAGGGACCCCTTCCCTGTCTCGAGGGGCCCATTCTCTAGATGGGCAACCCCCCCGCCTTCATTGCCAGGGCAGTGAGGAGGGCTGGGGGCGGGTAGGAGGAGGGTGCTAGGGCAGTGCAGGCTGGAGCGAGTGTGCTCTGTCTGGCCTGGGCCAGAGTCAGGGCAGGCCTTTCACGTCCTCCGTCCCCTCCTGCCCCAAGAGGCCAAGAGACGTGTAATTACAGGCGTGATAGAAACTGACCACATCCGATGGGGGCTGCTCCCTCCTTGCCCTCACTGGTTTTGGGGAGCTTCCAACAGGGTCACAGTTAATCTGTGTTCTGTGTAAGCCATCAGCACACAGAGGAATGTTTGACATTTTAATAGTTATGTTTTTGGAGTTCCCGTTGTGGCACAGTGGTTAACGAATCCAACTAGAAACCATGAGGTTGCGGGTTCGGTCCCTGGCCTCGCTCAGTGGGTTAAGGATCTGGCGTTGCCGTGAGCTGTGGTGTGGGTCGCAGATGCGGCTCGGATCCCGCGTTGCTGTGGCTCTGGTGTAGGCTGGTGGCTACAGCTCCGATCGGACCCCTAGCCTGGGAACCTCCCAGCAGCGGCCCAAGAAATGGCAAAGACAAAAAAAAAAAAAAAAGTTATGTTTTATTTGAACGTGAATTAGAAAAAATTAGACCTAGCACACAAAAGCTACATTTTCAAGGATATTATTGCTTAGGGTCAGGATAAGAAAAAAGGGAATTGATTTCGATTCGATTTAAAGAAAAATATGAGGTACATCCGAGGATGTGCGATGGTGGAGGTTGAATGTGAATGGCTGATGATTGGGATATTCGGGAGATTCTGGGTCAGAATTTGACATGTGTTTCTCAGCTGCCAAGGCCAAGGGCTGAGGGAAGGTTCCATGGGGCCCAGATCAGGGCTGTTTGTAGAGGGGGAGGCGAAGGCGGGTGCTCACACTTGAGCCTTTTTGTCCATTTCCCCTCAAACAGCAGGACAGGAACCAACCCCTTCATTGCCCTGCAAAAGCCAGGAGGACCCAAATGGGTGTGGGTAGCCCCGCCTCACCTTGACCCCAGGAGATGACTTCTGTTCTTCCTGGATGTCCCACAATAGGCATACCTGCTGCTGCTTCAAGACGATGCCCAGATCCTCAAGACCTGTACATGCATCTACAGTGGTGCCTCCAACACTTTTTTTTTTCTCTTTTAGGCCACACCTGCAGCATAGGGAGGTTCCCAGGCTAGGTTCCCAGCTACAGACTCCAGCCTCAGCCTACACCACAGCCACAGCAACGCAGGATCTGAGCTGAGTCTGCGACCTAAACCATAGCTCACGGCAATGCCAGATCCTTAACCCAATGATCGAGGCCAGGGATCGAACCCGCAACCTCATGGTTTCTAGTCAGGCTCCCTTCCGCAGCACCACAACGGGAACCCCCTCCAACACTCGATTGAGCTTTCTCTCCTCTCCCCTTCCAGATTGCAAATGCCTAGAAGGCAGGGGCTCTCTTTACATTCTGGTTCACCTGGGTGGCGTGGTGTCTGGCACCTGGTAGTGCTTAATTAATGTTGATCATGAATGGATGTTGAGGAATGAGTTTCACTTTGGGATCTGCTGTGTGACCTTGGGCCAGTCATTCTACCTCTCTGGGCTTCTGTTGGTTAAAGGGTCCTTCAACACTGACATTCCCAGGTCTCTGAGAGGAGCACAGTGAGGTGCTTACGAACAAAGACTCTGGACCCCAACTACCTCTGTCCACATCCTGGCTCTGCCACTTACTTGCTGTGTGTGACCTTGGGAAAATTATTTGTTCCCTCTGTGTCTCCCTCTGTAAGGTGGTGGTATTAGTAGTATTTCTTTTATAGGGTTGTTAGGATCAAGGTCTTACATGTATAAAGTTGTTAGAGGAAAGCATAGCTGGGTAGATTCCTAAACAGCTGAACGTAGCATCCAAAGGACTTACATACTGTGAGGAGGTGAATCTTCCGAGGGAGGATTTCTAGTGGCATGCCGCAAGCCTCTGTCCTTGTTTGCCTCCAAGACAATAGGTCAAGGTGAAAAAAAGATATCCCCTACTATTTTTTTTTTGGCTGCACTCACAGCATGCAGAAGTTCCTGTGCCAGGGATCAAACCCATGCCACAGCAGTGACTTGAGCCACAGCAGTGACAATGCTGGATCCTTAACCCACTGAGCCACCAGGGAACTCTGAGAATCCCCTGCTATTATACCACCGTGGCTCCTTGCAACGCAGGTCAGTCTCTCTCAGATCTCCCCACCATTCTGTGTTCATATGTGTGTTCTTCATGGCACCAGGTAATCTTTCAAGATGCAGTGGGACCTTATCCATCTTATGTCTCCTGTATCATTTAGCCCAGTGATCAGCCCATAGCAGAAGCTCAATAACACACACACACACACACACACAGAGGCAATAACAAAATCATGTTTGCATGTTCCCAAGCTTACAGGAATAGGGTGGGGAGTGATCAATGCTTTGGAGAACAGAATTGGGAGTGACGGGATCTTCAGAAGTAAAAACATGGAAGGAAATCAACAAGATGAAATTGAATGGGGAATCATTTATTTAACAAGTATTTATTGAGCATCTACTGTATCTCAGGCAGTGTTCTACATGCAAAGGGTACAGAAGCCAGCAAAGAGACCAGATCCCTGCCTTCATGGAGCTTACATTTTAGTGCAGGGAGGTTGACAAACAAAATGAAAATATGCGGTATGCTAGGAAGTGCCAAGTGCTAAGCGGGAAGAGATAAAGCAGGGAAGGGGAGAAAAAGTGTCAGAGAGGTGGTCCCAGTGCTGCAATTTTGGTTTAGAGCAGCTGGGGAAGGTGACTTTTAGCTATGTAGGCATCCGGGAAGGAGTATTCCAGGAAGAAGGAACAGTGAGTACAAAGGCCCTGGGGCAGGAGTGTTCCTGGCACATTGGAGAATAAATTGGGTGATAAACGAGTTTAGGCCTCTTTCATGCCCTGTGCTTTTCTCTCCTTATCATAATTGCAATTAAATACCTGCCTCATTACCTTTTGGCTGTTTGTTTTTCCGTTCATCTCTAAGCTTACTTGGTGCAGAGGCTGGGCCTTGCTGCTAAATTCCTCTCAGCACAGGCCCTGGTACAGAGGAGGAGCTTGATCATATTTTATTGAGTAAATGAATACAAGTAAATACATGGCTTTGGGGTAAAAAAATTGACTGCACAAACAGAATAGGCTTGAGAACAATGAGAAAGAGGTTGAAGGAATTCCTATTGTGGCTTGGCAGGTTAAGAACCCAACTAATATCCATGAGGATTCGGGTTCGATCCCTGGCCCCACTCAGTGGGTTAAAGATCTGGCATTGCCACAAGCTGCAGTGTATGTTTCAGATGCAGCTCGGATCCTGCGTTGCTGTGGCTGTGGCGTAGGCCGGCAGCTGCAGCTCTGATTTGACCCCTAGCCTGGGAACCTCCATATGCCGCAGGTGGGGCCCTCAAAAAGACCAAAAAAAAAAAAAAAAAAAAGAAGCTGTGCTGGCCAGGAGCATTCTCGAAGGTGGGACCAGGATAGGCAGGGATAATACAGCATGAGTGTGGTTGAGGACCACTGACCTGGAGCAAAGGATATGACCTGTTAGATGGAACCCATTCAAACCTTCACATGCTGTGTTTAACATTAAGTCCATAAATCAAGCCATTTGTGGTTTTGCTGCTGCGTGACTGGCATCGCTTCGTGTACCTTTGTGTGCAGGAACAACTCGCTCAGCCTCTGGGGGGCCTAGCATTCAAATCTCCAAACCATTTTGGTATTCTCTCCATCACTGCATGATTTTTTTTGCGGGGGGCATGTTGGAAGTTCTTGGGCCAGGGAGTGAACACACACCGTGGCAGTAACCCAAACAACAGCAGTGACAACGCTGGATCCTCAACCCACTGAGCCACCCGGGAATTCCCTAATTTTTTTAGGGTCGCACCTGCCGCATATGGAAGTTCCCAGGTGAGGGGTCAGATTGGAGCTGCAGCTGCTGGCCTACGCCACAGCCACAGCAATGTGGGATCCCAGCCGTGTCTGTGAACTACACTGCAGCTCACAGCAACGCTGGATCCTTAATCCACTGAGCGAGGCCAAGAATCAAACCCGCATCCTCATGAATACTAGCTGGGTTCGTTTCCTCTGAGCAACAACAGGAACCCCCCCTCCTTTTTTTTAATAGAGGAAAACGTATGTTACAGTACTTTTTGAGAACTCGGAGATTCAAGAAGTCCCTTGCGTGTAACGGTCCTGGGTAAGAATACGCATTTCTTCAACAAGCACTTTTGGATGCCTCGTGTAAGCCAGATCCTGAGCTGGATGGAGGGTGGACCAGTCAGACGTTGCACAGTCAGGATGTGAGCTTTGGTTGGTGGGCTGCTCCGTGGGGCAGAAGTCTGAGCTGAGTAGGAGCCCTGGCTCCAGCCTGTTCTGCTGTGTAGGTGGCCTTGAGCAAGTCACTCGAACTACGAATGACGGGTCAAAGCAGGCTTAGAGGTCATCTGATGCAACCTCTTGGGTTACTCAAGGGTGTACAGTCTCTACACCCTGCCCTACACCTTTTGGGGCCTCAGTTGTTAAGTGTACCATGAGGGCATTGGACCAGAGGACCTTGGCACTCTTTGGTTCTAATATTCTACAACATTCCAAATATGGGGAAGTTCCATCAAGGTAGATTAGGCTCCATTGCAAGTGTGACCTCTGCCCTCCCTGCTCAGTACCGATGGGGAGGGGTGGTGGAGTCCAGCCCATGGAGACCTTTCTCCTGAATGAACATTAGTGGGAGCAAGGCACCCAGCCCTCCTTGTCTCTGCAAAGCAGTCCCCAGGGGGTAGGGTTGGGAGGTGGGTCCTCAATGGGATTTGACCCATTTCCCCGATTCTCTTTCTAGAGTCCGGGGCTGCTGCACGCTGGCTGCCTCCTCTCTCCTTGGGGTCCCCGAATTTCTGCTTGGATGTTTTCACACCTCTCCCCCTCCTCACCCGGGCCCTCGGTTCCCTTGATCTTCTTTGTTCTCCCCACAGAAGACCTGGCTTCTTCTTCCCCTGGACGTCATCTGTCTTTTTCTTTCATTCCGGGGTGCTGCCAGATGGGGTTTGGGGAAGGAGGAAGGGGCTTCTAATCCTCTGGAGGGAGGGGAGACACGCTTATGGTTGTCTGGGGGCGGAGCATCCACGGGGTGGTTGGCATTGCTGGGTCTGACTTCCTCATGGCTCACCTCTTGCGTGTTTATTGTGCTGAGTCTGTTTGTCTTGGTTTTGTGTTGTATTATCAAAGGCCCCGGTATCCCAGCTTCTGGATGCATCGCACTGGAAGGAAGTGGGGGGAGGGCAGGGAGAAATAGCTCTCCCGCCACGTAAAGAAGAAATTTTGGAAATTTCTAACAATCAGAGCTGCCAATCCTCCTTGACAGCAGCCAGAGAGCCTCAGGGGAAGCGGCCGGCTGTCTCCCACCAGGGGTCCCCCACTGGGTGGGCGTCTCACTGAGTGATGGGCCCTGGGGCTCCTCCAATGAGCAGACTCTCAGCACAGAGACAGAATCTATCCTGTGAGGACCCCAAAGCTCCTGTTTCTGCTTCCAGTTCCCTGGTGGGGAGTATGTTTCTTTCATTTTTTCTTTGCGGGCCACACCTGTGGCATATTGAAATTCCTGGGCTAGGGGTCGAATCGGAGCTGCACAGCCATGGTGATGTTGGGTGCAAGCCGAGTCTGTGACCTACACCACAGCTCTTGGCAATGCTGGATCCTTAACCCACTGAGCGAGGCCAGGAATGGAACCCACGTCCTCATGGATACTAGTTGGGGTCATTACTGCTGAGCCACTACGGGAACTCTGGTAGTATGTTTCTAAATGCACATTGTATTTCAGAGCCCTGGAGCCTCTGATGTGCAACCTGACAGACGCAAGTGCTGGACACAAGCGGATGGGCCTGGCACTGTGTGTTTGTGGAAGGGACACAGGCTAGGCTTAGAAATGCTCCATTCGCTGCAATCCAGGGTGGAGGTGCCTGGTTTGAGTGGGGTGGCACCTCATGGATGATTGCTGGGTTGGGCAAGAGGAGGGACTTGGATACCCTATTTTTCTGTTTCATTTCCAAATGCTGGAGTGTCTTTTAGCCAATGAGGACAGCACCACCTCTATTAACCTCCTGGCTTCTCCAGTGCTGCAAAGTGCCTTCCTCCTCCTGCTCTTGGGTGTCAATCCTCCCTTGAGAAGCTTCACTCCTCTGTCCAGCACCTGCAGGGTGCTCAAGTGCCCCACTGGAACCCCCCTCCATCTTCTTCTCTTGAATGTGCCTTCCTTCGTCCCCATCTCCTCCTCCAGGAAGCCTTCCTTGATTGACCCTCACTGACTCTACCTGGGGCCATCCCTCCCCATCCTCCAGCATTGACACCTGGGTCTTTGGGTGCTTCCTGGTCTTTGGGACGTGCCCATCCCTCCCGCAGCCTGGGTCCTCCGAGGGCAGGCTCTGGGGTTCTTCCTTGGGCTCTGCACGTGCCAGGCACCTCTTCCCCAGGTGTGTCAGAAGAGGTCAGCTGGAGCCAGTGACAGACACAGTCAGGCTGAGAGCATCTTGCTCTCCAAGGCCCAGCCCCAGCATGGGAGGGGATAAAAGTCTCGTGCCGGGGCCTCGGGGCAGGAACTCACACACCTTGGTGATCCTCTGTAGCTCTTCCGCAGCTGTGCCACCGTCTGTATCTGCCATGTCTCTCTCTCCCTGCCGTGCCCAGAGGGGCTTCAGTGCTCGCTCAGCCTGTTCAGCTCGTGGCAGGGGCCAAGGCAGGTGTAGCTTCAGCAGCAGGAGCCTCAGTTCCTTCAGGGGCTGCCGAGGAAGCTCTCGTGGGAGGGCCTGGGGGTTGGGGGGAAGGCTAGGGGTGCGGTTTGGGGAGGGGAGCGGCGGGCCTGGGCTTTCCCTGTGCCCTCCGGGAGGCATCCGGCAAGTGACCATCAACCAGAATCTGCTGACCCCACTGAAGATCGAGATGGACCCCCAGTTCCAGGTGGTTCGGACTCGGGAGACCCAGCAGATCAGAACCCTCAACAACCAGTTTGCATCTTTCATTGACAAGGTGAGGGTCCACTCCGCCCAGCCCCTGTCTCTGTGCCTCCCTGGGAGGAACTGTTTTGATCGACGTGGGAAGGGGGATGTCTGGTTTCCCATTTTTCTGATTGCTTCTGTGGCCAGGAAGTGGTCTCACGGGGGTCTCTCTGCTTATGAGGGCCTGTTTAATTAGTATTTTGAAATCCCCTTTATAAGACTGTTACTATAATTCAATGAGTGTATTGGCAAATATTTATTAAAAGCCTAAAACGCTCCAGGCTGGCTGGAGGGTGGCTGAGGCTTTACTCCCTAGGGGCTGTGCCCACAGAGTCGGGCGGGAGCCTCAGGGACCCTCTGCTTGGGCTGCAGGTTCGGTTCCTGGAGCAGCAGAACCAAGTCCTGGAGACCAAGTGGCATTTGCTGCAGCAGCAGGGGGTGAGGGACAGCCCCCAGGGCCTGGAGTCTTTCTTCGAGGCGTACGTGGCCCACCTCAGGAAACAGCTGGAGCAGCTGCAGAGAGAACGAGGGGCTCTGGACGCTGAGCTGAAGTCCTGCCAGGACCAGGAGGAAGAGTATAAGGCCAAGTAGGCAAATGGCAGCATCCCCATGGGGCCTGGGTGGGGACGGGGAGGGCTTGGATCAGGCTGTCAGCGGGAGGGTCTCTCACTGCTGAGCTCCCAGAGTCACACGACTGGCCTCCCCCTTGCACCCCATTCCCTCTGATTCTCAGGGTGCCTCGCCCACTGCTGGTAAGAGGCCTTGCAGCTCCCGATGCCCAGGCTTGAAGAGCCTCGCTTCTAACCCAGCTGCGATGGCCATGTTTCTGGTCAAGGGTGGGAAGGGCTTCTTTAAACAATATCTCTGTGGGTTTTTTCTCAAGAAATTCCTGTTGAGCAGGCTGTGGGCTAAAGTGACTCAGATATTCTCTGGTCTCCGAGGTGGAAGGGAATCCGTTTAACGGGGTCACCCCCAGGCCTGTGGCATGATTCACAGTGAGGCCGCCATTCTGGGTTCCCCTTCAGGTCACCTGTTGGTGTGGAGGAAACCCTGGACCACAGGGTTTTTGGCGACTGTGAGCAAGGAAGAGCATGCAGCCCTGGGCGAGCCTTAGTTTCCCTATCTTAGACTGGGAGAATGCCACCTGCCTTTCTCACCTCCCAGCGCCATTGCGGGGATGGGCTGCCAGGTGGAGCAGGAGCCCAGGACTGGGGATAGGGGACCTGGCTTTAGGTCTGTTTGGGCCACCTAATTATCTATGTCTTAGGTGCATCAAGTGATCTCTTTGATAAAATCCAAAATCTCGAGAGTTCCTGTTGTGGCTCAGTGGGTTAAGAACCCAACTAGTATCCGTGAGGGTGCAGGTTCGATCCCTGGCCTTGCTCATTGGGTTAAGGATCTGGCACTGCTGTAGCTGTGGTGCAGGTTGGCAGCTGTAGCTCTGATGTGACCCCTAGCCTGGGAACCTCCATATGTCGTGAGTATGGCCCTAAAGAGGAAAAAAAAAAAAAATCCAAAATCTCTTTGATAAAATGCCTGCTTCAGTTGATGATTGTGAGTGGTAAGTGAGAAGAATGGTGTGAACGTGCCTTACACATGTGAAGCCAAGGGGCCTGTGTCATTAAGTGGGCCTGGGCTGAAAGAGTGAAGTGGGACGTAGGACATGATAAGACTTCCTGGTGGAAGAGCAGAGACGCAGGCTGGTGGTGCGTCCTGCTTTGGAGGATCTAAAGACAGAGTGGCCTTTTCAGGGAGGTTGCGCTTGGAGAGGGGCCATGGGCTCGGAGTTGAGCACCCCAGGCAGCATCCTTCTGTGCTTACTTGGCAGGTATGAGCGGGAAGCCCTCAGGCACGCCACGCTGGAGAATGACTTTGTGGTCCTCAAAAAGGTGAGGGTGGGAATCAGCCGCTCTACCCGGATCCTGAGCATCCATCGTGCACAGAGCCCAGTCCTGGGCTGAGAGGGTAGAGGGCAGGAGCTCCTCGTGTCCCGTGCTATCACGCGGCCTGCAGGGACCCTCTGGGGAAATGGGATGTCTCTGCAGACACAGGGACCCCAGACAACATCCGACTCAAGGACTATGTGATGAGTTCTGGGTGTCGCTGCGGGAGAGGGTGGGGAGAGAGTGGAAGAAGCAGAACTGGTTGGGATGAATCAGGGAAGGCTTCCTGACGGTGGTGTGGGCCACTCTCAGGCAAAAGAGAGAGTAGGGCAGGGCTGGAGAAGGAAGGAATGGGTCTCTGGAGATGGCTGTTTGGGGGGAAGGTGTTGCATTGTGTGAACAGAACTTCTGAGCCACCGTGGGACCCACAAAGAGGGAGCGGGAGGGTACATGGTTTCTATCTTCCTGCCCCTAGGATGTGGACAGGGTTTTCCTGAGCAAGATGGAGTTGGAAGGCAAGCTGGAAGCTCTGAAAGAGTACATCTGCTTCTTGAGGCGTCTCTATGAAGAAGTGAGGGTTTGCCAAGTGCCTCCTTGGGAGTCGGGGAAGCGGGCAGGGTGGGCGAGCTCCCTGAGGCTATGGTTGGGGGGGCAGGGAGGGGAAGCCGGGTGAGACCGGACTCAGATGCTGGTCTTTCAGTCACTGGACAAACAATTGCTGAGCATTGACCACTTGAATCGCTAGATATTGGGGAGGCAGCAGTGAATAACCAGACACACATCATGAAGCTTGCTTTCTCCTGGGGGGACAGACAATAAGCAATAGACCTAGGAAATATGCAAATTATGTGGTATGTTAGAAGGTGTTATGGAAGAAAGGAAAATTGGAACAGGGAAAGGAGGATTGGGAATGTGGGGGTGGGGAGGGCAGGTGGCAATTTCAAATAGGGTGGTCGGGGTGACCTTATTTAGAAGGTAAGAGTTAAGCAAAGATCTGAAGGAGGCGAGGAAGCTAGCCACACAGCGGGGAGTCTGAGATCCCAGGCAGAGGGAGCTGGTATCTGCGGGCAAGTGCAAGGAGGCCACTGTCCCTGGAGAGGTGGGAGCAGGAGGGAAGGGACTGTGATGGGAGGTCAGGGCAGTGATGGGGACCAGGTGACTTGGGGTCCTGCAGGACATTTTCTTTTAATGTGCAGGGGTCATTGGACAGCCCTCACTTCCAGCTAAGGACGCAGCCCTGCAGAGGGCACGGCAGGTTCCGTGTCATCTGGGACGCAAATGAGGGCCGGCCACCCAAGGAGGGGGACAGGAAGTCAGGCACTCTTTCTTCCTGCCTGGCGCCCCAAGGGGCGAGGGAGCCGGGTGGGGGTGGGGCGGCAGACTCTGAGTCGGTGTCCCCGCAGGAGCTGGGCCAGCTGCAGACCCAGGCTGGCGACCTGTCCGTGGTGCTGTCCATGGACAATAACCGCTGCCTGGACTTCAGAGACATCATCGCTGAGGTCCGCGCCCGGTATGAGGAGATCACCCGGACCAGCAAAGCCGAGGCAGAGATGCTGTACCAGACCAAGGTGCCGGGGGCGGGGGCGGGAGTGGAGTGGGGGTGGGGGGGGCTAGCACTGCGCTGGAAAAGGCTGGGGCTCCCTCCCCACCCCCACGGTGGTGGTCCACCTCGGCCCCATTGGGGCCGTTCTGATAGCATCCTTGAAGCCCCAGGGCTGGGTGGGTACCACTTGCCCTCTCCAGAGGGGGGCCATGCAGAGCAGCTGTGGGAGACAAGTCCAGACTTCTGCAACCTCACCCCACCGCATCCTGGTCTCGATGTTTAACTTGCGGCCCGAGTGAGGATGGGGGGAGAGGTCCAGGACCAGGGCCATGGGCTTCCTCATGGACTTGAGGTCAGAGGTGAGGTCCTTTCCACTGATGGTGTCCCTTCTGTCCCTCCCTCAGTACCAGGAGCTTCAGGTGTCTGCCCAGCTTCACGGGGACTGCATGAAGGAAACCAAAGTGCAGATCACTCAGCTGCAGCAGGCAATTCAGAAGCTGCTGAGTCAGATTGAGAACCTCAAGAAGCAGGTAAGGGTCCCGGAGCCCCCAAGCCCTGTGTCTCACTGCCTTTGAGCTGAGGCCGCTGCTGGGTTTGGCTGGAGCGTTGGCTAATTTGGGGTGGAGAGAACTTCAAGCCCCCATTTCAGAGGAGGTCAGTCCTCCTCCTGGGGGTTCTAGCTACAGGGACTCTGCACTGCTAACCCTGGCCCTGGCCCTCACCCTGCGTTCTACGTACGTACGTACGTGTGCACATCTTGCTGCTTTTGGCCCCTTGGGGAGGAGATTAATTCTTCTTTCTTCTATTTCTTCCTCCTTCCTTCCTCCCCCTCCCTCCCTCCCTTCCTCCCTTCCTTTCTCTCTCTCTTTCTTTCTTGCCCAGCGGCATATGGAGTTCCCAGGGCAGGGATCAGATCCCAGCCATAGCTGCAACCTAACCTGCAGCTGCCACAACACCAGATCCTTTTTTTTTTTTTGTCTTTTTGCTATTTCTTAGGCTGCTCCCATGGCATATGGAGATTCCCAGGCTAGGGATCGAATCGGAGCCGTAGCCACCGGCCTACGCCAGAGCCACAGCAACGCAGGTTCCGAGCCGCGTCTGCAACCTACACCACAGCTCACGGCAACGCCGGATCCTTAACCCACTGAGCAAGGCCAGGGATCAGACCCGCAACCTCATGGTTTCTAGTTGGATTCGTTAACCACTGCGCCACGACGGGAACTCCGCAACACCAGATCCTTAACCCACTCTGCTGGGCTCGGAATCAAACCTGCATCCCAGCGCTCCCAAGATGCCGCTGATCCTGTTGCTTCACAGTGGAAAGGCCTCATCTCTTTCTTTATCCCTTCTTTTGACACTTACTCAAGTCCAGCAGGGACTCTGAGGCCATGCGCTGGATGTCCTGGTCCCCTGTAGGGGAGGGAGAGAGCCAGGAGCCCAGGGAGCAGGGGACATGGGCCGGCTCCCTTTGGGTCCATGGATGCTGTAGGTGCCTGCGTGGGAGGAACAGGGAGAGGGGGAGGGACAGAAGGGCAGGGGGTGGTTTCTTGCTCCTCCTGGAAACCTCACTTCTAGATGTGAGGATTCCAGTTCCACAGTTTTCAAGTGTCTTTATGCTCACCAACCCCCCCCCCCCCAAAAAAAGAATCGTTTTTGAGGATCAACAGAGGGTTGAGAGCTGAGACCACAGAGTCAGGCGGCTTCCTCAAGCACTTCAGTTTGACTCTCAGGTCACCCGGGGCCTGTCTACTTGTAAGCAGGGACCTCTGGGAGGAGTCCTTGGAGCACAGATCATTCAAAGGCCAGACTCGGTCTCCAACCACCCTGACCTGCTCTGTTTTGGAGTGTGAGGCAGGACACGAGATGAAAGTGACCAGGTCCTACTATTCAATTTGCTGCCCCA
Source organism: Phacochoerus africanus (assembly GCF_016906955.1). Taxonomy (NCBI): domain Eukaryota; kingdom Metazoa; phylum Chordata; class Mammalia; order Artiodactyla; family Suidae; genus Phacochoerus; species Phacochoerus africanus. The sequence goes on along the minus strand of NC_062550.1, from coordinate 20,521,644 downwards.
ATGTTTTGCCCAGAAGTGGGGACGTTTTGCTTTGGAAGCTTTGGGATTCCTTGGGGTGGCGGATAAGCTGCAGATTCCTAAGCTTCCCGCCAAAAGGGGGGAATTTAGGAGTTCCCGTTGTGGGACAGTGGAAACGAATCTGACTAGGAACCATGAGGCTGTGGGTTAGATCCCTGGCCTCGCTCAGTGGGTTAAGGATCTGGTGTTGCCGTGAGCTGTGGTATAGGTCGCAGACTCGGCTCGGATCCTGCATTGCTGTGGCTGTGGTGTAGGCCGGCGGCTACAGCTCTGACTAGACCCCTAGCCTGGGAACCTCCATATGCCACAGGTATGGCTCTGAAAAGACAAAAAAGACAAAAAGACAAAAAAAAAAAAAGAAACAAAAGGAGGGAATTTAGAGTCTCTAAGGGTGGAGCCCAGAAACTTGCTTTCTCAACTAAGTTCAATCAGGTGACGGTGAAGCACGTGGAGTCTCAGAGCCCAGCGGCCAGCACTTAGGAGAGTCACTATGTCCCCACATCTGGGAACCACAGGTGCCCTCCCTATCCCCCCGCATTTCCTGGGAGAATCCAGCTGGGGACACAGCCCCCTCCCACTCCCCCTTTTCAAGCATAAGCCTGAAGCGCTGGGGCTACAGTCAGAGCAGTGGACCGGACCTCAGCTGTCCTGGGTTTAGTGTCCCAGCTCTGCCACTCACGTCCTTTCTGAGCCTCAGTTTCTCTGTCTGTGGAATGGGGACGATGTTTTCCCCATCCATGAGGTGCTGGCGAGGGAAGTGTAACAGGAGAGCCTCCAAGCAAAGCTTTCTTTCTTGAACCAAACATGAGGGTAAATCAACAAGACGCCTGATTAGACAGGGATGTTGTCCTTCGTTTAGGTGTCTTCTATCGGATCGCAGAGGAGAGCACGGAGAATGTGGTTTTCAAACCAAACATTGTGGTCCATGCTTTGATATACTCTGACCACGTCGAGACCAAGTCTTTGGAGTGGAGCTGTCCCCAAAACATCAAGGGCTAGGATGGCACTTGAAATGAGCCTTGTAGCTACTGACCCATAGGGGACAGGAAGAGTTTTAAGAACCTGGGAGAGATAAAGCCCCTGAGGGAACGTGCTGAGGGTTGGGGGTGGGAAGAAATAGGGGAAGGTCACTGGAGGAAGTGGCACAGGAGACTGGTTTCCTGTGGCTGCCATCATGGAGTGTCACAAACTTGCTGGCTTGAAACAACAGCAATCTATTCTGTCAGTAGTTCTGGAGAAGTCTGAGCTCGGGTGACGGCAGCTGTGCTCGCTCTGGCAGCTCCGGGAATTGCTTGGCGTTCCTTGTCTGGTGATGGCCTCATTCCATTCTCTGCCTCCATCTCCACATGGCCTCATCTCTGCGGCCTCATCATTTTCTTAGGCAACCAGTCACTGGATTTAGGGCTCACCCTAAATACAGTTTGCTGTCATCTTGAGATCCTTAACGAATCACATCTGCAAAGACTCTGTTTCCAAATAACATTATGTTCTAAAGTTGGTGGACATGACATTTTGGGGGACATGATTTAACCCACTCTGGGAACTAACAAGCGGAAGAGGCAGTGCCTGCCCTTAGAATGAGAGGAGTTCGGCGTGGCCAGGAATCAAGTTGGGCTCATGAGATTATGATGCCGCTTTAAGTTATATCCATAACAGGTGCTTTGGGAACCTGTGGTGGGTTTACTTCCTCCCTCCTTCCTATGCCCCTCTAGAATGCCAACTTGCAGGCCGCTGTGGCCGATGCCGAGCATCGTGGTGAGCTGGCCCTCAAGGACGCTCAGGCCAAGCTGGTCGAGCTGGAGGCCGCTCTGAGAACCGCCAAGCAGGACTTGGCACGGCTGCTGCGCGAGTACCAGGAGCTGATGAGCTTGAAGCTGGCCTTGGACGTGGAGATCGCCACCTACCGCAGGCTGCTGGAGGGCGAGGAAAGCAGGTGGGGACCAGTCAGAGGGCCCTGGGGTGTGGGACCAAGGTTGGGAAGGAGGATGCAAGGCCAGCACAGCCCTCTCTTTGTCCTGGATGATGCTGAGAGGTGTCCTGACACTCTGAGCCACTGAGGGCCACTCATTCTGCTGGGAGGGACTTAAAATTGGGGCTGGGGATTTTATCTGTTCAGAGGGTGGTGAGCTGCTTGAAGAGGCTTAAAAGCACCCAGGGACACATTCTCTGCTGCCCTTTTTAACATTTCTTCCTCTTGTCCTTTCTCCCCCAGGATGTCTGGGGAATGTGCCAGTCAGGTCACTATCTGTGAGTATCAGGGGACTTTGGGAGAGGGGTGCCCATGGAGAACTGAGGACTCTGCTGTGACCCTGGTGCCTTTCTTGGCAGCCGTTGGAGGGAGCAATGCCATTGTGTCTGGAGGAGCAGATGGTGGTCTGGTGGGCACTTGTGGCCTCGGAGGCGAGAAGGGCAGCGTTGGGTCCAGATGTTCCAGCATCGTGACCGGAGGCTCCAGCGTTGTGACCGGGGGCTCCAGCATGGTGACCAAGGGCTCCAATGTCATCCTGGTCTCCGGGCAGAGTCCTGCTTTGGGCTCCACCTCTGTGCCTGGCTCTGGCTCCAGCTCCAGCTCCACCTCCAGCTTCACCTCTCGCACCATCCTGAAGAAGACAGTGGAGTCAAGCCTGAAAACGTCCATCACATACTGAGTGACCCAGAGGCCACTCGCTCCCCCACCCCTACCTTCCTGGGTCCTCTCAGCTCTGCTCCCAACCTCATCACCCCCAGCTCTGCATGGCCGGCTCTGTGTCTGCTGCCCACAGCCCGCAGCCCGAGCCAGGCCACAGGCGACTCTGCAGAAGTCTGTCAGGTTGTGCCTGCCTGCTGTCCTGAACGCGTGCCCCGTCTGGCCTTGCTCTGCGTCCTGATTTGTCATTTGTCTGTAGCACAGCCCCATCCTCCAGCCAGTCAGCCTCGTTGTTCCTCTCCGGGGTGGGCTTGGCCAGACTGCAGGCCCATCCCAAGGGAGAGGCCTGAGGCCACTGACCAGAGCCTAGGGGCTGGAATCACCCTTGTCCTCGTCACCTGCCTCCGGGCTTCCATGTCTGTATTTCTGTGCACATATTTCCTGTGAAATAAAGCAGCACCCAGTTGTCCCTGAGGTGGGTCTTCTTTTCTCTCTGCTCCCCTGCCCCATCCTCCACTCCCTCCTGCTCATCAATTTTATTGAGTGCAAGTCATTCTCGAGACATGGTGCCAGGACTGGGGCTACTCTGGCAAATAAGATCAAGCCAGGTGTGCCCTTCTCCTGTGTCTCTCACCCCTTCTTTCTGGTGTCTTGGGCATAACACTTCCCATCTTGAGAGCCAGATCTTCCTTCTCGGAGCCCTTGGTTTCCAGGGCCAGAGGCTGGCCTCCTGCAGCTAGTTCAGACACCCTGGGTTGGGAGATGGGGATTCGTGGTGAGATCCTTGTGTCCCATCCCTTTTTCCAGTCCCCTTCCAGTGATGCCCTGGCTCCAGCTCTATCCAGGATGGCAAGCCTAGGTCTTGTCACCTCACCCCCAGCTCTCACCTCTGAGCTTTAATCTGGACTTCTGGACAGGGGTGCCCCTGGGCAGGTTAATAATTCAGCATTAATGCTAAGCCATAGCCTTAAATATGAGTTCAAAGGGCATTTAGAGGACAGGCTGAAGGGCAGAGATGAAGGTTCCCTTTGGCAACGTGCAGCTTCTCTGCCACTCCTCCAGCAATTCCACTCTGCCCCAGGCTTGCACAGCTCACCCAGCAAAACCAGAGCTATGCAGCTGTCCAGTTCGCTGTCCATTTCACTCTCCTTGGGGAGGCAATTTGTGGAAAATCTATGGTTGTTTACATGGGCCCTGTGGGCATCTCAATCTGCACCCCAATCAGCTCATCAGGGGATTCCTTCTGGCTTCACTATGCTCCCTGGGATGTCGCCCATCTCCTCCATCTCACTGATGTTTTAACATGTCTTATAGCTTGCTCTCTGGTTAACTGCCCACAACAGGCTCGATTCCTGACCCAGGACAGGCCCCTTCATCCTGGTTCCTTCTTCTTTCCAGTTTCCCTTTCCCTGGAGGCCTTTCCCAATTCCCCTTGTTAGAATATGCCAGGCCCTTCTTGTCCCCAGCATGGCCTGACCACACATATTGCTGTCCTTGGCTCTGTTTCTATCTAGTTTTGGTCTGGAAGCCAGCTTCCCTATTAGCCTGGGACCTCTGGGCAGGTTCTTCTCTGGCTCCCAGAATGGGGATCAGCACCTCAGCCTGTGCCTGGGGACTTGATGGGGACTTGGGATTGGAACCATGCCCCACCCTCCAGCCCCTTGGCTCTCCTCTTATCGCTGGGCCTGCCTGAACAATGACACTGGAAACTTCTCCTTCCCTCTTCAGCAGGAAGTTTTGCAGGAAGTCAGGAGTGTGGGCATCAGGGCCAGGTGCTAGGAGATGGGGAGGGTCACTCCCCCCTCCCCCAGCAGCTCATCGGCCCTCCTTCCCTCTTCTCCGTCTCCTAGCACCTGGCCCCCTTCCTCCCCTCTTCTCCCTCTCCACCAGGTCAACTCCCAATGCCATGGCCTGACTTGCTGGAGTTCACACCATTGCCCCCTGCTTTAGGGAGAGGCCAGCCCTTTTCTCAGACCAACTCCCTCAAAAGTACCCAATACGTTTTTCAGCCTGCGCCTTCGGTGAGGGAGACGTGAATGGTGAGCACATGGCCCTGGAGCTAGACTCCCTGGGCTGAATCCTGGCTCTGCCATTTACTGGATTTACTGGTGCCATGACTTTGACCAAGTACTTGACCTCTCCATGCTTTGGTTTCCCCACCTGTGAAAAGACGTTTGTCATAACGCCTACCTCACAGGGCCGTGTGGGGATGGGACCATTCCGGGTTCCAGAGGAAACCAGTTTACCCAAGATCATTCAGGGAAATGGATTTCAGTGAAAAGAGTCCTTACGGGAGGTGTGGGCGTGGCTAAGGGCACACACATGGGACAAAGAGGCCAGAGGCAGGCAGCGGTGGCAGCAGTGGCCAACCTCTGGTTAGTCTGGGTACGAGGGTTTTTCTGGGGTGTAGGACTTTCAGTGCTAAAGCGGGACATTTCCAGGAATATCAGGATGAGGTGTGGGCAGGGAGTAGAGCTGAAGAGGCAAGAGGAAGAGAGGATGACTGACTGGGTGATGGAAGTGCAGGGATTGGAAGAAGCTGTAATCATGAAGGAAGGCAGCCATCCCATGAGCAGGGAGGGGCCCGGGAAAAAAATAACCCTCTCTCCCAGAGCTCCTGCGAGTGTCCCCACCTTGACCAACCTCCGCCTCTGGAATGCAGAGAGCCAGGGAGCTGCCCACAGGGGTCAAGAGGTCCGTGCATGGATCTGGGGTGGGAAGGATTCAATGGAGCCTGGATGCGTGATTTTGTGGAAGTGTCTGCCTTATAGGAAGTGCTCAATAAATGCCGACTGTAACAATCAATCCTATTGGGTGAGAAAGCCCTGCCCTGGATGGGGCTCCTCAAGGGGCAGTGGCTGTTTTTTTTCACTGAGGCATCTTTCCTATTGCTCAGCACCCAGCCCTGCCCATGTTGGGTGTCCCATTGTTGCCACTGGGTGTCTCGCCGTCATCCCTTCTATAGCAGCAGGAGCACTCTGTCTCCTCTGCTGTTTGTCCTGTGCAGGGAGGGATCCTGGGACAAGGGAAAGTCTTCAGAGATGGAGGCCCTTGGTCCAAGCAGCAGAGAGGGGAGGGAAGTATAGTTCCTTGGCTGCAGAAAGATGGTCCAAGGTTGGGCATCAGGCAGGAAGGCAGAGTGGAGAGTTGGCTGGAGGGGGCATAGGGACGCCCGTGCTGGCTGGGCTGGGACTGCTGAGCCATCCGGCTTGGGTAGAACTAAGGCTGTCTCCAAGCAGTAACTGTGAGAGCAGGCCCTGGGCTGCCTGCGTGGCTGTCCCCATCTCCTGGCACAAAGCCTGGCACAGAGTGCCAGGTAAATACAGGAGGGTGTCAGTCTCTGGGGAGGGGTGGAAGGTGTGTTTGCAGCCGACTCTACTCCTACCACCTTGGTGGGGTCTGATTCAGATGGCTGACATCACTCCCCTGCCCCTGGGGTGTGGGTGGGGGCCAAGGCGACCCCATTTCCCCCTCCCACACCCCATGGGAAGAGATAAGGGAGGCTGAGGAAGTGATTACAGCCTCAGGGACAGGAGACAAAGGTCAGTGGGAAGTGATGGCTCAGTCCTGGGATGGTGAGGCCAGTGCTTTTTTAAAGGACTTCCCTGGCAGGCCCTGCTTATAGTTTGAGGTGAGGAGGACCAGAGAGGCTGAGTGTTGCCTGAGGACACACAGCTTAGTGGGGATTCATGTCCCAGCCTAGCTGCCCCAAATGCCTGGTGTCCTAACTCCAGGCTTTTTTTTTTTTGTCTTTTTGTCTTTTTAGGGCTGCACCTGTGGCATCTGGAAGTTCCCAGGATAGGGGTTGAATTGCTGCAGGCCTACGCCATAGTCACAGCAATGCTAGATCTGAGATGAGTCTGCAACCTACACCACAGCTCACGGCAATGCCGGATCCTTAACCCATTGAGCGAGGCAAGGGATCGAAGCTTCGTCCTCATGGATCCTCCTCAGATTTGTTTCTGCTGAGTCACAACAGGAACTTCATAACTCTGGGTATTTGGAGAAAAATCCCTTCTGGGCATTAAAGGCCTAGTTCTGTGAACGCCTTCAGCCCCACCCTGCACAGGAGGCTGGGTTCAACTCTTTCAGGCACCTGGGAGCCATTTACAGCCTCCCAGAGCCCTTGAAAGAACCCCACAGCCTCCTCTGGGTGCGGAGTGGCGTCTCTGCCTGCCTTCCGTGAGCTGTGGGCCTGGTCCCATGTCCTCTCCTTTGGGATCCTGGGGATACAGTCAGCGAGAATCTTCTCTCTAGCCCTGGCAGCTGCACCCAGCACCATGGCAAGTGTTGCCTCTGCTCCTGCCCTCAGGCAGGTCTCTCTCCTGGGAGGGGGCACTTCCTTGCTGAAAGCTCAAGTGGGGAGGAGGGCCAACCTCTAAAGTCACCTCCTCTACACTCCTTTGTCCTAACACTTGGCTAACATTGATGTCCCTTGAGGATGGGTTTGGTCCCAGCAGCCCGAGGTGGGTGAGTGCGGAGGAGACCCTGTGCGGTGATTGGAGGAGCCTCTCTCAGACCTTTCTGGATCGAGCACTGGGGCTCTGCAGGCTGGGAAGATGGGAGTGTTGGGGTGCCCACAGGCCTCTTGGGGCTTTTGTTGGACACTTACTTCTTGGATCTGTACCTATGTCCAGTCAGGATGGGGCGTGTCCTCTGCCCACTTCCGGGTCCCTTCAAAATGCCCTGGCCCTTCCAGGGAGGCCCTGCCAGGGGGCGGGTGGGGGGCTCAGGCCATGGTCGAAGTCCCCCGTCTCTCCTCAGCCCCTCAAAGAGTGTGCTTTGCCCCCCTAACTTCAGGCAGAAGGTCCATGCCTGAGGCGCCCAGGCCCTTCTACTGCCTCCTCAAGCGCCCAGGCCCCAGGGTTGGGCGGGGACCCTCTTTCTGTTCTTGTATCCATTTTGCCCAGAACAGGATCCCCACTGAGCAGACAGTCTGCCAGCGTAAGAGAGAAGAACAGATTGCCCCTACCCCACTCTGTCGCCTGTGCCCCCCTCCCTGGGATCTGGAGGCCGTGGGCTGGGAGGCTGGGATGGGAGCAGACCTGGGCACCCTTGCCACAGCCCATTGCCCAATGCTCCCTCCCTCGCCACCTGCACAGCCCCGGGCCCCGGGCCTTGGCTTACCACAGGGCCTGGGACAAAACCCAGAACAGAGCCCCATTGACGGCGGCCACCATGGCTGAGTGGGAGGAGACCAGCCAGCCATTGGTGGGGTGGTGGGGGTGGCCAGGGGAGCCCGTATCATCCTGTTCCAAGTCAGAAGCACCCCGGGGCAGGGAGAAGGAGGTGGCATCCTGCCCCCGATGGTCTTGGCTGAGCTACAGCTCTGAAGCCCAGGCCATAACTGGGAGCGGCCCCCCCCTCCCACTGCGGGAGAGGGACACCCCCAGCCCGCAGGGCTCCTCCCTCTCTTCCTGGGGCGATGGGGCAGGAGTGTCTGGCGCACAGGAGCCAGCCCAGTTAGGAAAAGATAAAAAGCCCATCAGTGGCCCAGCAGCTCACTTTGCTCCCTCCCAGCTCTCGCAGCCTGCGCTCCAGCCCCTCTGCAGCCATGAGGTCCTCCGTGTCTCAGCAGACGTATTCCACCAAAGGGGGCTTCAGCTCCAACTCTGCCAGTGGAGGGGGCGGGTCCCGGGCCCACACTAGCTTCAGCTCAGTGACCGTGTCCCGGAGCAGTGGCAGCAGCAGGGGGGCCCCTTGTGGCCCCAGTGCAGGCGGCTTGGGCAGCCGGAGCCTTTATAACTTGGGAGGCAGCAAGAGCATCTCTGTCAGTGTGGCTGGAGGGGCCTCGTCCGGGCGGAACCTGGGGGGCTTTGGCCTTGGCGGGGGGGCCTACGTGGGCCTGGGGGCTGGCAGGCAGATGTTCGGGCCGGCCTGTCCTCCTGGCGGCATCCAGCAGGTCACAGTCAACCAGAGCCTGCTGACCCCCCTCAACGTGGAGATTGACCCGGAGATCCGGCAGGTGCGCACGCAGGAGCGGGAGCAGATCAAGACCCTCAACGACAAGTTCGCCTCCTTCATCGACAAGGTGGGCCGGGGTGGGAGGAGGCAGGAAGGAGCCGTGCAGTACCCGCTGGGCCCCTAAGAGAGGGCGGGCTGGGCTGGGCTGTCACAGCCCATGTGCCCTGGGGTGGGCATTGATGGAATGACTTTGGGAGCACTTCTAGCCTGAGCCTGGGATGCCTGGACCTGCACAGCTGGACCGTCTTTATTGTCATTGATGGTGCATCTCAAGTCTGCTCAGAGGCCCGTTGGCCTAGCCCAGCCTGACCATGTTGCAGCCTTTCGTAACACCATCACTAATGGGTAACCCCTTAGTGGAACAGCTTGCTTCACCCTCTGCCATCCAGCCTCCCACCTGGCACAGCAGCCCAGCACACACCTGGCTCCACAGGAGCCTGATCTCGCAATGAAATAGTGGACTGTCTTCATTGCTACTCTTTGTGGCGTGGCCCTTACTGCCTCTTTTCATTTCATCGCTGGGGACTCTGGCTCAAGGGTCATGTCCCCAAGGAGCCGCATTTGCTCCCTGGTCTCTTAGTTTTGGAGGAGGCCTAAAGATGAAAATGTGAACAGGACACCCTTGGGGGTGGGGGTGGGAGTCCTAGGGGAGGCCTCCTTCTCATTCCTCCAATTCTTCCTCCCTGTTCCAGCCAAGAAGCTCAGCTTGGGGTGGACAGGGAGGGCGGTGGTCACCAGGTCACCATGCCTATGCTTTGCCATTTGATCTGTCCCAGATTGACTTCTTCTCTGGCCCCCAGACCAACCAGGGCAGCTCTTGGCCTGATCTCTGACATCTCCAGGTCCAGTTTGTTGCACTGTCTGCCTCTATCCTCAGCCCCCTGACAGTGGGGGTGACGGAGATGAGGAAAATCCTGGTGGATGATCAACCTCGGCGCTGTCATTTGTGTGTTCCCAAAGGACATTCATGTCGCCTCTCTGATCTAATACCCCCAGGGCCCCAGGAAAAATCAGTGGAGGTGATAGCGTGCTTACTGTGAAGGAAGTTGAGGTCTGGAGACGTTGAGTGATTTACCCAGGATCAGACAAGCACTTGGAGGCAGAGGTGGGCCTGGGACTCAGGTGGCGTGAAGCGGTCTGGTTGGCTGCTTGTGGCAGGTGCAGATGTTGCCTGGTGCCTGGGACCAGGTGTGTGCTGGGCTGCTGTGCCAGGTGGGAGGCTGGATGGCAGAGGGTGAAGCAAGCTGTTCCACCCACTTTGTCACCTTCTCCCCTAGTGACTTCTACTTTTGCTGTGGGACTGTCCCAGAGGTCAGACAAGCAAAACCCCCTCTCAGGCTCTCAGAATCACTGCCTTGGAGCTGGAGGCCTGACACGTTGTCCATGTCTGGTTTCTTGGAAACCTGCCTGGGTGGAGAACCTCTCTGGGGGCCTATTAAACTCATGCCCTGAACCCCCTTCTGAGTCTGGAGGTAGGGCTGGATATTTTAAAACTTAAAAGTCAATTTTACAGAAAAGTTGCAATAATAGTACAACACATGCCTATATATCCTTTCATCCAGATTCAACAATTTTTAGCATTTTTGTCACGTATTCTATCTTTCTATCTCTCCGTATGTATATTTGTATATCTCCATATGTACATATATATACACATATACTATATATGTATTTGCATTTTTAAAAGTTGATTTCGATACAGAAACATTGACCCAATCTGCTTTACCCAAGACAAGTGGGAAAGGGAGACCCAGGAAGAGGTGACTTGAGAGTCACCAACCAGTAAATGACTGAGCTGGGGCTTTTAGGCTTATTAACTCTTTAGAGTCCTTGCCATTGGATTAGACTGTCATTTCTGGCAGAGATTGTTTCCTCGGGAGCTCCTCTCTACAGCAAGGTGCAGCCCCTGTGTTGTCCTGTGACATCCTGGTTGGTGACAATGGGCCTGGTCCTTGGTCCCTCCTGGGGCTAGGGGATAACACCACCCACACTTCCTGCTCTGGCTCAGGTGCGGTTCCTGGAGCAGCAGAATAAGGTGCTGGAGACCAAGTGGGCGCTGCTGCAGGAGCAGGGCCAGAACTCTGGTGTCACTAGGAAAAATCTGGAGCCCCTCTTCGAGAACTACATCAGCAACCTGCGCATGCAGCTGGACAGCCTCCAGAGTGAGCGGGGGAGGCTGGACTCTGAACTGAGGAACATGCAGGACCTCGTTGAGGACTTCAAGAACAAGTGAGGAGGGCTGGAGAGGATGGGAGCATGAGGGGGATGGGGAGGGGACAGCGTGGGTCATCTCCCCAAAGAGGGCCACCCCACTTCTGGGTCCAGCTGGGGGAAGGCCCAGACGGAGCTGCTTCCCTCCGGGGCTCAGGCCCTGGACCCATGGAATCCTGGAGGATTGTCACACAGCAATGGTGTTGCAATTTAAAATACTATTATAAGGTAGGGAGATGAGTGTAACGAACCTTTATATTCTCATTGCCCAGCTTTTTTTGTCTTTTATTTTTTGCCTTTTCTAGAGCCGCTCCCGCAGCATATGGAGATTCCCAGGCTAGAGGTCGAATCAGAGCTGTAGCTGCCAGCCTACGCCAGAGCCACAGCAACGCGGGATCCAAGCCATGTCTGCAACCTACACTACAGCTCACGGCAATGCTGGATCCTTAACCTGCTGAGCAAGGCCAGGGATTGAACCTGCGACCTCATGGTTCCTTGTCGGATTCGTTAACCACTGAGCCACAATGGGAACTCCCTCGTTGCCCAGCTTTAATAATTATCAACCAATCTTGTTTTTTTCTGTCCACTCTCTTTCCCTCTTTCCTTATTGTCTCAAAGCAAATCTCAGACTTTACGTCATTCCACTCACAAATATTTTGCTGGATATATGCATATAGTTCCTCTGCATAACTTAAAAGCACATAAACACAATGACATAAGAACACCTAAATCTTAAAAAAAAATTTTTTTTTGGCCACCCTGCCGCATATGGAGTTCTAGGGCCAGGAATCATTTCCAAGGTGCAGTGGTGACCTAAGCCGCAGTTGCAGCAATGCGGGTTCCTTAACACACAGTGCTGGTCTGGAGATTGAACCTGCGTCCTGGCGCTCCCAAGACACTGTCGATTTTGTTGTGCTATAGCAGGAACTCTTAAAACAATAATCCTCAATAGCATCAACTATCCAATCAACAACTGAATTGCCAATTGCTCCACAAATGTCATACATTTAAAAAAATACAGTTTAGGAATTCCCATCATGGCTCAGTGATTAGCAAACCTGACTAGCATCCATGAGGACGCAGGTTTGATCCCTGGCCTTGCTCAGTGGGTTAAGGATGCGGCATTGCCATGAGCTGTGATGTAGGTCACAGACATGGCTCAGATCTGGCTTTGCTGTTGCTGTGGAGTGGGTCGGCAGCAACAGCTCTGATTGGATCCCTAGCCTGGGAATCTCCATATGCTGTGGGTGCAGCCCTAAAAGACAAAGAGACCAAAAAAAAAAAAAATACAGTTTAACTGAATCAAGATGCAAATAAGGTTCACATATTATGATCAGGTGATATATATGAGTTTAAGGTTCAGACTTTCGTAACTTTTCTAAATGCTTGACACTGATAGTTTCTAAATCTTCAAGTCTCCGCAACTGCAGTTGGGGAGAGGTTAGCTCCTCTCAACAACATCCTGCTGTTGAAAGTGAAGGCAAAGGTTAAGCACTGTTGACACATCTTCACCTGTTCCTCTAAAGCCTCCTAAGGGCTCTGATCCAACACGATGACTGCTCTCACTTGTCATATTTTTGCACGAACATTGTACTTATTTCTTCAAAGGGGGCAGGAAAATAATTACAGACTCTACCCCAAGTTTCTTCTTTGGTTGGCTGCTTTGAAGAGTTGCTTCACAAAGGTGTTCTTGGCCATTGTGGGACCCATCAGGGTTCACTGTCTCGAATGGCAGAACTGGGCTCAGTCTTCCCTGTGTATCAGGTACGAGGATGAAATCAACAAGCGGACTGCCGCAGAGAATGAGTTCGTGGTGCTCAAAAAGGTGAGTGGGGTGGCAGGGAGCGGGGACAGGTGGTCCTTTGGCTGCCAGGGTTGGGCTGACTTGGAGAGAGTCGAGAGCCCTGGGGGCTGAGCCAACTGCCCCGCCCCCCCCAACCTCTGCTCGCTCTCAGGACGTGGATGCTGCGTTTATGGGCCGAATGGATCTGCATGGCAAGGTAGACGGGCTGACAGATGAGATCAACTTCCTGAGGCATCTCTATGAAGAGGTGAGATAGCCAACAGACAGGGATCCTTTCATTCTCATATAGCTTGGGGGACTCTCCCTGGAAGTCTGACCAGAATTCACCGGTGTGGAGTTCCCGCTGTGGTGCAGTGGGTTAAGAACCTGACTGCAGTGGCTCGGGTTTCTGTGGAGGTGCGGGTTGGATCCCCGGCCTGGCACAGTGAGTTAAAGGATCTGGTGCTGCCACAGCTACAGTTTAGGTGGCAGCTGCAGCTTGGATTCAGTCCCTGGCTCATGCCACAGGTGCAGCCATAAAAAAATTCACCAGTGCAACTTCATTGATAGAACATGGTCCCTGGGCCTTAAATCAATCCTATCTTCCGTGTATTACATGCTTAGGATGGGCCAGGCACTGGGCTAAGCTTTTTACATAACCCTCTTAACAACTCCATAATATAGGTACTATTATGGTCTCCATTTTATAGTCAGGGACACAGGCTCTAAGTGACTTGCCCTGGTCACACAGCTAGTTAGAGGAAGTGCCGGGATTAAAACCTGGTTCTTGGATGTCAAAGCCTGACTCTTACTACTGTTCTATGCTGTTGCCCCTCTTTGCCAAGGTTGTAATGGAGCATGAGATGGAGGAGCAGAGAAGGACAGAGAGAGGGCACTGAGAGTCCTTGTTAGAGCAGGAGACCAGGTGTGGGTAGTGGGTAGATCAGAGAATCTAGGAGGGGGTCCCAGGAAACAAGAGGGCTTTAAAGACTAGGATGAGAGGGTTGAACTTGACATGAGTTGATCATAGACTCTTAGACTCAAGAGGCATAGGGATCCCAAGGCCAAACTTTTGCTCCGTATAAGAGCCCCTCTCTCTAACAGATTGACAGGGAGCAGGAAGCCTCTACTAGAACACTTCTGGTGGCAGGGAGCTCACAGTTTTTTAGGGCAGGCACTTCCATTGTTGCATAACTTTATTGGAAAGCTGACTTGAATCTTCTTCCCATGAATTCTGCTCTTGATTGGCCCTCGTTCTGCTTTTGGCCACACATAGCCAATTGTCTTCCATGTGACCTATGGTTTTCTTTCTTTCTTTCTCTTCTTTCTTTCTTTATCTTCTTTTTCTTTCTTCTCTTTCTTTTCTTTCTTTCTTTTCGTTCTTTCTTTCTTTCTTTCTTTCTTTGTTCCCCTTCCCCTCCCTTTTCCTCCTCTTCCCCTTCTTCCTCCCCGCTCTCCTTTTCTTATCCTCTCCCCCCTTTTCTCTTTTTTCCTTCCCCCCTCCCTCTCCCCCCCATTTTTTTTTTTTTCCTTTTCTCCCCTTTCTCTTTTTTCCTTTTTTCCCCCCCCCCCCCCTTCCTCTCCCTATCTCTTTTCCTTTTTTTCTTTCCACCTATTTTCGCTTCCCTCTTTTTCCTCTCTTTCCTTCTCCCCCCCATTCTTTTTTTCCCTCCCCCCCTAGTTTTCTTCCCTTCTCCTTCTTTCCCTCTTCTTTTTGTTTTTCCCCCCTTATCTTTGCTCTTTTTCTGTTCTTCCTATGTCTTTCCTCCTTTGTTCCTCCTTTCTTCCTTTCTTTCCTTTGTCTTTTTGCTTTTTCCTTCTCCTTTTTCTCTCCTTCCCCTTCCCTCCCCTTTCGGTTCGTTTTTTCCCCCCTTTTGTTTTGCCCTCTGTTTTCTCTCCCCCCCTATGGGGACTGCAAAGACCAGCAAGTAGGATCCCCCCCTTCTTCTTCTCTCCCTATACTTCCTCTCCTTCTCTCCCCGCCTCCCTTGCTCCGCCCTCCCCCTCTCCCCTTTCCCCCCCCCCCCCTCCTTCCCTTCCCTTCGGTCACCCTGCCCTCCCCTCTTTCCTCGCCTCTTTCATATCTTTCTTTCTTTCTTTCCTTTCTTCTTTTCTTGTCTTTTCTTTCTTTCTTCTTTTTTCTTTTTTCCTTTTTCCCTTTTTCTTTTCTTTTCTTTCGTTCCTTTTCCTTCCTCCTTCCTGTCACTTCCTTCCTATTCCTTCCTTCCTTCCTCCTTCCTTTCCTTCTTTCTCTTTCGTGCTTCATCTTTCTTTCTTTCTTCTTTCTTTCTTTTCTTTCTTTCTTTCTTTTCTTTAGCCTTTCGCTTCCCCTTCCTTCCTTCCTTCCTTCCCTTCCTTCCTTCCTTCCTCCTATCCTTCCTTTCCTTTCTTTCTTGTCTTTCTTCTTTCTTTCTTTTCTTCTCTTTCTTTCTTTCTTTCTTTCTTTCTTTCTTTTTCTTTCTTTCTTTCTTTCTTTCTCGTGGTTATCTTTCCGTGGTTTTTGGTTTTCTATCTTATTTTTTTTTTCCCCTTTTTAGGGGGCCCCCGAGGGCGCGAAGGAGGCCCCCAACGGCCACTGGCCCTTTTAGTTCCTCAGTGCCCGCAGCATATGGAGGTTCCCAGGCTAGGGGTTGAATCAGAGCTGCAGCTGCAGTCTTACACCATAGCCACAGCAACAAGGGATCGGAGCCCCGTCTCGAGACCTACACTGCAGCTTGAGGCAACGCTGTATCCTCAGCCGCTGAGAGAGGCCAGGGATCAAACCCACATCCTCATAGATTCTAGTCAGGTTTGTTACCGCTGACCATAATGGGAACTCCTGGGCAGGTGAGTTTTTGAAACCTAACCTAAAAGTTAAGGATTCCCTTTTTCATTGTTATTGTGTTTCATCCCATCAATTTAGGTCATTGTGGGTGCTTTGAAACTTGATTCTCCTATTCTTATATTGAAGATGTCCAACTGGATAAGTGGATATATTAGTGATGCCCAGCTTTGGGTTCTGTGCAGACCTGATAAAACTTCAGTTAATTATTTGATAACAGTGTAAATCATTTTTTTTTGTCTTTTTAGGGCTGCACCCATAGCATATGGAGGTTCCCAGGCTAGGGGTCGAATTGGAGCTGTAGCTGCTGGCCTACACCACAGCCACAGCAATGTGGGATCCAAGCCGCGCCAGCCACCTACACCACAGCTCATGGCAACGTTGGATCCTTAACCCACTGAGCGAGGCCAGGGATCGAACCCACGTCCTCATGGATGCTAGTAGGCTTCATTAACCCCTGAACCATGACGGGAACTCCAACACCAGATTCTTTAACACATTGTGCCAGGCCAGGATCTAACCTGCACCTCTGCAGAAACCTGTGTTGCTGCAATCGGATTCTTTACCCACTGGGCTCAGCAGGAACTCCAAGATCTCAGCATCTTTAAGTGCTTATTTAAATGTGAAAGCTGATGGCCCTGGAAACACAGGGAGGGTCTGTAAATGTCAGGGTATTCTAGAGGAAAACACTTGGGTTTTGAGTGCTCAGCAGACTGGTCCCAGTCTGGGTCCCCTGCTCAGTCAGTCTGGATGACCTTGGATCTAGTGACCTTGGATGTGTCCTTTCCCTTCTCCAAGGCTCGTTCCTCTCCTGCCTATGTCAGGACCACTGTGAATGGGGTGCAGGCTGTTAACTGGCAGGGTAGTGGGGTTTGAGCCAGGTCCATGCTCCACTCTCCAGGCCTTACTGTGGCCTCTGTCCAGAGGAGAGTTTCCCATTTTGCACAGAAGCTCCCTGTGGGCCAGCTGTGGCCCTGCCTGCCTCATAGGATGTTCTGTGGAGTGAAGGGACTAGTGAAAGTGCTGGCTCAGGGCCCAGCACAGCTGCGGTGCAGTAAGTACTCCTTCCCTTTTGCCATCTTTAATTTCTGGACGCCTTCAAATCCACACAAAGCAAGATGTCTACAAAACTGGTACCCTGGAGTTCCCACTGTGGCTCAGCGGTGATGAGGCTGACTAGCATCTGTGAGGATGCAGGTTTGATCTCTGGCCCCTCTCAGTGGGTTAAGGATCCAGCATTGCCACAAGCTGCAGCGTAGGTTGCAGCCACAGCTTGGATCCCACATTGCTGTGGCTGTGGTGTAGGCCGGCAGCTGCAGTTCCCATTCGATCCCCAGCCTGGGAAATTCCATATGCTGTGGGAGCGGCCCTTAAACCCCCCCCCCCCCGCCCCAAAACTGGAACCCCATTTCCAGCGGGAGAGACTGAGGCCTTTCCTGGCAGTTGTAGCTTCCTTCTGGGGTGGAGCCTGGGGAAGAGCACAGGCCTCCTGATGCCTCCTGGGGACCCTGGTCCTTCATCCTTCTGTCGCCTTTCAGGGGTCTGGGGCAGGGGCACTGATGACAGCTCTTTCTGCTTCTGCAGGAGTTGAGCCAAATGCAGACACATGTGTCTGACACCAATGTCATCCTCTCCATGGACAACAACCGCAACCTTGACCTGGACAGCATCATCGCTGAGGTTAAGGCCCAGTATGAGCAGATTGCCCAGAGAAGCAGGGCTGAGGCTGAGGCCTGGTACCAGAGCAAGGTGAGAAGGTGGCTGGCTCAGGGATGCGAGCTGGGGCTGCAGGTGGACCTTCCTCTCATCGTGAGAGGCCTGGGCCTCTAGGCTCCCTGGAGGCCCAGGGCCAGACATATCCAGCCGGCATAGGGACCTCCAGCTGTGAGCGTGGGCCAGGGCCGGTGGTTACCCGTGTGGACCTGGAACCATCTGACAGCTCTCTGCCATTTCTTTGGCCTCCAGTATGAGGAGCTGCAGGTGACAGCTGGAAAGCATGGGGACAACCTGCGGGACACCAAGAATGAGATCTCTGAGCTCACCCGCACTGTCCAGAGGCTGCAGGGGGAGGTGGATGCAGCCAAGAAGCAGGTGAGCCTTTGGCTGGGGGGCCTGAGGGTCAGGCCTCCGTGTTGGCAGAGGAGTGCTGAGGGGTGAGGCCTGTTCTTCTCGTGGACAGAACGCTCTCAAATGCTGGACCATCAAGATCACCACACTCATCTTATAGGAGAGGAAACTGAGGCCCAGAGAGGGGAGGGGCCTTGCCCAAGATCACACAGCGTATCAATGGTAAAACAGGTGGGGTGACCGCCTCCAAGAAGTCGATCTCTTCTCCAAGAGGTCAGAGTAGGAGGCTGAGGGTTCAAGGGTTCAGGTCACTGTTCTTTGTCTAGAGCATGCTAACAAGCGTGGATATGGGAGTTCCCTTTTTTCTTCTTCTTTGTTTTAGAGCCACAAGTGTGGCATATGGAAATTCCTAGGCTAAGGGTTGAATTGGAGCTTGCAGCTGCCACCCTACACCACAGCCACGGCAACACCAGATCAGAGCCACATCCGAGCGCTACACCACAGCTTGTGAAAACCCCGGATCCTTAACCCACTGAGCGAGGCCAGGGATTGAACCCACATCCTCATATACACTATACAGGATTCTTAACCCACTGAACCACACTGGGAACTCCACGAGATTTCCCGGTGTGGCTCAGGGGTGACAAACCTGACTAATATCCTTGAGGATTTGGGTTTGATTCCTGGCCTTGCTCAGTGGGTTAAGGATCCAGCGTTGCTGTGAACTGTGGTGTAGGCTGCAGATGTGGCTTTGATCTGGCATAGACCGGCAGCCACAGCTCTGATTGGACCCCTAGACTGGGAACTCCCATATGCTCTGGGTGTGGCTCTAAAAAAAAAAAAAAAAAGACATGGATTCCTCTCCAGATCAGAGTGAGGAATTTGGTTAATGGGGAGATTGTAGTATCTATTTTATCTCTTTGGGGGTCACTGGGCTGAGCTGCAGCAGGAGGGACTAAGATTAGACTTCAGTAAGAACTTTCCCAGTGGTGCTATTTGATCTTGTTTGTGAAGTATCACCTCCTCCCCCCAGATGAATGTTTCTCTTTTCCTTCTTTCTCAATTGTTTGGGGCATTGTGTGGGGAGATGGGGATGGGAATGCCTGGCTTAAGGGTAGAGAGACGGAGGCAATGATCCTGGAGGGTGTTCCCAACACCTCTCATGCCCTGGGCAGTGCCAGCACCTGCAGTCTGCCATCGAGGAAGCGGAGCAGCGCGGGGACCTGGCATTAAAGGATGCTCAGAAGAAGCTTGGGGACCTGGACATAGCCCTGCACCAGGCCAAGGAGGACCTGGCCCGGCTGCTGCGTGACTACCAGGCCCTCATGAACGTCAAGCTGGCCCTGGACGTGGAGATCGCCACCTACCGAAAGCTGCTGGAGAGTGAGGAGAGCAGGTAGGCGCCTCTCCTGCCCTAATTCAATGGTCTCTCCACCCTGCCTGTGGGAGACTCCGTGTAGCTGGCTCTGGTGTAGCAGCAGGGAGATAAGGAAGGAGTCGGGGAGCTGGACTCCTAACTCATCACCGGAGGGAGGCTCTCCCACTTGTGTTCACTGTCCCTGCTGCATGTCTCCTTGGTTGGCACAACCATCGGGAATCCTGATGGTGTCTGGCTGACCAACAGGATCAAGGCTTTCTCTTCCAATACCAGATTCCATCACTAGCAGAAGCTTTGAAAAAAAACCTCATGGCCTCTCTGCTCGGGGAAGATATGAGGTGTAGCGATAGTCATGTTAGCTAGAAACCAGGCAGCTGTTGTGGTTTGGCTTTGTTTCCCATCCTATTGGAGCTGGGATGCTGTCTCTGGCCCATGTGTGGAGTTGGAGGGTGGGCAGGGAGTGGATGGGGCTGCCTGTCTGCTGCAGCTCTGCTTTCTTTGCTGCACTGGCTTTAGGACCTGGTGGAAGGGCTCCTGGATGGTAGAAGGGTTCCTGGCCCAGGGCGGCCACATGCCACACTTCTCATGTCTCCTGGTCTTGTCATGTGGACCCTGGCTCCTGATGGTCTCAAGGCCCATTGAGTTGATCTACTGTAAAGGCAAAGTGAGGGAGGGAGAGGGTTTTCAGTTGAGCTCCTGGGACCAATGACACTTCTCTTGGGCTTTCTGGTTCCTCAGGATGTCTGGAGAATGTCCCAGTGCTGTGAGCATCTGTGAGTATTTTGTCATCCTGGGCCCAGCCCCAGTCCTCTGCTCAGTCCACTCAATCTGTCTTTGGCCAAAAGCACGTATTCCCTCCACTTGAGCCACGGAGATGGGTTCCAAGAGAATGAGTTCCCTGCCCCTGGTTTCCCAGGGACCCACTGTCTGACTTTGTTCCCATTCCTCACTGATTTCTAGAAGCCCCTGGCCCTCTCCCGGCATGGCTGCCCGGCCTCACTCAGACCCTTTGCCTTACAGCGGTGACAGGCAACTCCACCACTGTGTACGGAGGCGGTGCAGCAGGCTTTGGAGGTGGCATCTCCCTGGGTGGGAGTGGGGGGGCAAGCAAAGGTGGATTTAGCACCAATGTGGGCTACAGCACTGTCAAAGGAGGGCCTGCTTCTGGGAGCACCTCCATCCTTCGGAAGACCACCACGGTGAAGACATCCAGCAGGAGGTATTAGCTGCTGTCTGCAAGCTGGGGCCCCTGCATTCTTCTCACTACTCCCTCATCCCACCTCTGCTGCCCTCCCCACACACCTCCTTAGGAGGAGGAATAGCCCCAGGACCCCAGACCCAGTGTATTTGCGTGTGATCTGCATGTTCAGAAGGGCTCAAATCTATCCATGTTTTCTCCTTGGTTCTGCAATGGGATGGGAAGGGAGGTTAAGGCCACCAGCTCGAGTGATCTGTGTGGGTGATTTGGGGTGATTTTTTTGACTGCTGAGAAGAGGCTGGATTTCCTAGGCCATCCCGGCTTTTCTCACCTTTTCTGCTCCTCATCTCTGAACTCAGTTCAGGTTGAGGGAGGATGGAGGGAAGTCAGAAGGTCCCCAAAGGCCCTTCAACTTTCCCAGTCTCCATCTAGACCCACCCTCTCCCTGAATCTACCTGTACCTCCCTCCCCTGTCTGTGCCTGTGATGTGTCTCAATAAAAGGCAACTGCACTATCAATCTGTGGCTCCAATCTGTCCCACTCAGGGAACTGAAACTCTCAACTGATTGACTCCCTGATGGTTAAGGCAGCAGCAGTCGGGCTCACATGCTTCAATTGTGCTCAAAACACATTAGCTCAATACCATCACTATGTGCCTTGGCTATTACTCTCCCCCTTTCGGAGTTCATAAGCGAAGGCTGGAAGGAATATGTAAGCTGCTCATGGCAGGACCCAGCTACTGAGCAGCTGCCTATTACCCAGCCCATCCCCAGATGTTATTGAGCCTTCTGTCAACTCTGTGAGGAAGGCAGCATGAGTGTTCAGCAGAGAATCTTGAGCTTCAAAAGTGGGTAGACCTGAGTTTAAATCCCATCTCTGCTCCTTAATAGTTGTGTGTGAGTAGTAAGGCAAATTACCTAACTGTTCTTAAGTCTCAGTTTCCTCCACTGTAAAAGCAGGGTGTGATGAGAGCATGTATAAAGCATATGGCTCAAGAGGGCCTTAACAGGAATAATTTCCCTTCCCCCTATATTTTTGTTTCCTAGGTCATCATCTTGGAGTCAGATGATTTCTCTCTCAGCCCTCACATCCAGTTATCAACAAGAATCCACATTTTCCTATAATAACTGAATATTTATTCTCTCAAGGGCACATGGAACATTTTCCAGGATAGATCTTATGTTAGACCACAAAATAAGCATTGACAAAAGATCACAAGCTTTTCCTCCAAAATCAAGAATAAGACAAGGATATCCACTCTCACAACTCCTATTCAACTAGCCAGAGTAATCAGGTGATATAAATAAATAAAAGGCATTAGAATTAGAAAGGAAGAAATAAAACTGTCTCTATTTACATATGCCATTTTTTTCTTCTTTTTTTGCCATGCCTGCAGCATGGACAAGTTTATGGGCTGGAGATTGAATCTTTGCCACAGCAGTGACTCAAACCACAGCAGTGAAAATGCAAGCAGTGACCCTTAAACCCACTCCACCATAAGGGAACCCCAGATGACATGATTTTATATATAGAAAGTCCTAAAGACTTCACCAAAAAACTGTTAGGTCTAATCAATTAATTCAGTAAAGTGAAAGCATACAAAAATACATAGTTTTTTTATACATTAAAAACAAAAGAAATAAAGAAAACATCCCATTTACAATAGCATCAAAACAATAAAATGCTTAATAAATTTAACCAAGGAGATGAAAGATCTCTTCATTGAAAACTATAAGACATTCATGAAAGAAATTGAAGAAGACACAAATAAATGGAAAGACAACTTGTGCTCATGGACTGGAAGAATTAATATTGTTAAAATATCCATACTCTTCCAAACTATTTATAGATTCAGTGCAATACCTATCAAGATTCCAAGGACATTATTTACAGAAGTAGAAAAAACACTCCCAAAACTCATGTGCAACCACAAAAGAACACAAAGAGCCAAAGAAATCCTTAGAAAGAAGAGCAAATCAGGAGGCACTACAATTCCTGATTTCAAACTATATTGCAAAGCTGTGGTAATCAAAACAGTATGGTCCCAGCATAAAAACAGACACATAGATGAATGGAATAGAATTGAGAGCCCAGAACAGTCAACTAATATTTGACAAGGGAGCCAAGAATACTCCATGTAGAAAAGACACTCTTTTCAATTAATTGTGCTGGGAAAATTAGACATTCACATGTAAAAGAAGGAAACTAGAACTCTGTCTTACACCACTCACACAATTAACTTAAAATGAATTGAAGACTTAATGTAAGACCTGAAACCATAAAACTCCAAGATGAAGATATAGGAAAAAGCTTCTTGATAGGGGAATTGGCAATAATTTTTTTGATTTGACACCTAAAGCATGATAAAGAAAATAAAAAATAAACAAGTGGACTGTATCCAACTAAAAAACTTCTGCAAAGCAAAGGAAACAATCAACAAAATAAAAAGCCCACCTACGGAATGGGAGAAAACTTTTGCGAACCACATATCTGATAGGGGGTTAATATCCAAAAAATATAAAGAATTCACATAATTTTGTAGTAAAAACCTCCAAATAATCCAATTAAAAATAGGCAGAGGACTAAAGAAACATTTTCCCAAAGAAGATATTCAAATTGCTAACAGGCACATGAAAAGATGCTCAGTATCACTAATCATCAGGGAAATGCAAATTAAAACATAATATCACCTCATGCCTGTTAGAATAGCTATCACCAAAAAGACAAGAGGTAGCATATGCTGCTGAGGATGTGGAGAAAGTGAACCCTTCTGCACCATTGGTGGGAATGGAAATTAATGCAGCAGCTATGGAAAACAGGGTGGAGGTTCCTCTAAAAATTAAAAGTAGAGCTACCAAAAGTCCCAGCAATTTCACTTCTGAGTATTTATGTAAAGGAAACAAAATCACTGTGTTGAAGAGCTGCACCTCCATCTTCACTGCAGCTTTAGGTATAATAGTTAAGATGCCAAACCAACCTAAGTGCCCAATGGCAGGTAAAGAAGATGTGGTCTATAGATACAATGGAATATTAAAAAAAAGCTATAAAAAAGGAGGAGTTCCCATTGCAGCTCAGCCGAAACCAATCTGACTAGTATCCATGAGGATGCAGGTTTGATCCTTGGCCTCGCTCAGTGGGTTAAGAATCTGATGTTGCCACGAACCGTGGTGTATGTTGCAGACTCAGCTCAGATCTGGTGTGGCTGTGGCTGTGGCGTAGGTCTGCAGCTGCAGTTCCAATTCAACCCCTAGCCTGGGAACCTCCATATGCTGTAGGTGCAGCCCTAAAAAAAAAAAGAAGGATATCTTGCCATTGCTACAACATAGATGGACCTTGAGGCCATTATGCTAAATGAAATAAGTCAGAGAAAGACAAATATTATATGATTTCACTTATAAGTGGAATCTAAAAAAAAAATCATAGAAAAAAGAGATCAGATTTGTGCTTACCAGAGTTAGGGAGTCAAGGGTAGGGAAACTGGGTGAAGTTCGTCAAAAGGTACAAACTACCAGTTACAAGATAAATATGTTCTAGAAATGTGATGTACAACATGCTGGCTATAGTTAAAAATGCAGCATGGCATTAAAAGTCACTAAGAGAGTAAATCCTAAAAGTTCTCACTACAAGGAAGAAAACATTTTTTTGTGACTGTAGGAGGTGATGGATATTAACTAAATTTATTACAGCAGTCATTTTGCAATATATACATATACCAAGTCATTATACTGTATACTTTATTTATTTATTTATTTATTTGTCTTTTTGCCTTTTCTAGGGCTGCTCCTATGGCACATGTATGTTCCCAGGCTAGGCATCGAATGAGAGCATCTCTCATTTTACCTGTTTTACAAACGGGGCTGTGGCATATATGCTTTTGATGACCACAATGGCTTTGCCAAAATATGTTGGGTAACCCCTGCTGGCACACGCTTGGGGGGAGACCAGGAGTTCTCTCTACCCTTGGGAAAGGAGGGACCTGGTGCACAGACCTCCCCACCCCTGATTCTAAGGGCTCCCCACCCTCTCTCTGTCCTCACTGCTGACTGTTCCTTTTCTGCAGAGTCTCTGATCCCCAAGTTGGCTCGGGCTCCCCAGAGAGTGACTCAGGGATGGTTGAAGTCGAGTGGCCGAAAGGGGTGAGGGCACAGACCTGATCAGGGTGCGGGAGTGGGAGTGCTTTCCCACACCACACACCAGGTTTGGGGCTGACAGTGATCCAGGGCTTGGGATCCCCATAATCCCAGGTCTGAATGCAAGGGCTTGCCGCCCTCCCTGAGAAAGCCCCAAGCGAATACACCCTTGGCTCGGCTCCACACCCCTGTCAGCTGCTCAGCCCTCTTTGAGAAGATGGGAACAGCTGCCAGTTGGGGAAGCGTCACGGAGAAGAGCGCGGAGACAAGAGCAGAAGCTGCGGGGTGGGGCGGGAACCAGCTTTTAGCTGTGGCTGCAGGGTAGAGGCACCTTGTCCAATCCCTGCCTCTGGTCCAGAGGCTGCAAGGGGGCATCCTTCCTCTTTGTAGGGAAGGAAACTCCTCTTTGCGTCTCTCCCTCCAGGGCCAGCGCTCTCTTGCACACAGGGCACGCCTGCCTTTTGTTTCTCCAGCTACAGTTTGAGGATTTTGAGAACTCTGGCAATTCTGACTTCATAATAGAGCCACAGAATACGGCTCTAGTTTAGTGCTTTCTTCCCAGTTGGTTTGGGTTTCTTTCCTTCCTTCCTCTCCTTCCTTTCTTTCTCTCTCTCTTTCTTTCTCTCTCTCTTTCTTTCTCTCTTTCTTTCTTTCTTTCTTTCTTTCTTTCTTTCTTTCTTTCTTTCTTTCTTTCTTTCTTTCTTTCTTTCTTTCTTTCTTTCTTTCCTTCCTTCCTTCCTTCTTTCTTTCTTTCCTTCTTTCTTTCTTTCTCTCTCTCTCTTTCTTTCCTTTGGCTGCACTCATGCAGGTTCCCAGACTAGGGGTCAAATTGGAGATGGAGCTGCTGGCCTGCACCACAGCCACAGCCACAGCAACGCAGAATCTGAGACACATCTGCGACCTACACCACAGCTCATGTCAACGCCGGATCCCTAACCCACTGGTTGAGGCCATGGATCGAACCCGTGTCCTCATGGATACTAGTCGGGTTCGTTAACCACTGAGCCGTGATGGGAATGCCCCCGGTTTGGATTTCTTATAGGATGTGTAATTTAGTTAATTTGTGTTTAGTTAGTTGGAGGACATAGAATCAGCCCCTCAGGACAGTATCTTATTGGGTACTTGGAAGGACAAGGCCACATGAACCAAACAACCAGTCTTGTGACAAAAGCAAGGACAGAACATGCTGACTGAGACCCCCTTACTGCTCTGCTGGACCATAAGCCACAGGTCTAAGTTGCTCTATGATGTTTTCCCCGGCAGATTCAGATACAGAGCATTGTGGTGGAGAGGTTAAGGTCACGAGCTTGAAATTAGGCGGAGAGGACTAGCCTCCTATCTCCACCACTTCCCAAAGGTGTGATCTCGGGCAAGTTACATAACCTCTCTGAGCCTCAGTGTCTGTAGCTCTAGACTGATCAGAGGAACCCCAGTTTTGCAGGGTTGTTGTGAGGAAGGGAACTCTTAATAAAGGCACCCAATGGAGTTTGCCTGTGGTGTAGCGGGTTAAGGATCCGGTGTTGTCACTGCATCAGTTTGGATCACTGCTGTGGTGCATGGTGCATATTCTATCCCTGGACTGGAAACCTACATGTACTTTGGGCTTGGCTGAAAAAAAAAAAAGAAGAACCCCCCCCCCCAAACATCCAATATCCTGCATATCACATGAGAGTTCCTGCCACCTGAAAAGCAAGGCAGCCTTTCCCTTATTTTATTTTATTTTATTTTGTTTTATTTTATTTTATTTTATTTTTAGGGCCACACCCTTGGCATATGGAAGTTCCCAGGCTAGGGGTCGAATTGGATGTACAGCTGCTGGCCCACGCCACAGCCACAGCCATGCGGGATCCGAGCTGCTCCTGCGACCTATGCCACAGCTTGTGGCAGTGCTGGATCCCCGACCCACTGACTGAGGTCAGGGATCAAACCCTCATCCTCATGGATACTAGTCAGATTCGTTTCCCCTGTGCCACAATGGGAACTCCCTTTCATCTTATTTTTTGTCTCAGGGATGTACTCTAGGAAAATCTACCATAGCGCTTTCTCTTAGTATTGCAGTGTCACAGCTACAGACGGCAAGACGCAATGAATGCGTCATGAGACAACTCGGGGCTGCATCTCTCTGGATGCAAACCCTCCTCCTAGCCCACAAAAGTCCTCATCAACCCCCTGGGGCAGCCAAGAGGATAGAGCCATGAGTGGGAGGTGCAGAGACCAGATGAGGTAGCGAGGGGTCTGAGCTCTGGGCCCCACGAAGCCTGTGGTCCTGGCAAACCTCCCGCTGCCTCTCAGGGTAGGAAAGCAGGCAGACAGGCTCAGGTCCCCAGGGGGTGGCTCCAGGTGTCCTCTGCTCCTGCAGCTGCAGCCCCAGCCGTGTGAACCCTGGGCTCAGGGTGTACATTGGCGGAATCTGGGATGCTGGTACCCTCAGAGCTCCCTTGACCTGAACAATTGGTTGGATCAGGTTTGTTCAGGTGCCCATTTCTGGATAGGCAAACTGACTTCATGCCAGGCAGGGTGGATGGGTTGAGAGGCCAGGAAAAGCAGTCTTTGGGATCAGATTGATGGAGGTTCAGGTCCCAGGTCCAGTTCACGCTACGGTGTGACCCTGATGGCTACTTAACCTCCCTGGGTTTCCAAGCCATCATTTGTCAGCATGATTTTTTTCTTCTTTTGCTTTTTAGGGCCACACCTATAGCATATGGAAGTTCCCAGGCTGGGGATGGAATCAGAGCTTGAGCTGCCGGCCTCTGCCACAGCCACAGCAATACTGGGTCCGAGCCGGGTCTGCGACCTATACCACAGCTCATGGTAACACCGATCCTTAACATACTGAGCGAGGCAGGGATTGAACCCACATCCTCATGGATACTATGAGGTTCTTAAACTACAGAGCCACAAGGGGAACTGAGCCACAGGGGAACTCACTGTAAGCCTGACTCTTATACTGACTGCAGAGCTTTTGGGAAGATGACATGACCGCAGGTATAGAAAACATCCAGCACAACACCTGGCATGACGCTGGCAGTTGATAAATCCTCATAGAAAAGGTGAGAGGATGTTCAGCCCTGTCCCTGGTAGGAAATGGTCCGGGCACTAGGATGCTGACTTCCTACAAGTGGTGGGACCATCCTTTGGGCTTTCTCCGTGGACCTTTGATGAAGCCGGGGTGGGGGTGCTCCTGCCCTCCCTGCCACGGCCCTCCCCCCACCCTCCATTGACTTAGAGGGGCAGGGGCAGGGAGAGCCAGCAAAGGCCAAGGTAGATGGGAACAGAGGGTGGGGTACGGGTCAGAGGTAGCGGTAAGAAGAGGGCGGGGAGAAGGGACGAGGGCGGAGGTGGGGAGGGAGGAGCTGGCCAGAGGAGAGTGTCCAGCCTTTCCTGCTGCCATGTCCCCACGGCCTGGATCCACTAAGCACCCTTTTCTCACTCCAGGGCCCCGCCCTGCTCGCTCTCTTCTCACAGAGCGAGCTGCTCCTCTCCGCTGTGGCCAGCTTTCATTCAGTCAGGGTCGGCTTTACCTGGGGGAATTGTATGGACCCCCAGCACCGCAATGGGTCGCCAGATTTGGAACATAAGTCTCATTAGGAATGGAGAAGGAGGATGCAGATGCATCTGATTTCCCCTCAAAAGTGGCAATGGCAAAGCCTGGGCAAGATAAGAATGAATGCCTACGGGCCTACTATGTACCAGGCCCCGTGGATACATCATTTCATGATCTGTGAGGCAGGCGTCCCATATTATAGAGGAGAGGATGGGTTGAATGGGTTCAGAGAGGTTAGGTAACCTGCCCAAAGTGGCACAGCCAGTTAGTGGCAACAGGTGAGGTTTGAACACAGATGCCTTGTACTCAGTGGGGAAGAATTGAAAGTGGGGCTTAAAAGGAGGATTTTATATTTGCTCTGAGAAAGGGCTCAGAGCTTTCACCATTCTGCCAAAAGTGCCCCCAGCAACAAACATTTCCAAGCTTCTGCTCTAAATGCTGAGACCACTGTGGGAAAACGGAGCACACCCTATCCCCGTGGAGCCAAGCAAACGACTGGGCCGCAAATGGATAAGGGCGCATATGATGCTGGTCTGGGATCCTGCAAACACAGACCCGAACGGAGTCCCAAGAAGGAATGTCAGTCTTGGGGGCCTGAGGTAGAGTCCCCTCCATTGGGTCCCCAGCTCCATGCTTGGCATACGGTAGATTCTCATTCTTTCTTCCTCCCTCCCTCCCTCCTTCTCACTCTCTTTCTCTCTCCCTCTCTCTTTCTTTCTTTTTCATTTTTAAAAGCTTTATTGAAGTAGAGTTGATTTGCAAGGTTGTGGTCATTTCTGCTGCACAACAGAGTGATCCGGTTATATATGCACACACATCCACGTCCGTTCAGATGCTTTTTCCCCATAGACAATCGCAGAGCCCTGGGTAGAGTTCTCTCTGCTGTACAGCAGGTCCCCATTGGGCAGTCATTCCACATGCCTCAGTGCACATACGCCAGTCCTGCATCCTCAGTCCATCCCTCCCCCATCCCGCTTGATCATCTCTCGGTCCCGCCACGTGGCTCTATTTGCAGCATTTAATATTTATTGATTTACATTTAGGTACTTTCAGAATTTTTTTTCCCCCCCATGGGTAACTTTATTTATTCTGTAACATTTTTATTAAAGATTTTTATTTATGCTATTACAGTTGATTTACAATGTTCTGTCAATTTCTGCTGGACAGCAAAGTGACCCAGTCATACATATATACACATTCTTTTTCTCACATTATCCTCCATCGTGTTCCATGAAAAGTGACTAGATATAGTTCCCTGTGCTCTACAGCAGGATCTCATTGCTTATCCACTTCAAAGGCAATAATTTGCACCTTCCTTTCTTCCTTCCTTTCTAGGGCTGCACTCACGGCATACGGAAGTTCCTGCGCCAGGGGTCAAATCGGAGCTGTATCTGCTGGCCTATGCCACAGTCACAGCAACACCAAATCCGAGCTGCATCTGTGACCCGCGCTGCAGCTTGTGGCAGAGCCAGATCCTTAACCCACTGAGCGAGGCCAGGGATTGAACCCTTGTCCTCAAGGACACTATGTCAAGTTCTTAGCATGCTGAGCTACAATGGGAACTCCAGGCACACGGTAGGTTTTTAATAACTGTGTCAAATTATTGAGATGAGTCTTGATCTAGGTTTGGAAGCCTAGAAGCCAGGAATATGCATTTCCCCTTTTGAATGTGTACGTGGGGCCAAGTGCACACGGAGGAATAGTAATGACAGTGACAAATAGTTGTGTGGCCTCTGATGGTTAACAAAGCACTCATTCATTGAATCTCACTGTATCTTGAGAGGAAGTGAAGGTAAGTATTTGCATTATTTCCAATTTATGGATGAAGCAACTGAGCCCCAGAGAATGACTTGCTGCAGTTCTGCAGAACTGGGAAGGGCAGGCTATGCACTTGAAACTTGGCCGTTGGATTCCAAATTCTGTGGAGTGAGAGACAGAGTGATGGGTCGTCTCCTCTGGAGCAGGGAGGCCCCTGGAGGCCAGTGAGATGGCAGTGCAGAGGGTGTGGGTGGTGGGGCCCTGAGACCAGGAGGCCCTGGGACACCGGTTCAGCTTCTCCTGTAGCAGAGTGTGCCCTCGGAATGACTTCAGTAGGTGTGTTTGTGACATGTTCAGCAGGTGCAAGGAGGATGGGCCAGTGCCAAAGGCCAAGCCCAGAGATGTTTCAGATTTTTCCCTTTATGCCCCTGCAACCAAGCCCTGCTCTCCAGCACATATAAGGGACCCAGGCTAGGGCTGTGGCATTCAGTGGCCTGGCCCCTCTCGCTTCTCCCTGACAACTCTGAGCTTGCTGTTCTCTCTCTAGCCATGATTGCCAGACAGCAGTGTGTCCGAGGCAGGCCCCAGGGCTTTAGCTGTGCCTCAGCCATCGTAGGTGGGGGCAAGAAGTCTGCTTTCAGCTCCATCTCCTTGTCCGGGGGCGCAGGCCGCTGTTCCTCTGGGGGTTTCGGCAGCAGAAGCCTCTACAACCTTGGAGGGAACAAGAGCATCTCCATCGGCGTGGCTGGGGCCCGGCAAGGTGCTGGCTTTGGGGCTGCTGGGTGTTTTGGGGCTGGCGGCTTTGGCACAGGATTTGGTGCTGGCGGCTTTGGTGGTGGACTCGGCGGGTCCTTCGGTGGATGGGGTGGGGCTGGCTCTCTTGTCTGCCCTGCCGGAGGGATTCAACAGGTCACCATCAACCAGAGCCTGCTCACTCCACTCCACGTGGAGATCGACCCTGAGATCCAGAAGGTCCGGACCCAAGAGCGGGAGCAGATCAAGATCCTCAATGACAAGTTCGCCTCCTTCATCGACAAGGTGAGCCAGCCTTTTGGTCAGATAAGGTGATAAAAAGCCAGGGTTTCTGAGTCCTGGCTTCTCAGACCTGAGCCTGTTGGAGGCTTTGGGAAAACCACTGAACTTCTCTGGTTCTCTGTTTTCCAGTTGGTTAAGGAAAGTCATTGCTCTTTCTCTTTTTTTTTTCCTGGGGCTGGTGGGAAAATAGGCCGCTCGAAGTGGTTCAATATTTGGATTTCCTAGGCATGCTTTGTGTTACTGGGCACATGATTCAACTTTTCTGGGTCCAGTCACCCCAGCTATAAAGTGGTTCATTGGTTCGCTGCTTTTTCTCAGAGTTTGGTTTCAGAAATAACATGGTTATCACTTTGATAATTAACTGAGAATTATAGTTAATGTAATAATTTAACTATTGGCACTTCTGTGGCTGGAGCAGAAAAATACCAGGCTGGTTTCCCAAATGAGAAAAGGACTGATTCCAATGGCAGATTCTAGGTTCCAACAGGACATTGGATGGTCATTGCGTTTCTCCTGACTCTGGGCCCAATGACTCATTTCTGGGACTGTTTGAAGAAAGGAAGGGATGGGTCTCTCCTTTTGTTTTTGCAGCTCACCTTTTTGCTAGTTTGAATAGACTCATAGCAGCTTAAAGGGGCTTTATTGTGTTTTCTTGTGACTCTAGGACCTATTGATATAAAAACAAGATCAAGGGTTTGGTGCTTCCTTGTCTCATCTGCCATCATCAGTTTAAGTTCAAACTGTGATCAGTCTCCCTTGCCTGCTTTTCTTTAAATTATGAAGCCATTAAGTGCGAAGGGCAAGCCAAGCTACAGCCTTGGTTTATCTGGCTAACTCTCTTCCTGGGGGGAGAGTTCAGGGAGGTCCCCTTGCAGGAGCGAGTCTAGCTAAGTCTCAGAATATGTCTAAGGCTTGATTTAAAATTTTTTTTTTCCTTTTCTAGGGCCATTCCGGTGGCATATGGAGGTTCCCAGGCTAGGGGTCTAATCAGAGCTATAGCTGCCGGCCTACAGCAGCAACGTGGAATCCGAGCCACGTCTGTGACCTACACCACAGCTCAGAGCAACGCCGGATCCTTAATCCACTGAGCAAGGCCAGGGATTGAAACTGCAACCTCCTGGTTCCTAGTCGGATTCATTAACCACTGAGCCACGACGGGAACTCCCTTGATCTTAAATATTTATACTCAGTTATACACAGGTTCACAGGGACACACGAAGTCCATTTATAAGTAAGCTTTTTAAAAAATCTTCAGGGAGGAGTTCCCGTCGTGGCTCAGTGGAAATGAATCTGACTAGTATCCATGAGGACACAAGTTCAATCCCTGGCCATGCTCAGTGGGTTAAGGATCCAGCATTGCCATGAACTGTGGTGTAGGTCACAGATGAGACTCAAATCTGCTGTTGCTGTGGCTGTGGCATTGGCTGGCGGCTACAGCTCTGATGAAACCCCTAGCCTGGGAATCTCCATATACTGCAGATGTGGCCCTAAAAAAGACAAAAAAAAAAAGTCTTCAGGGAATTTATCATTCTTTGGCTTTGGGTCAGTATCACTTTGAATGTACTTGCTCCCAGACTGTGGTCATATCTCTTAATTTTGTTTTATTTTATTACTTCATAGTAGTTCAATGTTTTTCTCAGTAACTCAATCCCAGACCCTGTGGTTGGGCAGTTATTCTTGCTGCACCGTCAGGCCCCACGGCTCTGGCTGTGCTCTGCTCTTCCCGGCACACGTGCTGCTATGGAGCCGGGCCGCCATGTTTACCCCAGTGGATGGTGCCTGGAGCTGCAATATGGCGGTGCTATTCCAATGGCTCTTGGGCTGCCTGGTTGGCTTGGACTGACTGAGTTGGTGTGGCCAGCCCTCCTGCCAGAGCTTCAGGCCCTCATCAGGTTGGTTGGTGCCTTTGTTAAACACAGGTGCGGTTCTTAGAGCAGCATAATAAGGTGCTGGAGACAAAGTGGAACCTCCTCCAGCAGCAGAAAACCACCACATCCAGCAAAAACCTCGAGCCCTTCTTTGAGGCCTATATTAGTGCCTTGAGGAAGCAGTTGGATACCTTGACCAATGACAAGGGACGCCTGCAGTCTGAGCTGAAGATCATGCAGGACAGCGTGGAGGACTTCAAGGCCAAGTATGTGGGGAGGACATGCCACCTGACAAGTTTGCCCAGCCATGCCCCAGGCTCCCTGTGTTCCTCTTCAGTCATTTAGAGTCCCAGCCTCTGAGAAGTCCCAAAGGGGTCAGGGACCACTTTCCATTTGTTCCCCTGTATCAACATGGTTACTTGGGATGAAGTTTAGTAACCCTAAGTTGCCCCAAACAGGAAATGAGTGATGCATTCAGGGAGCTGGGCTTGCCATACCTGAATAAGACCAGAAATCACACAGACGAAAAACAGTATAGCAGGGTCAGAAGAATACGTGTTGTCAAATACAAGGACCTGGATAGATGGATACTGATTTCTCCACTTACTAGCTGTGCGATCTTCCCCCGCCCATTTAAAAAAGTTTTGTTGAAGTCGAGTTGATTTACAATGTTGTGATAATTTCTGCTGTACAACAAGTGATTCTGCTGTACAACAAGTTATACATGTACCCACATCCATCTTTCTTCAGAGTCTTTTCCCAAATAGACCGTTACGGACTATTGGGTAGAGGTCCCTGTACTAGCTGTATGGTCTTGAGTGAATTTAATCCACCCACTGGCCGAAGGACAACCTGTCTCTGAACTTAGTGTTCTTCATCTTTAAAATGGGGACAAGAGTCCTACCTTATAGGTTGTGAGAGTTAAATGAAATTACATGACATAAGAGAAAGTAGGTGGCATAGTGTTGGACATATAACGAACACTGAATACATAGTATCTCTTATTATGATCACCATGGGGTGGAGCTGAGAAAATACTAATCCTTTCTCTCCATTCACTCTCACACCAAAGATAGAGAACTGGAGTATTGACAATATTCCTGTGAACTTAATCCACGCACTAGCCAAAGGACAGCCCGTCTATGGAAATAAAATCACCCAGATCATGGCTGGTCTCCTCTTCACATCTTCTCTCTTGCCAACAGTCTATTTAAAATTTGACTTTCACTTCTCTGAATGAGCCAGGGTCTAGACCGGGGACCTCATATGTGGTAATTATTCCAGAAACATAGTGGAACAAAGATCTAGTATGAACATGGGAAAATGTGGCCAACCAGGTGGATTTTTCAAAATAGATGTTGGAAAACCAGCAGCAGACAGTGAGAAACCCTAGCTCACTGTGGGGCTTTTGTCTTTTCTTTCCCATCTTCCCACCCTCAGGTATGAAGAAGAAATCAACAAACGCACAGCTGCAGAAAATGACTTTGTGGTACTCAAGAAGGTAAGGGTTGACAGAGGATAGGGATGGGCTGTGAGGGCACCTCTTCCCTTGGGCATGGTCTTTGGCTTGAATCATGGGTTTGGTCCATCTCTGCCTCGTCTCCATCCAACTAGCTCTTATCTAGATCTCACTGAGCAGGAATTAAGGCTGTGAGTAAAGCCTATTTGGATAATTAACTTCCATCTCTGCAGGTGGCTCTAGGAGCAGAAGAGGCCAATGGATTAGTCCCTCACCACATCATCCGGCACTACCTTAGTGTGTCACAAAACTCCCCCTGCGTCCTATTATAATGCCTCTACCTGGTCTCTTGTCCTCCCCTCCCTCCACAGGATGTGGATGCTGCCTACATGAACAAGGTGGAGTTGGAGGCCAAGGTGGACGGCCTTAATGATGAGATCAACTTCCTGAGGATCCTCTATGCTGCAGTAAGGCCTCCATCCCCCCATTCATTCAAGGAGGGGACTCTTCCACTTGAGAGGCAGATGGTTGGAATTCACAGAGTTCTTTGAAAAGACTCAGTTGCCTTACTTCAGGGCCATGGGCTCTCAGCAAGGTCATGGATAGAAAGGGTTGACCTAAGAGATTCAAGTGAGAGGTTCCCAACACCAGAAGTTGTCTTAGAAGATCAGATCTAAAGATTGCATACAATCGAGTTTATTGCTCTCTAGCATTTTCTCTAGTGAAAGGGATCCATTTCCTTCCCTTCCATGCAACATACCTAGTGCCCACTGACCTGGGGTGGCTTCTGGTCCCCAGGGAGCTGTTAAGACCACAGGCATTGCTTTTCTGTCTTGAGATGTCACCAACCACTTGATGTCTACATAGAAATTTACTTCTCTTCTCCCTTCATATTGGGAACACCAAGTCTGCTGCCCTGGGAGCCTGTGTCATGGTCATTTTCATGGTGATGGCAGATTTCTGGCGTCAGAGATTAAGGAAGACCCTCCAGGAGGCCTGATGCGAGATATTTTCCCTGCAGGAGCTGTCCCAGATGCAGACCCACGTCAGTGACACGTCTGTGGTCCTGTCCATGGACAACAACCGGGACCTGGACCTGGACAGCATCATCGCTGAGGTCCGCGCCCAGTACGAGGAGATCACCCAGAGAAGCAAGGCTGAGGCCGAGGCCCTGTATCAGATTAAGGTGTGTGTTTGGGGTCTCTCAGGGGTTGGGAGTGGCCTTTTTGGGGCTCTGCTTTTTTTTTTTTTTTTGGCTGTGCCCACATCATGTGGAAGTTCCCAGGCCAGGGATCAAATATGCACTTCTGCAGTGACAGTGCTGGATCCCTAACCCACTGTGCCACAGGAGAACTCCCCTGGGCTCTTCTTTTGATGTCTGTGCATAGGTGATCATCAGCTGGAGCCCAAGAGAAATCAGAGATAAACAGATTCTTCCAAGCATCACTGACCCGGGTCTGCCTTGAGATTACATGACATTTTGCATTAGCTCTGCCACCTGTGGCTATGCTTACTGAGTTCACCTGCAAATAGACCCTACCCCAATGCCCCTGACCCTTGTGTCGCTGTGTTTCCTCTGTATTAGATTCAGCAGCTCCAGACCTCGGTTGACCAACATGGTGACAGCCTGAAGAACACCAAGAATGAGATTTCAGAGCTCAACAGGATGATCCAGAGGCTGCGGGCTGAGATTGAAAACATCAAGAAGCAGGTAGGTGTCACTTCTGCCCAGCCTGGGTCCAGGGCCAGGGGCCTTCACAGTAGACAAACAGATCAGGTCTCAAGCCAGAAGATGCTGAGCTTGTCTGCATAGGATTTGTAGCTCCTGACATAAACTGTACCCAGATCTTTTTGACAATATCTTAGTTAACATGACATGATGCCCCCAGCAAATAAGATTTCTCTTTTCACTGGTTTTGCTTATCTTCATCTGATCAGCCTGGTGGGGGCATGGGTGGACCCTAACCGGAGTGAAGGAAATGAGTAAGAGTCAGGGAAGGTGGGGAGAAGGACAGACAGAAGGCTGACATTGTAACCCAAGCAAAGCTGCTACAGGAGAGGGAACAGATTCAGGGTCTTAACAGCAGGACCCTGATGATTGCCTATCCTGCGCCCTTGCCTGCAGTGCCAGACTCTGCAGGGATCTGTGGCTGATGCAGAGCAGCGTGGGGAGGCGGCCCTAAAGGATGCCTACAGCAAGCGTGCAGAGCTGGAGGCTGCCCTGAAGAAGGCCAAGGAGGAGCTGGCCCGGATGCTGCGTGAATACCAGGAGCTGATGAGCGTGAAGCTGGCCTTGGACATCGAGATCGCCACCTACCGCAAGCTGCTGGAGGGCGAGGAGTGCCGGTGAGGCGGGTGGCGGGGAGGGCAGGGTGGGACTAGGAGAAACAGAGAGGTTTGGGGCCATGGCCAGTCCAGGGCAGCTCGACTGGACCACTTGCTGTGCTGGTGGTTATGAATGGGGACCATGGTAGCTAACAAGGTTCACATTCAGACTTTGCTCTTGGCTGCTTAAGCAGGGGAAGGTGCTTGACCCCTGCTTATTGAACGCAGCGTGGCTCCAAGCTTGCTGAGGCACATGGCTCTTTCTGTCCCCACAGAATGTCTGGAGAGTACCAGAACGCCGTGAGCATCTGTAAGTACCCTCTGCCCCCGCTCTGGCTGTTCCTTCACCCAGGTTTGGGGTGAGACTCCTGGTTGGAATAACCTTGTCTTTGCCTTTCCCCTGCAGCTGTGGTTGGTGGCGCTGCCAGCGCAGGAGGCATCGGCAGCGGAGGGTTAGGGAGCTGCTCTGGATTTGGCTTGGGCGCCGGCTTCGGCTCTGGTTCCGGAAGTGGCTTTGGGTTTGGTAGCGGGGTTTGTGGCGGTGCTGGCAGCAAGATCATTTCCACCACCACCACCTCCACCCTGACCAAGAGGTCCCAGCGATAGAGGAGATGACGTCCCTGCAGCCCCCTGGGGCCAGCCTGGCGCTGCCTTGGTGTCTCTGCTTCCTTCACTCCCCTCCCTACTCCGTTCCTGGGCCTCATCTCACCTGTGTCAACTCAGTGCCAGGGCATGGACTCTGCCTTCTTGGAGTTTGGTCGCATCTTCCTGATTTGGGCTTGGTGACCCAGCTGGAACAACGGGAGAGGGATCAGCTGACTCTTCACCGCCCATGGACAGAGGAGAACACAACGAGATGCTTCCTCTCTAGAATTCTCAGGGTCACATATGTCCCCTCCTCGTCCAATGCCATCGCCTACCAGATCCCGGATATCTCTGCATCAGGACCAAACTCCTTCTCCATCACTTGGCAACAGTGGCCCTGTGAGGTTGGGACAAGAACCACTCAGCACCCCATCCAACTCTCTTCTCCTTCCCTCTATCCGTCTTTGGGTGACTCTTCAATAAAACGCTTTTGTCATTTACTTTGAGCAATTGTCTTTGTTCCTTGGGGAGAAGGCTCCAGAATTCAGGTGAAAGTGAAGGAATTGGGGCTCCGAAGGATCTGTCTGTCTAGACGGAGGTCATCAACCAATTTCTCAGGTCTCCACTTCTAAATTGCCCAGATTATTGGGAGAGAAGCGCCTTGTGCGGAGCCTGAAGGCAGCTTAGAGCACAGGAGCACAGGCTCAAAACAACCGACAATTTTACCAAGATCGCTGTTGCAGGCAATCAGGGCGGGGCCATCTCAGGGCTGAGGCTGCGGCTTACCTAGAGGGAGGGAAGGGGTGCAAGCCTGGAGATGAGGGGGAGTAAGGCAGCTATGAGGAGAGACAGTCAGGGGTCTGCATTGAGTATAGAAGAAGAAGCGATGGAGCTTATGGAGAGTTTATACCCAGTGTCCAGCAAGGCCTCCTTGTCTCCAGGCTCAGGCTTTCTCACTAGACCAGCAAGGCTTTCAGGAACTTGATGGTAGAATCAACAAGGTCAGGATCCTTGGATGGAGAAGTGAAAGTGTGTTGGCCCGAGGAGCTTGATTCCAGGCTGTGCTCATTTGCCCACGACCTCAGATGATTCTGCCAGGGGTTACGTCTGAGTCGCTGCCCCTGAGTGGTGGGAGAGGGGGAGTGAGGCAGAACTTTGGGGCAGTAGAGGGTACAGCTGCCTGATTGGGTCCAGCGCTAGGGATTCGGATTGGACAGGCAGAGGTGAGGATCTGGGTAAAGTCTTGGAGGACATCCTAATTTTTTTTTTTTTTTTTTTGCTTTTTGGGGCCACACCTATAGCATATGCATGTTCCCAGGCTAGGGGTTGAATCAGAGCTGCAGCTGCCAGCCTATGCCACAATCACAGCAACGTGGGATCCAAGCCGAGTTTGTGACCTACACCACAGCTCACAGCAACGCCAGATCTTTGATCCACTGAGGGAGGCCAGGGATGGAACCCCAGTCCTCCTGGATACTAGTTGGGTTCCTTACGGCTGAGCCACAGCAGGAACTCTGACATCTTGATTTTTTTTTTTTAATATCGGATTGATTCCAAGCTACCTGGAGCAAAATAATCTTCCCTTTTTCAAAGGAAGCCTGCACAGCTCCCCCTGTGCCGTGGGACCTGGCTCCCTCCTTCTGTGGATGTAGGCAACATTCACTTCCGCACCACCCCCACCGACAGGTGCCTCTGACCTGAAGCCAGGAAGTGCACTCAGACTCCAATCCCTACAGCGTGTTGTGTACAGACAGAAGGGTACATGGTTTGCCCAAAACCAGTCCCTGCCCACAAGCCTCCATGCAGGCTCAGGACAGCGGGGGCAGAGCAGGGAGGGGTTTACACTCCGGGGCAGGGGCCTCCTGCCAGGTGCAGTCCTTCACAAACCTGCTGCTAATCTCCCCATTGTCCCCCCAGGCTCAGGGCTCACCCAGCCATGGCAAAGCAGGAAGTTTTGACTATTTCTCATCTCTGCACCCCTCCCCCGGGAGAGTGCTGAACGGGCCCTTTTCTGAGGTTCTGGGGTGGGGAGGACAAGTCCAGTTTGGAAACAGGGGAGGGGCTTCTCAGGTTCACCCTCCGGGAAGGTGGCAGGTCACGATGGACCATGCTGAGAAGCTGGATCCCAGAGGCTGGGCAGGTTAACGCCTTTCTTGTGCCCTCTGAGCAGGTGGAGCGCGGGAGTGGCCAGCCTGAGTGTCACTTGCCAGGTCTCTCGGGGCCTCTGCAGAGTAATTTAAAGACTTACAAACACTCAGAGTTAGATGGTAGATGATATATGTGCATGTGTATCTTAGGATCAACCTGTTCCTCTTTGTAGGCAAGTGGCTGTGTCAGGGTGCTTGTTTTTTTTATTTATGTAAGAAGACTCCTGTTTTACATAGATGAAAAACTGTCATGTCGGCTTCTGTTTCCAGTCCAGTCCATGGAAGTAGATGCTGGCCGTGGTCCATGGGTCTGGAGCTGGCTGACCTGTCGGAGGGGACTCCATGGTGGCTGGGGGAGAATTCACTCTGAGACAGATGCCACCTTCCCTCACATCCTAGAATAGGATTCTGGCCGCTCTTTGTGTTCAGAGGACTATGGAGATGCAGGTTGCATTGCCTGCCCCTTGGAGGGCTCCAGGCGGTCCAGTTTCTCCCGGAAATGCTTTGCCTTGAGGTAACTGAAAGCACTTCCCACATGGTAATGGCCCGGGCTGTGGGCTGGCAGAGCTTTTGCTCAGTTTGGCTCCGCAGCCCTGAGCCCCCACTCCTGGAGCTCCCACTGTCCAGCCTGGCTGCAACATCTCCCTCCTTGGGTCGGGTTCCAGGTTCCTGAGCAATGACCGCATTTGCATAGCCACCCCCCCCCCCACCCGCCTTTAAGACCCTCTGCTCTGGGTCTGGCCTTCTCAGTTCCAGAAAATTCTTGCTACCACTTCTGAAGCCTCCTTCGCTTGTTGCTCGGAAAACCAGAAGGCCAGAGCGAAGAGGGATGTACTTAGGGTGGTCCTGCTGTGGGAGTTTGTGGCGCTTCCTATTGGGACCCAGGCTCTGGCTTAAAGGCCAGAGGACCCCAGAACCAGGAACGTCCACTACTGGGTCTTGGGCAGATGGTCAAGGTTTAGTGAGACAGCTGCTCGGGGAAGTAACTGAGGGAGCAGGGAGCCCCCCTTCGCGACCTCTCAAAGCACCATAAGGGCAGCCGGCCCAGGACAAAGGGAAGGGCAGGCTAAGGGAAGAAGCCGCCTTGGCACCTGCTCCATCTTTTTGCTGTGCGGAAGATGGAGACTGAATAGTCATCTCTTTATCCCCTGGAGGGGGACGGAGAGGGGTAAGTTGGGGATCTGAGAGAGGGCAGGGCTCTCATCTCCTCTAAGAGGAAATCTCTTCTTCTAGGAAGTCTCCTGGAGTGGCTCCACCCTCCTGGCTCGTCCTGCTGCTGGTCTCCCCTAGGCCCCCTCGGGCCTCATCCTGATCACACTCTTCCATGGCGACCATCCGGGGGCTGTGGCCTTTTCCTCATTGGGCAGGGAGCTCCGCTGCCTGCCCATCCATGGGCTGGGAGCTTCTGCTGGACAGGTGTCACAGCGAGGTCCTCTCCTTTGAGGACAGAGTTTCATGTGAATGTGTGTGTGTGTGACTAGGGGGATTGTCGGGAAGGCGTATTAAATATGGATTTCCCATACTTTCAGGAGAGTGGTTAGAGCCATGGTAGATGTAAACACCGAGATACAGGGGAGAAGCATTCCTTTTTGCCAAAGGATCCAAGGAAGGCTTCCTGAAGGAGGTGTTCCCTGAGACAACGCTTGAAGCCTGAGAAGGAGTCAGCCAGGTGAAAGGGTATGGACTGGGGGTTGGGGCAGTGGGCACAGGGGAGAAGGGTGCTCTAGGCAGCAAGAATACCCGAGTAATCCAGTCTCTTGGGATAGACCAAGAGGGAAGAAAATATAAGAGGCATGTATGTATATATGTATGACTGGGTCACTTTGCTGTACAGCAGCAACTGGCAGAACATTGTAAATCAACTATACTTAAAAATAAAAAGAAAAAAAAAGAATACCGGAGCAGACAGGGTAGCGTGGTGCCGTGCACTGTGTGTAGGAACCCACACAGCTTGGCATCATGCTGGGTTAAGGACAGGGAGTGGTGGGAGGGAGGCTGGCGAGGGAGTTCGGGCCAGGTGCAGGAGAACCGGGGGTCGGCCCATCATCTGCTCTGTGTGGGGCTTGGGCTTTGGGTTCCAAGACTAGGCAAGCTCAGAACGAGGTGTGTCTGAGACAACAGGTGTGAAAGAGAGGGAGAGGGGACTCTGGGCCACCTGCCTTCAGGGAGGGGCCCTCAGGCCCACGATGTACTTTGGATTCCTGTCTGGGAACACTTGCACCTCACAAGGCTTCCACATGGCTGTCACGCGAAGCTGTGCGAGGTTCTGCCTCCTTTCCCGGAAGTTCTTGTTTCACCGGGAAGAAATGTTCTTAGTGCTCCTGTCTTTGT
Source organism: Phacochoerus africanus (assembly GCF_016906955.1). Classification (NCBI taxonomy): domain Eukaryota; kingdom Metazoa; phylum Chordata; class Mammalia; order Artiodactyla; family Suidae; genus Phacochoerus; species Phacochoerus africanus. The sequence continues at coordinate 20,480,396 of NC_062550.1, read as the reverse complement.
CACCTGGCAGGATCATCTCCCCCACCGTGACAGTCATTCCTTTAATATTTGCCGAGTACCTGCCTGTGATTTGCTGTTTGTAAATCTCCTTAGGTTACTTCCACACATATCTCATCTGCGTGTGTTTATGTATGTGATTGTGTGTGCAGGACTGCCTTGAGGTAGAGGGGTGGACTGGCTAGCCTCTTGGCTGCAGTGCCATATGAGGCTCTGATTTTATACATTGCAACACAGTGACTCACTCTTTTCTCTAAGGTTACTAGTTAAGCTTCAAATAATCCAGGTGTTGAAAGTGAGTGTAAGCAAACTCCGTTTTCTCAAATTTTTTTTTTTTTTTTTTTGTCTATTTAAGGCCACACCCATGGCATATGGAGGCTCCCGGGCAAGGGGTCAAATCCGAGCTACAGCTTAGTGGCCTAAGCCACAGTCATAGCAATGCCAGATCTGAGACATGCCTGTGACTTATACCACAGCTCATGGCAATGCTGGATCCTTAACCCACTGAGCAAGGCCAGGGATCAAACTCGCATCCTTGTGGATATTAGTCAGGTTCATTACTGACTGAGCCACGACAGGAACTCCTCGAAATGTTTATTGGGTCCCCAAACCTGGAGGGCTGGGCGCAATCGTCAAGAATTTTGGCTCACTGATTGCTTCCTCCTCTTCCATCATTTGCATACCTCAGGACTGTCCAATCAGAATCAACATCTAGTTCTGCTAATGTAATCCTTACTTTGCTTCCTGTACCCTAGTGGACAATGTCTTCTCTGCAATCCTGGCTGCAGAGTTAAGAATAGATTAAGTTCTTTTCCCACCACTCCTTCCACCACCTGCTGGGGAGGTCCAGATCTAGGACTAGCAGAGGATAATAGTGGTTGTAACTCTGCTTCTCGAAGATTCCTCTCCAAGTTAATTCCCTCTAAAGGAATGACATTTTGGCTCAGGATCTGCGGGCTCTGGCAATGGCTGGAATCTGCTCCAATGCAGGGCAGAAAGGTACCTCACTTTTACAGTGGGTTTAAGAATTCCTAGGGACCCATGGCCCTGGACTTCAGGCTCTACACCTGGCCATGCTTCAGCCTCCTTCTGAAGGCAGGCCTCCCATCCCGTTCTCATTCATGTCCCCAGCATCTTCTCCTACCGTCCCCTTCCGTTCTAGCCAGGATTTTCCCACCCCTGTATTGATTGGCACTCATACTTGCAAATATGAACGTCCATTCTGCCTGATGTAAACAAAATAAACTATTAAAATGCACTGTTGCTCATGGCATCTCTGGCAGCTCTGCAGCCTGGAACCATGCCCAGCTACCCCCAGGGGCTGCTCTGGGGCACACACCGTGACCATTGCTGCTGTCCCTGTGATGCTGAGGGCAAAATGACAAAATGCCACCTCTGCCTGTCGAGACCCAGATGTCTCCATCATTGCACTCTCCAGAAAGTGCCATTGGTCTCTCGGTGGCTGTCTCCTTGCTTGGTCTCCCTCAGACATCAGGTCTCACGAGAGTCTTGCTCCCTGGAAGAGTCTAGGCCACGGTCCTGGCTTCTGACTGTAAAAGAGGCTGGGAACGTGGATTTGACCCTAGGAAGGTGGGGATCACGATGAGGGAGACCACTAGAGTGAAGGAAATGTGCTCAAAGATGTTGTGCAGCCATGGATGGCAGCAGCCTACCCCGGTCTCCACATCCTGGATCCAGCCGGGCCTGTTTTCATGCTGAGTCTCGGCCCATGGCCCACCAAGCGGGCTAGATCAATTCTATCCTTCTTGAAAATTTCCATGATTGCCCTTCCTCATTGCCTTTCTGATTCTCAGCTTTCACAGCACCTCTAAGAAGGCACTTAGTTTTACCCAGTCTTGTACTGTTTGGCTTGTCTGTACCGTGAGCTCTTTGAAAACCATTCTCAGAGCTCCCATTGTGTCTCAGTGGGTTAAGAACCCGGCTAGTACCCATGAGGGTGGGTTTGATCCCTGGCCTCGCTCAGTGGGTTAAGCCTCTGGCATTGCCGTGAGCGACAGCATAGGTCACAGATACGGCTCAGATCTAGTGCTGCTGTGGCTGTGGTGCAGGCCGGTGGCTGTAGCTCTGATTCGATCCCTGGCCTGAGAACGTCCATATGTCACAGGTGCAGCCGTAAAAAGAGAAGAAGAAAACCATTCTCTACCGCACAGCGACCCAGAGAGTCCACAATCGGTAAACACTTCTCATATTCGTTTTCTCATATTCGTTTGCTCATAGATTTCTCTTTGTTGGGGTTGAAGCCGAGGTCTGCTCCCCCCCCACCCCAAGTCATGGAGTTGCTATGATTTCCATTTATCTTGCCCCACTTGCTGTGCTAATTTGCTAATGGAATCCCTTGATTGGCTCATTTCTCTTGACAGGTTTGAAAGCTGAAATTCTCTATGTGGTTTGTAAGCAGAAATAGTTAAAAAATGGTAGTGAGTGCTACACTGTGCTGTGTATGTTCGAGGCATGACAACGATTCTAGGAGAGGTATTTTTTTTTTTTTTTGGTCTTTTTGCCTTTCCTAGGGCCACTCCCGTGGCACATGGAGGTTCCCAGGCTAGGGGTCTAATTGGAGCTGTAGTCACCGGCCTACACCACAGCCACAGCAACTCGGGATCCGAGCCGCGTCTGCGACCTACACCACAGCTCATGGCAATGCCAGATCCTTAACCCACTGAGCAAGGCCAGGGATCGAACCCGCAACCTTATGGTCCCTAGTAGGATTCATTAACCACTGAGCCATGATGGGAACTCCAAGGAGAGGTACTTTTAGGAACTTAGTATTGCCGATGAGGAAACAGAGGCACAGAGAGGTTAAAGAACTTCCTCCTGGCCACACAGAGACAAAGCTGAGATTTAAAAGCTCGTTCATTCCCAAGTGCATACAGCTAAACACTAAGAGAAAAAAAATAGGGCCTAATTTTTGTGGTATGTTTCTTGAAACACTTGACAGAGATTTCACTCCTCCAGGTATGCTCCTCTGAGAACCAGAGAGGCAGAGAGGACGGACCACCTTAAAGGGTTAATGATGCTGAAACACCGGGAATCAAATAGCCTTGGTCATGGTTAGTCATGGGGAGGGGCTGGTCCAGCTCTGCATTTAATTTGTCTTTTGAACTCTGCAGGAGCAAAGATGAGGAAGGTGTCTGTATGTAGCCACCCTCTGGCCTTGGGCTAATTCCACCTGCCATTAATCCTTGGGTAGCAGTTGTGGAAGATCACGGGTTAAGCCAGACGTGCTAGAGGGAGAATCCCTGTATTGGGGGGTGGAGCTGGGCAGATTATGTGACCTCAAGTGCCCAGTCCATTTCAAGCTGACTCTGTGATTGATTTTTTTTTTTCTGTCTTTTTAGGGCCCCACCCACAGCATATGGAGGTTCCCAGGCTAGGGGTTGAATTGGAGCTGTAGCTGCCAGCCTACACCACAGCCACAGCAACATGGGGTCTGAGCCACGCACCCCAGCTCATGGCACCGCTGGATTCTATTTTATTTTATTTTTTTGTCTTTTTGCCTTTTATAGGGCGGCACCCAAGGCATGTGGAGGTTCCCAGGCTAGGAGTTTAATCGGAGCTGTGGCCACTGGCCCACACCACAGCTCACGGCAATGCCAGATCCTTAACCCACTGAGCAAGGCCAGGGATCGAACCTGCAACCTCATGGTTCCTAATCAGATTCATTAACCACTGCGCCACGATGGGAGCTCCCCACTGCTGGATTCTTAACCCACTGAGAGAGGCCAGGGATCGAACCCACCTCGTCATGGATCCTAGTTGGGTTCTTAACCCGCTGAACCACAATGGGAATTCGGATTGACTCTTGATGCTGTGATTCTGCAACGTTTTTTCCACTGCAGAGGCGATGGTGCTTATTTTGCATGTACATTAAAAAAAAATCTGAACAGCAAACATAAGAGCTCTGGATTCCTTACACTGAGATAGCCTCAATGAGCTTGGACTACCTTACATAAAGAGATTTCAATGAAATTTGCCTAGTTTTATTTGGTTGCAATCCAGCAAAAAGGCTTCATTCATTCATTACTTTTTTCAATTGATTCATCATTTTGTAAACCCACTCACTTTTCGGAGCAGCTATTCCTGGCAAAGCACTGTGCTACAGACCAAGGGGTCCGGTATACCAACAGCACTCTAAGCTCTTGGAAAGTTTATGGCTTCATTCTTGGGGAGGGGCCATGATGCTGCAGAGCCTGGGGGGTCACAAAGGCAGGAGGGGACCCAATGGGAGAACCAGGCCCCTGGAGAAAACTCCTCTTCCTCTGTGTTTGGGCCATTCCCAGCCCTGCCCCGTGTGTGCCAAAGAACCTGCCACCCTTCCCTCTTTGCCCCCTGTTCTGAGGAAGCTCCTGCCCAGGCCACACAGGCCATACCCATGGCAGGGCCTGCAGTGCCACAGACAGAGAAGCCCTGTCCTGAAGAGATAAGTGGCTGACTTGGCAGGCCCCAGAGCTGAGCAGGAAGGCTTTTCTCTTGGACCAGCCAAGCCCAGTCCCTAAGCCTCTGAAAAACATCAGCCTGGCAGATTCTCAGGCTTTGAGAGTCAGACACGTATGGCGGTGCAGCTGGCCCTGCCAGGTGTGGCCTCCTGAGGCTGGAGGGGTGACACCGAGGCCACAGACCTCCCAGGAGCCCCTGCCCCCACCGGAGAACAGTCCCACAGGATCCCCTGTGTCTGCTTCATGCCCGACTCCGGTGCTTCCCAGTGCCTGGCGTGAGTGAGGTGATGTGTAAATATTTATTGAATTGGTGCTAGAATTGGTGTTTGAATTCCCAGTTCCCTGGGACTTGGGATGAAAGCAGGGAGGGGCCGAAAGTGTCGGGAGCAAGAAAGGAAGCTTTCGAGATGTCTCAATAATAGGGAATAGTGCATGGCTTCTCTGGGAAGTTTTCAAAACAAACAAACAATCCGGAATGTTGAGTATCGCCCACGTCTCATCAAAGCCCTTGGTGGTCACTCCCCTTTTTTCTCAGAAGATGGTCACAAATGCTGCAGCCTCCAGAACTACAGCATGAGAGAGAGGGGGACCCCAGGAGGCAGCTTTGTGATGGTTCTGAGTGTTGTTTCCAGGAAGGGAGGGACAGCGGTCCTTATCACATCCTCAAGCCCAGCACAGAGCCGGGCACAGAGCTGGGCACAGAGTGTTCCCTCCTACTGACACTTCTCCTGAGTCCTGGGGTGGCCTTCACTGTCTCCATCACCCAGGCAACCAGCACCTCCCCAACCCACCTCCACTCCATCCTTTCCAGAGCGGAGTCCAGCGCTGGCAGGTCTGGGGGCAGCAGCCAGGTGGACAGAAGAACATGCCTCCTGGGTCCTGCCAGTCAAAGCTAGGAGGTGGCCGTGCCCAAGCATGGGCCATGCCAGGCACCACCCCCTGCCGAGTAAGCCTGCCACCTTAGCACTTTTACCAATTCAGATTATTTTTAAGGTGTGTTTAGTAGCCTGGAACAAACTTATTGCCTTGAAGGCAAACCCAACCCATGATTACTTGAAATTAATTATCACTCCTTCGTTGGAGCCCAGCAGCCTCCTAGATGTATATAAAGGGATTTATTCCACACCGGTCTTCAGTTCCCTCCTCTCTTCCTCTGGCTCTCAGTGGCCCTGCTTAACTCTCGCACTTTCCCTTCAACGAGTCGTCTCACCATGAGCAGACAAGTCTGCAAGACATCTGGCGGCAGGAGCCAGGGCTTCTCTGGCCACTCGGCCGTGGTCTCTGGCAGCAGCAGGATGAGCTGTGTGGCCCGTACCAGGGGAGCTGGTGGAGGGGCCTGCGGGTTCCAGAGTGGAGCAGGTGGCTTCGGCAGTCGCAGCCTCTACAACCTGGGTGGCAACAAGAGCATCTCCATCAGTGTGGCTGGAGGCTCCCGGGCTGGTGGCTTTGGGGGAGGACGCAGCAGCTGTATCAGTGGCTTTGGGGGTGGCTATGGAGGTGGCTTTGGTGGTGGCTTTGGTGGTGGCAGAGGAATGGGAGGTGGTTTTGGAGGGGCTGGTGGTTTTGGAGGAGTAGGTGGTTTCGGTGGAGCTGGTGGTTTCGGTGGAGCTGGTGGCTTTGGCGGGCCTGGTGGCTTCGGTGGGCCTGGTGGCTTTGGTGGCCCTGGTGGCTTTGGCCCAGGTGGCTTCCCTGGGGGAATCCAGGAAGTGACGGTCAATCAGAGCCTCCTGCAGCCCCTCAATGTGGAGATTGACCCCCAGATTGGGCAAGTGAAGGCCCAGGAGCGGGAGCAGATCAAGACCCTCAACAACAAGTTCGCCTCCTTCATTGATAAGGTGAGGAAGCTTTGACCCGGCCTCCGTTTCTAGGCTGGGAACTTTGAGTTTGAGGTTTATATAGTGGCTAGAATCAACCCCGAGTGGGCCAGGTTGGAGGGAGAGGGCTAAGGCAGCATTCTGGGGTCTGTGAAGATGGAGCTTGTCCACGTGGTCATGTGAGCAAGAAAGACAACACTCCCCTATTTGGACCTGGACACCCCCAGGTCCTGCTTGTGGGACTCTCGGCTTCAGTCTCCCACCTGCTGCCTTATGAGTCTGGGCAGGGCGTGCCGGCAGAGTGGGGCGAAAGCCAGGATCTCTGGCAGGAAAGGTTCTGACCCAGGACTGGGGGCTTTTCAAACATGAGCTGTCCTTTGGGACTTTCCAGGAGGTGGGTTCCCTCCCTGTCATTGTGCCAGGCAAAGGAGGTGGGTGCCCTGGAGAAGGGATTAAAGAGGCTCACGTGGAACCTGAGTCCTAGGGGGCGGCGGAGACACCGGCCACTCAGTCTGCACCCCAATCAACCTCCTCAGAAAGAGGAGGGCACTTGGTGGCCTCCAGACAAGCTGTCTCTTTCCCGTCCCGATGATGACAGCATTTCAACAGTATCAGTTCTCAGGGATTCGCAGCCTTTGAAGGGCTGGAGTGTCAGTGGTGCCTTAGATGGAAACGATGCTGTTGAGGTTTAAGCACCTTTTTGCAGCATGTACTGTATTTTTGGAAGTTGGAGTAGAGCCTTGGAGTCCCCAGGAATACCATGGGGTCATTTTGTACAATTCTTCTGCTTTTAGGCAGGGGCTACTTCCAGTTTCCCTGCCTGTCTCTCCTCCTGTAACTTTCCAAGCCATGCTGCATCTTCAGTGGCCTGATTAATGTGACTGTCTGACAGTATCTTCTCCAGCTACAGTAGAAGCGTCCTCGGTCTTTGTGCTGGGGGATGGGGCAACACAGAAGCCCAGTCCTGCCTGAGCCAAGGCCCCTCTGCTCCTCCGATCCAGGCGTTGCCTGATGTTGCTTCCTACAACACATTGCAGGTGCGGTTCCTGGAGCAGCAGAACAAGGTCCTAGAGACCAAGTGGAACCTGCTCCAGCAGCAGGGCACAAATTCCATCACAGGCACCAACAACCTCGAGCCCCTTTTTGAGAACTACATCAACTCCCAGAGGAGCTACCTGGACAGCATCCTGGGGGAGAAAGGCCGCCTGGACTCAGAGCTGAGGAACATGCAAGACCTGGTGGAGGACTTCAAGAAGAAGTGAGTGACAGAGGCACAGGGAAGGGGGGAGATGCTGCGGGCTATCCTGTCTCAGAGTCCCAGCCCTCCGGGCAGTACTACCACTTAGCCTGTTCTCTTTATCTTCATGGAGGACAGCTTGGTTCATTGGGTTCCCCTTCCCCCTCCTTCCTGAAGGATAGTCCTTTGTGGATAGAATTAAGAGGTTAGAGTTAGGGATGCACCTTCCTCATAAGTCAGGTTGGGGGATGATCTGGCTGCAGGAGCTGAAGGATGCTGGACCACCTCATGGGACGGTGACCAGGGATCTCGGTCTGCCCAGGACTTGGGACGTCTGGTGCTAAAACCGGAAGTCTGCCTGAACGAATGGGAATGGTTGGTCCTCCTAATTAACAGGGAGCTAGTGAGAGGGTGTTCATCTAAGACGGGGGAGGAGGACAGAGGAGGAAAGAGAGGCACCTTCAGAGTTTCAGAGAACAGTGGTGTTTATGACTACCTCATACCCCAAACCCAGCGTTCCTTTTTCACTTTTCCAGATATGAGGATGAAATCAATAAGCGCACGGCTGCTGAGAATGAATTTGTGACCCTGAAGAAGGTAAGGGCTGTGCCTGAGATTCCTGGGGCTTGGAGGCACAGGCTTCCAGCTGGGTTGAAGAAATCGCCTTCCTTCGCTGCCACAGAGCTGCCAAGTACAAGCAGTTGGAACAAAATGCCAGAAGCCAGGGGCATCTTAGTCTGGAGAGATCCCCAAAGAAGTCCATTCATTTTTAGTTTTTGAGTAGGACTGAACTTCCATCATCCCAGGGAGGTGAATCTCCCCTTTATGTGGAGACCCACCTTGGAAGAAGGACCGATCAGCCACAGCCCTGGTCCTCCTGACTCTGCTGCAGCTGCAGTTTGCTGTCCCTTCTTTGGAGGAATAAGGCCTTTATGTTTCTTTCTTAGGACGTCGACGCTGCCTATATGAACAAGGTGGAGCTTCAGGCCAAGGTGGATGCCTTAAGGGATGAGATTAATTTCTTGACCACTCTCTACGAAATGGTGAGGATGTTTCCTATTAAGAGGGGGAAGGAGGGAGGGGGAGATGTTTTCGGATTTGATAGGGAGGGCCCAGAAAGTCTGAGCCTAGAGAGAAAGTCTCTTGTTGGGGTCTGGGGGAGGGGCTACAACAAGGGGGTTCTCTGAGGGGCTGGGGGGCAGGCGGGGCAGATGCATATTCAGCCTGAGTCACTGGATGGGTCTCTTGATCAGGAGTCTCTCCGGGCCTCTGTGTGCTTGTTGCAAAGGCCCCGAGACTGAAAAGGCCCCTCTGTGTTGGCAGGAGCTGTCCCAGATGCAGAGCCATGTCAGTGACACATCCGTGGTTCTCTCCATGGACAACAATCGCTTCCTGGACCTGGACAGCATCATTGCCGAGGTCAAGGCCCAGTACGAGGAGATTGCCCAGAGGAGCAAGGCTGAGGCAGAAGCCCTGTACCAGACCAAGGTGGGGGTCAGCCACCTCTCTGAGGACCCACCGAGGGTCTTGGGGAGGCTGTGGCCTATGGGTTGGCTGGGTGGTGGTCACTGGGTGGCCCCTCTTGGCTCTCCTCTTTGAAGACATCCTTCTCATGGTTGTCCAGCTGCAGAAAGGGGTGCCCCCTGGGGGGAGGGGGTTCCACAGTCCCCTGCCAAGCCACATGGAACTGACTCCAGCTTGCTCAGGGACTGCAGGGTGAAAATCTTCTATGACAGCCCACATGTTCTTTTCCATGCTGCCTCTGAGGTGTGCCTGCAGATGCAGAATTCAATGTCATTTAAACGAGTGCTTTCTCAGCACCTCGGAGTTGGGTGGGTGATGTTAAGGATGGAGAAACAGATCAAGCAAAGCTGCATGAATTCCTTCCCTTCCCTTCTGTTCTCCAGTTGGGTGAGCTGCAGACCACGGCCGGCAGGCACGGGGATGACCTGAAGAGCACCAAGAGTGAGATCTCGGAGCTCAACCGGCTGATCCAGAGGCTGCGGGCCGAGATCGAGAATGTCAAGAAGCAGGTGGGCTGGCCATGGATGCTGGTGCCTAGGCTGATGGGTGAGGGGTGGGGGCTAGGATCTCAGGACTCCTGGTCTGGAGAGGACTCTTGGGGGTCCTCTCAGGGAGCACTAGGCTCCAGGAAGTTCAAAGACCAAGCCAGTCTAGACGGCTGGTGATGCCCAGGGGACATATAAAGACAGACAGAGGTGCCAGGGAGTGGGTGAGGTTGCCTGGCTTGCTATGGGGTAATCCATTCGAAGACTCAGAGAGCCTGGGACCTCCCTCCTGGGCTCATCCCTTCTCCTACCTCCCCCTGCTCCAGAACGCTAAACTGCAGACTGCCATCGCTGATGCTGAGCAGCGTGGGGAGATGGCCCTCAAGGATGCCAATGCCAAGCTCCAAGAGCTGCGGGCTGCCCTACAGCAGGCCAAGGATGACCTAGCCCGGCTGCTGCGTGACTACCAGGAGCTGATGAACGTCAAGCTGGCCCTGGATGTGGAGATCGCCACCTACCGCAAGCTCCTGGAGGGCGAGGAGTGCAGGTGGGCCTCCACTTCCATCCCCTCACCTCCCCCAACCCAAGTCACCTGCTGAGGGCCAGATAAGTGACCAAGTCAATGGGGTGAAGACTCTGCTGTATGAGAGAGGCCCCCACCTAGCAAAGGCCTTGCAGGGAAGCCCTTGACTTTGCCAGTTCACTTCCTCCACAGATGGCCAAGTGCATGTGTAACCAAGGTGTGCAGGGGCTGTGTTATGGCCCCTGGAAGGGTGGAGAAAGGGTACTGACCCGCCAGGCTTCTGAGTTCCGTTCCAGTTGCTATTTGTCACTTTCATCCGAGGACTTGTGGGAAATTTGCTTTGCGATGGAGCTTTCTCTTGCTTTCTCACACAGGATGTCTGGAGAGTGCCAGAGTGCTGTCAGCATCTGTAAGTAGCCAAAGAAATCATGACCGTGAGAATTGATTCTGAAATATCTGTACTAATAAAGGGTGGTAAAAGACAATTTAAAAATACTTCTGGGGAGTTCCCGTTGTGGCTCATTGGAAAGGAATCTGACTAGTATCCATGAGGATACAGGCTTGATCCCTGGCCTCGCTCAGTGGGTTAAGGATCTGGCATTGCTGTGAGCTGTGGTGTAGTTTGCAGACTTGGCTTGGATCTGGCATTGCTTTAGGGTAGGCCAGAGGCTATGGCTGGACCCCTAGCCTGGGAACCTCCATATGTCTCAGGTGCGGCCCTAAAAAGACAAAAAAAAAAAATTCTATAGTGGTCAGAGGGGTCTTCTGGGGTTAGAAGGGGTAGCAGATATGTTTTTGTAATCGTTCTGGGCTCAGGGCTCTATTAGTAGGTCTCTATGGCCAATCCGGACTATCTAATAGGAGCCCGTTAATGGGAGAAGTCCTGAATAATCTCCAAGGGGTCATCAGGAGTTGACCGTATGTAGAAAGAACCATTGGAAAATTCGTGGCTTAACACTGTGGGAGGTGAACACATCAGTGTATCACAAAGATCATTAGGTCCAAAGCCGCCTTGATGGCCTCCTGATCATCCTGCGCCCCAAGGGATCATTAGCGATCATGGAGGGAGGTGGGTGCCCGGAGCTGATCGCTGTACTGTCCTCTCCCCTGCAGCCGTGGTCAGCAGCAGCAGCACGACGTCGGCCTCGGCAGGTGGTTATGGAGGCGGATTCGGCGGTGGCGTCGGCGTAGGAGGCGGCGCAGGCGGCGGCTTTGGCGGGGCGGGCGGCAGCGGACTCGGGGGCGGCAGCGGTTTCGGCGGCGGCAGTGGCCTTGGCGGCGGCAGCGGCTTCGGAGGTGGTAGTGGCTTCGGCGGCGGCAGCGGATTCGGTGGCAGCGGCGGCTTCGGCTCTGGCTCCGCTGGGCGCTGCGGGGTCAGCGGCGGAGGCTTCAGCTCCGGCAGCAGCAGTCGCGGCGGCAGCGTCAAGTTCTCCTCCCAGTCCTCCCAGCGCTCGTCCAGATAAATACCGCGCAGGGCCACCGCAGCCAGCCCAGCGCCTCCCGTCCCCATCTGCTCCTCCACTCCGACATCAGCAGCACCCTTGGCGCCCTTCCCCACCCCCGCCCCGGGGACCCGCTCTTTGGGGCCCGAAGACCAGGACCTCTTGTTCCTCCATCCAAATCCCCGACCAAGCACAGCCATGAGAATCTCGTGCTGTGGCTCCAGCCTGTGCCTGTGATTGTCCACGTGTGGCCTCAGCTACCACCTTCTGCTGCCCTTGGGGCTCCTTCCCTGGGCGGAATGGTCAACACGATTTTAATGTATATAACAACCAGGCCCCTCTGCCCATCCATTCTGTCGCCAATAAAATGCATTGTGTTTCACATCAGGCCTCTGAGTCTCTCTGGGCGCCTTTCTCCCAGCTGGACTGACTTCTTTCATCCTGTCCCACTGGGGCTGTGTGGTCCACAGGAGAGTTGGGTACCAGTCCTCTGACACCCAGGCAGTTACTCCCTGCTGTCCATTATATATGGGATCTAAATGGGCAGGATCTGGTGGTTGATTTATTCTCTGAGCCCTGGGGGAGGGTGGGGGTACACTCCAGGAGTGTGGGGGGGAAGTTCTTGGGGGAAGGTAGGACCACATAGACATCCCTCTCCTTGCCTTCTCTCGTTTGGGGGAACCTAAGAAGGCTTGAGGTTCTCCAGGGCTTGGGGCCAGAGCATCTTTTCCTTGGAGCTGGCCCCCACTCCAGCTGACATCCTGGAAGCTTGTCCTGCATCAGGGGGCACCAGCAGCTTCTGGAGCAGCTAGAAGCCCAGGGCTGCAGGGATTTCCGGAGAGCCATCTGTCTCAAAGCCTGGCCCACAAGCCCCTTCCCTGCCCCTGCCCCCCCAGAGGGTTCCATGTCCATTAAGTCTTCCCTCTTTACTTTTTAAAAAATCTTCCATCTTTGAAGCACATATTGGAGGTTCGGAGAAGCCTCGCAGGAGAAAATACCTGTTAGTTATCTATAACCTGGAATTTTCCACAGAGGCCTCCCCTTCCTGGTAAACAACTATTACCACCTCTCAGAAAATGTCCTGCTCCTGAGCCCTGTCTCCTTGGACTCTGAGCCCTCGAGCATTTGTGGCAGCAGGAGCTCCTAGCATCTGCCCTGCGCCATGAAGCCCTGACAAAAGGGTTCGTTGGCCTTGGGAGTGCCGTATGGAAGGTTATGGCTGGAAGGGACTCAGGGGCAAGGAGTCCAAGAACTTCATTTGCAAAGGAGAACAATGAACTCAGAGAGGTGGAGTGGCCTGCTTAGGGCCACAGAACATCTGAGGGGCTGAGCGGGGAGCACACCCTTGGAGTTCCCCCATCTGGAGCTCCTCCATGTCCCCACACTGCCTCTGAGGCTGCAGCTGCTCCCCTCCAGCCACCCGTGGCTGCCTGGGTACCCAGAGAACACACGGATGATGGAGTGGAATAGTTCGTCAGGCCAGGCCAGGGAGGTAATATTTCTTTCTTGGGCCAAAGCTGAATTTCTTTCGGAGAAGGGAAATGACAGTTAATAAAGAAAAATACGGCTACTGGAGCTTGAAGAATTCATATGGAGAGCGCATACCCAGGCTCAGGGAAGTCAGGCAGTGGTCAGTTCTCCTTGAATCCCCCAGGAGGGCTCTGTGAATGGGGTGGAATTTAGAAGTTGTTGTTTCCTTTGGGGCTTTGGGGGCAGGAAGTTACCTTTTCTGGTTGGTACCAGGCGGGGGTGGGGGGGTAGGGGAAGGACAGGTAGATGCAGAGACTCAAAGCCTGTCCCGGCTCAGAGGGCTGGCCCTGTGGGAATGGCTCCAGGTTAATTATGGGGCAGGTGCTTCACCCCTGGATGAAGTCATTAAAGGATGCTTTCCTTCCTTCTTTAAATCCACGTTCACTAAGTGTTTCTTCTCTGGTCCTGGCAAAATGTTACAGATGCATTGGTGAGCAAATATCATTTCTCATTTTCATAGAGGAGCTCAACAACAACAACTAAAAAGTAACAAACAAACAAATAAAGAAATCGGAGTTCCTTTATGGTTCAGTGGTTACAAACCCAACTAGTATCCATGAGGATGTGGGTTTGAGTTCTAGCCTTGATCAGTGGGTTAAGGATCCGGCATTGCTGTGAGCTGTGGTGTAGGTCATAGATGCAGTTCGGACCCCGGACCTCAGCTGTAGGCTGGCAGCTGCAGCTGTGATTCAACCCCTGGCCTGAGAACTTCCATTTGCTGCAGGTGCAGCCTAAGAAACAAAAAAAACAAATTAAAAAAAATAAGCTGTGGTTAAGAGTATGAAGAGAAGAAAACTGGGTGCTGAGCTGGAGAAATAAGAGGACTTGTGAACGGATTGGACGTGGGGTTAGGGAGAGAACAGATTCAACCACGATGCCCAGTTTCCCAGCCTGAGCATCTGGGCGGCTGCTGATGCCCTGTACTGAGGTGGAGCGGGGAGTGGGGCAGGATGCGTCTGAGGAAGGACTGCAGGAGCTCAGCTTTAGATAAGTGTGAGTTGCTCACAGAAGAGCCAGGGGAGATCTCCAGATTACAGCTGGAGACGTGAGTGTGGATTCAGAGTGAGGCCTGTCAGGGCTGGAGACCCCCCCATGTGGACAGCGTCAGCAGAGGGCTGGTTAGAATGGTCTGTAATGCCACGGGAACCTATGAGAGAGGGGAGGGAAGAGGGCCCAGGTGAGCTCCCAGGAAGTCCAACATTCAGAATTAGGGAGAGGGACAGTGAGCCAGGCTATAGAGCCTGCCAAGCATTCCAGAATACTTCCATCTTAGAGGTCAAGGGGATTCTAAATGGACTTCAAGGGAAGCCTGGATGGGGCCCAGTTTTCCTTGGGACACTGTCCGCTGGTCTCAAGGCTCCTATTCAGACAGTGGCTTCTTGCCTTTGCTATTCCTCCCTGGACTCCAACTTATACCCACAGGCCCTTGTTCATCCTGGGGGAGGGTGTTTAGAGGAGACCCCTACTACCTAGCAGCGGGGGGGGGGGGGGGTGGTCCATGCAGCTTCTTTCTTTCTTTTTTCCATGGAACTTACATTTCTTTTTAAAAAAATAAATTTTTGAGAGTTCCTATTGTGGCTCAGTGGGTTAAGAATCAAACTAGTATCCATGAGGATGCAGGTTTGATCCCTGGTCTTGCTCAGTGGGTTAAAGGATCTGGCGTTGCTGTGGCTGTGGTGTAGGCTGGTGGCGACAGCTCTAACTTGACCCCTAGCCTGGGAACTTCCATACGTCGCAGGTGTGGCCTTAAAAAGACCAGAAAAACAAACAAACAAACAAACAAAAAAGAAAATAAATTTTACTGGAGTATAATTGACTTAGAAAGTTGTGGTAGTTTCAGGTGTACAGCAAAGTAAATGTTACGCAGATATGTATACCTGTTCCTGTTCAGAGTCTTTTCCCGCGCAGGTTATTACCCTGTGCTATTCAGTAGGTCTTTGTTACCCATCAAAGGAGGGAGTCCTCAAGGGCCTTTCAGGAGGAATGTCACCATGGAGAGTGTGTGGCACTTCTCAGCTGTGTCACTGTCCCAGAGGAATGGCCAGGCAGGTGAGCTTGGTGCCAGGACCTGAGACCGAGGGAGTTAATCTGGATATTCTCAGCCTGGCCCTGACCACTTCTAATCCAGACTGACAGCACCTCTAGGGAACTTCACCTGCTGCTGAGGGCTCCTCCTCTTCCTTTCATCTCAGCATAACTGACACCACTTCTCTGTGGCGTTCTATGTTGATTTTGCTCTTAAGTCCCCAGCCTTGGGCTTGCTTGTACTTGAAGTTACATTCTTTGAGTAGGCAGCCACTTGGTGCTGTGTTGTCCATTCCATTTCCCATGTTCTAAGGCCTGTTGTTTTGCACACAGGAGAACTCACAGAAATTGTTGACTACAGCTGACTTGTGTGCCAGACCCTCAACCTGGATTTGGGGCCATGGGTTCATGATCAAGTATTTCTTTTGCTGGCTCTGCTTTGCTCCACCTCTCTCTTCCTTGGGCGTGGAGGGGTCCATCCTCCTGTGACAACACAGAAGACCCAACCTCTGTCTCCCCACCACACTTCCATTCCCATCCTTTCCTCTCTGCCTATCCCCTCATGCCTCAATTGGAAAGCATGCTCAAAACAGCACCTTACTCTTCTAAGCGCTTGTTGACTCATCTCTTGAGTTACAGAAACCAAGAAGTGTTGTATTATTGTTATTATTTTTGCTTTTTAGTTACTCAATGAATTTCATTACATTTATAGTTGTACAAGGATCATCACAACCCAATTTTATAGCATTTCCATCCCAAACCCCCAGCACATCCCCCCACCTCCCAACCTGTCTCATTTGGAAACCATACGTTTTTCCAAGTCTGTGAGTCAGTTCTCTGTTCTGCAAAGAAGTTCATTGTGTCCTTTTTTTTAGATTCCACATGTAAGTGATAGCCTGTGGTGCTGGTGTCTCACTATCTGACTGACTTCACTTAGCACAATACAAGATGTGTTTTTAGCTTTTAGGTTATTTCCTTCTGTCTTCTCCTAGGATGTCGGCTATGTGCCAGAGGAATTATCAACAGTGACCTAGAGCTTGAGGCATTTCTAACAGTTTTATCAGCTTTCCATAATTACTGCCCACCTCCTGGCATCGAACAGCTTTCCCTGGGCATATGTGCACATACCTTGGCTAGCCGCCCTCTGAGCACGGCCGCTCTTTCCTTGTAGGTCTGAGGGTGAGTGTACCAAGTACTCAGAGGCTGAGAACGACTTTCTGGTTCTGAGAAAGTGAGTCGTGTTCAGGGGCTATGCAGGGAGGAGATGGCACAGGAAAGGGAAGATGGTGGCACCTTCTCAGGGATGAGAGGCTGGACGACCCTTTCTGAGGAGTGGGACTTCCAAATGTCATCCTGAGGCTGATGGCCAGAACCTAGGTTGTAGGGATCATCACCAGCAGTGACCAGTGTTCTTGCATCAAATATCAAGACTGGGACATATGACACAACCGAAACTCCCCCTGCCCTTAGCCACACCTCTCTGCAACATCTCCTCTTCCCCAGGGTTGGTGATGCTACAATCTCTTCCTCATGGAAACTACAGCCAAGAAAGGGCCCAGGTAGACATCCTCAAGTTAGGAGTTTGTTCCTGAGCCCACCCCCACATCTCACTAGTGCCTTTTGTTCCCTTGCACGTGAACTCTACCTTGCTTCCCTTCAGCTCTTTTTTTTTTTCCTTCATTAAACTGCAATACGTCATGTTGCATTTGGCTCTATGAGTTTGGTAGAATAACAGGGACCCATGGTGTTTGCTGAGTCAGAGGGCAGCATGCTGGAAATGTGGCCTGCAGGGAGTTATCTTAGGAGCTATGTGTAGAGTGAGTGAGAGATGAGAGAATGGGGTGCTGAGGCAGTCTCTGGGGTTAAGCCAACTGCATCAGACTTTACAATCTTCCCAACTGCCCCGAAGTGCTTCACTCTTTCTGGATTCATCCCAAGGCAGGTTACACCCTGGGGCTGGCATGTGTTGCGTACGGACTTCAGTGGTCTTTGCCAAGAGTTCCAAAGGGCTCAGTAATAGCCAACTGGCTAACATCAGTACCCAGGCTGGCTCACTTCTGGGGCAGCCTTTCCTTACCTGCCCCCTTCAGTCTTTGGGAGAATATGGTCAAACCTGCCCCTATATCCTCATTCCTTGTGATTCAATGGCAGCCACCCCTCCCCCTGGCCAGACTTTGTCTGTAACACGCCACCTCCCTTTCCCCCTCAAAAACTGAGATTTCAGGGTTGTGGAAAATCAAATAAACAAGGTTTTATTTAGTGATTACCACCTACCCAGACAGTGTTTTGAGAATTTTACATGTAACTCATTTATACCTCATAATGATCCTATAGAGTAGACATAATTATACTCATTTTACGTAGAGAAAAAGGGGGCACTGTGACGAAGGTCACAATTAGCAAGTGGGAACAGGTCTGAAACAAGAATAAAATATGCTAAATTTCCTAAGTTTTATTATCCACAAATGCTGAGAGTTTTTTGAGGGTGTGGTTTTGGGTACTGTTGGGGTTTTTTTTGGGGGAGCGGGGTCTTGGTTTCAAAGGAAACAAAACAAAATGGACAAGGTCTGGACCTTTTTTTTTTTTTTTTTTTAGGGTCACACCTGTGGCATATGGAAGTTCCCAGGCTAAAGGGTGAATCAGAGCTGTAGCCGCTGGCCTCCGCCACAGCCACAGCAACATGAGATCTGAGCCATGCCTGTGACCTACCCCACAGCTCACATCAATGCCATATCCTTAACCCACTGAGCAAGGCCAGGCATCGAACCCGCATCCTCATGGATGCTAGTCGGTTTCATCTGTAGGGGAGTATTTTATCATTGGGTTATTAGTATACTTGCTTCCTTTTTAAAACATGGATTGTTATTTTTATTTGAGCTCTTTTATTATTGGATTAGAGCGATATAAAAATAAAATTAAAAGGCTAATCTCCCAGTTGAAGGTAGACTCATACTGAGCAACATTGGAAACTGGGCACTCACAGAGAAAGAGAGCAATATAAAATATTAGCTCTGGAGTTCCCCTTATGGCTCAGCAGTAATGAAACTGACAGGCATCCATTAGGATGTGGGTTTCATCCCTGGCCTCACTCAATGGGTTAAGGATCATGTGTTGCTGGGAGCTATGGTATAGTTTGCAGGCATGGCTCGGATCCTGAGTTGCTATGGCTGTGGCGTAGGCTGGCAGCTGCAGCTCTGATTTGACCCCTAGCCTGGGAACCTCCATATGTTTTGGGTTGGGTTTGGCCATAAAAAGACAAATAAAATAAAATTAAAAAAAATTTAAAATATTAGTTCTTAGTATTCATTCATATGGTAATAAAAATAATATCTACCTCTCAGGGATGTTTCAAGGAATACATGAAATAGTATATATGAAAAGCACCTTATAAAGTAAAAGATATTCATAGACATATTGTACTATAGGTCTCAAAAGTTTTATTAGCAACTAGATTGTAAACTCTTTGAGGAGAGGGACTATGTCTTTCATTGTTAGTGTGTTCCATGATACTGGGCAGAATATGTGTACTCTATAGCACTTATTGACTGGTGGACTGATTAAATGATTTAATGCATGCTAGATTTTAGCACAGCTCCCAGAGCAAGGTAAGTGCTCAATAAGTGAAAGATATCACCCTCATTATTTCTAGGGCTACCCTTGTTTATTGATTTCTGAAGAATTAGAGTCTTAAGGCTAGAAATGACTTAGAGGCCTTGAAGAGGAGCCCCCATCTCGATACTGGAGTCCTCTATAAAGCATGGTTCAATAATTGGCAGTCCACCCTCCTGTCGCAGGTACTTCCTCTCTCACATGGAGGATGCTAAGCTTTGTCCGACCTTGTAAATTCCACTCATTGGTCCAAGTCATTCCCAAGTGGCCACAGGGAACTCTAAGTCCCCTTGTGCATGAGAATCTCCAAATGTCTGAGGATGATTGTCCTTTTATCAGATTCTTTCTCCAAGTTGACTACTTCCATTTCCTTCTCTGCTTTGGCATGCTCGCTGACATTCTGTGTGCTCTCCCACAGACATATTCTGAATATCTGGAACCCAAGCCATCCCTCCAGGTAAGGCTTGACTAGCTCAGGAAAAGTGTGGGCACAGGGCATCCTTCGTGCATCCTCCAACCTTGCAGGTGAGTCTGGCAGCCCCTTTCCACCGCTGAGTCATCCTGAGCTAGTGCATTTTATACTTGCCATTGTGAATCTATGCCTCCCCATGACCAACAGTACAGCTTGTACATGTAAGGTTTTGATTTACATTAATCTCTGTTCAATCTTTCTTTATTAGATTTGGCTCAAGCTCCAAATTGTCAAATTATTTTTGGATTCTGATCCCGCCACTCAAAGTTCTTGTTACTCTGAGAAGGTTCAGGCCAGTTATAAATTTGAGTTATATGCAAAGAGGTCCTGATTTGGGTTTAATGGAAAGAAAAACTGCTATTTAAAGCAAAACCTGCTGCAACCTAAATATCTGTTGACAGATGAATGGAAAGAAGATGTGATATATTTATTCAATGGAATGTTAGCTATAGAAAGAATGAAATGATGCCATTTTCAGCAACATGGATCCTAGAAATTATCATACTAAGTGAAGTAAGCCAGGCAGAGAAAGACAAATACCATATGATACCACTGATATGTGGAATCTAAAAAAGATACAAATGAACTTATTTTCAAAACAGGAATAGAACTAAAGACAGAAAAAAAAAACTTATGGTTACCAAAAGGGAATGGGGGGGGGAGGAATAAATTGGGAGTTTGGGATTAACATATACACACTACTATATATAAAATAGATAATCAACAAAGACCTACTGCATGGCACAGGGAAATATACTCAGTATTTTATAATAACCTGTATGGGGAAAAATTGGAAAAAATAGATATATATGTATGTATAGCTGAATCACTTAGCTGTACACCCGAATAAACCTGGTCGTGTGTCTTACAGAATTAATGTCTTACTAAGTTAGAGTCCGCCCTGCTTCCCTGGACTGGGATGTCATTCAAAACATTCCTCTTGGAGTTCCCATTGTGTTGCTGTGGAAACAAATCCTACCAGGAACCATGAGGTTGTGGATTCGATCCCTGACCTCACTCAGTGGGTTAAGGATCTGGCGTTGCCATGAACTGTGGTGTAGGTCACAGACGTGGCTCTGATCCCGTGCTGCTGTGGCTGTGGTGTAGGCTGGCAGCTACAGCTCCAATTAGACCGCTAGCCTGGGAAGCTCCATATGCCATGGGTGTGGCCCTAAAAAGCAAACAAACAAACAAAACCCCCAAAATGTTCCTCTTTTCTTTGCCTATACTTTAAATTACCATAAATTGTACCTTTTGGATGTACCATGCTGTACATTTTAACATGGTTATACATGGTATAGATTCATGAGGCCACCAGCACAACTGGGGTGCAGAACGGTTCCATTACTACCCTCCCGAACTCCCTCTTGTTATTCTTTTATAATCACACACTCCAACCACCTCTAGCCATGGTCAAGCACTGATTTTTTTTTTTTAAATCTCTCACTATAGTTCTGCCTTTTTGAAAATCTTATATAAAAGAATCATGAAGTAGTAACCTTTTGAGATTGACTTCTTTTACTCAACACAATGTCTTTGTGATTCAGCCAAGTGGATATGTGTATCAACGGTTTGCTCCTTTCTATTGCTGAGAGTATTCCATTGTGTGGATGTGCATGCATGATATTCTTGTGTTGACATGTCTGTCTCCCCTGCTAGCCTATGACCTCCTCAAGAGCAGGCACCGGCTCTTCTTTGTCTTTGTGATTCTAGTGCCTGGTAGTTCTGGGCCCAGAGAAGAAACTAGATAAATGCAGACTGAGGGCTGAGGACAGAGCATTGTGTCAGAGGATGCTGTCCAGCTCAGAGTAAGGGATTCGGCCAGCATGGATGTGCCTCATAGTGTTATGCTTCCTATAGGTGGTTCTCCATCAGTCTCATGAGCAGCCCAGTTGG
The DNA here is from genome assembly GCF_016906955.1 of Phacochoerus africanus. NCBI lineage: Eukaryota > Metazoa > Chordata > Mammalia > Artiodactyla > Suidae > Phacochoerus > Phacochoerus africanus. The sequence goes on along the minus strand of NC_062550.1, from coordinate 20,459,385 downwards.
CATCTGTGGGGACTCTGTTTCCCTACCTCTGCAATGTCCTCTAGCCTACCTGGCAGGCTGCCTCTATTGAAAGTGAGATAGTTAATTTGTCACAATGTTTCCTTAGTAAAGCCTTGCCAGCTCCTGAGGTCTCACTGTGTGTGTGTGTGTGTGTGTGTATCCCCAAATTTGTCTTAACCATGTATCCTGAAGCTCCCAGCTCTTCTGGGCTCCAGGTCTCTGTGTCTTTCAATGTCCTTGGTTTGCCCCCTGTTCCCCTCGTCGGATGGGGTGTTCTCTATGAAGAGAGGTTGAAGGTCACCTTCTGCGTCTTCTTCACCACCTTCTTCCTCTAATCAATACCGAACTGATTGGAAAGGATGAGATGAAATTCCTTTTTGCATCACAAAGCAACACAACCTTGTCCCCAGGAAATGCGACACCAGTACTGAGTAGCAGTCTGCCTAGCAAACTTAATGTCAGATCCTTGTGGCTGGTGCAGAGTTGGAAGTTAGAGTCTACCTGGTTATGATGAATCTTCTACAATGAACAAATGATGCCACTACTCAAGTATTCTTACTAATTCCTGTGAGAGCTATAGCAAATGTTTCTGAGCTTTATTGTGAAGATTTCCAGCTGAGAGAGTGAGATGAGGGTGGGCAGAGACTCAGCCCATCCTCTGCTAACCAAGTCCTGCACTCCTGGGGCTGTGTATTAGGAGGGGAACACCTTTCTCAAACTTGCACATAGGCGCATCTAGAATAGCCGTGGCTTTAATCTCCCTCACCTAATGTCATCTTTTCCAAGATAATAGCTTGACCAAGTGCTCTTGGCCTTACAAGCTTCTCCCTCCTACCTCCCCTCCCCCCATATCCCTACTTCAAGGTTACAAGTTTCGGTATCCTCTGTCCTATGAGCATTTTCACAACCTCTGTGGCCCCCCTTGAGCCTGGCACCCTTGTCTTGCCCTCTGACCAGAGTTTGTCACACTGGACCTTGCCCTGCTCTGGGCCATAAGACTTGCTTCATCTGATGGTTTTAAGTTCAAGAGCTGGGTCTCCCAACTTCCACTCAAGCCCAAGGGGCATGCTGGGCCTTTGAAGTCATCTGCCTTGGATTTAGAAATGAGTGGATGAGCCACAGCTACAGTCTTTCCCTTTCTTCAGCCCCTCCAGCCCCTGTCCCCAACCGCCCAATAGCAATTTTACTTCCTCTAACTTTTGAACAACCTAGTTTCCAACTTAAATTAATAACAAGGTGCTTTCAAAATTTCTGATGTCAGGCTTAGTCTCATTAAATCAAGAAATCAAGGGGGTGGGATCTGGCATCAATAACTTTCTTTTCTGCTTTTTAGGGCTGCACCCTATGGAGGAGGTTCCCAGACTAGGGGTCAAATCTGAGCTAGAGCTGCTGGCCTATGCCACAGCCACAGCAACGTGGGATCCAAGCTGCATCTGCGACCTACTCCACAGCTCACGGCAACCCCGGATCCTTAACCCACTGAGTGAGGCCAGGGAACAAACCCACACCTCATGGTTACTAGTTGGATTTGTTTCCACTGTGCCACAATGGGAATTCCATCAATATCTTTAAAGTTCACTAAATGATTGTAATATGCTGCCAAGTTTGAGAAGGTGAGTCACAATGGGAATTCTCCCCCCTTTTTTTGGCTGGGCCATGACATGCAAATGTTCCTGGGCCAGGGATCCAACCTGAGCCATGGCAGTGATAGTGCTGAATCCTTCTCTGATAGGCTACCAGGGAACTGCCCTTTTCACTCTTTAATGGAGTTTTTGACAATAGAGTGTTACTTTATTTCATTAATTATTTTTTCTTTCTTTCTTTCTTTTTTTTTTTGTCTTTTTGCTGTTTCTTGGGCCACTCCTGCGGCATATGGAGGTTCCCAGGTTAGGGGTCGAATCGGAGCTATAGCCACTGGCCTACACCAGAGCCACAGCAACGCGGGATCCCAGCCGCGTCTGCAACCTACACCACAGCTCACGGCAACGCCAGATCTTTTAACCCACTGAGCAAGGCCAGGGATCAAACCCACAACCTCATGGTTCCTAGTCGGATTCGTTAACCACTGAGCCACGACAGGAACTCCTATTTCATTAATTCATTATATTTTTCTTTTGTGTGGTGATTTTTGTATCCTGTACTCAGCTCTATATGCTAAGGTTATGGACGTTCTCTGGGATCTTCTAAAAGGTTTACTGTTTTACCATTCACATTCAGATTTGCAGTTGACTTTTGCATACATTTTTTGCCCCTCATGGTCATCAATTTGGCGGTTTGATACCACTTTAATGATTAAAAGGGAGATGGCCATCTGAGTAAGCTTGGTGGTGAGCATACAAGTGTTGGCCAAATTGTTTTCTTATGATTGAGGTATTTTATAATTATTTTTATTTTTGAATTTTTTTATTTTTTTATATTTTATAATTAAATGGAAAATGAAACATATTTAAGCACTGATGTTCCCCTGGGTTCTTTCTTTGATCTGCTGTTCTTTTCATATTACGTAGTCTTCCTGAGTGAGTTTGCTAACTTTCTTTTATTCATATATTTATTTAAATTTCATGGAGTCCAGTTTGGCTCTTACACTATGAGAGTGCTGGCTACAGAGATACATATAACATGGCTGTTCCCTTAAGGGACCACAGTCTGGTATATATAGGGACAAGACAATATGGTAAATTTCTTGGAATAGCTCTTCCAAAGAACAGCCTAGAGCACATGTTATCTTCAACACGAATATTCTATCCTTCCTGCCCCCTCTTCCTGTCCCCCTTATAACTGATTCACTTTGTTGTGCAATAGAAATGATTGCAATATTGTAAATCAACTATACTTCAACTTAAAAAATAATAAAAAAATAAAATCAACTTTGTTGAAGTATAATTCACATTCAGTAATGATGCACTCATTTGCAGAGGACATTTCAATGAGTTTTGACAAATGTATATACCTGTGTAACTACAACCACAGTCAAAATCTAGGACATCTTCCAAAATGCATTCCTGCCTCTTTGCAGTCATTGCCCACCAGCCCTCAGGCCCAGGCGGGGCTTGCTTTCTGTCACTATAGGTTAGTTTTGCCTCTTCTAGAATTTCCTGCAAATGGAATCAGGCAGAACATATTCTTTTCATAGCTGGCTCCTTTCTCTTATCAGGATGTTTTTGAAATCCGTCAGACAGACGTATTGTGAATATTTCGCTCTGGGCTCTGGTTTGTCTCTTTTTGTTCTCAGCCGTGGGTTTCTAAGTTCCCTGCCCCGTTTCAGTTGCTCTGGTGGTGGTGCTTCATTATCATCAGCATCTGCCTCTGCATCTAAAGGCAGAGAATGGTTGGCCCAGCCTCTTAGACTAGATGAAACTCTGCATCTGGTCTGAAGACAGGACAAGTGACACATTCTTATTGTTCCCCAGCCTTTCATAAAAATGTGCAATTTTCCTCCTTTAATAACGTTCCTTACATTATAAAAGTTAGTCCACTAGAATTAAAGCAAACTGGAACTTTAAAAAAAATACAAGGGACCACATTCCCTAAGATTCTGATTTTATTTATTTATTTTTAATTTTTTTATTACTCAAATGAATTTATCACATCTGTAGTTGTATAATTATCATAACAATCCAGTTTCATAGGATTTCCATCCCAAGATTCTGATTTCAGAGGTCAGGAATGGTGCTTGAAGATCTGGATTTTTTAAAAAGCAGTCCAGTGGTCTTATGTGCTCTTAGCACTGAGAGACACTGTCCACAAGGTCCCAATTCTGCAGCACAGCATGGCGTGACCATTATTATCCGTTTCAACCTACACCTTCCTTTCCTTCTTATCACCTGTCTTCCTCCTCCATGGCCACTATTCTGCAAGCATGTGGGATCACTCACCCACAATCACCCTCACCCTCACCCATATTTGAAATGTTTTCCTTTCCAATGAGGGCGCTTTTCTCCTACTCTCCTCCCACTGTGTCCACTCCTATTCATCCCTCAATACCCCACTCAAAATTACCTTCTCTCTGATGCCTTCCATAGCCTTCCTTCTTCTTATGTTCATAGTAATTTGTTCGATTTGCTGTCACAAAATAGACCTCAAAGTACTGTCAGGAATTGTTTACATGACTGACCCGTCTTTCAATAGTGAGCTTCTCTAGACCAGGGGTCCTGTCTTGTGCATCATCATGTTCCTATTGGGTAGCCTGGTGCCTGCCATAAGTAGGGACTTAGCAGATGATTGTTGAAAGAATGAATGGATGTTTGGAGAGATGTTCAAATGGAGAGTGGTTCATATTAGATTCTCTGGAGAGCATGAAGTCCTGAGGAAACAGGGGCTGGATACTCCTGCTGGGTCCTCTGAACACTGTGCCTGACCCTTGCTTCCTGCTCTAGTTCATGCCTTTCAGCAGAAAGAAGAGTCAATGGATAGGTTGGGACAGCATCTACCTTCTGACTCAATCAGTTTTCAAACCTAGTTCGTGCTTCATGCTTTTGCCATTTCCATCTGGGGTCACAGATTGTATGAAAGTATGTTGCCTGTGAGTCACAGAAGGGTGTGTGTCTGTGGGTGGTATGTTTGCCCATTTGTCTGTCGGGTCAGATAAGTGAAAAGGTTTTTAAAAGTTGAAGACTTTCCACAAACGTCAAATATTGTTGTGTCAGCATGTATGCTTGTCAGGTTGTGGCTTGGCTTTTGGGGAAAACCAAGAACTTCCTGGGTTGAACAAAGCTGGCTGGGTGCTGGGGTGGTGGCTAGGGGACTGTCCCATGTATGAGGCTTGTCCTCCAAGGGCTTCCGCACTGTTTGAAATGGGGGGAAGATGTTCTCAATTGACTTATGGGCATGGTAGGGGCAAAGGATGCTGTAGGACAGGAGAAGCCAAAGGGCCAGGCTGGTCACACAAGGCATCATGGTGAGGCTGGGCTGCTGCTGGTTCCTAAATGAGATGGGTCAGTTTGGGGTATAAAGGGAAGGGGGAGGAGTGTTTTAAGTCCAAGGACCCTTTGTGATCCCTAGGACATAGGGTGATCCATCCAGGAGAGGTCAGGGCAGAGCTCCGCAGAGAGAGGTGCTGGGGAGTGGAGTAGGGAAAGGGCAGAGGAGCCTCACCCTGGGGCCTCATTTAGAGGCTGGGGGAGGCAAAAGTCACCAAGTGTCAAGTGCTCAGTGTCACAGTGGTCCATGGCTCCAGACAATGGCCCACCAAGCTTGCAAAATCACGTCCGTGGTCCTGAGCAGGAAGGAGGGAGATGCGCAGCAGCAAATATCCCTCTGCTGGGAAATAACGCAAGACGCCCTCCTGGGAGCCAGGTTTGGACAAGTGTTCGAGCAAACAAGGACCCTGTTTGTTCTTTTTCTTCTATTCCACACTCTGTTTTCACCTGCTCTTTCCCAAACATGATCAAAACCAAGTCAACTGTTCAGAGTTAGGGCTTGCTCCGTGCGCTGAGCTCCGGATAGGAACAGACACAGAACGCCCTGTGGGGCCATCAACATGGGCTCCAGATTGGGACAGAACTGAGTCGGAGGCCTGGCTCTGTCACTTTTGGTCTTATACAAGTGATTTAACTTCCAAGTTCCAGTTTTCCTCATTTGTAAAACGGAGCCATGAACCTTCCTTGCAGAGTTGCTGTGAGGGTCAAGCTGGCAGAGATTAATTTTATTTTTTAATTTTTTTAATGGCTACCCTTGTGGCATATGGAAGTTCCCGGGCTAGGAGTCGAATGAGAGCTGCAGCTGCCAGCCAAAACCACAGCCACAGCAACTCGGGGTCTGAGCTGCCTCTGTGACCTATGCCATAACTTGCGACACTGAGCAAGGCCAGGGATCAAACCCGCATCCGCACAGAGACTATGTTGGGTCCTTAACCCGTTGAGCTACAAGAGGAACTCCTGTAAAATGTTAATTATAGAGCCCGTGCCCCAGCCAGCGCCCCATGACTCGCTTTTTTGCTGCGATTACAATCCCTCAGTTAACACAGTGTTTTGCCCTTCCATTTATAAAGCCCTTTGCAAAACTTAACTCGCCTCCCATCCTCTCTACGCAAGAGGCAGAACAGAGGTTTGTCAGCTGTTTATGACCAACTAAATGGAGGCCCAGAGGGATCTGGGACCAGGGTCTTTTCCTCTGGCCAGGGGGCTCCCTGGGGCTCCACTCTCACGGCTCCTGGGTAGGAGGGTCTGGGCACTTTGAGGAGGCCGATCTGTCCCTGAGGGCCCTCTCCTTCAGGGCTGAGCCAAGTTCAAGACTGCAGCTGCTGGGCTCAAGATCTTCATTCCTGAGTTCCAGATGCCCCAGGGCTGGCCCCTTCGGTTCCTCACAGAGCCGTGCTCCCTGCGAAGGTAGACTCAGGGCAGACTCTGGCCAGGACATGGGAGCTGAGCCCTGCCCTCCCTGCCAAGGCCTCCTGGCCCAGCGCCCCTGATCCTGACACAGCCCCACATGCTTCTCCCTCTGTGGCTCTTTCCCACCTGCTGACCCTGGCCTGGCGTCATGTGCCAGCGGCTGTGCCCTGTGTTGGCAGCCTGTCTGAAGCCCTGAGCGTGCCCATTCGAGTGCCCTAGTCCCCAGAGAAGCCAGGGCTGCCTGCGGGGGGCGGGGGGAGGAAGAAATTGCTCCTCTGCCTCTGTAGTTGCCCCAGTGAGGGCCCAGCTTCCCAGAGAGGAGGCGGCCTTGTCATGGGTGCCAGCCTGGGGAAGGCACAGCCATGGCCATGGAGAGGAGGGGGTGCAGGGGCTTGGGTCTCCTCTGGGGCCCCTGTACCCTCACCTCCCAAAAAGGCTCATTGGGGCTAATTCTGATGGTGGCGACTCCCTGGCCAGCGGCACACTCTGTTTCTGTCAGTAAGAGGCAGCAGAGGAGAGCAGCTGGGCTTTGTAGTCTGCGTGTGGAGGATTAGCAGTGGGCTTTGCCCGGAAGAAGGGATTTGGGATGGGCCCTCATTAGAGTCCCAAACTTCCACCCCAATCCCTTTAGACTTTGCTCTTGACATTGAAAATGCAAACTGACTTCTCAGCATATTCAAACTGGGCCAGGGCATTGGCAGCTGCCAAGGGGTGGAAACCGGGCAATTATTCTCGTGTTTCCCCTTAATAGCACGGATTGAAAAAAGAATGGCAAGTGGGGGCAGGAGGACAGTGAGAGACATTCCCTCGTCTGTCCCCAGGGTCTTTGTTGATGAAAGCATCAGCCACGCTTGGATTCCACTCTTTTTGGATTCTGGAGTCAGGATTAGTCTTACATCTGGGTAAAGAGAGCAGCTTTCTGGAGTTCCCGTTGTGGCGCAGTGGTTAACGAATCCGACTAGGAACCATGAGGTTGCGGGTTCGGTCCCTGCCCTTGCTCAGTGGGTTAACGATCCGGCGTTGCCGTGAGTTGTGGTGTAGGTTGCAGACGCGGCTCGGATCCCGTGTTGCTGTGGCTCTGGTGTAGGCTGGTGGCTACAGCTCCTATTGGACCCCTAGCCTGGGAACCTCCATATGCCGCGGGAGCGGCCCAAGAAATAGCAACAACAATAACAACAACAAAAGACAAAAAAAAAAAAAAAAAGAGAGAGAGCAGCTTTCTGTCTTGTGTTGTTAAAGCCCCAGCGCCAGTCTCAGCCCCAGGCACCAAGGCTCCATCCGTTCACTTTGTCCAGGCTGACCATCCTCAGTCTCATGAGTGTCAGCAGGCTGGTACAACAGTGGCGAGGACACTAGGACACTGCCCACTATTGCCCCTTCATCCTGCCCCTACCACCCCTTTGAACCCCAGGCTTCAGGAGGCCTGGCTTGAACCCCCTGCCCAGGTGTGTCACCTTCTTGTGTAGAGGAGGAAGCTGAGCAGCAAAGAGAAGTCTCGGGTGGTGGCTGAGTCAGGACGGAACCTGGATGTCTCCTCTTAGCCTGTGCCCCTATTTGGACTCAGTTGCTGTAAATTGATTTCTCAGATTAGTGAGATGCTTTGGGCAAGAGTTGGGGCCAGAGGGGAATGAGGCAGGCAGCTAGGTTTTGAAGGCAAGGAGCACAATGCCCATCTATGACACACAGGGCTTCATGGGGAAGAGTGATGAGAATGTGTGTCTGCGTCTTGTGTGTGTTTATAGTTTTGTGAGTTATGTATACATGGATGTGTGGTAACTATGAGTGCATAGCATACGTGTTGTGTTTGCTCCTCTGTGTGTGTGTGTGTGTGTGTGTGTGTAATTTTGTGAGTTGTATATCTGCACGTGTGGTTAGTGTGAATGCACAGTATATGTGTTGTGTTTGTTCCTCTGTGTGTGTGTGTAATTGTGTGAGTTGTGTATCTGTATGTGTGCTTACTGTGAATGCACTGTATTATGTGTTATGTTTGCATCTTTCTCTCTCTGTGTGTATGTAGAAAGTCTGGTAGTCTGAGAACACTGAATTTTGGGTCAGGGAGAGCTGCATCAGGCAGAACCTCCATCTGGTGACACTTTCCTAGCCCCCTTACCTGAGGGCCTTTGTGACTGTGTGCTGGAAGAGAACAGGGGCACAGTTTCTGGAGCTGCTCTAAGGTCTGATGGGTCACCAGTTTAAATTGGCTCTCCCCTGAGTCAGCTTGTAGGGGAGTAATTTCCCTGCACCCCTGGTTTAAAGTGTGGTGAACTAAGGGTGAAATAAATGAGGGAGGAGCTTTGGAGGAGCAGGTCTCTGAGGACAGAGGAGGTCAAACTGGAAGAAGAAAGGGACGCTCATTTAAAAGGGGGATGGGGGGAGTTCCCGTCGTGGCTCAGTGGTTAACGAATCCGACTAGGAACCATAAGGTTGCGGGTTCGGTCCCTGCCCTTGCTCAGTGGGTTAACGATCCGGCGTTGCCGTGAGCTGTGGTGTAGGTTGCAGACGCGGCTCGGATCCCGCGTTGCTGTGGCTCTGGCGTAGGCCGGTGGCTGCAGCTCCGATTCAACCCCTGGCCTGGGAACCTCCATATGCTGCGGGAGAGGCCCAAGAAATAGCAACAACAACAACAACAACAAAAAAGACAAAAGACAAAAAAAAAGGGGGGGTGATGGGCTTTGTAAAGACTGATTTTTCTGGAGAGCATCTGAGGTTTCACTGTCAGGATCAAAGTCATCAAGACTGGTCTTTGCTGCAGAAAGGAAACAGGAGACAAGTGTTATAAAAGTGATTAAACATTCACAACACACATGATAAGTGACACAACAATTTGCTTTTCTCATAATCATCCTCTTGACAACCTTCAGAAGAGCCATCCTTCCTCTTTTTTAGAGTATAGTTGATTTACAATGTTGTACCAATTTCTGCTGTACAGAAAAGTGACCCAGTCATAATACATACACATATATACATATATATACACATACACATATATACTCATACATATACATCCTCGTTCCTTTTTTAAAAAACTTTAGACAGTGACAAGAAAGGGAAAATTAGCAGATTTAATGGAGCTTCTGTAAAATTTAGGGATTTCAGTTAACAACATGTTCTAGAATAAGAGTCAGAGGTGAGAGGCAAGAATACAACAGGATAGTGGGAAATACTGATGTAATTTGGAACACTGAGTCAAAAAATATCTGAAACTTTTGTTTCCAATATGGAATAAAGAGCAATGCAAAGAATTTTAGGAAAAAAACCCAAACTATTCCTAGGTCATGATGTGGTTGGAAGTAATTAGCCCTACTGTATACATCGTGATGAGAAATAAAAATATGTTTTAGAAAACTTATGATGAAAGGAGCCTTCACTTGCCTATGGCCTGAGTCAAATTAAGTGGCCACTTCCCCAGGTTTTTCATAGCCATCTTTCTTCTTACATGTTAAATATTCCAATGATCCAAGCTTCCTAGATGGTGTAGATGGTGTTTGTTAGGGATGTTGAGAGGAGGAGAGCTTAGAAATCCTGGCTTCATTTTCTTACTGTGAGCTTGGAAGAGGAAAGGCTGGTGGTTTCTCTGGCTTGGACGAGGTGGTCTGCACCTTCTTCCTGCCTGGACTGGCCTTCCTCCAGCTTTCCCTTTCCTACAGGCTCTCCTCTCTGTCTTCTCCCTTCCTCAAAGTCCTTGGCTGTGGTCTATACTTCCTCTCAGTCCACCACACAGCCTTCTCCTCCTGAGATGGACCCCCTCCCCCGCCCCTGCCCCTAGCACTCTGTCTGAGTCCTTTGTGGTTGAGAACATATCCTGTTGAGTGACTCAGATGTGTACCTTCTGCCTGGATGGCAAGAGCCTCAGAAGGATGCTACACCTTCTCTCACTCTTGCATCTTCCATCTCCTCATCTGTCTTTCTCCTTCCCGACCTTTCCCCTTATTCTCCCTTCCCCCCAGATTCTCACTTGGGCTCTGTACCCATCCCGTAATCTCATGAGGTTGGCTGGGCTGGCAGAGTGGCCGTGGGGATGCAGGAGAGGTAGAGAAATGCTGACCTGTCACTCCTGGGATGGGAGCATAAGTCTCTTGGGGAGTAGGGCTGTGTCCAGCCCTGTAGCATGGCCCCTATCCCAATTTAAGCTTATTTCAGGTGATTAACCCCAGGAAGACAAAGCAATTTGGAAATTTGTGGTGATTACCGAGGTGTGTTTCAAGTTTTTGGACTTGACCTCTTGCTGCCAGGCAAACCAAAGCTCATAATACCTCAATTAGTTGGCTGGTGCTCAGCCAGCCAAGCTCCCCAGCCCTATATAAGAGCCATCTGCAGCCCATAGCTTGAGAAGTTCTCTGAGTTTCCTCCAGCTTTCTCCACCCTTCCTTTGGAATACCTTGCTGTCCGCCATGAGTCGCCAGGCCAGCTACAGCCAACAATCCTGCAGGTCTTCTGGTGGGGGCCACCGCCAGGGCTTCAGTGGGCACTCAGCTGTGGTGTCGAGTCAAAGCCGGATCAGCTCCACCAAGTCCTCCTTGGCCTCCCGCTCAGGTGGGGGTGGCGGTGGCTCGGCCGCCTGTGCCATGATGGGTGGAGGCTTTGGCAGCAGGAGTCTTTACAGTCTTGGGGGGAATAAGAAGATCTCCATCAGCGTGGCTGGAGGCAGCACCCGGGCTGGCGGGTTTGGGGGTGCCAGTGGAGGATATTTAAGAGGCAGTGGTTTTGGAGGTGGTGGACGAGGGATGGGCGGGGGCTTTGGTGGAAGAGCTGGGGGCTTTAGAGGGGGAGCTGGGGGTTTTGGAGGAGGATCTGGAGGCTTCGGAGGAGGAGCTGGGGGCTTTGGTGGAGGATTTGGAGGCTTTGGTGGCCCTGGTGGCTTTGGAGGTCCTAGTGGTCCAGGTGGCTTCCCTGGGGGAATCCAGGAAGTGACTGTCAACCAGAGCCTTCTGCAGCCCCTCAATGTGGAGATCGACCCCCAGATTGGGGAGATAAAGACCCAGGAGCGGGAGCAGATCAAGACCCTCAACGACAAGTTCGCCTCCTTCATTGATAAGGTGAGCCCACCTTGGCACAGCTAGACAGTGAGAAAATCTGGCCTAATTGGGTTGGCCTCTTTTTCCCCCTCTCCTTTTGCCTCTGAGAAAGGACCTATGGGTTCACCCTCTACCTCCAGTGCTCTGGAGCACATCAGCAGGTGGTGGACCTGCCTTGGGTGGCAGATGATGAAAAGATGTCACTCTGGATGGAGTGATTGCCCCCTCCGTGTGCCCCATCACTGCCTCTTATCAGAGGCATTGCCAGGATTGCAGGCTGCCATCATGAGTGTCCCTTTACTGTCGCCCTCTGAAGCCCAAACACAGAATGCCTTCTCTATGGGGAACTGAGAGCTGCTCCCCTTTGAAAGAGAGGCCGGCTCTGTCAAAGCTGGATATTTACCTGAGTGATGAGCTAATCTGCTGTCAACCTAAGGAGAGGGATGCAGAGAGTTGGGAGGGGGGTTGGGATGGGGTAGGGATGACAGTTACTTCCTCCTGGGTGGTACTCTTAGGAAGATTTTGGCCTGAAGAGTTGTGAATGCCATTGACATTTGTATACACATGCATGCCGCTGACACTTAGTGAGTGAGGCTAAAGTGATGTTTTGCAGGGATTTCTGTGCTCTGGATATTCCAAGCAAGGAACACGATGACAACTGTTGTGGTGACTAGAGGGTACTTAGGCTTGTTCAGCACTGTTGAGTACAGTGTGTGGAAATCTCTTTGTGACCATGGAATAGAATCAGTTCTTAAAGGAAAGGTTCCCCTCATCACACACAAATGCCCTGGGCAAAGTCAAAAGAGGAGAAGTTGGTCTTAACATTGGAATAGCAGACTCAGTAGAGGTGAAGCTCTTGAAAGTCTAGGGATCTGCTAGACACTTGGGTGTCCAGATAAATTATTCGCAGAAAGGTAGAAGTGATATGAAAATGCTGCTTTCCACAGAAGTGGGTTTTGCTGCCCAAGCCCTTTTCAGCAGAGGCTCTCATCATCCTTAAAGGGAAATTCTCAGGTCTTGGGGTCCCAAGTGACCAGCGTAAGGCCTGGCATACACTTGGTGCTCGGCAAACATTTGCTGAATTACCAATTGATTGACATTTACTCCGCTTGTTTATGCAGTTGACCTGGAGCTTGTGTACAGTAATGTTTTGTAGCAGATGAAAGTTCGAGACATCTTTAGTCAGTAGTGCAATTTAAATATAGCTTGTGAATGTTTAACAAGGCTTGGCAAGGGCCCATCTTAGGTGCCTCTGGACCCTTGTTCTTGGGACAAGGGCTTCCCAAGAGCCATTTCTCTATGGTTTTCCCTATTTCCTGCCTTAGTGCAGGGCATTGAGATCTACTTCCTGGAGACTACATCTGCTGTAGGATGTCAGATTTCCTGCTATTTGTTGAATAGTAAATGACTGAGGAATGAATGAATGAATGAGTGATACGTGGAAAGCCATCCAGTCTAGATATTAGGAAGCCTTAGCTCTGTTTTGTCACTAACTCGTGGTGTGATCTTGGTTATCTCTGGGCTTCAGTGTCACCTGCCCTGCGTGACACCGATGTTGCTTGTCCACACGTTGTTAGCACAGCACTATCGCAGCATGTAAAATGCAGCCCCGCAGGAGAGACGGGAAGACCCCTTGGACTTTGTTTCTGGGGAAGTCATCCAAGATGGGAGCTGGCTGCAGACAGCTCCTTGATGCTCCGTTCCTATTGGGCGGCAGGTGCGGTTCCTGGAGCAGCAGAACAAAGTCCTGGAGACCAAGTGGAGCCTCCTGCAGGAGCAGGGCTCTGGCTCTAACACCAACAACCGCAACCTGGAGCCTTTTTTCGAGAACTACATCAGCAGCCTCAAGGCCTTTCTGGACGGGCTGCACATTGAGAAGGACAAGCTGCAGGAGGAACTGAGGAGCATGGAGGAGATGGTGGAGGACTTCAAGAAGAAGTGCGTGTCATCCAGTCCCCGGGGGTGGGAGGGGACAGCTCTGTGCCAGCTGGCTGCAAGATGATGGCAACTTACCCCTAGCCTCTCCGATTTTCAATATCCCAATCTTTACCATAGTGGCTCCTGGTTTGTTTGGGGGTGGAAATCCTTTCGGGAATTTAATGGAAGAGTACATGTAAGTTTGGTCAGGGGAGGATTTCAAGACACCCTGAAGTTCATTCACAAATTGTATAGACTTGGGTGACACCCTCTCTCCTCCCTAGATTAGATCATCTCCAAGTTCCCCTCCAAACCTGAGCTTTATTTCCCTTGTCAATAGGCTTCTAAGTGAGAAGCAACTTACTTTAGAGTTAAGAGTACAGTCTCTGGGGTCCTAGAGCTTAGATCAAAGCCCATTCAGCCACTTATCAGCTCTGTGATCTTGGACAAGTTCCCTAGCTTCTCTGTGCCTCCATCTCCTCATCTGCAAGATGGAGACGTGATAGTATTTACTCTATTGATTGTAGTGAGGATCCAGTGAATTGATACAAGCATAATTCACAGAGCAGGACCTGGCCCATTCTAAGGGATCCATTCTTGGTTCTCATTAATTCAAGAAGTATCTACTGAGAGCCCATGGGGCTACTGTACTTGAAGGCCCCAGGCCGGTGCCCCTGAGGCACACAGTCGGTGCTCCATGCAGTCTGCAGAAGAACCGGGTCTCACCTGAGCCTGGGAGGTGGCACCTTGCAAGGACACAGGCCTTGAACGAAACAGCAGGACAAGAAGCACTGAGTCTGCTGCATTACTTACTCGGGCCACAGTGACATCCTGGGGAAGGTAAGCCAGAAAGTGACTCTTCTCACAGGTACGAGGAGGAGATCAGCAAGCGCACAGCGGCAGAGAACGACTTCGTCGTCTTGAAGAAGGTGACGGTCCTTTCCCCCACTGCCCACCCGGAGCCCCGCCCAAGGGAGTGCCTTGAGCTGAGGGGAGGGCAAGTCCAGTCCTGCTACTTGGAGGGACTCCTTCAGGCCATGTGGAGGGGGGAGATCAGGGAGGGAACCCCCCCACCAGCAGGGTTGGGAGGGGCAGGCAGGCCTGGCTTTTCGGGGCCCAGAGGCTCCCCTTTTGGGAGGAGGGGCTGAAGGGTCCACGCGACTTTGCCATGCTGCTCCCTGATGGGCATGCGGGTTTATGGACTTGGTTAGGCCTGAACTGTGACTAGAAAGTGGGCAAAGAGAAGAAATAGAGTTTTTTTTTTTTTTCTTTTAGGGTTGCACTCAGTGTATGCAAATTCCCAGGCTAGGGGTCAGATTGCAGCTGCAGCTGCCAGCCTAGGACACAGCCACAGCCATAGCACCTACACGGCTGCTCACAGCAACACTGGATCCTTAAGCAACTGAGCGAGGCCAGGGATTGAACCCGTGTCCTCAGGGATATCAGTCTGGCTCCTAACCCACTGAGCCACAGTGGGAGCTCCTCCCTGGAGCAATTTAAAGAGAGCCTCTGAGGGCTGCAAACTTAGATTCTCTCCCAGACCCTCCTCACAAATTCTCCTCGCCCCATCTCAGTGTAATAGCTCTGGCCCCCATCGCGTTCTTCCCCTCACCCTCGTACCCTCTTCTGCTATTTTTGGAGGGGTATTCACCAGCCAAGCCTGCAAAATAGCCTCTTTGGTAACCTTAGGACAGGTGTGCTGGTGCCTGAATGGGTTTCTCATTTTCCCTGAGCGGGAGCTCCTGGGTGGGGGTGGGGAGGGGGCTATGGTCCCTTCTTCCTGTTCCTTCCCTCGGCGCCCAGGACGGGTAGGGACCGTGACTGAATTCTTTCCCAGGACATTGATGCTGCCTATATGACTAAAGTGGAGTTGGAGGCCAAGGTGGACAGCGTGACTGATGAGATCAACTTCCTGAAGGCCCTCTACGATGCTGTAAGCCTGCTCTTCATCCCCAGGCCTCACGCCCCACCTGCCTCCCATCGCGTAGACAGAAAGGTTCACCTGTGGGAGTGCGAGTCGTGTCTGTCCTTCTGACAAAAGCGACGCCTTCCCACCTGGCCGTCCCTCAGTCAGTCCCAAGCACCCCCCGCCCCCCTGCGAGCCGGTGGCTCCCGCGCCCACCCTCTGGGGAGCTCAGGCGTGAGCCTGTCTCTACAGGAGCTGTCCCAGCTGCAGTCAGACACCAGCGACACGTCCGTAGTCCTGTCCATGGACAACAACCGGGACCTGGACCTGGACAGCATCATCGCCGAGGTCCGCGCCCAGTATGAGGCCATTGCCCAGAGGAGCAAGGCCGAGGCTGAGGCGCTGTACCAGACCAAGGTGGGTGACACCATCGTGTAGCCTGCCTCCGCCACAGACCTAGCTGGACAGACCAACCAGCAGGGCAGCGCCTGCCTCCGAGTCATTCTTCTCCTCACCTCCAATATGGCAGCTCCCCGCTTCTTCCCCCTGGGCTGGCCTTGCTAACAGACATCTCCCTTCCGAATCAGAGGGCTCTGACTTTGCTCTAACTTGGTGCTTCTCAACTGGAGGGGAAGGTAGGCTTTTACCCCAGGAGACTTTTGGCCATGTGTGTAGACAGTTCTGGTTGTCACACCTAGGAGCGTGGGGTGGGGTGCTTTGAGAATCTAGTGGGTAGAGGCCAGGGGTGCTGCTCAACATCCTGCAATGCATGAGACATCGTCCCCTCCACTAAACAAAAAATTATCCTGCTCAATATGTCCATAGTACCAAAGTTGAGAAATCCTTAACCTAAATCCCTCTGACTGCATTTCCTATGTTGTTGGAAACACTTCCATTTCTCTTCCATCGATCTGGGCCTTGTCGTGCGTGCTTCTGACTCGATCACACTGAAGGGTGGAAGCTGGTGTCTGGAAGGAAGCAGGGGAGGGAGAAGATTGAGCAAAGTTAGAGGACAGATGCAAAGAATTCTGTACATCTTTCTCTCACCCCCAAAGCTGAATGCGGCACAAACCAGCCCTTAAACATCAGACTCTGCCTTTTATGCCCAAAGAAGTACAGCCTGCTGGGTAAGGGGCAGCTCCAGCATCTGCAGTGTCTGTATTTGGGCTCCAGTCCTCTCAATAGCTAGATGAATTTAGTCATGGTACTCAAGCAATCTGTGTCTCAGTTTTTCCATTCATAAGATGCGGTAGTAATGCCTTCCTCTCCAGGGACGTGAGCTTCGATGACGTAAAACACAGGGCCTGGGGCAAAGTGGATGGTCAAAAAACAGCAGTGGTTGTGCCGGAAGATGTGTCCCTGATGCAGGAACAGAGCACCTGGTTCCTCCATCTGGGTGACCCCACACAGGCCACAGGCTGTTTTTTTTTTTTTTTTCTTGTTTGTGACCCTGAAGGGGTTGGATTAGGGGACCTGTAAGCCCCCACAGTCTCTCTGAACATATGACTCCTTTTGGATACAGTTGGGTGAGCTGGAGACCACGGCTGGCAGGCACGGGGATGACCTGAAGAGCACCAAGAGTGAGATCTCGGAGCTCAACCGGCTGATCCAGAGGCTGCAGGCTGAGATCGAGAGCATCAAGAAGCAGGTGGGACGGAGAAGGGGGCACCTGCTGGAGGCTGCGGACTGATACGTGAACCATAAACTTGGGGCTTGGGACTTACTGCAGTGAAATCATACCCCAGCCTCACATGGGCTAAGACTGACCAGCACAGTTCTGGGCTATGTCATCTGGACCCAGGTCCTGCCTGGAGACTGGAGGTTGATGTGGGCCAGACCTGCTGGGTTCAGACATGATTAAGGAGGTGGGGGAAAGAAGCTGATTGTGTGAAGACCAAACTGGGAGTTCAAGGCTGTTCAGATCTAGATGGGCAAGGGCAGGGAGGCAGTTTCTCAGATAATTCAGGAAAACTTCCTGGAGGAGGAGGGTTTTCAGAAGAGGCTCAGTCTCTTATCTTGAGAAGAGTGAGGTCTAGGACGAGCCCAGTGGGCTAGGTCCTTGAAGCCCGATGCTGCTAATCCCACTCCTTGACGTGCTAGGATCTTGACTGAGGCCCAGGCTTTACCCTCTCGGGCTGTCGTTTCTTCATCCCCCAAACATGGGGAGATCCATGTGCAAGCGCCAGGCACACAGGCAGGGCCTCAGTGAATCCACTTGAACCTGAATTGGACCCCTGGTCCCCTGCACCCAGAATACCAACCTGCAGACGGCCGTCGCTGATGCAGAGCAGCGGGGGGAGGTGGCTCTCAAGGATGCTGACACCAAGCTTCAGGAGCTCAAGGTTGCCCTGCAGCAAGCCAAGGAGGACCTGGCCCGGCTGCTGAAGGAGTACCAGGAGTTGATGAATGTCAAGCTGGCCCTGGACATTGAGATCGCCACCTACAGGACCCTCCTGGAAGGCGAGGAGTGCAGGTGAGTTGGAGCCTGTCTGGTTCGCCGGAGGCCCAGAGACCTGGTGGCTTTCCTGCCTGAGCCTGCTGCCAGGTGCAGTGTGTAGGCAGGGGCACACTGTCGGAGGTGGCAGCAGCCCTCGGCAGGCCCAGCTTCCTCCTTCAAAGGGCTTCAAGACGTGGCCAGTCCTCCAGGAGAACGGTGTGCTCTGTGCAGTAGTGACACCACCAGAAACTTAACCTTGGATGGATTTCCCCATCCTTCATGTCTCACCTTTTAGCTGTAAAACACATATCTGCAAAGAGGAGGAGTCATAGGTATACATATTATTTCTAGGTAATTTATCAGTGCTTTAATCGTAGGTTTCTGAAGAGTGGGTTCCTGTAGGCTGGCCTTTGTCAGTTCAAATACCATTTATTATACAGGATCCTGAGGAGTCAGGGGAGAGGATGGGTGGGCACAGGAATGAGCCTCTGCTCTGTTTCTCTCTGGGGAAATGTGAGCACAAAAGGTAACCAATTAAGTCTGACTTTACCCAACAGGAGTGAAGATCATAATTTTTTTTTAATGATTTTTATTTTTTCCACTGTCGTTGGTTTACAGCGTTCTGTCAATTTTCTAATGATCCTAATTTTTTGAGGCCCCACCCAGCCTATTTTTGATTGTCAGCCTCAATCAGGAAAGAGTGGGGGCGGGGGGCCAAGGCTTTCATCGCTGTTGACCCAAGCAAGGTGCGTTTTGGGAGCGGAGGGTCTGATACAGATGATTAAAACCCAGGTCTGTTCTTCCCCAACAGGATGTCTGGGGAGTGCCAGAGTGCTGTGAGCATCGGTGAGTACCGGGTTCCTTCTCTGGAAAGGGGCTGGACGCCTTGGGACAATATCTCTCAAACCGTGGGGACTGTGGTCCCACGCTGGTGTGAGATCTTCCTCTTGGCGCTGAGCGGCCAAATCTCAGTGGGCGGTCAGTAGCTGCGGAGGGCAGGTGGGCAGATGGGAGTAGCTCCTGAGGGGTGGGCGTGCCGGGCGGAGGCTTCCAGAAGCTCCCTGACCCCTAATGCTCTTTGCAGAAATGGTCCACAACACCACCAGCAGCAGCGGTGGCGGCAGCGGCGCCCTGGGAGGAGGAGCTGGGGGTCGCGGAGGAGCTGGGGGTCGCGGAGGAGCTGGGGGCCGCGGAGGCCTGGGCAGCGGGGGTCTGGGCAACGGGGGTCTGAGCAGCGGGGGTCTGGGCCGTGGAGGCCTGGGCAGCGGGGGCCGCAGTGGCGGGGGTCTGGGCAGTGGGGACCAAAGCTGTGGGGTCAGCCGCGGGGGCCTCGGCTCTGGTGCGGTTTCCAGCGGGAGCTCCGCGGTGCGTGGAGGCCTTTCCACTTCCGGTGGCATCATTAGTGGGGGCAGCAGCAGCAGCAGCAGTCGCAGCTCTGTCCATATCTCTCAAAGCTCCTCCCAGAGCCAGCGGTCCCACCACAAATTCTGAACGGGATGCCCAAGGTGTCCCCAAATCCCCCAGCTTCCTTTACCTGCCAGCACGCCCCAGCTCTGTGCGCCCTTTCACACCACTGGGGGACCAATGTAGCTTTAGATCTGTGCACCCGGGAACCCCTCCTGCCCAGATGGCTGGCGTTGCAGCCTGAAATTTGCTCGGAGGGTAATCTCGTTGAAAAATACATCTACTTCCATAAGGCTGAGTGGCAGGGCAGTGCCCAGGAGCTGGACCGTATCACCACCTCCCCCGAGCAGAGGACCCCACCCCAGCCGCCTGTCCAACTGCCTTGCAGGAAAGCTCCAGCCAGCCCTGTGCACACCCGGCTCCCCCTCCTTTTAGCCAGGGGCAAACCACCCCCACTCCCCACCCCATCCTGCGCTGGTGCTTTGATTTCCCTTGAGCTGTCTTGTCTTGGTACCAAGATAAGAATTCTCTGTTCTGTATCTTCAGTAAACTGCATTGTTTCAAACACAGTGGTGGACTTTTCCTTCCGGATTCCAAGGTCACTGGGTCTAATCACCACCGGTGGCTTGGGGGAGCCCTTTTCACACATACACAGCTCTGGCCTGAGCCTGAAGGAAAACCTTAGGGAGAGAGTTCTGAGAGTTCCCAGGGCAGAGGGGCCAGGCTTTTGATCCACTGAACACTGCGCATGACGTGGATCAACTTCCTTAACTGATCAGATTTACAATTTCTGAAATTGTCATTGCACTTGAAAAAGGTTGTAGGTGAAATTTCCTTGCTCTTGAATACTCCCCCAAATGTCTGAAATTGTCCAGGAATTACAGCCAATCATACTCAAGTGAGTTGCTGATAGTCAAATGTTTTTAAAAGCAATTATAAAAATTCAAATGTTATATAACCCCAAATTATGTATGTATTTTAACATGTTTGGCATGATGTGGAGTGGAGCCTTCAAATACGAAGAGTTATGAGAGCCGACAGAGAACTTGAATGGCCTTGGGACAGGTCACTCCTGACCCCTACACAGCACAGAATCAGGCAGATCCAGGACTTGGACAGAATATGGGCTCAGTGCAGAACAGAACCCAGGAGGCCCCTCTCAAACCAGGGATGTACAGGTGGGAGAAGCAAAATAAAAGGTGGGCCCACGGGAGAAGACCTGCTCTTTAAAGTGTGGTCCTCATGACTGACAATGATAAGCAGAAAGAAAGGACGCGCCTGCTGGTGAACACAGAAACTCTTAGCTGAGTAAACACACAGCTGCCAAATGCTCACAGCCTAGAAAAACACAACATACAACCATGGCTTTGACAGAGAATGTTCTGGCTCTAAGCTTACCTGGGGTAGTATGATTCAGAGAGAGGAAGGCCTGGCAGCTGCCCACCGCAGCCTGCGCTCAAAGGGGGTGTAAGCTCACCTCTCAAAAGAGAGCCCCCTGGAGTTCCCGTTGTGGCTCAGTGGTAATGAACCCAACTCATATTCATCAGGCCAAGGGTTCAATCCCTGGCATTCCACAGTGGGTTAAGCATCCAGCATTGCCATGAGCTGTCGCATAGGTCGCAGGTGAGGCTCAGATCTGGTGTGGCTGTGGTTGTGGTATAGGCTGGTAGCTGCAGCTCCAGTTCAACTCCTAGCCTGAGAACTTGCATATGCTGCACCTGCAGCCCCCAAAAGACACACACACACAAACCAAAAAACAAAAAACAAAAAACAAAAAGCGAACCCAGCACGAGCTACACATCCCTCCAGGCGGTAAATGCAATGTAGAGAGAGGTGCCTTTAGCCTCATGACAGAAGAGATGCTTTTGACTTGTTTCAAACAGATTAAGAACTCGCCAGGTTCCTTTAAGCCCATGATTAAAGAAAACCTCTCCTGCATCTTTTGTACACTGAACAATCTGTCACAGGTCCATGTTTTCCTGCTTGCAATGACTTGTTAAAGGAAGAATCCGCTAAAGGAAGCTGGATGGAAAATACAATTTGGTTAACAGACATTCATGAGTCTCAAGCAGCACTATCATAATCGCTAAAATGGAGGCTCTCTTGTTGCCTGGCATTCTGCTAAAAGCTTTTAAAGAATCAACTTCATTTCCACGGAGGTAGGTAGGATTCTTCCCTACACTTTACAAATGAAGAAACTGAGGCAAGAAAGATGACTGAAATTATCTAGGGTCCTCCGACTATGTAAGTAGGGGAGCTGGGATTCAAATGCCAGCAGCCTAACTTCAAAGCCTCAGGCAAGCTGCCCAGCATCCCCCATCTCAGTAGTAAAATGAGATCGTGTGTGTTGAGTGATGCCATCTATTCATCTCCTGGCATATGTAAAAAGAGCTCAATAAAGGGCCATTACTAATCATGGCCAACATTTCTGGAAACCACTTATTTATTTATTTATTTTCAGGGCTGCACCTGCGGCATATGGAGGTTCCCAGGCTAGGGGTCTAATCTGAGCTGTAGCTGCTGGCCTACTCCAGAGCCACAGCAATGCCTGATCCAAGCCGTGTCTGCGACCTACACCACAGCTCATGACAATGCCGGATTCTTAACCCACTGAGCAAGGCCTGGGATCGAACCCGCAACCTCATGGTTCCTAGTTGGATTTGTTAACCACTGAGCCACGACGGGAACTCCTGAAATCACTTATTTTTTAAAGGAGGGAGTTATTATAAATTGTTAATTCCTTATGTTCATATAGGACTCTGATCTAGCCCACCAAAGGCCAGATGAGACATGACCTGGGAATTTCCCACAGTTCTCATTTTCCTCCCATGGATTTGAGATTCTGGTCTTCATTCCACCACTAACCAGCCCTGTGACCTTGAGTCTGTCTTATCTCCCAATTAAATTTTTTTTTTTGTCTTTTTAAGGCTGCACCCACAGCATATGTATTTTCCCAGGCTAGGGGGCGAATCAGAGCTGCGGCTGCCAGCCTACACCACAGCCACAGCAATGCAAAATCCTTAACCCACTGAGTGGGGCCAGAGATCAAACTTGCGTCCTCATGAATACTAGATGGGTTCATTACCGCTGGGCCAACTTGTGAACTCCTTGTCTCCCAATTTGCTCCAACATAAGGAGGCACCTCTGCCCAGTCCCCTGCCAGGACCTCTCTGTTTCTCTTGGAATTCAATCCAAGTCTAACCCGAAGTCTTATTTTCCTTCAGGCCCACACCTGTGTAGCTGCTCTCTTCACCTCAGAAACAAGAGAGGGTTGCCAGCTTTACAAATGGGTGCATTAATAGCCATGGCTTCCAGCATGTTGGATGGAGGAGTTAATATGCCCTGAACAGTATTATCTCTGGACCTTGACCATGAGAAGGTGCAGGGCTGCTCTGAGACCTAGTGAGGGCTCCTGGCCCAAGAGCACTTCTTAAATTTGATGAGAAAGAGAGACACTGCCTGATTCTTAGTTTCTGGGCTGGGGGTAGAATGGCTGGGATTCTAGTCTAAAGGATGTCAGAGATGGGGTCCTGGCTGGTTTGGGGCCGGAAGAGGAGTTTGAAGGCTTAGTTGTTGCCCTAAACCCTCCCTCTAACCCAGAGATCAGGAGAAGGATTCACCGTGGGTGTCCTTGCCTGCCCAGCACCATCTTCCCACCCCTGCAGGCAGCAGCCCCTCTTCCCCCCGCCCCAGCCCCCGTGCCCATGTCTCCTAGGCTCTGGGAGCACAGAGGCTGCTGGGAATTCCTCAGAGGCCTCCTGTTCTTTTTTGGATTGGGAAGGAGGATATTTGAGTGCTTTTTCCAGCTACTCCATCCACTTTGCCTTTTAACCTTGACCGAGTCCTATCCTCTTTGTACCTATTTCCTTCTTATATAATGAAAGTGCTGGGCTGATGGCCTCCATCACCTGTCCAGGTGTGACAGTGTGTGGGGGAGATTAGTGGTCTGAAGGTGCGGGAAGCCCAGGCTAGGAGCTTTGATTCCCTCCCAGGATCAGTGCTCTCTGATCCCCGTCGCATCATTGCCTCCCTCTGGGCCCAGGAGTCCAAAAGCTCCCGTTTCAGGGGGATGGAAGGCCCACGGACCTATATCAGGGCTGCAGCTCTCCCTTCCTCCCCAGGCAGAAGCTGCAGTGAAATTCTCTCTCCCTCTCTTCCTGTCTCTGTCCCCATGCCCTGCCACACTTCTGTGCTGCCCTGTGGTATCCAGACCCGAGAGATACGGGGTGAGATGGGGAACAGATGTGCAGGGGCTGCCCCTGCCAGTCATATTAGCAACTCCTCTCTGCCTCCCGCTGCTGCCAGAGACTGCGATCTGGTGGCTGATAGCTGCCCTGGACCTCGCCCTCTTGGCAGCCCTGGGTTTCAGTACCTGGGAGACAGGAAGGGCAAGCTGGAGCCCTCAAATGACTTTTCACTTTCCTTTTAAGGGAAGCACTGGTAGCAGGTGGGAAGGGATGTGGACAGGCGGGACCTCCAAAGACCCCACCTCTTCTGCAGTACGTGTGGGTTCCCTAGTGGGAGTGTCTGGGTTCAAATCTCCACTCCACCACTTTCACCTGTGAGTTCTTGAACAAGTTCCTTGATCTCTCCAAGTCTCCTCTTCCCCATCTGTAAAGTGAGGGTGAGAAAAAGAATATCTTCCGTATGATGTTGGTTTTGAGATCTAACAACATCATCCACTAGCACAGGGCATGGCCCATTGAAAGCTCTTGATAGCAGGTTAATGTTAGTATTATGATCAGTGTCATTGTTTTGTCTTAAGAACTGGATGAAATCTCAAGATGCTATTTCATTCATCCTTTCGCTTCCTCCAGGCCAATGGTTTTCAGACTTGCATTAAAACCACCTGGGACCTTTAAAAAATTTCAAAGCCCAGACTACCTCTCCCCCCACCCCCAGTTGAGTGAAATCCCAGTCTCTTGGGATGGGTACAGGCACCAGTGGTTTTTGAGGCTCTCTAGGTGATTCCAGCATGTAGCAAGTTTAGAAACTACTGCTCTGTTCCATTTAACCAATTGAAGGGTTTTCTTTAAGAATAGAAATTTGTCCTAGAAACCTCTTCCACCATCTAACACTGACCTGAGTTTAAGTGTCTCCTTTGGGACAAGTAAAATCTCTCTTGCTTCACTTTAAGCCAATTTTCTCTTGTGTTGAGGGAGGAAAGAATAGTGATCAGCCTACACCAAAGGCTCAGTTAGCAGTATTTCTGGGCATCCTCTTGCCCCAGCCCTTCAAGAGAATGACAGTAGCTCCCTGGGGCCCATCCAGCTGTCAGGAGTTAAGTTGGGCTATTGGCACTGGATGCTGGAAGCGAGACACAGCCAGAGACCAAAGGGTTTTTCTAACATCTGTTGTCTGGGGCTTCTTCTTTTATTTCATCACAATTGAAGAATTCCTCATATTCAGCATGGAAGTCAATATAAACTTGGGTGAGCTTCCTTTTTACTTGGTGGTAAAGAGACACACAAAAGGTTTAATAGTGGACATTCTTCATCCCCAAGAGTTGCAAGTGAGTGATGCAAAAAGCATTGCTCCAAGTGAGGGGTTGGCTCACTTGGTCTAGAGCTTTCAGGGAAAGTGGCGGGGGAGGGAACGCCACTTGTATGACTGTTTGGAGTTCCAATATTTGACCTCAGATATTGACTGTATTCACCCATATGAGGCTAGTGTGATTATCACTATTTTACAAGCCAGGAAAACGAGGCTCAAGGAGCTAAGTGTCCAATCCATGGGGCCAGGAAGGGGCAGGGGCGGATTCAGAGCCAGGTTTTGAGATGCTCAACCCAAGGATCTTCCCCACACCATTACTGCTTGCTGTCAGGGTCCCACTGTCCCTTCCCCATACATCCTTTCTTTTTTCTGCCTTGGAATCCTTGCCTCCAGCCCAGTCTCTCACACTGACCTGTCCTAATCACTGGATCCACTTTCCTTTTCTTCCTCTGGCTCTACTGGTGTTTTCCCTTGTGTCTCTTGTGCCTGGGGGCTGAGGCTTGTTTTCCCCTCTTACCAAGAGCTCCCTAAGGGGGTTAGGATCAGGACAAAGGCTGCACAGACCTGAGGTGCTCAGACTAGGGTGGCTACCTCTGACTTGCCTGGGATTGTCCTAGCTGAAGCACTGAAAGTCCAGGTAAAGTGGGACCTTTGGTCATCTTAGCCGCATCTGAGAGTAGCTACGCCTATGCTTGCTTAGTGTATTGCAGTGTTCTGTGCTTTTCTTTTCTTTTCTTTTTTCTTTTTTTTTTGTCTTTTTGTGTTTTTCTTGAGCTGCTCCTGCGGCATATGGAGGTTCCCAGGCTAGGGGTCGAATCAGAGCTATAGCCACCAGCCTTCGCCAGAGCCACAGCAACACAAGATCCGAGCCGCGTCTGCAACCTACACCAGAGCTCACGGCAACGCCGGATCCTTTAACCCACTGAACAAGGGCAGGGATCGAACCCACAACCTCATGGTTCCTAGTCGGATTCGTTAACCACTGAGCCACGACAGGAACTCCCTGTGCTTTTCTTTATGCTTTATAGTATTGACTCCGAGAAACAGATACTCTTGATTTCTTTAAGTATCTGAGGTTCTACAGTACAACTTGTTTAAGATCACAGGCCAGTAGAAGTGGGGCTGGGAGCTGAAACCATCTCCTGTGACTCGAAATTTCAAGCTCACTGTCTTTCTACCCCATAGTGTCTCCTGGAGATGGTCCACTAAATAGTTACTGGGCAGTTAGGAAAGCATGGAGGCGTGGAGATTGCCCACAGAGCCTCTCTCAGCCTCAGGATGCTTGTCACCGCTGCTCCCCAGCACCTGTCTTGCTCTTTCCCACCACTATTGCTGTTGGCAGCCAGGATTTCAATCCCAACTTTTGCAAAAATATTTACTTATTGCACAAAAATGAAGGAAAAGGATACTACAGGGAAAAACCCGCCTACAATCCTTAATGAATCAATTCACTCTCTGTGTTGCTTTTTAAACCTGCCCTCTCTGCATTCTTAATATTTATGAGTTCACAGCACAGGCACCCTTGTGCATCTGGCTTCCTTCATTTAACACTGTATCATGCCATCTCCAATGCTGCTACATGGTATCCATCATGATCCTTTAAAATAACTGTGTCTAAGGAGTTCCTACATGGCTCAGCAAGTTAAGGATCTGGCATCATCGCTGCAGTGACTTGGGTTGCTGTTGTGGCTCAGGTTTGATCCCTGACCCAGGAACTTCCATGTGCTGCAGGCATGGCAAAAATCAACCAACCAACCAACCAAACAAACAAAAAAACAAACTTTATCAAAGGGGGCAAAGCCATCATTTAGCCATTTTTCTAAGTCTGGATGTTTAAGGTTTTTTTATCCAAGTAGTTGCTATTATTATTATTATCGTATTATTATTATTAAGTTTTGGATGAAGGTCATCTTCTATTTGGTTGCCAAAGGGCACATTTTTAGGTGGCTGACAATGATGCTCATTGAATGAACTTCTCATGCTTTCTATCTGGAATAGTGCTTTCCAGAATATGGACCCACATGCCAGCTCTGGTCCTGGGCACTTTGTTACTGGTTTGAGAGGAGATATATACAAAATATGAGAATAATCATTCAGCAGCTAAAAATATTGTTTTCCTTTTAGCAACGGAATAGTTTTGTGTCTACTGAATCTAAAAACTAAAAAAAGGAGGCTTATATTTTGCATATTTTAACAAAAATCTCCCTTTCAGGGTAATTCATTTTTATCCTGTTTTACAAAACCATTGGTCTACAATAGATTGGAAATGGAGGGAAAAAAAGAGATCTCACGATAGTTTGTCCCTTGATCTAGAAGACAGTGTGAGGTCCTGATAGATATGGTCCATGCATCTACAACCACAGACTTTTAGTGCTACAGGCCCTCATCTCATTGCATTCGAGGGGCCTGAGGTGTACGGAGAAGCACATGATGCACCCAGAAAATGGGGCCAGTCTTAGGCAGAGTCCTTTGCTTTCACTTGCACTCAATGACCACAACACCTGGTTTTTTTTGGGTGATTAAAATTTGGGGTGTGTGATGATAACAGTGGGAGCAGAAGCAGAGTGTGGGGTGGTCAGAACAAAACTCTTGCTTCACCAGACTAATGCTGTGGCAGCTGGTGTCTCCACCCTTGTCCTAGCTGTGGTCCCAAGGCAACTAGACTACCCCTAGCTTTGCCCCAGTTCTCCCTGGGCACACCCCAAAACAAACGACTCCACGGTGGAGTTCTTTAGGAAGATATCAACTAATGATTGGGGGGAAACTCTATAGGAGTTTCCAGCAACTCAAAGTGAGAGACAATTGTGCTCTGATCTCTAAGTGGCAGGAGATGAATGATAAATGATCAAGTTGGGGAAGTTTGTCTACAGCGTGATTTCTGCAACTTATAGGTGTGAGGTTTGAAACAGATGTTCCTGTCAGGCAAATTAAACATACCTACTCTCCTCCCAGGCTCCGGAAAGTGCCCAGCCCAGCGAATGTGTGTATATATAATAGGGACTGAGCCAGCTCTCTCGTCAAAGGAGTCATAGCTCCTTTCCTCCTCACTCTCTGCCTCCTTCCATCCTGCTGGGTCTTTTCTCTTGTCTACTTTTCTGGATGCCCCAGGAATCATGAGCCGCCAGTTTAGCTCCCGGTCGGCGTTTAGCTCCAGGAGCAGTCGGGTTTATAGTGTTGGTTCCCCTGCAGGCTCTGGCGATGGGAGCCGGGCTGTGGGATCTGTGTGTCAGGCCCGGGGAAGGTGTGGTGGTGGTGGTGGGTATGGGAGCCATGCAGGGAGGTTTGGCTCCAGGAGCCTCTACAACCTGGGTGGCAGTAAAAGCATCTCCATCAGCCTAGTGGGGAGAAGCGCCAGCAGTTTCTGCCAGGGTAGGGGAGCGGGAGGAGGATTTGGAGGGGGCAGAAGCTTTGGAGGTGGTGGCTTTGGGGGTGGTGGCTATGGAGGAGGTAGTCTGGGGGGTTCTGGGTTTGGGGGTAGCAATTTTGGGTCTGGAGGTTTTGTTTCTTCTTGTCCCCCGGGGGGCATCCAAGAGGTGACCATTAACCAGAGCCTCTTAGAACCACTTTGCCTGGAGGTGGACCCTGAAATTCAGAGGATTAAGACCCAAGAACGGGAGCAGATCATGGTTCTCAACAACAAGTTTGCCTCCTTCATTGACAAGGTGAGTGCCCCAGGGGCAGGCAGAGTCTCTGGTCAAATGACCTTGTGCCCTGCTGCCTCTCACCCCACTGTGCTGTCTCAGGTGGTGACAGTCACTTATAGATGTCTGTATCCTGGGACCCTAAGAAAGCATTTGCTTCACTTAGGCCTCAATTTGGCTTATTGAGGGGATTTATCCCTGTTTTGTCCTTTTGCCGGGAAAGCAGACATGAGGTGTAAAAACACTCAACAGACAAGATACATTATGTAATAATCTCATTCATCATTTTTCACTTTCCATTCATCCATCCACCCACTCACCCATTCATCTGTCCATTCACCCACCCATCTACCCACTCATCCATCCATCTGTCCATCTACCCATCCATCCAGACCACAAACATTCACTAAGCATCTACTCTATGCCAGACACTTCAGGGTGACAAGAACACAGGTCTTCCATATCTGGCCTAAGAACCTCTGCACACTGCAGGCATGGCCCCCAAATCCCCCCAAAATATAACAAACACAAACCCAACAACAAAAGGCTGAAATCATGGTGGATGCCACGAGGGAAAAGAATAGGGGGTTATGAAGGGGAGACGGCAAGGGGATGACATGCCCTAGTTAAGATCTAAAGGAGACTAGGAGTTAGCCAGGCAAAGACTGGGGAGATTGGGGCTGCTGGAGGCACTAAAGGTCGCTGTGCTTGGAGTGTCATGAGCAGGGCAGAGAGGTTGGGCTGGCTGTGCTTCAACCGGGAAGGTCAGCTCAGTGGGATGCTAAGTTTTACCTGTGTTACCTGAGCTTCCCCTGATGTTGTTGTTAGGACACAGCCCATGAAAGTTCGGGACGACCTGGGGAAAAATGGCAATGGTTTGCAGTGCTTTTTCTAATGGTGAAATCTCATGAAAATGGCCTGGTACTCCCTGGAGCCAGCCAGCCTCTGCCCTGTGGCTGGCCTAATGAGAACCACCTTTTCTTTGATGGGGGGAGGGGTCAGGCTAAACCCAGAGCCCCCAGAGTCATCCCACTGCCCCCTCATTGTTTGACAGGGAGCTTCCCCATGGGACCGTGAGTCTTTCCTCTGGTCCGACCACATAGCACGGGACTGTGCGTGAGTGTCCAGTTTCTGCCCTCCCTGGAGTACCGCTGGGGTGAAGATAGGCCAGGTGGCAGAGGTTTCTCACGGAGGTGTCACAAGTCATGTCGACAAACCCAGGAGGGCTGGCTGCCTTATCTCTGGCTGATAAAGCTGACAGCAATGAGCCGTGGGAAACAGCGTTCTCTGCACATACCTTCCAGCCTAGAGGTAAAACCCAAAGGGAGTTAACAAGGGCTGGCCCCTCAGATGGACAGCCTCAAGACCCAGGGATTCTGGGCGCCCCCTCCTCAGTGCCACATTGTAAGGGACTGACTGCACGAAACAGTGCGTTTACTCCCCCACCCCACCCCCACAGCTCCTGGGCAGATTCTGGAGTGTGTGTGTGTGTGTGTGTGTGTGTGTGTGTGTGTGTGTGTATGTGTGTACACACCTGAGCTAAGCACGGGGGCATCCACTGTCCTCACCCAAGTCAGGACAGGGTGAGCTGCTGGCAGAGGTAAGGTGAGAGCTGATCATCATGTGACGGTCAGTCCAGGCACTTGATCTGCACAGCCAGTCAGCTCTTTGGACCCTGTATTTGACTTTGGTGAGCACAGTTTTGGAGGAAGAGGTAGTGAGAATATAGGCTAATGTCCACTCTCTATCCTTCGTGCTAATGAAGGAAACAGCGATGCGAGCATTTCCCAAACACCAAACAACCCTCAAGTCCTTACTGTGGGGGCTCTAGAATGCATCACACAACTTAACAACAACAACAAAAAAATCTATATTTAAGATTCTGTCTGGGTTACAGAAATGTTTAAATCAGGTGACCTTCCTGAAAAACATACTAGCCAGCAGCAGAGGTTGGGGAGCCTGAAGGGTGGGGGACACCCAGGCAGGTTTGCTCAGGAAACGGTTTAATATTCTAAGCCAGGTTGTCCCTCACCTCTTATTTTCTCCTCTCCTCAGTCACATGGAGTGTTTCAGGCATGGTGAGAAGTGAGCCTTGAATGTGTCAGTATTTCAGATGCTCTGATCGCCGCTTCATGACATTGGCACAAGCAGCTGAGGGTGGGGAGGCACAGCTCTAGCATAGGTGGTGGAGTGAAGGAAACAGGGCACTCGGTTGGGGGGGACTTGCCTTCAACAGCAGAGTTAGCTTCCTGTTAACTGAGGCAAGGTGACCTTACAGCCATTGGTCAACCATCAGAAACCCACACTGTATTCGTGTGCCCCGGTCCCAGAAACAGCAAGCCCTCTGATTCCTAGAGGGGCCGTCCTGATTCTCTGAGGTCCAGACATGCCATGGGGCTGCACGTTCTCCTACCTGTGGGATGGCTTCTTGGATCCATGGTCTGGGGTGACCTTGGAGGTCTCTTGCTCTTAGGTGAGATTCCTGGAGCAGCAGAACCAGGTGCTACAAACAAAATGGGAGCTGCTGCAGCAGATAAACACGTCGACTTGGACCAACAACCTGGAGCCCATCTTGGAGAGCCATATTAGCAAGCTTCAGAAGCAGGTGGATTTTCTCAAGGCGGAGCAGATGTGCCAGAGCTCGGAGATCAGAAGCATGCAGGATGTCGTGGAGGACTACAAGAATAAGTGAGGCTCCAGAAAGAGCGAGGGTGGTTGGGAGAAGCAAGTCAGGGGGCTGGCTCAAGTGGCAAGGCATTCTGCTTAGTGTTAACGAGTAAGGGGTGATGGGACCCGGGCCACCAGTGACAGCCTGGCAGGCTCTGCACTGCACAGTCGCCATTTTGCATATGGTACCAGTCAGCTCTCAACCATAGTGGGTGAGGAGGGGAAGCAGAGTAGCTTCATGGATGTTGGAGCCAGATGGGCCTGAGTTTTCCTGTGTGGGCTCTGCCACTTTCTGGCTGCCTGCAAGGACGTCTTTCCAAGCCTTCAGTTTTCACATTAGCAAAGTGGGGATAGTAAGTCTCTTCCTTGTTGGATTGTTGTGAGGGGTAGATCCATGGCTCTCTAACTGTAGCATGCATTAGCTAGTTAAGATCAGATTGATGGAGTATGTCTGGGATGGGCACAGAGTGTCTGTGTTTCTAACATGCTTCCAAGTGATGCTGATGCTGGTGGACTGGGACCAACATGGAGAATCATTGGTTTAGACGAAATTATTATTACGTTAGGCTGTTTTTGCACATACAAAGCTACTCAATGAGCACCAGCTATTATTAATAATAATGGCTGGGGTGACAGGACTTGCTTAATTCCAAGTCAGTTGCTTCTGTATAGGCAACAGAGTGGCCTCTCCCCAACACTTGCCCCACCCTGTACTGGTGCGGGGGTACAGGGTGTGCTTTTATTTTGTCTTTTTAGGGCCACACCTGCAGCATATGGAAGTTCCCAGGCTGAATTGGAGCTGCAGCTGCTGGCCTATGCCCCAGCCACAGCAACATGGGACTGAGCCTCGTCTGCGAACTACACTACAGTTCTTGGCAATGTGGATCCTTAATCCGCTGAGCGAGGCCAAGGATCGAGCCTACATCCTCATGGATGCTAGTTGGGTTGTTAACCACTGAGCCACGATGGGAACCCCCAGGATGCTTCTCTTAACATTGCTTGGATGCACTTGCTGAGTTGGGCCAATAGAGCTTTGTGTGCGTGTGCATCAACAAGGGAGAAATGAAACATACGTTGAAGGTGATGGGGGCAGAACGGCAAGTGAAAATTTTTTCTCTTTAAAAAAGTTTAGTGAAAGAGGTTGTTACTTTATGTTCTTAATTTAAAAAAAAATGATTGGGCTTGACACCTTTACAAAAGTAAAACATCAAAATTAAAAGCACAGTTTGGGGGCATTCTATGTGGCTCTGAGTTTTCCACCTAGGGATGTTGTCCCTTCTGTTGACCTGGAGAGCCAAGAGGTGGCTCCAGCTGCTTGTCAGCAAGAGCAGCAGGTCCTTGCGGGGGACAGCCCAACGTCTGAACAGGAAACCTTCAGAGAATTCCGAGCCTCCCACTTCAAGGAGACATCTCCAGGAGCCACGGTCAGCCCCTGCAGCCTGTCTGTGTTTCTGCCTTTCCTCCAACAGGTATGAGGAAGAAATCAACCGGAGGACCAGCGGTGAGAATGACTTTGTCATCCTGAAGAAGGTGAGGGATGGCCTGTGGGTCCAGGAGGCTGAGCAGAAGGAGGGATTCCTGTGGGATGCTGTGTGACTGAGGGGTGGACAGGTGATCTTGGGGGCCAGCTTGTTGAGCATGTTTCCCGGATGCTGGGGCCTGATACTGAAGTGTAAGTTCGAAAGTGCTACTAATGTGAATCTTTAGGCATCCTTGAGTTTTTAATCACCCCAGGGTCCTGAAAGTGGAATTAAGTTATCAAGACGCTTTTAGGAGTTCCTGTCATGGCTCAATGAGTTAAGAACCTGACTAATATCCATGAGGATGTGGGTTTGATCCCTGGCCTCACTCAGTGGGTTAAAGATCTAGCGTTGCTGTGAGCTGTGGTGTAGCTTCCAGCTGCAGCTCTGATTCACCCCCTTGCCTGGGAACTTCCATATGCCTCGGGTGTGGCAGTAAAAAGAAAAAATAAATAAATTAATTAACAGGCAGCCTTTAAGTGTCAGTCATGTGAGGCCTTAGGGCCTGGGAAGGGACCTAGAATGTTTTGCATGACTGACTGGGATCAGGAACACTTCTTTCGGGCCAGGAGAGCCTAGGTTTTCTGGTCCCTTATTGGAGTGAAGTGAGGAAATTTGCAGGCAAGGAAATAAACCCAGGGAGGCTTTGCCACTTGCCTGGGGGAACTCCATGCAGCTGGTGGCAGGAGACAACTGGGCAATAAAGTCAGACTATTTGTCTTTGCTTGCTGTTCAGGATGTGGATGCTTCTTATATGAGCAAAGTGGACCTGCAGTCTAAGGCAGATATTCTGTTTGAGGAGGTTGAGTTCCTGAAACGTTTATTTCAATTGGTGAGTGACTATCTCAACTATTTATACGAGGTGGTGAGTTCAATCCTCCTAAGAAACCCTTCTCTTTTCTTTCTTTCTTTTTTTTGTCTTTTTGCCATTTCTCGGGCCGCTCCCACGGCATATGGAGGTTCCCAGGCTAGGGGTCTAATCGGAGCTGTAGCTGCCAGCCTACGCCAGAGCCACAGCAACGCAGGATCCGAGCCGCGTCTGCAACCTACACCACAGCTCACGGCAACGCCGGATCGTTAACCCACTGAGCAAGGGCAGGGACCGAACCCGCAACCTCATGGTTCCTAGTCGGATTCGTTAACCACTGCGCCATGACGGGAACTCCCCTTCTCTTTTCTATATCTGACACGGCGTATGGGATGTAAGACCGGGCGGGTCACCCAACATTACTCTCTAGGGACTCTTCAGTCACCTCAGCTCTGTGGGCCTGGAGTCAGCCATCCTCTCAACCCCCATAGCTCAGGATTCCGGGGCGGGGTGGAGATGGGAGTCTGCAGAAGGGGGAGCAGACTCTGCTTCTGTCTGGAAAATGAGGTCCACACCTGAGACACAGGGGCAAAACCAACCAGACACCTTCATCGGCGCTGGGGAGTCAGTGGGGCTCTCAGGGACCTCTGTGGGAGAGGACAGGGTGGATCTTAAAGGGAACAGAGATGGACGAAGACTGCAGAGGTGGGGACAAAGCGTTGCTCCCACCTGGTCCTGTTTATCACCAGGCTCCAGCTTGGGGTCACTTGCACTGGGCTGGGTGCTGTGCTTGGGTATCTCCAGGCTACAGGTGGGAGAACCGAGGCACTGAGAAATTCAGATACTTGCTCAGTCACCCAGCTGGTTAATGGTAGAGCCCAGACTCGAAAGCAGATCTGAGGGTCTGCACGCCTGGAGTCCTTTCTACTGCTTCTGAGAGCTCACAAGGTTTCAAGGGGGCAAGTCTGTCTGGCAGCTTAAGATGGCAGCCAAGCCAGAGCAAGGTAGGGATGGAGGGTCCAGGAGAGATGTGATGGTCTCTGGATTCAGACTCCTTTCCTCTCCCTGGAGGCTAAGGTCTGGTGCCTTTACCTTCAGTGAAGGTGCCCAATGGTGCATAACAATAATTCAAGAACTTAGGACTCCTGTCTGACCCAGGCTTCTGGCTTCCCCAGGGAGCCTTGAGGGGGCGGCAGAGGGAAACTGAGGTCCCCAGGAGGCGAGTGGAAGGAGTCAGCCTGTGCTCCACGCCTTTCAGGAGCTGTCTCAGATGCAGACCAACATCACAGACACCAATGTCATCCTGTCCATGGACAATAACCGCTCCCTGGATCTGGACAGCATCATCGATGCGGTGCGGACCCAGTATGAGCTGATTGCACAAAAGAGCAAGGAAGAGGCTGAGGGGCTGTACCAGACCAAGGTGAGCTCCTCCACCCCCAGCCCAGACACAGTACCCTAAACCAAACTCACCTCCCAGAATGTGTATTGCCTTTCTCTCATGTCTAAAGTAAGCCACACTTGCTATAGAAAATGTTGAGATTTACAGGTGAAGATTACTCATATCTCACTACTGCTATTAGTATGTCAGCTTATTTTCCACCAGTTCTTTGTAGCTAATGTTTATGGAAAACTCACATGTACCAGGCTCTGCAGTGAGTGCTTTTCATATATTATCTCATTTACTCCTTACAACAACCCTATGAGGTAAATATCTCATTTCCCTTACTTTACAGATGATAGAGTATGAGGTTACCTAAATTCTCTTGGGTCTTATGGCTGGGAAGTGGCAGAAGCAGAATTTAATGAAACTCAAGTGTGCCACCTGCAAATCTATGCTCTCAACCACCATCACGTTTTTTTCCCCCTTATTTTTCATCGATCTTTTAAAAAATATAGTTTTGTACTTTTCTCTTTCACTTTCACTTATGAATGCCTTTTTGTGACATCAAATAGTCTACATCCTTTTAACAGCAGCATGATATTCCATGGTAAGGATATGCCCTCAATTGTCAGATACATGTCTTGGTAGCTAAGTTTTGGGGCACATGGTCGGTTACCTGTTTAACATAAATAGGTTGGGCCTTTCTGGAGGGTGAAGACTCTGCAGTTAAGTCGCAGGCCAGCCACTAAATCCTGAACCCCTGGCACTTGAGATTTGCCTTGTGGATTACCTGTGGCCAACTCCAATCCCAGGTGACCTCTGTCCCACTGTCCTGCAGGCAGGTGTTATGAATGGCATGGATTTTTGGCATCAGACTGGGAAGGTAGATGGTCAAGAGTGAAAACCTCAGAATGCAGAGACGCACTTGAGCCAACCCTGCCCTTTGCTTCCTTCATTATAGTGGTTGAGGACTTGGGTTTACAGATGGCCTGTGGCTAGTATTTCCTATTGATGGGGCCACATAGATGCAAAAAGAGAGATAGAGAGGGAAATGTGAATAAAGGTTGGAACATGCTGAAAACTCTTGAGGAAGTGAGGTTCTGACTATTAGAGAAATGATTCTGGAAGAGGTTGGGAAGGACTATGGTAGGATGGAAAAGGGGAAAGGGTCCCAGTGTGGGAAAAGCTTAGCCATGGGAAGAAAGGAGATTAAAAGGATACAAAGAAGCAGGGTCGTCTGTTGGGGATGTGGGTCTGGTCTAGAGGCTGGTGGGAATAAGAGAGGCTCTTACTTTGATGTTGATGGAGAATGTGGATTAGCCGCCCACATCAGACACCTGCAAGTCCTGTCAGGTCCTGATTCTGACAGAGGTCTCTAGATATAGGGGGGTGTGTGTGTGTGGTGTCACAGCTCAGATGAGGGCACTTTGGCACAGATGCAAGTGTGTGTGGAGTCACAGCTCTAGGGAGGCTTACTTTGGGACCTTTCCTGGAGGACAGAAGCCTTGGGCAGGGTCTAGGAAGGCAGACTCACTTCTTTCTGGAGGAGCTTGTGATGAGTAGCAGGCTGACTGTGATGCTGCCCTTGACTCTCAGTACCAGGAGCTCCAGATCGCAGCCGGAAGACATGGAGATGAGCTGAAGATCAGCAAGATGGAGATCTCTGAGCTCAATATCACCATCCAGAGGCTGCAGGCAGAGATCAGCAATGTCAAGAAGCAGGTGAGCTGGGTCCTCAGTGTGGCTGCCTCCCATAATGCCCTGCCTCGTGAGGCTCTTGAAACTCACCCTTCACATGGTTCTTCTCCTTGACCATCTTTCGAGCAGATAGACCAGATGTACACGGCCATTTCCGATGCGGAGGAGAGAGGAGACCGGGCCCTGAAGGACGCACAGCAGAAGCTGCAGGACATGGAGGACGCCCTGCAGCAGGCCAAAGAGGACCTGGCCCGGCTGCTGCGCGACTACCAGGAGCTGCTGGGAACCAAGCTGTCCTTGGATGTGGAGATTGCCACCTACCGCAAGCTGCTGGAGGGCGAGGAGTGCAGGTGGGCTATGTTTCCAGGCTGAAGGGCAGGTTGCACCCCCGGAGCGGTGGAATGGATACTTCTTTTTATTTTATTTCATTTTATTTATTTTAATTTTAATTTTTATTACAGTATAAGGGACTGACTAGAGAAAAGACAATCCCAGATTTTCTGGGAAGAGTGGTAGCCTAGGGTGGGCAGACATGGTCAGGTCAGAAGCAGAGGGTGTGTGACCTGGCAGAGTCATTGCCATCACCGTCCTGCCTCCAAGCATGATATGCCTATCCCCCAACCTTAGCCATTGCAGCCAGTGACCCCCCCAGTGCTAAAAGTCCTCACGAAATGCTTAAAATCCTCTTTGGTCCCAATAGCCCCCCCCCCCCCGGCCCCCTTAACCTCCCTGCCCTGCATATACCTCACCTGCTCTTGACATTTCCAGGCTGCTGCCTGCTTTCCTCTGGCTTTGCGTGTCTGGCTGATGTGTGGACTTTGGTTTTACAGAATGTCAGGGGAGCTGCAGAGCCATGTGAGCATCTGTAAGTAGCAGAGCCCAGGGGAGGGGCTGGTTGGTGATGGGGGAGGGAGGGCCCAGGAGGATTGGCTGGCAGGGACCTGGCAAGTCGGTGTTTTTGTGTCCAGTCCTATGCAAAACCCAAGTCAGCATGCATAGCTGCAAAGCCCGGAGAAACTGGTTGAAATAAATTGTTATGATTTTAGCTCTTTATCTTGATTTTTATGATGCTTAATAACCGGCAGTGCCTTGGGATTCTTCAGGGTGTAGCAATAATGAAAGTGTGCCCTGACATCCCTTTGAAACAGGAATACTGTCATCCAATGTACCTTTTTGCAAGTCAGATGCTGCCAGTGATGAAAGATGTAGGGGGCTGCCCAGAGGGTGGGTGCAGGTGGGTCCCCCTGCTTAATCCTTCTGACGCCCGTGTGGGCCTCCCTCCCCTTCCCCCACAGCTGTGCAGAGCAGCCAGGTGACTGTCAGCGGGGCCGGAGGTGGAGGTGGCCTAGGCTCTGGAGGTTACGGAGGCGGCAGCGGAGATTACAGCAGCGGGGGCTGTGGCGGCGGCAGCTCCCGTGGGGGCTCAGGCGGCTATGGAGGGGGCTCCCGAGGGGGCAGTGGAGGTGGTTACTTTGGGAGCAGGAGCGGCAGCGGCGGGAGCTATAGAGGGAGCAGCAAAGGCAGCAGCAATTCCGGGGGCGGCGGCTCCTCCCGCGTGCAAATCATCCAAACATCAACCAACACCTCCTATAGGCGAATCCTGGAGTAGAGGGCAGGGATTCTGCCACACCTTGTGGCTCACACACCCCACAAGGCAGGGCCCTCTCCTGTGCCCTTTCCCACGTCCTCCCTGACCCCCCTCTTACTTACCTTTTCCTGATGAGTCTCAGCAATTTTGCCTATAAATTCTGCTCTAGATAGGGAAGCAGGTGGATAACCCCAGACGGCAGATCTCTCTTTGGAGGGCACTGGCTGGCAGTAACACAGCCAGGTATTTTCCTAACTCAGATGCCACTCAGCTGGCCCTGCTTCTGTCCCTGGGGATACCCAGGGGTTCAGTTTAGCCATGGAGACAAAAAGCCCACTGAACACCTGCAAGGCGAATAATGGAGAGTTGATGTCAACAACACCAGGTTTCTCACGCCCAGGCTCCCTTTCCTGTACTTGGGCTGCTCTGTGAACAATAATCCGTCTCTTAGGGGGACCCACAAAAAGAGGGTTTGGGGAGAGCAGGTGATGAGATGGCAAGCTAGCTTGGTAAGGGGACCTTCTGTGTCAGGGACTGAGTCCTGCCTCTTGGTTTGTAGCCTCCTCCTTTGCTGTTGATAGGGAGTGGATTTGCTGCCCACATCGGACACCTTTAAGTTCCCTCTGGTCCTGATTCTGAATCTCCATCTCAGGAAGCATTATTCCCTGGGAAAGGGATATTCAGAGAGCAGGAGTCCTTGTCCACAGGGAGGAATGTAATTAGCAATGAGTGGAGGAGTTGATGGACAGCAATCCTGCTTTTCTGTCCTGTCCCTCCTGACAGCTCCATTCTTTGGAAGTGTGGCCCCTCCAGGACTCTGCTCCGTAGTGGCACCCATGCGACTTGTCCAAGATGCTGGACTATTCTGTCTAGGTGCCCAGGTCCTGAGGATTTTGAGAATCAGACTTGGCTCTTGCCAGGGCTCAACCCTGAACCAGTCTGCGAGCTGCCTGTTGTTTGCAAGGTAGCTTCATCCTGTTTCCCAGACTGCCAAATCCCATTTGTGTCCTGTTCTCTGTGAGTCTGAGCCCCTTGTGAGGTTCTGACTCTTTATTTGCCCTCTCACATAAGATGCTTCAGAGGGGACAGGATGGGGAAGATATTGGCCAACCGAGGGGGCCCTGTGGGCCTTGAGAGAGGGAAGGTGGATTTGCTGCTAAGATCTTCAGGGACCTCCACTTGCTTGCTGAGTCCTAGCGCAATGTCCAAGTCCACAATTCTTTTGGGACATCTGCTAGGCTCAGGGTGGTTCCCCCAGGAAGTACTGTGACCGCATCCTCTCCTGGTTGAAGGTTGTACCTTGAAGGGCTTGACATTTCTGGTGTCTCTCTGCAATAAATTTTCTGTGATCTCGAACTGTTGTTTGGTCATACGAGTTATTCTTTTTTACTTTCTGCAGGCCTCTGAAATGATTCATAGTTGGAAAGTAAAGTTTGCTGTTATTATTATTTATGGTACGGGTAATACTCAATCTTCAAAAACCTTGCACGTAAATAAAGTCAAAGACCATTTGCAGCAACATGGATGAACCCAGAGATAATCCTACTAAGTGAAGTTAGACAGTGAAAGACAAACAACATATGATATCCCTTATGTGTGGCATCTAAAAAAAGGATACAAATGAACTTATTTGCAGAACAGAAACAGACTCGCAGGTTTGAAAAATTTATGGTCACCAAAGCCGACAAGTGGTGGAGGGAGGAATAGACTGAGGGTTTGGGATTGGCATAGGCACCCTGAGGTATGTGGAACGACTGGCCAGTGGGAACCTGCTGTATTGCATGGGGAACTCTACCCAATATTCTGTGATCATCTATGTGGGAAAAGAATCTGAAAGAGAATGGGTGTGAACTATGTCCATGTATAACTGAATCACTTTGTTGTACAGCAGAAATTATTACAAACTTATAAGTCAACCATACTTCAATAAACCTTTAAAAAATGAGATAAACTTTGCACACATAATCATACTTGCATACATAATATAATACTTAAAGTGGCTGATCATTCAAAATTCAGTTACACATTTGTTCAGGGAGAATTTATTTTCCTCCAGACTCTGGGAGCGTGATGCCAAATGAACACATTTCTGAATTTGAAGGCACTCACAACCCAAATGATATGTCATGGGCAGGGGGAAAGTTCAGAGGCACAGAAAATCAGAGTGGGGGGCCCCCAGGGACCTCCCAGCTGGATGGAAACAAGGCTATTTCAAGGCTACAGGCAGACCCACTGAGAAGGAGTAGCAGGGCCTCAGGAGGTGTAAATGCTAGGGCAGGAAAATTTGGTTCCAATGGGTTCTGGAAGGGCTGGGAAGTGGAGCAAGCTGGGGCAGGTGTGGGCAAGGAATCAGGGAAGGGCCCTCTAGGTAGGGGAACTCAAGCTCAGAGACTCAAAGATAAGAGCGGGTGGATGTGTGTGAATGAGAAGGGGCAGCCACACAGGAGCAACTGAGCTGGGGAGACAAGAGGCTGAGGTCCTTCACCCAGTGGGGTTCAGAGGCAAGGGTGTTTTAATTGATGCCCCTGAGGGTGGCAGAGATGCAGGAATTCAAGGATGGGGCACTTTAAGCCATCGCCTCATCCCATGTGATATTTTTGAGTCTGTGTAAAGGAATCACGTAAAAGATATGACCTACTTTCTCATTCCCTCAAGGAATACAGATGGAATTTGGATGTGGGGTTCATTCAAGCAGGACTGCAACTCATAATGATAAGATGTTCTGTTCCCACGCACAGCCCTGCCTTCTCTCTGAAAGGCGGCAGACCTGTGGGGGGACCAGCTGGGAAAGCAGACGGTGGGCAGAGGGGCCGCCTGCAAGAGGAGGAGAGAGGGAGCAGATCGATGCAATTTCTGCTCTTAAAATCAAAGACCAAGAGCACGAGGACCGGAACGGGAAGACAGAGCTCAACATCAGAGGGTATAAACACGATTTAAAATATTCATTCGTTCAATACCAGAGGGAATAGGGCGCAGTGGCCCCTGGGACAGGCAGGGGGACCAGCAAGAGTGTAGTGTGTAGAGCCTGCTTTGGCTCTTCGGTAGCCAGACCACGCCGAGGTTATTACTGAATAGGAGCCTATTCAGAGCACAGCGGCCAGGACTTGGTGGTGAGTCAGAAGCCCGGCCACTTGAGGAGTTATGGGAGGCTCTGGAGGAGAGAAGACCTTGGGGGAGACGTGAGAGCTAACTGCAAAGATGTGAAGAGCTTCTCCAGCAAACAGGGGTTTGCGCTGATCCAGATGGACCGGTGGGAATGCAGCAGATCTGGCTCAATAGAAGAGGCATCTTTCTATTGATC
Organism: Phacochoerus africanus; assembly: GCF_016906955.1. Lineage (NCBI taxonomy): Eukaryota > Metazoa > Chordata > Mammalia > Artiodactyla > Suidae > Phacochoerus > Phacochoerus africanus. Next base: position 20,418,277 of record NC_062550.1, on the reverse strand, counting down.
CTGATGTGGGAGAGGCTGCATGGAGATGGCACATTTTAAGCAGAGGTTGGCTAATCATCTGGCAGGAGGTTGAAAGAGGGAGTGAAAGATGGGTGGGGTTGTGTATATGGCAACATTTCATGTCTTTGCTGCCCTAAGAGTTCATGTGATGCAGCATGAGAAAACAGGAACTCTGCACTCCCCCCTCTTTTTTTTTGGTCTTTTTAGGGCCCCGCTTGTGGCATATGGAGGTTCCCAGGCTAGGGGTCCAATTGGAACTGTGGCCTCCGTCCTATACCACAGCCACAGCAACACCAGATCCTTAACCCACTGAGCAAAGCCAGGGATTGGACCCGCAACCTCATGGTTCCTAGTTGGATTCATTTCCGATGCGCCACGATGGGAACTCCCTGTACTCTCTTTTATATTTGGGAAAATTGAGGTCAGATGCCAAGGGAACATCACGTCATGGAGCGGCCAAGGGCCGACCCAAGTTTTCCGGCACTGCCAGACTATTCCAGGGTGTGAAACTGATTATCCCTGGGGTCATGCAGGTGCGTATGATGCTCTGAGGGAATCCAGACTGGCTCTGGGGAAGAAAAAAAAAAGACAAGGGCAAGGTCAGTCAGAGACCACCTTTCCCATCCTTCTTCTGGGCAGGAACTTGTATAGAAAACATGACCCTACCTTTTCTCTTCAGAAGCCTTGACCATCTTAATCACGGAAGCCTGGGGGACCAAGGGAGGGAACCGTGTGCCCGAATCCTAGGATGATGGGAACAGAGATTCCACAATGCAAGAGCATGAGAAATGAAGGCTAAGGGAAAAGGAGTGAGTGAAGGGGGGATCTTAGAGAATTTGCAATGTGATGTTCTGGGGCTGAGCCCTAAAAGACCCTGGAGGAGGTTTCCTGGTATAAATAACATTCCTGTTAGAGGCAATGAAAGATTCCATCAGGAGCAAATGCTGCTCATCCCTGTAAAAAAAAGTGGGGGGAGTGGTAAGATCCATAGCCCTTTACTACGTACAAAATCTCAGATGATCTCACTGGCTCTGGGAGAGGGCTGGGGAGACCATATGTGGTCCCTGGAAAGGACACTCCATCCCTGCTTCTGGTCCATGCTATTCTCGCAAGGCAGATACTTACAGGGAGAGCCCACCCACTAATTAGCAGAGGGATGGCCAGGAGGGAGCTGGGCGCTCAGGGCAGTGAGACTCCCAAGGAAAGTTTGCCAGCTGCCCCTCCCTCAGAGAGGCTGTGGCAGGGCGGGGAACACTTGGAATCTAAATTTAATCCCACTAGCTTCTCATCTCCATAGATTTTGATCTTGAGACATGGTGAACAGGAGGAGCAACCATGGCTCAATACAATTCTAACTCTGTCTGACCTTGGACAAGGTGTACCTTTCTGGGCTGGGAAGGTCTTGGGTGTAAGGAAGTCTCTCAAGAAGGTTGCCTCACCCTCAATTACCGGCCCTTTGGTCTAGGATGCTCTGCAAGTTATGAGCCAGCTACTCTGATGGTTTCTCCTTAAGCTCAGTGTAAACTCCCACCCATTTTTTGAATATGCTGCCCTGGTTTTATCAGCTTTCCGATTAGTCCAGGAAATTGCCTGTCTTCATATTGATCAAGGCTGTGTTGCAAGGCTGACCTGAGAACTTGGGATGTTGGGAGGTTCCCGAGCTTGAACTATTGGTCTTCAACATCCCAGTGAAGCACCTGTAAGCCTTCTTGTTGGGTGGGGGGCAGGGGGGCCCTCTGATTTCGAGGCCTGCCTTCCACGTCTGTCTCTGGGGATCACTTCCACCCTGCAGAGCAGGCACCCCAGAGTGGGAATAATTCCAAGACTAGTCAAATTGCCTTCAGCTCAGGGGCATTCAGCATTCCTTTCTGTAGTGATGGGCTTCCAATTACAGATGGATGGACCCCACCACTCCCTAAGGCTTCCTCTCAGAAGATGGCCTCATTTCAAGAACTTAAACTTCCTTTCCAAGTCTTTTCACTGTTTCCAGTGAAACAGGGGCCTGTTACAAAGCTTTTCTTGATTGTTATATCATCTTCTGGGTCCTTCCAAGTGCAAAGGTGAAAGAGAATCCCTCCTGCCCGTCTCCATCATTTACTACACTTCAGTTTCCCAAAAGGTAAATAGAGTCCCTATTTCAAAGACGAGGAAGTCAGACTCAGAGAGGGTAAGTGACCTGTCTAGGGTCACACAGCTAGAAATTTGCAGTCAGGAGTGGGACTCAGTTTGGCTGACTCCATGCCTCTAAGTAAGAACCTCCAGCACCTCTCTTCTCTCTCCCTCTCTCTCTCTTTTTTTTCTTTTAGGGCTGTACTTGCAGCATATAGAAATTCCCAGGCTAGGGGTCGAATTGGAGTTGCAGCTGCTGGTCTACACCACGACCACATAGGATTTGAGCTGCATCTGGGACCTACACCGCTCACAGCAATGCCATATCCTTAACCCACTGAGTGAGGCCAGGGATCAAACCTCTGTCTTCTTGGATACTAGTTGGGTTCGTTACAGCTGAGCCACAATGGGCACTCTCACCTCCCTTCTTTTATGTGCTCATCTTTGGCTTCCTCCTTCCTGGCCTCTACTCTGCTCCAGCATTGCTGATGAGTGACCCTGGGGCCTCCTTTGCTGCCTGTCTGGGAACAGGCTACCCCTAGCTCTGCATCTCTTCCTCCTGTATAAGAAGCCTCAGCCCCTCCTCTGCCAGCTGCCAGCTTTCGACATCGCACCCCGCCTCCCCATTGTCTGTGCTTCTCCTTTACACCTCCCAGGCTTCAGCTCTCTCCACTGTCCTGAAATTTGCTTCTCTCCCATGTCCCTGGTGGAGTCCCGCAGGGCTGGGTGGCTTGTCATTGCATGTCTCTCTTTGACTCTTTTCTCAGTCCCATCCCTCAAAAACCTCTCAAAATAACACCACACCTGCCCCTGCCTCTCCCCATAGTCTGCCTATGGCTGCCTCACCTCGGTGACCAGTTCTGGTGTGTATGTGAGGATCCTCAGCATTGGAGGTGTTGGGGCTCTCTGTTATCTGGCACTGATGGGGTCTCCCAGGGGCAGGAAACCCTGTGGGAGGCTGGGGAAAGAGGGAACCTGGGAGGGCACCGAAGGACAGAGGATTTAGTCTTACTTTCAGAAGGCTTACAGAGCAATTGAGAGACCAGCAAACACACACACACACACACACACACACACACACACACACACACACCTGCATGCACATGCACACACACAAGTGAGCCAATCAGTACATCAATATGCTCTTGAATCTGGAAGCAACTGAGCTTAGGAAAGACAACCAATGGAGCGGCTGATGGGATTAATCAAAGAGCACCTCCTGGAGGAGTGGGCCTGTCCACTGTCTGTTAGAGCAGAAGAGATGCAAGTATTTGCCTTCAGGGCCAAATGTTCAAGAATTGAGATCTTACATGCTTCAGAGCTTGACTATAAGTAGGAATGTAAAGAGAGTTGCCAGGGCAACTGGAAGGCCTTTCAGAGAAGAGTAGAAGCGGGCTTGGAAGATGGAGTGGAACAGAGAGAAATGGAAGAAGAGGATTTGATGGCCTGGGCAAAGTGTGCAAGTGGAAAGGTCAAGGTTGAGGCTTCAGGGGAAGGTGATCAGGAAAGCTGCAGGTGCCGCAGGTGGAGGAGCCCGACCTGCACCAAGGCAAGCATGTCCTTGAGTTTGATGAGCTGAGCTTGTCCGTTGCTACCTGGGGGACCTTGGGAATATATTTACAAGCCTCAGTTGTCTTTCCTTTAAAATGGGGCTGATGGCTACCCCCATGTGGGCTTTCTGTGATGTTGAAATGAACTGTAGCTCCTAACATGTGGTTGGTCCCTGCTGATGTTAGTGCCTCCTCCTGCTTTCATTTTGTCTTTATTTTCATGAATGCAGGGAACACAAATAAGCCAGGAATGATGGTGTGTGGCTAACATCTTTCTCCCACATTTGCTTTTTAATATCACCACACACCCACTACAGTCCTGGGGGCATCATAGGATGTGACAAACTTGCTTAGCAGGCAGCATTGCAGTTTCCAGTCCTGTCAGGTCTCAAAAGGAAGCAGTAGGAGTTCCCGTCGTGGCGCAGTGGTTAACGAATCCGACTGGGAACCATGAGGTTGCGGGTTCGGTCCCTGCCCTTGCTCAGTGGGTTAACGATCCGGCGTTGCCGTGAGCTGTGGTGTAGGTTGCAGACACGGCTCGGATCCTGCGTTGCTGTGGCTCTGGTGTAGGCTGGTGGCTACAGCTCCGATTCAACCCCTAGCCTGGGAACCTCCATATGCCGTGGGAGCGGCCCAAGAAATAGGAGAAAAAAAAAACAAAAAACAAAAAACAAAAGACAAAAAAAGTAAAATTAAAAAAAAAAGGAAGCAGTAGAAAGAGAATGGGAATGAGATTCAGAAATTGGAGGATTCCCAGGAACCCGACTGTATGTCTTGGAGAAATTTTTTGGCTTCTCTGGGTCTGCCTTCTCACTTCTTTGATAGGCAGGTTAGGAGGTGGCATCTTGGAGTCCATGTGGATGGGAAAATCCTGTGATTCTCTACCCACTTGTTTATAGGAACCAGTTCCACTTGCCCGTCTTTGAGCTTCTTTTCTAGTTTCAGGGGAAGAACCCTTCAAAACAAAATCAGGAATCCCAACTTCTGTTCCTAGATGTGTCTTTTCTGAGCTGGGGTGTCTAAGAAGGTTGCATAATCTCTCTGAACTTCAGTTTCCTATTTCATAAAGTGGGGTGAAAACAGTGTGACTGCCTAGTTCTGGGGGTCCTTGCGGGAATAGATTTTATGTCTGTGGTGAAATGTGCAAATATAAGCTGTTAGAGATCTTACGCCTTCTTGTTCCTTATAGTTTCTGTGTCTCTCTCTCTCCATGGTAGTTGCTAGAGTAAGTTTTGCAGCTCTGTAAATTGTCTGTTGATTGCCTGATCATGCATCTCTTTGATTTTTCTCTGTGTCCATTTTTCAGTTTGAGGAAGGAAGCACAGATCACTCCAGAGATTGGTTGTGGGCTGGCAGAAGTCAGAATGAACACACACACACACACACACACACACACACACACACACACACACACATGCATACCCCTCCAAACTGCTAGAAGGAATCAATTGTGCAGAGTGATGTGTCTCAAGAGAGAGTTTGCTGAACTGAAAGAATTTTGATTGCCTGTCAGAAGAGGCAATTAGGCAACAGTGATTACCATGCCAAGACCATCCCTGGTCCCATTGTTCCCAGTGAGGATTGAGATCTGCGTTACTCATTCCCTGAAAGATGGTTGGTTTAGCAGCCCAAGGATGTTAGTGTTAGAGTCCCAGACAACAGTGCCATGGAGATGAGGGGAGGGGAATCAGTGGAGAGGTGAGGGGCACTTTCTGGAGGAGACTGTAGGGCAAAAATTATGGGAGAAGAGGAGGGACAAGGCACAGTGGTGAGGAGCCATCTGGAGAGAATGTCCTGGTTCAGGACCACAGGGTGATGGGACCAGATGATCTTTATAAACGCCCTTCTCCTGCATAGCTTTTACTCCCCAGGGGAGCCCTCCCATGCAGGTCTATTACCACTCAGAGTAGCGTAGAGCCAGCCGAAGTCTGCACCTGTATTTCTGTATTTACACACAAGTGTTGAGGGGCACTCCAGGCTTCTGAGAAGTCCCAGAAGAAAATTCTGTGTGGGTTCAGGGTTTTCCAGATGCCAATGCCACTACTATTCAGTAGGGTGAAGTGCTGCTCTCCAAGAAGGCCCCTGGGGTTTCCTGGCCCATTGCAATGCATGCCAGGTCCCCTTAAGCCTGGACAGCAGCAAAATCTCCCTACTGAATTCTGTGCCTTGAGGTCTCCCACCTCCTTTTTTTTTTTTTTTGTCTTTTTGCCATTTCTCGGGCTGCTACCGTCTTATATGGAGGTTCCCAGGCTAGGGGTCGAATCGGAGCTGTAGCCACCAGCCTATGCCAGAGCCATAGCAACGTGAGATCCGAGCTGCATTTGCAGCCTACACCACAGCTCACGGCAACGCTGGATCCTTAACCCACTGAATGAGGCCAGGGATCGAACCCGCAACCTCATGGTTCCTAGTCGGACTTGTTAACCACTGAGCCACAATGGGAACTCTGAGGTCTCCCCTTCTCAGAGTGAATTGAAGAAATATTTTCCAAGCACTTGTATGTGCCTGGAGCCGTGAATTCAAAGGGGGTAAAATGGGCCTCCTGCCCTTGGAAGTCTCTGCAGGGGAACACTTCCCATGCTGCCTGGTTTTACCAAGCACGGGCGGTGCATCCCGAATTCAGGGGCTGGGCTGTCATGCAAACATCTTGTACACTACATCTCAGCATCCTCCATTCAAATCCCAGCCATGCCGCTTAGTACCTATGCAAATTCAGGCAGGCTGTCCAAACTCTGTGCCTCAGTTTCCTCATTTCAATTATTTATTTATGCCGTGCCTGCAGCGTGTGAAAGTTCCCAGGCCAGGGATCAAACCCGTGTCACAGCAGCGACTCGAGCCATTGCAGAGACAACACCAGATCCTTAATCGGCTGAGCCACAGGGAAACTCCTCCCCCCCCTCAGTTTCCTCATTGTAAAAATGGACAGCATAGTAGCATTTATCTCAAAATTTTTGTGAAAGTTCATACATATGAAATATGTAGACCAGTCCTTGGTACATGGTCAGGTTTTGTTACATTATTATTACCTCTTCTTATTTTAGTTTGCCATTATTATTATTTCTATTGCCATTACTATTGTCCAGAAACAACTTTAAATTCTCAGAGTGGCTTTCTAGACTCTCATCATTGTCCTCCCTTCCAAATCCACATCCATCTCTCCACATAGTCTAGTGTGAGGCTTGAATCACCTGTCAAGGGTCACTGCTGACCCTTTGCTTTACAAAAACATATGAAATAGCATGTGTCTGTTCATCTAACTGCTCCATGTACTTTTTTGATTGGTATTTGCCTACCATCCATTTGCACCAGTTTTCCATTGCTGGTGTTGCTTTCTCCTGCCCTGGTCAGTCTTTGAGGAGAAGGAAAACTCAGAAAACTTAGAGAAGAACAGGCTTCTCCCTTCTGGTTCTTCCAGAGCATCTACCCATCCATCATATTTGATGACAGCTTCATCTCTGAAATTAATGCAGCCCATTTATAAAGCTTACCTTTAATAAAAATAACTTCTTTTCATTTTTCACTTATTTTTTTTTGGTCTTTTTGCCATTTCTTGGGCCATTCCTGCGGCATATGGAGGTTCCCAGGCTAGGGGTCTAATCGGAGCTGTAGCCACCGGCCTATGCCAGAGCCTTAGCAACGCGAGATCCGAGCCGCATCTGTAACATACACCACAGCTCACGGCAACCCTGGATCCCTAACCCACTGCGCAAAGCCAGGAATCGAACTTGCAACCTCATGGTTCCTAGTCAGATTCACTAACCACTGAGCCACGATGGGAACTCCTCATTTTCACTTATTAAGGGTACAACTTGGTGAGCTCTGGAATTTGGAGGGCAGGGCCTAGAAATGGGCCAGAGAGCTCCTTCTGAGACTCAGGTGTGGGAAATTGCACCTGCTGGTTCTGAGAGTGTGTTTAGCAGCTTACAAAGGCAAGGCAGGAATGGGAACTTACATATCTTTGTGACAGGAGGTTATGAAATCCTACCAAGAAGCACCCGATGGCAGATGCGGGGTCCTGGTTTCCCAAGTCGCAAGCACTCCAAGAGAGATTTTTGTCTGATAACATGATTACCATACAAGCGATCTTGCACACGCAGCGATTTCAAGAGCCATCCTGGGAGCTAGGTGTGTAGTGTTTATTGTATTGTTGAGGCTCGTAAAAATCTTGTATGGCTGCAGGCAAGCCAAACCCCGGAGAGGCACTGCATCCCGCTGACTCGAGGACCAAGCCCAGCTGGCTACCTGTATATAAGGGGAAGCCTCTGTGCTCGGGTTAGAGGAGTGTTAGCTCCTTTCCTTTCTCGACATTGCTCCTTCTCTCTCTAAGTCAACATGAGTCGACACTTTAGCTCCAGGTCTGGGTACCGCTGTGGAGGAGGAGGAGGAAGAGGGGGCTTCAGCTCTGGCTCTGCTGGGCTGGTCAGCTACCAGCGCAGGTCGACCAGCAGCTCCATTCGCCGCAGTGGGGGAGGTGGTGGGAGGTTTACTAGTGGAGTATGTGGAGGGGGAGCTGGTGGTGGTTTTGGAAGTCGGAGTCTCATTAACCTTGGTGGCAGTAAAAGCATTTCCATAAGTGTGGCCGGAGGAGGTGGACGTGGTGGTTTTGGTAGTGGTTATGGCAGTATTTTTGGTGGTGGTGGCTTTGGGGGCGGTGGTTTTGGAGGTGGTGGCTTTGGGGGTGGTCTTGGTGGTGGCTTTGGCAGTGGTGGTTTTGGTGGAGGTGGTTTTGGCAGAGGTGGTTTTGGTGGAAATTTTGGGCCTGGATACCCTGGTGGCATACACGAAGTCATCGTCAACCAGAGCCTTCTGCAACCTCTCAATGTGGAAGTCGACCCTGAGATTCAAAAAATAAAGTCTCAAGAAAGGGAGCAAATCAAGTCCCTCAACAACCAATTCGCATCCTTCATCGACAAGGTGAGTCTATGTGCTCAGCACACTGGGAGAGCATCTTCTGGTCCATGTGGGACTGATGTTGCTAAGATGTGTTCGGGTTTGAGCCTCAAGTTTCTGTGTCTGGATGACTGAAAGGGGTAGTTTGTGGAACCGTCCTCTAGGAGATAGGTTAGAAGTATGCTTGTGAATGATGCTAACAAATAAACTCCCTCTTGGACAGAGAGGTCCGTAGTCTACAGAAATGTAGGTCTATTTGACATCAATTTGAAGGTTTTTTTTTTTTTATTTTCCCACTGTACAGCAAGGGGGTCAGGTTATCCTTACATGTATACATTACAATTACATTTTTCCCCCCAGCCTTTCTTCTGTTGCAACATGAGTATCTAGACAAAGTTCTCAATGCTATTCAGCAGGATCTCCTTGTAAATCTATTCTAAGTTGTGTCTGATAAGCCCAAGCTCCCGATCCCTCCCACTCCCTCCCCCTCCCATCAGGCAGCCACAAGTCTCTTCTCCAAGTCCATGATTTTCTTTTCTGAGGAGATGTTCTTAAATTCAGCTCCTGAGCAGAATTGGGCCTCATGTTGAATGAAGAAAATAGGAATGGGGCTAACTCAACCTTGAGGGTGCAAATAAGAACCTTGACAAGGTCTTCCTAACTATAACTAGGGAATTGAGTATAAAGAGAGAGCACGGTGGTACTGTAGCAAAAAGTATATAGGAAGTCCGTACCAAGCATCTTCTGGGGTCAGAAGGAGAACACTGAAGCCTGAGAATTTTACATTGGTCCTGGATCAGAGTGGAGAAATTTTTGTGCTGATATTTCCAAGTATCTGCTCTAGAAAAACACATAAACCATTAAAAAAATTTTTTTTGCCTAATGGTCAGTAATGTCAACACAATAGATTTGGAATTCAACTTTGGATTTTCCCCAACATGCTTTGAACTATGTATATGCTCAGGAAAAGCAAACAAAATTTTTTTATGGTAATCTACCTAAAAAAATAAAAGAAAGGCTGCTCTCTTAGGTATTGTGTATCTATTTCAAAGTGTAATTGCAGTTTTTCTCTATGTGCTTGACTATTTTGTATTTGGGTAGCTACTCCCTTCTACATTTCCAACTGAAACAGTACTGTAATAGCCATTCTCAGGGAAATTAAGGCTTCTCTGAATTCATAGTGAATTGGGTTTTGTTTTTAAGATGATGCTAGCTTGGTCATCTTTCTAGTTCTCTGTTTGTCATGGCCAGGAAAACAGGCATTGAAGTTCTTCTCCAAATGAGGCAGGGCCCTGCTGCATGGTAGCCCTTGGTACTCAGTGGCCATAGAACTCCATTTCTGTACCAGTGGGTAATGGGGTCTTGTGTTCTTAGGTGAGGTTCCTGGAGCAGCAGAACCAGGTGCTGCAAACAAAATGGGAGCTGCTGCAGCAGATAAACACCACCACTAGGACCCAAAACTTAGAACCCTACTTTGAGGCCTACATCAGCAGTCTTAGAGCAAGAGTGGACCAACTGAAGAGCGAACAATCTCAGATGGATTCAGAACTGAAGAACGTGCAAGACCTGGTGGAGGATTATCGGAAAAAGTAAGGAGGACTGGTTGGGTAACTCTTGATTTTCATCCCCAAATGGCAAGCTAAGACTATGAACTGGACGTAACAGTGTCTTTTCTTTGGGTAAAGGCAATTCAATTTGGCTTTTTCAGAAATCTTCATTTTCCCAGAAGCTGAGAAATAGTTGGGTGGTTTTATTGCCCAGAAGAAAGGGGTGGCAGAGGTGTCCTAGGCTGGTAATGACAGGCGATGACTGGCCATGCCAATTTTAGTCTAGAAAGCTAAACTTTAGACTTCCCATCCTCTGAATCTCCTCATCACTTCTGATTTCCTTGCAGGTATGAGGATGAGATCAACAAGCGGACCAATGCAGAGAATGAGTTTGTGAACATCAAGAAGGTGAGCAAGTTCCGTAGGATAGATATCACATCTGAAATAAACACTAGAAGAGGGTCTCCAATAAGCAGGCAGATATGGCATGGTGTTGGGAACCAGGGACTGGACCTGGGGAAAAGAGGAAGGATAGAGGAAGGAAGAGAGGAAGCCTCCCCCCATATTATCAGACCTAGACTCATCCAGACATTTGGTTTCTCCAGATCTCTCAACACCTCATGTGGTAATAGAGGAGGCAGTTCTTAGCAAGTTAAACAAGGTTGATTGTGATTATAATACAGAGGGGTGGGGCAACCACCACCGGGATATGCCTGGGGTATAAAGTGTGGTGGAGACATCCCTCACCCCCAAACATATCTTCTACTTGGAAAATCCCCTCATGGCTGGTGAGCGGGTCTTGTTCTGGAAAGAATACAACTTCTTGATGTCCGCTATTCCTCTAGGATGTGGATGCAGCTTATATCACCAAGGTGAATCTTCAGGCTACAGTGGACAACTTGCGTCAGGAAGTTGAATTCCTCACTGCACTCTACCAAGCAGTAAGTTCCCTAATTTAAACCAAGTTTGCCCCAGCAGAGAGACTTTAAGCCCAAACCCACTATCGCCCAGAAGAATAGAGATATATCTTCCATCTCCTGAAATCTCCCCCTCCTCCACATTATTTTTGTTTTAATGCTGTAAGAGTCACTGAACTACTATGCCTTGCAGGAGCTGGCTCAGATGCAGACTCATATCAGCGAAACCAATGTCATCCTCTCCATGGACAACAACCGCCACCTGGACCTGAACAGCATCATCGACGAAGTCAAAGCCCAATATGAAGAGATTGCCCAGAGGAGCAAGGCTGAGGCTGAGACCCTGTATCAGTCCAAGGTGAATAGGCTGGAGGCCTAGCCAGTTTTCCTGAAATGTATTGCCTTGCTATCTTGATTTTCTCTTACATGTGTGTGCATGAACCCTGGTGCACTCTGCCACATTTAATTTACTTGATCCATCATCTTTAGTATGAAGAGCTCCAGATCACTGCTGGCCAACATGGAGACAACTTGAAGAATTCAAAGATTGAGATTTCTGAGCTGAATCGGGTGATCCAAAGACTTAGATCTGATATCGACAATGTCAAGAAGCAGGTGCTTGTTTCTTCCTTCTATTGCTCAGCTCTACAGAAGTGTGTGTGTGTGTGTGTGTGTGTGTGTGTGTGTGTGCTCTGCTAATTGGAGCACTTGTTCCTAATTTTAAATCTTTCCATCCATACTAGGGTTATATATCATCCCTGGTTCCTTTTATGACTAAGTTGTTTTCTAGAATCTGGCCATCATGCTGGGTTCTCCAGAGAGAAATTTGTGAAAATGACCTAGTAGAGAAACAGATGTGATGGTCATGAGTGATCTAGCCCATGGCCAGCTCAAAGTGAGACTCAAGAGGTGGTGAGTGAAAGGAAAGGTAGCCAGGAGGTTTCAGAGTAGACATCTGGAAGAATCTCAAGTCTGTAAGGGGTGAAGGAGAATCAACTAGGGTTGAAATGTTGCTGCATCACCTTTATTTATGGAAGTTGACACAGTGATGTGCTACCCAGAGGCTAGTGAATGCATGAGATGATGTAAACCCTTGTGGTTCTGTTGGGCCCAGAACACTGGTCTCACTGGGGTAGAGAGATCAACCTGAGATGAAAAGGCCAAGGAGGGATTAGGTCATTAGAGAGTATCATGTGCTGGATTCTTCTCTCTCAGATCTCTGCAGTGCAGCAGTCTATCAGTGATGCAGAGCAGCGTGGTGAGAATGCCCTCAAAGACGCCCAGAACAAGCTGAATGAGCTGGAGGAGGCCCTGCAGAGGGCCAAGGAGGACCTGGCCCGCCTGCTGCGTGACTACCAGGAACTGATGAACACCAAACTGGCCCTGGACGTGGAGATTGCAACCTATAGGACCCTCCTGGAAGGAGAAGAAAGCAGGTGAGGAAGGAACTGTGGGCAGTTTGACCACTTTCTATATGCTTCCTCCCTTGGATGCTGACTGCACTTGAAACTGTAGTGGCGTGATTGCAACTTGTCCTGGGTACCCAGAAAGCAAAGGTACACCGTGCAGGAGGAAAGCCAGAGTTCCAAGCCTTTCTTTTTTGAGGGCTGAAGCATCCCTATGAAGCTTTTTGAGATAGAACAATTTATTCTTCTTCTGGGCTAGCTCAGAGTCATATGGATTAAAGTCAAGGACTTTGGAAGTGACCAGCATTAGTTGGAAGACTCTTATCTACTTTATATGGACAGTATACCCATGCTGAGAAAAATGACTGAGTTTGGGGGGCCAGAAAGGACTGGGTCAGATTTCAGATCAAGAGGATTGAAGGAGCCCCAGATGGGGAGACTCTTTGAGATGGCTGAGAGGGCCTGGGGAAGCAGTTTGTGAAGCTGGAGTCATGAGGATTTGCTTTTCTTTCTCCCACAGGATGTCTGGAGAGTGTGCCCCGAACGTGAGTGTGTGTAAGTACCAGCCAATTTCTCGGGGGCACTCGGGCTTGCTGGGCTGGAAAGGGAATTGGGGTTGATGATAACTGAGTCTTACCTTGCAGCTGTGAGCACCAGCCATACCAGTATCAGTGGAGGTAGTATCCGAGGAGGTGGTGGCTCTGGAGGCGGCAGCTACATCTCTGGAGGCGGCAGCTACAGCTCTGGAGGTGGCGGCGGCGGTGGCAGCTATAGCTCCAGAGGCGGCGGTGGCAGCTACAGCTCCGGAGGAGGCGGCGGCGGCGGCGGCGGCAGCAGCGGTGGCTATGGCTCCCGAGGCAGCAGTGGGGGCCATAGAGGAGGCTCTGGAAGCAGCTTCACGTCCTCTGGAGGCCGGGGATCCAGCTCTGGGGGCACCAAGACCTCTGGTGGCAGTTCCAGCATTAAGTTTGTTTCCACCAGCTATTCCCAAGGGGGGACCAGATAAAGAGATCCCCTCTCTCCCATTAGCTCTCCCTCTCCATCACTACCAAATATGCTTCTGATTGCCCCAGGCTTATTGGAGAAAAGAGCTCTGGTTAGTTACACTGGCCCATCCTTGTTCCCCAGCTCTTTCTTTTCTGCTCTGCTTCCCAAAGAAATTTTTAGGTCAGTGGCAATCTCAGTCTCCCATCTCTGACCCTGCTTTGTGCTTTGCCTGAGAAACAGCTCACCAATCATGGCCACACACATCACATTTCAAAGCACCTCCTTAAGTCAGCCAGAGGAGGGCTGGTCAGACCCACGGCTTCTTTGCCACGCATAGAGCATCAGCTATGGATAGCTTCTTATCCTAACCCTGACAACAAGCTCTGTGCTGCTTTGGTTTTGTACATAAGGCATAAGCCAGTTGTCTTTTGTGGAGAGGTCTTCAACTCCCTGTTTCCTTGTGTTGCTGCAATAAACTGCATTTGAAACTCTCTCTGATTCCTAATCTCCTTTGTTCACGGCACTGTCTACCTGGAGGGGTGCTCTGTGGGGGGAAGAAGAACTGGGAGCCCCATGGTGTGTGGGGGAGTTGGACACCTGCACATGAGCAAGGTGGGAGGAAGGTCAGGCAACATTTAACTTTAAACATCTAACTTTTAACTAGAACAAGCTCTTTCTATGGTGGAAGTGTCATGGAGAAATGGAAGAGACTGGGGTAAAAGGTTTTACTCAACTAAGAAGTCTTTCTTGGAAAGGACAGTGAACAAGCAGGTTGGGAAGGAGTCTGGCATTGAGAAGAGGGGAAAATATTACATGGAAAAGTAATTGTTCATGTGGAACAGCCAGTGATGAGAGGGGTGTGGGTAACATGGGGTCAGCAGCTATGACAGCCAGAATACAGGCATTGGCTTGGGGAGGTCAAGAACCAAGAGTGGTAACAGAGAGCTGGATATTCCTCTCCTCTCTTTTTCAGGCCACTATCCAAAGCTCTGCTAAATTTAAGAAGTTGTCTGTGGACATATAGCCCATATTTCTGAAGTGGTACAAAGGGATAGCATAGTGCCCAGAAACATGGATGTTTGGAATCAGATATTCTTGGTTTGGACCACTGCCATGTACTAGCTCTGTGATAATGTGAAGTTATAGATCTCTCTACATCTCACTTTTATTCTCCCTGAAATAGGGGTAATAATGCCTTCTTTGTGGAAATTATTGTGAGGACTGAATGAGATGATGAAGGAACATGGCTTGGCACACAATACGCCCTCAGTGAATGCCAGTTTTAAGGATAATGGTGGTGATAGTGATTACAATGATCGGGCTGTTGTAACATTGATTGCTCGTGTTCAGACGGCTCAGTAGCTGCTCGCTCTAAGGAACAACTGAACGTTAGTTTCCCAGAGATGCTATGACCCTGAAAAAGTCAGTCAGCTTCTATGAGCATAAGTTTTCTTAGCTTCCAATTAGGAAAAAATATTGTTAGCTCCAGTGAATGTCAGAGCTGAGGAGAGCAGAAAGGGCATAGATGTACACGAGTATCATTTCAGCACTCATCACTGAACTCTCTCTCTCTCCTCCCCAGACACCCCCTGACCAGAGCTGCTTTGTGTCTGACAGGTGTGGGGGTCTGGATGTCATTATGGTGGATAGAAAGAACAAGGGACTTAGATTCAGAAAACCTGGGCTTCATCCATTGTAGTATTTATGGGGCAGACAAAGGAAGATAATCCACAGCTCGTGGCTGTGTGGATCCTTGGACAAGTCACTTGACCATTCTGGGCCTGAGCTATCTTGCAGGTGAAATGGGGATAAGGACATTGGCCTCCAGACATGGAGAGGATGAAATATATAATGTGAAAGTGCTTTGTGAACTGTGAATGTGTTAAATAGAATTGAGATGAAATTAAAAGGGAGTCGCAGATGAGTAGAAGAAGGTGGCTGGCTGTCAGGGCTAGCAAGGAGGGAAGTAACTAGACATGGTCACTGTGGCTGAGTGACAGCTCTGTAGAGACAGAAAATTGATTTTGTTAGTGAACCCAAGTTGAATCTACTTCTGAGGCCTGATACTTACAGGTCAAACATATAAGAGATGGATATGTGAACTAGAATGTCTATGTATTAGCTTGTGGGAACCTACATTTTTAGTGACATCTTCTTATAAAGATATCTGGGAAACTGAATTAGTCACAGTGAGTAGGTTAGTGCTTCTGGATTTAGAACAATGGGGGTTGGATGGCCTTGAGAGAGATGCTTTACCTTCTTCCATGGGAGCGAAGACCTCTGAGGTCACCAGATACCATGCTGGGGACAGTGTTGAATGAACTGTGATATATTCTAAGACTCTGACACACATTTTCCAATATCTTTCTAGGTTACAAGTTTCTTTAGTTACATTTCAGGATTAGGAATACCCTTGTTCATCTTTTTGGACTTGGGTTTTCTTGATAAAGTCAGACATGAAACAGAGTCCTCTATAATTTATAATGACACTTCTCATAACTTGTCTTGTCACAGGACTATATGAAAACCCTGTGTTAGTATATAATGAAGAGCTAAAATAAGTATGATCAAGTGCCCAAATGCATTAGTACTAGAAAGACAGCAAAGGAAAATCTGAATTTTGTCGGTTCAACAGAAAGGTCTTGCACACATGCCACGTGTCAGCGACAAGACCAAACACTGGGGACACGCTGATGAATAAGACATGTGTCTTGCCCTCAAAGACTTGGGAGATGGGGAGTATGCTAACGTGTTATAATAATGCACATGACCGATGCAATGATAGAAACACGTGCAATTTATAGAAAGGGTACTTATGGAAGTAAGAGTGAGAAAAAGTGATGCCTGTAGGGTTTTAGAGGATAAATAGGAGTTTTTCAGGCAGACAAGGAAATTCAAGACAGACAAGAACATTTAAAGACATTTACGGCAGAAGGAATAATATGAGCAAAGAAATAGAAGGATGAAATTGCTTGAAGTAACCAATAATCTGAAGGAGCATGAAGTTAGTGACAAGAAATGAGGTGATGAGTTAGATCTAATAAAGGAGGGCCTTGTACTGATTCAGCAGAGTCTAGATTCTAGTTGGTGGGTCAGAAGTTCTCAGATGGGGTCATGGGACCAACTGACGTATTACAACCTACTATGTACTTGGCCGGTGGGTGGGAAAGGAGTTGCCTTACTATTAGTGAAATAAGAACTGAGCACAAGTCACCGTTTTTATTGTACTTTACTTGTGAATCTCCTAAGAAATCTAGTCTGTCTATGGGAGATCTGCTCATAACTGTAATTTTAAAATGGAATTTTATGGTTGAAATAGCTGCAACAGATGAGGAGGAATCAGTGAAATTTTTATGGGAGAGTTACATGATTGGATTGGTGTTTTAGAGAGATCATTCAGGCCAGATTGGAGGCACCCATATGGGAGGTAGAAAGTCTTTTTTTTTTTTTGCCTTTTCTATGGCCGCACCTGCGGCCTACGGAGATTCCCAGACCAGGGGTTCAATTGGAGCCGCAGCTGCTGGCCAGTGCCAGAGCCATAGCAACGTGGGATCCGAGCTTCATCTGTGACCCACACCACAGCCCACAGCAATGCCGAATCCTTAACCCACTTAGGGAGGCCAGGGATCGAACCCTCAACCTCATTTGTTAACCACTGAGCCGCGACAGGAACTCCAGAAAGTCTTGTTAGAAGATTATTACAAAGGTGCAAGCAAAAGTCAATTAAGTCTTGCACCCAGGTTCAAGTTCTTAGAGGTGGTAGAGTGGCCAGAAATGAGGATGAGGCTCAGCATTCCAGAGGAGTTAAGAGTCAGATCACTGGGACTTGGTGATGGATTGGATGTGGGCTGGGGAAGTGGGTGAGGCAAAGAGAGGCATGGAGGGTGGCTCCACATTCCTGGCTTGGGTAATAACAGAGAACATAGCAAGAAGACTGGTGGTCAGAAATGATGAGTCAGTCCTTTTGAGGTGCCTTCATTTTATCCATGTAATTATGGGGCCAGGGGTATAAACTGGAGTCATCAAAAATTGAAAGTTAGAGTAAACAAGCAGATAACTCAGGAAAGAGTAGAGAGAATTGCAGAGAACTCCCCATAGGGAAGTCAGAACTATACGGGGAAAATGTGCTTTAATGCAGAAAACTTGAAAGCCATGAGACTAGTCATAATTCTCCAGGGGCCAAGATACTGAGGTTCCCCAGATCTAATGATAACTTCTCAAAAATCTTAGACTTCAGCATTGCATCCTTGGGTAGGTCCAGTGTGGACTGGATGCTTGGTGCTTAGCCAGGTAGTAATAATCAGAAGGAGGGAAAACAACAGGTACAACTAAGTGATAAGAACTCTCCTATCTCGCATTACCAAGTTCACTTTCTCTGTCGAGACTGTAGATTCTCAGGTATCCTTCCAAAGGTATCTGTGCAAGATGCAAGCAAAAATGTACAGATGTGTTTATCCTCCTTTCTCAGATGTCCTGTGTTTCTTCAGCAAGATGAGCCTTTTGGAATCTGGCTGTGAGTTCTGTCCATATGCCACATCCTATGACCCAGTTTCAGCCCAGTTTTGCCCTTGCCTTAAGCTATCTGTGCACACCTCCTCTTCCAGGATCTGGATCCATGTGTCTTACTCCCAGTGTTTTAGCTAGAAGGATGGAATCCTTCCCTCTGCCCATGGGCTGATGGAGCCTTGGGACTCCCCTGGGTGTTCTTCCTTCATGAATGGTCACAATGTTGCAACTTTCAGTGCCAGTCCTGACTGGCCAAAACTTCTTTCTACAGTGGTGTGGCTCTTACACAGCGACCTCTCTGACAGACTCCTGAGATTCACCTAACTCTAGAGAAGAATGAACTTTCTGCCTTCTCTCCTCCTCACATACCAACTTTCTCCTCTCCCACAATCTCCTAAGGCAACCAACCAGCCCTCCTGGGAAAACAGCAGAATCCAGTCAACTCTTTCTGCAATCCTTGTTTCTCAGATCCTACTTCAGCTTAGCTCACTTCTGCCCTCCCTACTCCTTCCCTTGGGAGGAGGGTCTTCACTAGCTGTTCACTAGCCCTTGGAAGAGAGAATTCCAAAAAAATTTGACTTTGAACCAGAGCCCATGGTTTTGCAAGAAATTTTAGGAACCATACCTTCTCAGACCCATCTTCATTGCAATGGGGATCTGTTGATCTCTTAGAGGAACCATGAAGAAGTCTTATAGTTCCATGCCCTGTGGAAATCTTAACAGGAGCTTTATAGACATGGCTAAAATTTGTTTTGAAAAAGAACATTCTTTATTTTTCTTTTTAGGGAAGCACCATGGCATATGGAAGTTCCCAAGCTAGGGGTCAAATCAGAACCATGGCCTATGCCACAGCCACAGCCAAGACTAGATTTGGGCCGCATTTGCAACCTATGCCACAGTTTGTGGCAACGCTAGATCCTTAACCCACTGAGTGAGGCCTGGGATTAAACCTGCATCCTTATGGATACTAGTTGGGTTCTTAACCCCCTGAGCCACAATGGGAACTCCCAAGAATATTCTTTTTTTTATGCCAGTTATTCAAAATGTATCAGTCTCATTGCCCTCTGTCTTATAACAAAAATAAAGTAACCCCCTTTTATTGTCAGGGAAAGAAAAACATAGATGATATTTTTTAGAATCATGTACAAATTAAAACAAATCAACACAGTGCCTTAGTTGCAATATAAAGGAGACACAAAATGAAAAAACCTGGTAATAATATCTATTTCACTTGGCATATCTCAGGCAGAACTCTATTCGAAAACATAAGGAAGCATCAGATGTTTGCACCAAGAGGTAGAATCACCCTGTGTTCAACCAGCTAAAAGTTCGGGCTGTGGCGGGTGTGCTATATTGACAACATACACACCATGAGCAACTTTGCCTTTGACAACACAATTTTCCAAAAGGGTAAAAACTCCCATGCCCTTCCTAATGAGAGGAAAATACAGCCTTCTCTTCATGTACACACTAGTAGCTTTCCTCAAGAACTCAGTATATCTGCAAACTGAGCAAAGCTATTTTGCTTGTGTATGTCATATGTGATGGGTTCTGGGCTGAACCATTATACATGGTAGGGCAATCAAAAGTTGATCAGGAGTGCTGGCATAATCTGGGCTGTGCTCACTGAATGTCGTTAACAAATCTCCTAAATCACAGTGACAAGTAAACATTGTCTCCACAGATTTCCTAATGATCTCTAGGGCAGCACTGCTGCTTTAGGACATTTTTGTGGCTGGGGACATTTTTAGATATCCAGGGAAGAATATGAAGAACATTATTTTCAACTGTACAATTTTCCTTCTGTGTGTGTGTGTGGGCAAGCATTGGGGGAGGGGTTGTGGAAAGTCCCTATCTCCATCTCAGATTATATTATATGGACTACCGAACAGTGAACAGGTTTTGTTAATTTCTGCTTCATTTGACACTAAGGAAATTTTTTCTCTTGAGAGAGAGAGAGAGAGAGAGAAAGAGAGAGAGGAATCAAGAACAGACAAGCACATTTCAAGAGGCAGCCAGGAAGAAGAGTCAAGTGTGAGCAGAATGTCCACAAATTGAGGAGCTACTAGTTGAGAAGAGCCAGACATATGGTCAAGGTTTGGGCAGGCGGAAGGATGAGGAGGACACTACAGCCTCTTCCCTTGTGTAGAGGGCATGGCTAACAGGCTGACGATAGTTGGAGTCCAAAGAAGTTGCTTCCTGGAACTGCATTTAGCTGAAGGCTTGTGCCAGAGGAAAGATGCTCACGAGATGTTTGGTGGTGCCAGAAACTTTGGTTGTTCCTTGGGAGGCTGGGTACCTACACTGCCCTGGGAGGCTCTGTGTCACTGTGTTCGCCCCTCCCATGTCTGCTGCAGGGAAGGTGGCACTCCCCGTCAAGCCATTATCAGAAAAATGGCGCCGTCTTAGTCAACTTGTGACCTTCCCAGGTTTACCTCGGGTGATCCCACCCCTCCTTGGTGCCCACGCCCCGTTTCCAATCTGTCAATAGAATCTGTTAGTTCTTTCAGTGTCGAGTGTCCTCTGCTGGTACAAAGACTCCTTTACACATAGTGATGGGACCTGTACTGGTTACTGCAAGGCAGCAATTCCCAGAGGCAGTGAAAGCAAAGAGTATGTAATTTAAAAAATTTTTTTTTATTATAGTTGGTTTACAGTGTTCTGTCAATTTTGTACTGTACAGCATGTTGACCCGGTTACACATACATGTATAGATTCATCAGAAGTGATTAGACATCCAACTCAAGAGCAAAAAGGCCAACAACCCAATTGAAAAATGAGTATGTAATTTGAATAATTCAGAAAACTTCTTAGGAATAATATGAGAACAAAAAGAAAAGAAAAAGGATTTTTCTTGATTCTGTTCTGTTGGTTATAAAGACTAAGGAAAGAGCTGAATCCTTTTTGGTAGGGAGCTCTCTGGTAGTGGGAGAAAGGTCTCCCCATGGGTGTTGAGTTCAGTCCTGAGCATCTGGAAAGTTCAAAAAAGCTAGTGTGAACTCAGGAGCAAGAACAGGGGCAGAGAAGATACTTGAAAGGAGGTAAAATGTGACTGAGGGTGTGTATGAATGTCAGTTTCACTGAAGATGGACCACACCATTCTTGTAAAGAACAATGGAAGGGGCTGCCCTGTGAGCAGATGAGTTAGTCTCCTTTGCAGATACTTGAGGAGACTGGCCTTTCCTGAGGCACGGGTGCTTCAGAGTCAAACCCTGGATGGAACCACTTCCCGTCTTGAGAACCCATGGCTTCTTTCCCCATCATCTTCCCAAAGTCTCCATATTCCTCCTCTCTTTTCATTCCTCACATTTCATATTCAACTTTCAAAATATTTCGATCAATTTTTTTTTTCTTTTCGGGGCTGCACCTGTGGCATATGGAAGTTCCCAGGCTAGGGGTGAAATTGCAGCTGCCGGCCTACATCACAGCCACAGCAATGCCAGATCAGAACTGCATTTACGACCTACACCACAGCTCATGGTAACACCTGATCCTTAACCCACTGAGTGAGGCCAGGGATCGAACCTGCAACCTCATAGATGGTAGTCAGTTTCCTAACCCACTGAGCCATGACGGGAACTCCTGACCAATTGTTTAAAAAGGCATAACAGTTTAATCTTGGTCTGAGCTGATCTGATAGGTAATTTGGAGAATATTTTCATTTGTTCAGTTAAGAAAACACTGGAATTCAGTCCTTGAGCCTGGGTTTGTTTGATGCAGGGTGTGCATGCGATGAGGACACAGGGGAGTCCATTCTTGCCACTCCTCTAAGGTATAGGTCTTTAATTAACCTCAGTTGTTTGGAAGATGTGAAAGGGTATGGCAGGGGCGGGGGCCCGTCCCTGGCTTCGCTTTCTGAATCCTACAACCTATACATCCCTACTCTTGTCACTCCTACTCTGTACGCAATGGGGTTGTTGACTAGTCCCTTTGGTTCTCAGCCTTAATTTTCTCCTGTTGTCAGCACAGTTGATTTCCTTTTGTCCTACACCTGGTAGAGTTGGAAGAACATTCTGGGCAAGTGGAGAACATAGTGCTCTATCTCTGTGTCCCTAAAGGAAGCCAGAGAGGATCCCGTCATTGAAACCACCCCTTATCAACAGGTCAACATCTGCGTGTCTGTACTCAGGCTGTGCTAACTGTGAAGGTGTGTTTGGGATTAGAGAAACCCGGCTGGTCTCCAGGGGAGTGCCTCATTTTTTCAACTGCCTTCCCCTGAGTCATCTTCTCTCTTGGCTTTATAATGCATAAACAAGTTTCTAGGGTGAGGACACCAGGCATGGTGGTGTGTCTGGAGTCTCGTGCCACCCCACTGGCACTCGTGACCTGCCACGTGCCACCAGGGAAAGGTTGCACCTTGCAGGACCAGGAGGAAGAAATGCAATGCATCCCAGGGCAATAATAGCCAGCTTGTGGTGATGGAGGCTCTGATGGAGTAAGGGTTGGATTATCTTGCCCTTGGACCCAACCTCTTGGCTCCTTTCCTGGCCACCCACAGCGGTGTGAATAGAGGGAGCAGTTGGTTTGATGCCTTTCCTGCAGGGGGGGGAAGTCTTGCAATGAAAGACTTAGCCTGGGAAGGACACTCCTATTTACTTCCCATTTTCCATCATTGTGGGTAGTTGAGCGTTGATGGTGTTATTTATTAAGCTCCCGCTGTTGGCCTACCTGGGGAACTTTCCTGGCTCTGAAATCCCTTGCTGTATGGGTCTGTGTGGCAGAGCGGTAGGGTTCTTGCCCTGCCACCCTTTAGACATGTGACCTTGACGAGTCACTGAACTAAGTTTCTTCCTCTTAAAGGAAGGGATCAGTCAGGTGGTCTCTGACATATTTATGAGCCGGTAAGAATACAGGGACTAGAATGGGATAGAGAGCCTTTCAGAGGGGCGGAGAAGTCTCATTAAAGCTCTGTGTTGGGGAGTTCCCATCGTGGTGCTGCAGAAATGAATCTGACTAGGAACCATGCTGTTGTAGGTTTGATCCTTGGCCTTGCTCAGTGGGTTAAGGATCCAGCGTTGCCGTGAGCTGTGGTGTAGGTGGAAGACGTGGCTTAGATTCTGCGTTGCTGTGGCTCTGGCGTAGGCTGGCAGCTACAGCTCTGATTGGACCCCTGGCCTGGTAACCTCCATATGCCACGGGTGCGGCCCTAGAAAGACAAAAGACAGAAAAAAAAAAAGCTCTGTGTTGGGAGCAGGGAGCAGGCATAATAGGGTACAGTGGGCAGAAGTGGGGCTCACAGAAGGCTATATAACCTGAAGATGCTGGTACCAGCCCTAGACCTGCCACTTGACTCATCTGGTGACCTCAGGCAGGTCTTTGCACTATCATAGAGGCTCCATTTGCTCATATGTGAACTGAGTGTATTAGTGTTTGCCCTACTTGTTTTTAGGAGATGGTCCAAGATGAAATGACACCTGTGAGGGCGCTCTGAAGTGTAACATGCTCTGAAGTATAACAACAATACCTGTTGTTCTTTGAGAAGGTGCTGGAGTGAGTGTGGGGTGTGAGCAGAGGCATGGCTGGGGACCTGGGAAAGGATGGAGACAAGGTGGAGTCCTGACCCTCAGTCTTCTCTGTGGCTTCATTCTTGCAGGTCTTGAAGCATTCAAGAGTCCCCTTTTAAATGAAATACTCATTCATGGGGGAAGGCTCCCACCCTGGATCCATTACCACTAGCTCTGCAATGAGTGGCTGGTTTTTACCTGAGCAGGGCTGAGCTGACTGCCAGCTGGGACCTGGGCTCCGTGAGGGATGAGACCTTCAAGGAGTAGGGGGGCGTGTGAGCCTCAATTAGAGCTGCATGGTCAGGTGGCAAGATGCAGCTTAAAAAGTGGTGCCATTTTTACTTTATCACCACACTGTTGGAATTTCCAGATATTTCCTGCCACTACTACAGACAGTGGGAAAGTAGAAACCTTTGCTTTCTGCTAGAAATTGCATTAAGTGCTGCATGTATTATTTCATTTATTTTATTTCAATATTTTATCCTAATTATTTTCTTTCTTTTTGTTCTTTTAATTAAAGTATAGTTGATTTACAGTGTTGTGTCAATTTCTGCTGTACAGCATAGTGACCCAGTCATATAAATACATATGTATAATATGTATATACACATTTTTTTTTGTCTTTCATCTTCTTTTTTTTTTTTGTCTTTATAGGGCCACACCTGTGGCACATGGAGGTTCCCAGGCTAGGGGTCGAATTGGAGCTGTTGCTTCTGGCCTATGCCACAGCTCACAGCAACGCAGAATCCGAGCGGTGCCTGCGACCTACACCACAGCTCACAGCAATGCCGGAACCTTAACCCACCGAGCAAGGCCAGGGATTGAACCCAAAACCTCATGATTCCTAGTTGGATTTGTTTCCACTGTGCCACAGCAGGAACTCCTACATAATCTTTTTCTTGTACTGTCTTCCATCATGTTTTTATCCCAGGAGATTAGATATAGTTCCCTGTGCTATACAAAGGACCTCATTGTTTATCCATTCTAAATGTAATAGTTTGCACTTACTAACTCCAAACTCCCTCCCCCCCCAATTATTTTATTTATTTTTTTATCAACTCTCTGAGGTAAATAAGTACTATCATTCCCACTTTGCAGATGAGGAAATAGAGTTCACGAATGGGTAGGTAACCCTTCTAAGGTCAAGAAGATAACAGGTGGCAGCGCTGGGATTCATTTCAGGTGTGTGACACAAATCCTTGTCCTTATCCAGCAAGTGCCACCTGCAAGTGTCCTTTATCAACAGGGCTTTTCTCCTCCTAATCAGAGACTCTCTCGAATTCTTCTCTCTGAGGATGCTGTGGTCACTTCTTATGCTGGGACAGAAGTCAAGGACAAGACCTAAGAGACAGAAGGGAGCCCCACAGGCCAGTGTCTGGAAGCCTGTGTTTCTATTACCCAGCTGGAGTGAGGCAGTTCAGCCTTGGTGCAGCCGCAGGAGCTCCCTGCACATACCTTTCCCTGCCAGGACCTCACAGAGGAGGACAAGGAGCCCGGCCTGCTCAGTCCTCTGAGGACCCCTGATCTGCTAGGCACTGAGGAGGCTGGTCCCCCCATCGCCAGGCAGAGAGCTCAGTGCTGCTGCTAAAATGCCCGTGAGGACGCCTCACCTGGCGTCTCCCAGCCTCACCACTAGGATAACTCAGATCCTCCTCCTCCATTGCCCCACTTTATTCCTTCCCCC
Source organism: Phacochoerus africanus (assembly GCF_016906955.1). Taxonomy (NCBI): domain Eukaryota; kingdom Metazoa; phylum Chordata; class Mammalia; order Artiodactyla; family Suidae; genus Phacochoerus; species Phacochoerus africanus. The sequence goes on along the minus strand of NC_062550.1, from coordinate 20,393,177 downwards.
AGCTCTCAGGGGAAGCTGGTGGAGACCACTCCCCCCCGGGGGATGATAGTTGTCCGAGTTTTAGGGCAAAGGCAGACTCTGCTTTTCCAGGCTCATCTAAGCTGCCAACCCTGTTGAAAGTGATGTTCTCCAAGTTGCTGTCTAAGAAGCCGCTGCCCCTAGAAGGACCAGGACTCCAGAGCTACATCAGTTCCCAGGAGACTGGGATTCTAGGAATTTCCCACAGGAATAAGGATTTGGAAGGTGCAGAATAATCCTGTGGATCCACTGAAGCTCAATCTCCCAGCTGCGGGTCTGGGAAGAAGGGATGTGCAAGTGGGAAATAGAGGGGGAGGGTGGCTGGTGAGGGAGAAAGCAAACCCTGAGCATGTGGGTGCTGTGCAGACGGCCTGGTGTGTCCTGCAACCACACTGAGATCAGCAGCGGGACAGGCTGCTCTCTCTCCCTGCTTCATTACCAGCTCCACTCCACTCCCTGCAGGGGGCTTCACCCACTGAGTCACACCTATCCTAGTGTCTGCCCCAGGGCCCTCCAGCCCTTGGGACACTCTCAAGCTCCCAGCTTTCCCACAACAGCCAAGATTGTGGTACCCCCTCCCTACCCCCTGTCCTGTCCCCACCAGGGAGGCTGGTGATGCTGGTACAGGGCAGGTGACAACTTCCCAACTGGCATCTTCACATTATTCCTCATGCCCCCACCCCCTACCCAAGCAGGGCTCCTGGGTGTGAGCACCTCGCTCGCTACCTCTCTGTCAAGTCACACCTGGGCTCAGTGCCCAGCCCTGTGAGCCTCTGTGCCCAAAGAGAGAAACAGGAGGGCCTCTGAAACTTGTTCTTACTGAGCCCTTGGCAATTCCCTGACGTCTCCTGCAGCGATGCACCGAGAGAGCTGCAAGCTGAGTTCACACTTTGTACAGAGGGGCAAGATGCTGAGAGTTATTGCCATCCTTTCTAGCTGGTGACATACAGACTTCCCGGGACCACCCCTCTTTCTCACATTCCACCTGATAGTCTATCATACTCTGTTCCCCTCCCCGCCTAGCCCCCACCTACAACAGCCCTCCCCTCCTCTGCACTCCCTGTCCAGCAGCCCCACCCTGGTGGGTGCAGGTAGAAGCCCCAAGCATCCTGATGTGGCAAAGACCTCTTCCCTGGGTCCCCACATGTAGCTGGGAAGCAGTGGCCTGAGTGAGATGAGTCAGTGGCATGGAGAGGCAATGCTGTGTGCCGAAGCCAGTTCTGGGAGCCGGGGTCTGGGGCAGGTATCAAGAAACAAGGAAGTGAGATCAATTCAGGACAGTGATGTGGAGATATTTGGGTCATGGGCTCTGGTGAGAATCTGGAAGAGCTGTGCTCTGTCTCCCCAGTGAAACCATACACCTCTGGGCAAGCAGCCAATTTTGCAAGAACTATCTGGAGCCCAGGGTGCACTCTTTATGGACAGTTCCAAGGACTCCCGTTTAAGGACTCAGTTTGAGAGTTTGTGGGTAGAGACCCAAAGACAGCTTGAGCCTGAGAAAGGGGTGTAAGAAAGCAGGTGGATAAGGGGAAACAAAAGCTCAGGTGTGACAGTGAGGGGGCACAGGGGTAGGGGTGGGGAACAGGCTCCCCAGTGGGTGGATCAGAAAGAGCTTTCTAGTGAAGGGGATTCTTACTTGAGAGGGAGAAGGGGAGCTGATCTGGACCCTCTGGTGTATGGAGAGATGTAGGGGACGCTGGGGTGGACAAAACGACATGTGTCCCGGGTTCAAGCCTTACAGTAAACCCTCCCAAGCCTCCATTCCACTGTCTGATAATTTGCATCTCAGGAGACTGATAGCAGGTTGAAGATGAGACCAGGAATGTGCAAAAAAAACCTCATCAAGGACAAAGTGCTGAGCAAGTGGGAGATACTTGAGGTCCTGCCAAGGAGGCCCAACAAGGCAACAAACTACTCCTGTCCCCTCCAAGGGTCAATAACTCCAGATGCCATGTCTACTGCCCAAGAGGAAGGGGGTCCTGAGGGAGACCTGCTTGGCCAACGCTGACACTGGTCTCTGTCGTCCCTGGACATGAGGGCTTGTGCTTGCTTAGTGTCTGCACAGAATTTTGGCAACCATCTGCTTCCATGGTTACCCAGACAACCCTTCTGCAACATTCCCATCTCAAAATTCTGACACGTTCACCTGTCTGTCTTACCAGAGAAGCATTATTTCTGCTTCATAGTGAATGGCGTGGACTTAAACCTACAGGGAGATGTGCAGAGACTGTCCTGGTCCTCTGAGGATGTCCAGCTCTGGAGATGATGGAGATAGTGCACATCCCTCCCCCATTTCTGTCCCAGGGATGCAGATGCGAACTTATCAGGGTGTTTAGACAAATGCCAGAAACAACAGAGGTGTTCCTACCCAAGGCAAGAGAGAGATCCTGGAGATTTTACATCCCAGGGACTCCAAATCACAGGCAGACTTTCCTCAAAAATTTTAAGAAGTTTTATGGCTAATGGAATCCCAGAAGAAGAGGTGAAGTTCTCTGCCTGTTCCCAGGTGTGCTGAGCTCCGACACCAAAAAGAGAGAAAGAATAAAAGGAGAAGCAACAGACCTGGGTTTGTCTTTCGCTGTCACATTCAATATTAAGAGTTGGTGAAATGCTATTTCTTTCTTTTTTAACCTAGCAATAGTGGCTTTTTTAAAAAATTGAAGTATAGTTGCTATATAATATTATACAAATTACAGGTATAATATTATACAAATTGGTGAAATGCCATTTCTTTCTTTTTTTAACCCATCAATAGTGGCTTTTTTAAAAAATTGAAGTATAGTTGCTGTATAATATTATACAAATTACAGGTGTACAATATAGCGATTCACATTTTTTTTTCTTTTTTGCATGGGTCACACAGCATATGGAGGTTCCCAGGCTATGGGTCGAATTGGAGCTACAGCTGCCAGCCCACACTACCGCCACAGCAACTGGGGATCCAAGCCACATCTGAGACTTACACCACAGCTCACAGCAATGCCAGACCCTTAACCCACTGGGAGGGGGTTATGTTATTAACACTGAGCCACAAGGGAAGCGCCTCACAATTTTTAAAGGTTATATTTATAGTTATTATAAATTATTGGCACTATCCCCCATGTTATACATTATATCCCTATAGCTTATAGCTTATTTTATACTTAATAGTTTGTATGGTGAAGTGCTATTTTAAAGAGAGAACTTTTATCAATCCATTCTGTTTCTAGGCATCTTTGACAAACAGACATACAAACTCTAGAGGAACTTAGAGTTGGGGAATTGAGGTAAATGTATTGTGCCTTTCAGATCCTAATTGCCCAAACCTTCAGAGGATTCTCCATTCCTACCAGATGCCCAAACTGTCCTTTGTTAGGTGAAGACACACCTGGTCGCCCTCTCCCTCCTCTCTGGCTTCCCTCTGTTTTGCTGAGGCCGTTTTCTCCCTTGACCTTGGTGAGAAAATAATTGAAAGCAGGGTGTGGGTTTTGAAATAACTGAAAGCAGGGTTAACAGGTAAAGTCAAGGCTTTACCTGTTAACATCTGTTTGAAGCACAAACTGGCTTCTGCACTGGAGGGGCCCTTAGGGATCTCTAGCCCTGCACGTTCATTTTACAGATGAGACAACCCAGGCTCAGAAAGGCTGAGGTCTGCTCCTAGGCCCTGGAGTCAGCTGGTTGCAGCTTCTCTGAGCCCTCATCTGGTGTTCTTCCCATTTCTGTTGGTTTCCAGACCCCTCAGTCCACAGGTAAGGAGAGGTGCCATGCCAAAGTCACATGGTTAGCTTCTGGCCGAGGGACTCAACTGTTACAACTAAATGGCTCTTCCCAATTTATCACACAACTTCCCTTATAAAAGGACTGCTAAATAGAGACAAATAACATTGCTTTGAATACCTGATGGGCTATAAAGTGTTCCTGTGTCTCATAAAAATATAATTTGCGTCATGAATTTAATATATCTCACATGAGTGACTATACTAGCTCTTTAAACATTCTCTGCTTAATTAGCAATGATTACAGTTGGCATTTTTTATAATTTAAAAGGCTTTTAAAGAAGAGTTTGTTTCTAGGCACACTAATATAATGTGAACTCTTTGACCAGATTTTGATTTTAAAAGAAAAAAGCTATAAAGGACTTAATTAGGATAAGTGGAGAATTTTGAATGTAGACCGTATATCAGAAAATGATGTATTATTGTTAAATTTCCTGAGTGTGGTTATTGTGTTGTGCCTATAGAGAAAAATGTCCCATTCTTCCAGTTATGTGAGGAAAAATTTGGAGGTAAATTCCATGTTACTCTTAAATGTTTCAACAGTAAAAAATATATTAATACTTATATAAATAGAGAGCTAAAGCAAAGGTTGCAAGGCAATATGGATGTTGATTTACTGTTCTGGTGGGTACGATGTAGGCTTGACAATTCCTCAAAATAAAGTGTTGGGAAAAAAAGAAAAGTTTGGAAAACTGATTTTTTCTTATGTGAAAAAAAGCTGTCCAGAGAGTTTTGAACAGTTATCGTCTTCTTTTTCTTGATAAAAATTCCTGTAGCAAGAATAACATCTAGAGCCAAGCCCTCTGGCCATTCCTTTCAAAATGAGGCATCCCAGTGCCCACAATTCTGAAGGCATCTTGAAGAACCTTGCTGCTTAGACTGAAGAGCAGGAGTCTCCTGAATTTGGTTGTTTATAGTTCTGTTTCTTTCATGCTTTTCTCTTTCTCTTTCTAATTTATTTTTTAGGGGCAGGGTGTTTTTCCTGCCTCCTCCAACCATTATCCCCAGGCAACCCAATGCAGGAAGGCTTGAAAGAGATAAAAGAGAGGGAAAGCTTTAAGTGATGAGAAAGGGAGAGATGGGGGCTGAGGGTGGGAGGAACGGTGTGTGCTGAAAACATCTAATGAAACCCCCAGGGGACGCCTGGCACAGGTCGCTGCTGAGGAAACGGCAAGTGCCCAGGTAGAGGTGCTCCAGGTGAACTGTAGCTGCGATTGGCAGCAGTGCAATAAAGGATTAGTAGGAAGGCTCCCCAGGAATGAAGAGTTGCGTAAGAAGGAGGGAGATTTAATCAGGGGAAAACTGGGGAAATTTCTGAACTGCAGGGAAGCAGCGAGTGGTATAATTATGATGACTCTATTTTTCTGAAATCTCCAGGTTGGGATGGAATAGCTGATGGCTGTCTTGTCCTTCCATTATTGTGGTGACTACATGGGTAACGAGCAAGAGTAAGAACACGGGTGCCAGAGCAGGGGGAGAACTTGGTCTGGGCAATGGCTAGGCTGGAGCCAGGGCTGGCCCTTGGAATGACATGAATTTTTCATGAAGACCCTTTTTTGGCTCTTTCTGGGTGAATGATGATGTGTTGCAGGTGAGAACACACAGGCACACGTCAGAGTGATATGGGTAACTAGATGGCATATTAGCCCCCCAGGCGCATGGCCAGTGACTTGTAGGCAGCCGTGACAGGAGCTGAGTTCACTGTGGGTTGATCCCATGGAAAACAAAGTTGGAATGTATAACTTCCCATTGTCTGGTCAGATAGCTGGGAACTGGAAAATTTTCAATTAGAGGACTGTATGGGACATTGTGAAGCCATAGCAGTGGGGAAGGAAGTGATATTCTTCCTTGGGGAAGTCCAGGGATGCAGCTCATTGCCACACAAGGACTGTGATGGGGCCATAGGAGAGAGACACAGGAGGCTAAGGAGGATGGGGCAGGGGAGATTAATTCCCACTGGGAGAATCTTGCTTTACCATCCAAACCAAGTTCCCGTTGGCTAAACAATTCACACCCACTTTGCTTAACACTGGGGTTTGCTTTTTCTGCTCCACTGGCCAAGGGATGTGCTTTTCCTTTCTGGTCTCACCCGCAGCATATGGATGTTCCCTGTTAAGGAATCGAATCCAGGCCACATCTGTGGCAACACCAGATCCTTAACCCACTGGACCAGGCTGGGAACTCCAAGGGAGCTTTCGCAAAACTAAAGGGAGAATCATTTAGGGGTCTGGGCTTGCTGGAAGCCTGTTGAAAGGAGAATTAAAGAGCAGGAGGAAGGATTTTATCCCACAGAATCCTTGTTATGTTCTCAGAGATAGCAAAGCTTAAAACCCTTTTCACCAACAGGTCAATGTCCTTGTGGGACATTAGGTGTCTAGGAGGAATGTTCCCATTTTATAGATGAGGAAATTGAGGGCCCAGTGGAAGTCAGACACAAAATCACAGCCAGCATCAAGAGTCTTTACTCCCATTTCACTCTCTTAAAGAATGCAGAACATGTTATCTAGAAGTGCACATCTTAGGTTATATAAAAGGTAAAATAAAAAATATGGAAATAATATATGTTATACAATATCCAGTTTGCTCTAATTCTACCCTCTACATCTCAAGAGACGAGGAGGATGCTTCCTCTTCAAACTCGACTTTCAAAACGTGGCAAATGGGTGTAGAGAGGGAAGGTGCCCAGCAGTGAGGATGGGAGGGAGAGTCGGTGTGAAAGCAGAGTTACAGAGCAGTAAAACATGCAGACTGTGTGTCTGGCACAAGCCTGGGGTGTGGTGGATGCTCAACAAATGTTTGTTCCTTTCCTCCATGGAGGGATTAAGACCCGCCTCCCACAAACTGGCATGGCCTGGGCACAGTCATGGTGGACAATCAGGGCATTGTTCAGATACCCACAGATAACATTTGACATCAGATTGAGGCTCACTCTAAAGCTTTTTGCTTTATGATTTATTTGCATGGTTATGATTATAGAAGCCAGATTGGGGAAAAAAATCGAGGAGACATATGCATTTGCTTCCTTCAGCATTCTCTTATTGCCAATCAAATATCCTGAATCACTACCTCCTGTTTTTCTCCCTCATCCCCATCTTGCAGTTGACACAGAATGGGGGAGGGTGTGTGAATGGTCAATAGCATGTGTTGAGGTTCAGCTATTAACTAGGAGCTGAGCTTAGCACATGTGTTTATCTTGTTCTGTTTTTACAACAGCCACATCCTTCTTTTTTTTTCTTTTTAAAATTAAATTTATTTTTTAATTATGGTATAGTTGATTTACAGTGTTGAGTCCATTTCTGCTGTACAGCATAGTGACCCAGTCATATATATATATATATATATATATATATATATATATATGACCCAGTCATATATATATATATATACATATATATATATATATATTCTCACATCCTTCTTTTTACTCACTTTTATAGATGAGGAAACAAAGACTCAAAGAGGATTATGAATTATCCAAGGTTGTTTAAAGTACAAGGAAACTGGGACTTAAGCTCAAAGCTTATTTTATTTTATTTTAACATTCTTTTATGCTAACTCTGTCCTAGGATTTGAGGAATCCTGGTTCTGTGACTTGTGATATCTGGATGGAGGGTGTGGTCATAGCCTTCAGAAGGGAGAAGAAGATGCCAATGGTGAAAGGAAAAGGAGATATCTTTGCTTCACCCCAAACAATTAGGAGACCTAACGTTTGTATCGTGTGTCAGGGTTTTTAAAACACTGTGTATGAACTTCACATTTTATAGATAAGAATATAGAGCCTCAGAGTTTATTATTTATTTATTTTTTATTAAATATATTTGATTTCCAATGTTGTGCCAATTTCTGCTGTACAGCAAACTGACCCAGTCATACACACACACACACACACGTACACACACACATATATATGTATATTCTTTTTCTCATGTTATCTTCCATCATGTTCTATCACAAGAGATTGGATATAGTTCCCTGTGCTATATAGTAGGACCTCATTGTTTATCCATTCTAAACGGAATAGTTTGCATCTACTAACCCCAAATTCAGAGCCTCAGTGTTTAATTCAAAGTCATAGAGCCAGTAAATGGCAAAACTGGGACTCAAACTCAGGAGTCTGATGTTAAGTTCACTTCTACTACTGTGCACTGCCTCTCCCATGTATTTGGCCACACAGACCAAGGGAGGACAGTGGCCGAGTTTAGGAATGGATGCTCTGTATACCTGATGACTCAAAGCAGCTTCTGATGTTCATCCACCTCTGGCTGTCATTGAGGAGCCCAACTTTCTAATTGCTTTGCGTGCTCACTGGGCAATGCGTGATTACTGACTGGCCCAATGTACTCTAGGACCTTAGAGTTTTGATTACAACTTTTTATTGTGTACCTGGAGTAAGGCAGACCTAGGAACAGAGGAACTTTCCTTAAGCCCCTCATCAGCCTATGGGTTTTTAGGTAGAAAAATCACAGCATTGATGGTTATAAAGACTTCTGGTTACAGGAAAGAAAATTCTCCTCTCCTCAGTGACTGGCTACTCTGCATATTCTTGACGTGGCATGGGAAGGAAAGAAGAGTCAGGACGTTTTGCAAGCTGACAATTCTATTGAAATATCCCAGGTCAGCTACTTTCTGTGAGAGGATGTATATTTCCCCACATCACATTTGTGCTCTGCATGATCGCTTGTTGAAACAGCCTTGTGGGGGATGGGGAGATGTGCTTGGGCTGTGGGATGGAAATCCTATGAAATCAGATTGTTATGATCATTATACAACTACAGATGTAATAAGTTCATTTGAGTAATAAAAAAAATGAAAAAAAATACAAAAAAAGAGAAACTTCCTTGTGCAGGAGGAAAAGCAAGGGGGAACTTCAAGGCTGGTACTGAGGGGCTCCAGCAGTCTCTAAACTTGTCATCTCTTTCATCAGCTGAGCTGGGTGGCAAGTCTCCACAGGCCCAAGTGGTAGCTGGCCTTCCTTGGGTTGGTCCAGAGCAGAGAGCAGCATTCTGTAGAAGGTCCCTTTTCAGATTGAGAAACCCACAGCCTGATCTCTTCTGATGATTTTACAAAAATGGAATTGCATGACAGATGTCCAGATAAACAAAAGTTTGCAATCAAAGCAAATTCTGGGATGGAGCTGATTAGTAGATTTTTAATGGCTATTAGTTTGATAATCACACACCAGGAATAGCTTCCAGGCAGACCAAACCCATGCATAAATGGGCCCACACCCAGGCACACCAACACCTAGTGGCGGGTATAAAAGGGGACCCTGACAGTCTTCCAACAGCAGAATCGAGTCTCCTGCTTGAACTCTTCTCAGTGACCTTCACTTTTCCTTTCTGGGCAAAGGCATCATGAGTTGTCAGCTCTCCTGCAAATCTCGAGGAGGAGGAGGAGGAGGAAGATTCCGGGGCTTCAGCAGTGGCTCAGCTGTGGTCTCTGGAGGGAGCCGGGGATCAACCACCAGCTTCCCCTGCTTGAGCCGCCATGGCGGTGGTGGAAGGGGCTTTGGTGGATGCGGCTTTGGCAGTCGGAGTCTTGTTGGCCTCGGAGGGACCAAGAGCATCTCCATTAGTGTGGCTGGAGGAGGTGGAAGCTTTGGCTCCAGTGGAGGATTTGGTAGCAGAGGAAGTGGCTTTGGAGGTGGCAGCGGCTTTGGAGGTGGCAGCGGCTTTGGAGGTGGCAGCGGCTTTGGAGGTGGCGGTTTTGGTGGAGGCGGCTTTGGTGGAGGCCGCTTTGGAGGTGGTGGTGGTTTGGGAGGTTTTGGAAGTTTGGGGGGGCTTGGTGGCTTCGGGCCTGGAGGATACCCTGGGGGCGGCATCCATGAAGTGTCTGTCAATCAGAGCCTACTGCAGCCTCTCAACGTGAAAATTGACCCTGAGATACAGAATGTGAAGTCTCAGGAGCGGGAGCAGATCAAAATTCTCAACAACAAATTTGCCTGCTTCATCGACAAGGTGAGTCACGAGAAGCTGGCTCCTGCTGATGCTCAGGATGTCCTACTTCCAGGGCTAATTGAAAGGCAAATGATAGAGATTTATTTCCCGGGGGAGCCATAGGTGCGGTTATACTGGCCTGAGTAATTGGCAATATCCATATGGGAAAGATACTGGCTTTGTGGGCTACTTCTTTCTTCACAGGCTGCACTTAGGAATTATTTGTGCCTTTGGCTTTATTGTTTCAGCATAAACAAAAAATACTTATGGAAAAGTCTTAAGATCATAGAAAACGTGATACAGACAAGAAATGAACTGACTAGTTCATGCCATTGTGACGTCAGGTTTTGGAAGGGGTTAGTAAGACATCTGAGATCATACTTCCTTCCCTAGAAGTTATAACTCTATTAAATTCTGGGAAGCTTGGGAGTTCCCGTCATGGCTCAGTGGTTAATGAATCTGACTAGGAACCACGAGGTTGCAGGTTTGATCCCAGGCCACGCTCAGTGTGTTAAGGATCTGGCATTGCTGTGAGCTGTGGTGTAGGTCTCAGGTCACAGACATGGCTTGGTTCTGGCATTGCTGTGGCTGTGGCGTAGGCCGGCGGCTACACCTCCGATTAGACCCCTAGCCTGGGAACCTCCATATGCCGCGGGTGCGACCCGAGAAAAGACAAAAAGACAAAAAGAAAAAAAAATTCTGGGAAGCTGAGCCTGAAATATCTACTTGGGGATGAATGAAATTCTTGCCCTCGAGAGAGGTGTTCTCATTTTTGTGACCCATAAAGACTTTATTGATGTCACTTTGGAGTATGGTAGGCTTTTCTTCTATTTCAAGGCAGAAGAAATTGTCTAAGGAATTTACAAGGCTCTTAAAAAAAACCAGACTGAGGAGCCCTGCCCTCCAGAGTTTTCACACTCATCACCCTTAGGAGCAATGCCAGTGAATGTCTGTTTTTGGTTTTCCCTGAGAAAGTATGGGGCCTTTTCTGAGAATTCAACTAGGACCAGGGAGGGAGATGGCCTCAGTCTTGGGAGAAGCTGCAAACAAAATAAAGGGTAGTGAAGTGGGGAAGAGTTCTCTGCGTGGAGAGTGCCAGACGTAATGTTAGGAGCCATCAGAACTTTCCAGGCATGGAGGCAGGAATGCAAAAGCTCTCCTGGCATGTTCTGACATCCAGCTGGTGAAGACAAAGCCGAGTAGTTTTCTCTGTCTCTCGAAGCAGGACCAGAGTTGACTCGAAACCTGCTGGTGGGAAGGACAACCCAGAGCTCATATGCTTTCTTTCTGGCCCCTGAAGGTGCGGTTCCTGGAACAGCAGAACCAGGTGCTGAAGACCAAATGGGAGCTGCTACAACAAATTGATGTCAGAACCTGTACCATCAACCTGGAGCCCCTCTTTCAGGAGTATATCTCCAGACTGCAGAATCAAGTGAACATACTTTGTGCAGAAAAAACATCACAGGATACAGAGCTGAACAACCAGCAGGATCTTGTTGAAGAATTTAGGAAGAAGTAGGTGGTAGAGAAAACACTATGTGGCGATGAATGTTGACCTGAGCCATCCAATCATTGACTCATAAAGCCACTCATCTCCCAATTGCATTTGTGGTTATAAAGGGGAGTGCATCGGTATCTTTGCTGATTTTTTTCTTGTAAGATATTTAGAGCTTTAGAGATCATGCTTTTGACCTGTTCGAGGGTTAATTTATAGAAAACATCCTCACCTGGGCTATCATTGGTTAGATGTAGACAAAAATGTTTGATATTCCCAGAGAATGGAGTATTTGGGTGATTCCATTAGGAAAAGGGAAAAGGAAACAAATGAGAACTAATTTAACAGCTGTGTCCCTGGGTCCCCACAGGTATGAGGATGAAATCAACAAGCGGACAGCTGCCGAGAATGATTTTGTGACACTTAAAAAGGTGAGAGAAATAAAGAAATAAAGGCGTCTCTGTAGTTCAAGCTTCTGGAGATGTTCTGTAAATTTGCTAGAACGTTTCCCATCAATAACTACCCAACGCCTATATTGGATCATGAAAGATGCAAACACAGAAAGCACTTGATTCTAAAGGGCTGAGAAAGGAATGGGACTTCCTTAGAATACCTGCTTAAAGATACTTGGGTGGAGTGGACAAAGGCTTGAGCCAGAAGGCAAAAGTGTGGGTTCTCAGCCTGGTTCCTGCAGAGGCTTTGGTGCAAAATCCAGAGAAAGTCACAAGAGATGGGATAGACAGGCAGGAGAGGAGAGATGAGGATTGCTAAAAGCCACAGAGGCCATTATACTCCTCAGCGGAAACACATAGCATCTCAAGCAAGAGGGAGAGAATGGTCGAAAAACTTGGTCCATCAGAACTCTGACTGTCTTGGGATAGTGTGAGCAGTGACGTGGGAATGGACTACCCAGCAGGGGTGCTCTGTGGACCCCAAATGTGGTCCTATGGGGACGTGGCTCATCTGAGGTGTCTAGGATTTTGGAGAGCAGCTAACAGGGACTGGGTGGAGGAGCAGCATCCATACAGGAAGTGCTGCAAAGTCTGGGGGGAGGGGCATGAGCTTCACCAGAGCCCTTGATTTTCCCTGCAGGATGTGGACAACGCCTACATAAATAAGGCAGACCTGCAAGCCAAGGTGGATGTACTGAGCCAGGAACTTGCGTTCCTGAAAATCCTCTTTGATGCGGTAAGGAGGCTGCTCTTGGATGGATCCTTGCTTCCCACCCTTCCCCCCAAAGGCCGTCCTTCCCCATTGGGGGAGAAAATGGTGTGGGTGGAGTTCATGGATGGCTGACTTCAACTTGCCATCACTACAGGCTACTGGAGGCCTCTATGGCATAGGTCTTGGAGGAGAGGAAATTTCTCTTCTGGTGTCACAGGAAGAAAAACTCCATCAGGACAACTTCCCCTCAGTATAGCTCATCTTAGGAAGAGACCTGCTCTGTTCCCATCCCTATGTCCAAAGTACTTTGAGGTCAAAATGTAATATACTTTCTCCTTCTCTGCCCAAGTGCACACATATGACTTCTGCAACAGGAAGTCAATTTAAAGCATTTGCTGGGGGTTCCCTACATGGCTCAGTGGTAACAAACCCGACTAGTATCCATGAGGATGTGGGTTCAATCCCTGGACTCGCTCAGTGGGTTAAGGATCTGGCATTGCTGTGAGCTGTGGTGTAGGTCGCAGACATGACTCGGATCTGGTGTTGCTGTGGCTGTGGCATAGGCTGGCAGCTGCAGCTCTGATTTGACCCCTAGCCTGGGAACGTCCATGTGCTATGGGTGGGGTCCTAAAAGAAAAAAAAGTATTTGCCATCTACTGGCTTCTTTTTGGGGGCACTTATCAAATGGCATAAAGGATGAAGGCATTAAGAGGCTCAGAAATGCAGACCCCTGCCCATAATTCTCAGCACAACTTGGCAGCGCCCCAGGAAAGGTGACCATATGGCTTTAAATTCCACCCAGCGCATGCTTAGTCTGAGAGTCTGTATTTCCCTAATGCTGGGGAAGGGAATCCCTCCTCGGTGCCTCTGGCTGTGACCTCTGCCACACCTCTTGTGTTGCAGGAGCTGTCCCAGATGCAACAGAATGTCACCGAAACCAATGTCATCCTGTCCATGGACAACAGCCGCAACCTGGACCTGAATGACATCATCTCTGAGGTCCAGAGCCAGTATGAAGAGATTGCCCATAGGAGCAAGGCTGAGGCGGAGGCTCTGTATCATAGCAAGGTGAGTACTGGTGGGCAGGGTGGCCAGAGTCCCTTCTAACAAGAACGTGTACAGTGAGGTTATTGTCTAGTGGAAATCAGGCATCATTCCCAAGAAAGAATGTCCACAGTGCCCCAAATGTCCCAGGTGAGACTGACACTGAGTCCTTTTAGGGGTGTGAGGTGGTCCCCCACCTCCCAAGGAGGCAGACGTGGCATCCAGCTTGGTTGACCCTGTCTGAACAGTATCAGACTTTCTTGGCTCATGCCAAGTGTTCTCCCAGCTGCAACTGCCCCCTTCTTCCTGTACAGTATGAGGAGCTCCAGATCACGGCCGGGAAGCACGGAGACAGCCTGAAGGAGGTGAAAATGGAGATCTGTGAGCTGAACCGCATGATCCAGAGGCTACAAGCGGAGATCTCCCAAGTGCGGAAGCAGGTGTGTCTTGGCCCTGAGGATGGCTGCAGTTCCCCGGTCTGAGCGCAGCTCCAGTGGGGTGGGAGGTATCGTCTAGAGGGGTGTGTGTGTGTGTGTGTGTGTATGTGTGTGTGTGTGTGTGTGTGAGAGAGAGAGAGAGAGAGAGAGAGAGAGAGAGAGAAAGAGGAGAAACAGAGAAATTTGAATGTAGCCTATGTACATTCCAAATGCCTCAAGCTTAACATAGTTAAGATTTATAGCACTTTTTAGAGTGGTCTAAGAAACATGCTCAGGTAGGGATTAGTGCAGTGGAAGAATTGTGTTAACTTTTAGATTGCTTACATGGGTGAAATGGCACAATAACATATGAAACTGCCCTGGATCCTAGGCATAGCATCCCATTTGTACTGGTTTGTACTCAGCCCAAGCCCTAAGCACCAGCTGGCTGTGTGATGCAGGGGTAGCGAGTGTTGCAGGGAGGTGGCCTGGCCCTGGGTTGTGAGGATCAAGAGTCATTACCGAGAAAGTGTAAGGGTCCAGGTGAAGGTGACTTGGGAAGACAGTGGCTCAGAGGCAGCAGCAAGTCTTAGCAAGCTGTTTACTTGCATTAACTCCCAGGGGACCCAGTGCTTCCAGGACCAGGGATTCTGGCTTCCTACATCCCACACATCCCTGCTCTGTCCCTCTCCCCCTCTGCCAGGAAGAGTCCACTGGCTATACCAACAGAAACCTTTTCTCCTAGTGTAAGAATGTGCAAGACTCCATAGCAGATGCTGAGCAGAGGGGAGAAAATGCCCTCAAAGATGCCCAAAACAAGCTGAAGGAGCTGGAGGAAGCTCTGCAGAAGGCCAAAGAGAACCTGGCCTGCCTGCTGCGTGACTACCAGGAGCTGATGAACGTCAAGCTGGCCTTGGATGTGGAGATTGCCACCTACCGCAAGCTGCTGGAGGGCGAGGAGTGCAGGTGAGGGGCCCCAAGGAGATAGAGGGTACCCTGTTCCACCCTCACCTCCCCTGGAGCCAGGGCTGGGGATGAAGGTAGGGACAGAGGGGAGGGACAGGGCCTTCTGATGGCTGAGAGCTAACATCACGGTGTTCCACAAGTGGAGATTCAGGGCTCAAAGCAACACTGTAGAGCTGCAGGCTTATCAGTATGGAATGACTAAACAGGCAGATTAAATTAAATTTATTTTATTTTATTTTATTTTTTGTCTTTTTAGGGCCGAACCGGAGGCATGTGGTGGTTCCCAGTGTAGGGGTCGAATCAGAGCTGCAGCCGCTGGCCTATGCTACAGCCACAGCAACACCAGATCTGAGCTGTGTCTGCGAACTACACCAAAGTTCAGGGCAACGCCAGATCCTTAACCCACTGAGTGAGGCCAGGGATCGAACTTGCATCCTTGTGGATACTAGCCAGATTCGTTTCCGCTGAGCCAAGATGGGAACTCCAAGGCAGGTTAAATTTTAAATAAAATTAAGCAATAAGTTAGTCTTGGTCTTTTCTAAAGGAGGAAACAAATGCTGTGAACACAGACTAAACCTAGACAGACACATTGGTCCCTGGGTATTCAGGGAGTGTGGCCTCTTCTCCCTCTGCCTGGTGATCCAGAACGGGGACGTCATGGGTTGGAAGGCACTGCCTGGCTGGGGCACACACACCTGGAGCAGGTGCCAGGTCTAGCTCCGGGCAGGTTTTTGGAGTGACAAACTGGAGACTTGCTAACCTCTCAAAGGGAGCCTTCCCTTCCTCCATGGTCTGAAAACTTTGTCAGTGTCCTCAGCATCCGTGGTGATTACTCTGGCCGAAGCACCTAGAAAGGGAAAGCGACCTGGGCCACTGGCAATCTAGTATGACAGACAGGAAGCAGGCTGCTGCTGCTGGGAAACTGTCTGTGAGGCCGGCTTCCTCTCCCCAAGTTGCAAGAGGAAGCAGGGGGGGAGGGCAGGGTGGGAGGATGGTGTAGGGAGGCTGTATGGAGCCACAGATCTCTCTGAATTGTACCTTCGCAGAGTAGCCTCATTTCAAAATTTCTGGCATAGCTTCGATTCTGCATATCAGACTCTCCAAGATGGAATTAAATTTAAAAAATGGGTTGCAGAGTCAGAAATGAATTTACTTTCAACCCATGTTATCAGAGCAAGAAGCTGAGATATACTGAGATGTATGGAAACGGGGCCTGCCCCCAGATCTGTGATTTGGTGGCCAGGGAGAAAGTGGGCTGTGGGAGGTGCTGGTGGCTGATTTCCAGGCTGATCTGCATGTTTGTAGGTGGAAGCTGTAAAACAATACGTGCATAGCCTCTAAGTGCTCTGCCAAGAGTTATTCTCCCTCTCTCTCTGACAGGATGTCTGGAGACCTCAGCAGCAACGTGACCGTGTGTAAGTTGGGGGTGTGGTCCAGTCCTGGGGGACAGGGCTTGGGTAGAGGTGGGTAAGGGAGGCCCCCAGGTAACACCAGCTCCCTCTCTCTCTGCAGCTGTGACAAGCAGCACCATTTCTTCCAACGTGGCATCCAGGGCTGGCTTTGGGGGCCATGGTTCTGGAGGTAAATGGTCCAGTTCTGGAGGAGGATACAGCTCTGGAAGCAGCAGTTACAGCTCTGGAGGCAGAGGATCCAGCTCCAGAGGTGGTGGTGGAGGGAGCTATGGCTCTGGAGGAAGCTTCAAAGGAGGCTCAGGCTCTGGAGGAGGCTATAGTTCTGGAGGTGGCTACAGTTCTGGAGGCGGCTCTAGAGGAGGCGCTGGTTTTGGAGGGGGATGTGGCTCTGGAGGTGGCTCCAAGTCAGGTTCCGGCTCTGGAGGGGGAGGTTCTTGCTCTGACAGGGGTGCTTCTGGCTCAGGAGAAGGTTGCGGTTCCAGCGTGACCTTCTCTTTTAGATAAAGATGGAGTCCCACCTTTGACTCTCTCACTCCAGAATGCAGAAGCCTGTCTCTATATATCTAATCGACAGCAAATCAAACCTTGTCATCCACCTCTGATGGCATTTTTTTTTTTTTGGGAGAAGGGATGCCCACATACAGTTTTTGAAATATTTTCTCTCCAAACCAATTAGCTGGAGCCAGTGGCCCCCTGTGCCCTGGGGGAAGAATCTGCCTTGTCTAGGTTTGTGCTTCCAGCCACATCCCCATCCCTCGCCCCTTCTTGCATTGCCCATTCGCTGGTCCTTTTCCCAAGGAGTATTCTGTCGAGGACCCCATTTCAAAGCCTGTGCCTTTCCCATGGCGGTGCCTCCAGGGAAAGATGTTTCTTTGTATATAGCCCTCTTGCTGGCTCTGCATCAAAAGTGCTGTGGTCTTGGTGTTGGCCCAATAAACTTCATTTGCAATTCAAAGCATGTGATGTGTGTTTAATGTCAAGCCTTGGCAGAACCGGGTAGCCAGGAGCTGTTACTCATTGCTATCTAACTTAAGATACCAGAGAATGGAGAGCTTTGGGAATTCTAAAAAGGAGGCTTCCTGGAGGAGGAACAGTGTGGCATGGAGAAGCCAAGGGTGTTTTCTTCTGGAAGTCTTTAAGAGTAGAGACAAGGAGGGGCTAGCTCTTGAGTCAAGGGATGGGTGTGGTACTTGGAAAGTATTTGCCAGACCTGGGGATTGTGATACTGTGAGGAGGTCAACTGGGGGATTTGTGGAAAATTCTCTTTCCCAGAAAGAGCTCCTCTTCTTAAGTGTTTTTCCACAGACGGCTCCTCGCTCCCCTCCCTTTCTGACAACAGCTCAGATCTGAGATGTTCTCACTTCGTCTCAGGGTGAACCAGGGTGAGTCCCCTGAGTTCCTGTCCAGGCTGTCAGCAGCTCTGAGCTGCCCTGGAAGCCTCTTCCCTCCCCCTCACCACACTCAACCCTGTCAACTCCAATGAGAGTCCTTAGATACTTCGCCTCCTCCAGGAAGCCCTCCTGAATGGAAAGCTCATACTGCTTCTACTTGCTAGGATGTGGGGAAGGCCTTGCCCAGGATTTGGGAGACTTCAATGCTGATCTTCATTTTGAGGGGAATTGTGGAACACTGGACTAGTCTTTTCTCCTCCCAAGGCTTGATTTCTGCACCAGCTAAAGGAGATGGAATGAGAACATCTCTGCATATCCTTCCAGCTCTGATGGGAAGAGCCCTATCTGTGCTGCCAGGTTGGCCAGGCTCCTTTGTGAAGCCTCCCAGCAGAATGGAAGATCTGGGGCACAGGGAAAGAGGCTTAAAAGGCACTGTGTGTGGATGAGAGTGAGCACCTGAAGCTCTGTGTATTTCCATGCAATTTCATTTTAGCTCCGTGATTGTCTGTTGGACAGAGTGACTGTGGGCAAGGTACTACAACTATCTATTTGGGGCATGACATCACTCAGAACAGACTGCATCCTGCAGGGAGCTTGCAGTTCAGTTAGGGGACCAATGAGAAATTTACAAACAGCTATTAAGACAAGGCAGCCTGTAAATAAGATCACTTATATCTGGAACCTAATATACAGCACAAATGAAACTTTCCACAGAAAAGAAAATCATGGACTTGGAGAATAGGCTTATGGTTGCCTAGGGGGAGGGGAAGGGGTTGGGATGGATTAGGAGCTTGGGGTTAATAGATGCAAACTATTGCTTTTGGAATGGATTAGCGATGAGATCCTGCTGTGTAGCACTGAGAACAATGTCTAGTCACTTATGATGGAGCATGATAATGGGAGAAAAAAGAATGTATACATGTATGTGTAACAGGCTTACCATGCTGTACAGTAGAAAAAAAATTGTATTGGGGAAATAAAAATTAAAAAAAAATTCACTGAGGGAAAAAAAAAAAGATCTACCCTGGGAGTAGAGGTGGTGCATTAAAGTCATCTGGGGCGATCATTCAAAATGCACATTCCTGGTTCCAGTATCTCCCTCTGCCTCAAATTTTCACTACAGAAAATTAGAGTGGAGCCTGGACATATACAACTTAAATAAGCTTCTAGGTGATTCTGATGCTGGTGATGCAGAGATCATGCATCATACAGCATGCAGGAAGGCTAAAGGAGAAGACTCTCTTGTGGGTTGAGTCCTTGACAACTTAAAGTTTAGAAGGCACTCAATAAAATGTTGATGATCAAATGAAAGAATGTGTGACTTTTGGGCAAGCATGTTTCTGAGCAAGTCTGAGTCTTGATTTACTCAATCATAAAGGAGTGACAATAGTACCTCCCTTACAGGGTTTCTGGGAATGTTACATACAATAATAAATGATAAATATTTTTATATAGGACCTGCACCATCATATGCATGTAGCACTATAGGCCACTTCTTATTATTACCATTACCACAGTTATAGATTGTACTGGGGGATGGGGGAAGGCTTCATGGATGAGATCATTGGACATCCAGGCACTAAAGTCTTTGTGGGATTAACTAAGAAATAATAACAAAAATTTTATATAAACTTTTCCAAATGATAGAAGAGGAAGAGACACTTCTCATCTTGTTTTATGAGGCCAACATTGTCCTGATACCAAAATCAGACAAAGACATTATAAGAAAAAACTAAAGACCAAATCCTTCATAAATATAGATTCAACATTCTCAACAAAATATGAGCAAATTGAATCTACAAAAAGGATAATATATCATGCCTAGATGAGATATCTCTTAGAAGTGAAAGTCTGGTTCAACACTTGTTGAATCAATTAGTGTATTCACCCTATTGGCATATTATAGAAGAAAAAAAATAGGATCACCACAACAGGTGCGAAATTTTTTTTGACAAACTTCAATATTCACATGTGTAAAAAATGCTCAACAAACTAGAGTGGAAGGGAACTTCCTAGCCTGATAAAGGACATCTACGAAAACCTACAGCTAACATACTTAATGATAAAAGTCTTAATACCTTTCCCTTAAGATTGGAAATAGGCAAGGATATCAACTGGTACTACTCCTATTTGGCACCATACTAGAATTCCTTGATCTTGTGGTGTCCACTGACTTGAGTGTTTCACAGTGTATATACCTGTTCTGGCCCTATCCCCACCTTTTATTTTCTTTGGAAGTTTGGAGACAGGTTCCTGGGTCAAAATAAGTTCTTTTTCTTTTCTTTTGTCCATACATTCAAAGTTGGGGCCCCACAGGAAATCCTTCTCATGCAACATCAGTGGATCTCAGGGAGTCAGTCACCCTCTCTCCTGCCTCACCCTGCACTCCCTTGTAGCACCCTTAATCCACGCTGGTCCCTTTTACTCCAGTCCTAAAGTGTGGGCATGCACACCCACTTCTCTATGATCACCATCAATTCTCCATCATCCACGTTCAAGGGAATCAGGCATTATCCCAGGAAACCGGCACATAAAGTTTATCAAGAACCTATTCTGATTTGATATTCTAAAGCCCTGTCTGACCCATTCTGGGGTCATCAAGCCTCCCACAGATTCACAGATGCTGAGTGCCCACCCAAGGGGGAGGAGAAGAGAAGATTTACAGGGATATAGAGCATGCCAGCATGCTCTATTTCCCCTCCCCTGGGAAAGCCAATGTTTTCATCCACCTGGAGATAACATGCCCTGAATTCATGGGCCTCCCCTTCTCCCAGATAAAAATGTAAGGGAAGCAAATATGTCTTAGGACCACACTCCAGGTGGAGTCCAGTTTGAAATAAATGTCCAGTGTGACCTACTGGGCTAGAAGAGGTATAAATAGATCTCTGGGCTCCCACTGTCTATGGAGAAGATCTTGTATTCAAGGTTTCCTTCTATTTGTTTATTTATTTTGGCCCTGCCTGCAGCCTGTGGAAATTCCAGGGCTAGGGATCAAATCCATGCCACAGCAGTGACGCCAGATCCTTAACCCACCTCACCATGAGGGAACTCTCCGAGCTTTCCTTTGAAAGAGTCACCTACTTCTACCTTCATAGCCTCGCCACCTCGACCTTCTCCATCCCCACCACACTTTCCCTTTGCTTTTCCTTTTTTCTTTTTAGGGCCACACAGCTGCATATGGAGGTTCCCAGGCTAGGCATAGAATCAGAGCTATAGCTGCCGGCCTATACCACAGCCACAGCAACGCCAGATCCCTGCCGAGGCTGTGACCTACACCACAGCTCATGTTAACGCTGGGTCCTTAACCCACTGAGTGAGGCCAAGGGCCGAAGCTGCATCCTCATGGATGCTAGTCAGATTCCTTACCACTGAGCCTCAATGGGAACTCCCAAATGTGTGCTTTGTGCTTTCCTATCTTTCTTTTCTTTTATTTTTTCTTCTCTTTTTTCCTTCTCTTTCTTTCTTTCTTTCTCTTTCTCTCTCTTTCTTTCTTTCTTTCTTTCTTTCTTTCTTTCTTTCTTTCTTTCTTTCTTTCTTTCTTTCTTTCTTTCTTTCTTTCCTTCCTTCCTTCCTTCCTTCCCTTCCTTCTTTTTCTTTCTTTCATCTCTCTGTCTTTCTTTCATTCTTCTTCTCCTTCTCTTTTTTCTCCTCCTCCTTCATCTTTTTGGCTTTTTCCCACCACACTTTTCAATAAACTTAATGGGAGATTCATTCTGTCTGGGAATTTTATGCACTAACCAGATGGGCCCTGAGTATTTTCACCTCTAGTCACTGCCCGGCAGCACACACATACCCACATACACACATGGTCCCCCTCTGCTCTCTCCCCGCTCACTTACCTGGCTCAACAGAAGGGCATGTTATTTCTATTTAGCTTTGGAAGGTGGTCGAAAATGACCCTTACTTTCCC
Source organism: Phacochoerus africanus (assembly GCF_016906955.1). Taxonomy (NCBI): domain Eukaryota; kingdom Metazoa; phylum Chordata; class Mammalia; order Artiodactyla; family Suidae; genus Phacochoerus; species Phacochoerus africanus. Next base: position 20,371,670 of record NC_062550.1, on the reverse strand, counting down.
TCTTTATTGGGAGAACTCAGCTTTCACTTTTAAAATAATTAATGTCAGGCCCTCTAGCTTTGCTTGGCACTCAAGCTGGTGTCATTAATCACCTAATTAAGGGGTAATACCATTATTGTTATGAGGATTATTATCAGGCAAAGGGCCAGAGGGTGTGGAGTGGGAGCAGCAGCCTGGAGGATCAGGTCATGAGAGCAACTCTGTTTCTTTTTCTCCTGATTTGCCCCCAAAGCAGTTCTCAGTCCAGTGCCCCAGGGAGTCCAATGATGTTGGATCTGGATGGGGTCTCATCAGTTCCCTGTCGCTCTGTGGCATTTAGAGGAGAGAAGATGGCCAGGGAGAAGGTAGGCATGGTGCTTGGTTTGAGCAAACCCCAGTACCCTGGGTAGGCAGTATTCATTTGACAGTCATTTATTAAGCACTTTCCATGTGCTAGACTCTGTTCTTGACACTGGTGCAAAAAGGTGGCCAAGACCTTTGTCTACTGTGAAGGCAGCCAAGCAAACATGATCAGAGTACAGTGGTGTCTCCAGCAAGTGCATGTCAGGAGCAAGGGCTCAGGGTAGGAGCCTGAGGGAGACTTCCTTGAAAACTAGCCCTGGAAGCTGGAAGCTGAAAGGTGAGGTCCAGTTAGCCAGGGGAAGGGGCATGTTTTACATAGAGGTGCTATAGCCCCTGTGGCCAGAGCCAAGCACAGGTAAGAGGTCAATAAATACAGGCTGATAAATGAAAAGGGAGTTGACAGGTGCTTGGCTCTTTGGGTTCTTTTAAGGAAGTGAGGTCTGATGGAGCTTGGAGAGAAGAGGTAGGAGAGGTGGGTGGGGCCAGATCACAAGATGAGAGGCTTACTGGGTAGATTGACCAACTTCTTCTATTTTCCTGGGACATTCCTGGTTTTAAAACTGAACGTCATATGTCCTGAGAACCTACTCAGTCCCAGGCAAACTGAGATGGTTGGTTGTCCTGCTGCTGCATTATCTCAAAAGATTTGAACTCCATCTGGCAGTTTAAGCAGTGGGGGTAATACAGGAACAAGAGTGTTCATGCAGCAGAGTGTGCCCGAGCCTCCAGTATCCTTTTTCCACTTCTGCTGTAGAAACAGAAATTGAAGATGAGCACCTGCCCACCCACCCACCCACCTAAAAGACAGCATTTCCAAGCCTCCTTTGCAAATAATTGTGGCTGTGAAATTAAGTTCTGGACAATGGAAGATAAACTGAAATCACATCATGCTCCCAATTGTATCTTTAAAAGGCAGAGCCCCTGAAAGTGGGTGCAGGCTCTGAAAAAACAAAAAAATGTGAGGAACTATAAGCAACTCTTCAACCTCATGCCCTGCCCCAGACCTTTGGAATAAGAATCCTGGAGTTGAGGAAATGGAATCTTTAAAAAGATTTTAGACTGTAGTGATTAAGCGCATGGGTTCTACCATGGACTGCCTGGCTTTCATTCCTTCCTCCCAGCTGTGTGACTTTATCCAAGTGACTTAACCTTTCTGTGCCTCAGTTTCCGTATCGATACAATGTGTATGTTAATCCTGTCTCCTGGAGAGTGTTATTTTGCGAATTAATGTGCTGGTAACAGTATCTGGCACATAATAAGTGCTCGATAAAACATTTCCATTATCACAAGGGTCCCTCATTTTATGCTGTCCTTATACAGACACATCCATTTCATTCATGTGATTTCCCCCTCCCTTCCTCCCCCACACAAACACTTTACCCCTGGAAACCACCGATCTGTTCTCCATTTCTGTAATTCAGGGATGTTGTATAAATAGAATCATACAGTATGGAACCATCTTTTATTCACCATCACTCTCTGAAGATTCATCCAGGTAGTTGCATGTATCAATTGTTCGTTGCTTCTCATTGCTGAGGAGTACTCTGTGGTATGGACATACCAGTTTGTCACCCACTGAAGAGCATTTGGGTTGTTTGAATTTTGGGGCTCTATGGATAAAACTACTATAAATATTTGTGTATAGGTTTTTATGTGAAGATGAGAATTTATTCTCTTGGATAAATGCCCTGGTGTGTAATTTCTAGGATGTATGGTAGCTGAATATTTAGTTATTTATTTATTTTTTATTATAATGATTTTTATTTTTTCCATTATAGCTGGTTTACAGTGTTCTGTCAATTTTCTACTGTACAGCGTGGTGACCCAGTTACACATACATGTATAGATTCATCACAAGTGATTAGACATAGTTCCTAGCGCTATACAGCAGGATCTCATTCCAAACACAATAGTCTGCATCTATTAAGCCCAGACTCCCAGACCATCCCACTCCCTCCCCCTTCCCCTTGGCAACCACAAATCTGTTCTCCAGATCCATGATTTTCTTATTTGTGGAAAGGTTCATTTGTGCAATATATTAGATTCCAGATATGTGATATCATATGGTATTTATCTTTCTCTTTCTGACTTACTTCACTCAGTATGAGAGTCTCTAGTTCCATCCATGTTGCTGCAAATGACATTACTTCATTCTTTTTTATGGTTGAGTAGTATTCCACTGTATATATACCACATCTTCCTAATCCAATCATCTGCAGATGGACATTTGGGTTGTTTCCATGTCTTGGCTGCATGTGAACAGTGCTGCAATGTACATTCGGGTGCATGTGTCTTTTTTAAGGAAACTTTTGTCCGGATATATGCTCAAGAGTGGGATTGCTGGGTCATATGGTAGTTCTATGTATAGTTTTCTAAGGTACCTCCATACTGTTTTCCATAGTGGTTGTATCAGCTTACATTCCCACCAACAGTGCAGGAGGGTTCCCTTTTCTCCACACCCCCTCTAGCATTTGTTATTTGTGGACTTATTAATGATGGCCATTCTGACTGGTGTGAGGTGGTACCTCACAGTAGTTTTGATTTGCATTTCTCTAATAATCAGTGGTGTTGAGAATATTTTCATGTGCTTGTTGGCCATCTGTATATCTTTTTTGGAGAAATGTCTATTCAAGTCTTTTGCCCATTTTTCCATTGGGTTGTTGGCTTTTTTGCTGTTGAGTTGAATGAGTTGCTTGTATATTTTAGAGATTAAGCACTTGTCAGTTGCATCATTTGACACTATTTTCTCCCATTCTGTAAGTTGTCTTTTTGTTTTCTTTTTGTTTTCCTTTGCTGTGCAAAATCTTGTTAGTTTGATTAGGTCCCATTGGTTTATTTTTGCTTTTATTTCTGTTGCTTTGGGAGACAGACCTGAGAAAACATTTGTAAGGTTGATGTCAGAGAATGTTTTGCCTATGTTCTCTTCCAGGAGTTTGATGGTATCTTGTCTTATATTTAAGCCTTTAAGCCATTTTGAGTTTATTTTTATGCATAGTATGAGGGTGTGTTCTAGTTTCATTGATTTGCATGCAACTGTCTGGGTTTCCCAGCAATACTTTCTGAAAATACTGTCTTTTTCCCATTTTATATTCTTGCCTTCTTTGTCAAAGATTAATTGACCATAGGTGTCTGGATTTATTTCTGGATTTTCCGTTCTGTTCCCTTGGTCTGTATGTCTGTTTTGGTATCAGTACCACACTGTCTTGATGACTGTGGCTTTGTAATATTGCCGGAAGTCTGGGAGAGTTATGCTCCTTCTTGGTTTTTGTTCCTCAGAAAATTGCTTTGGCAATTCTGGGTCTTTTGTTGTTCCATATAAAATTTTGGATTATTTGTTCAAGTTCTATGAAAAATGTCATGGGTAATTTGATAGGGATTGCACTGAATCTGTAGATCACTTCAGGTGATATGGCCATTTTTACAGTATTAATTTTTCTGGCCTAGGAGCATTGGATATCTTTTCATTTCTTTGTATCTTCTTTGATTTCCTTGATTAATGTTTTATAGTTCTCAGCATATGTCTTTCACTTCCTTGGTCAGGTTTATTCCCAGATATTTGATTTTTTTGGGGTGCAATTTTAAAAGGTGTTGTATTTTTGTACTTATTTTCTAATATTTCATTGTTAGTATACAGAAATGTGATTGATTTCTGAATGTTAATCTTATATCCTGCTACTTTGCTGAATTTGTTGATCAGTTCAAGTAATTTTTGGACTGAGTCCTTGGGGTTTTCTATATACAGTATCATGTCAGCTGCATACAGTGACAGTTTTACCTCTTCTCTTCCTATTTGGATGCCTTTTATTTCTTTTGTTTATCTGATTGCAATAGCTGGGACTTCTAATACTATGTTGAATAACAGTGGTGAGAGTGGTCATCCTGTCTTGTTCCAGATTTTAGTGGGAATATTCAGGTTTCAAAAAATTGCCAAGCTGTTTCCCAGAGCAGCAGTACCATTTTGCATTCCCACTAGCAATGCATGAGTGATCCAGTTTTGCCAAATCATTGCCAGCCTTCGGTTTTGTCACTAAGTTTTATTCTAGCCATTCTGATAGATGTGTGGTGATATATCGTTGTGCTTTAAATTTACATTTCCTTTAGGACAAATAATGCTGAAACACTTTTCAAGTGCTTAGTTGCCATCTGTGTATCTTAATGAAATGTCTTTCATCTCTTTTGCTCATTTTTAAAATAAGGTTGCTCATTCTTTTGTGGTTGAGTTTTGAAGATTCATTGTATATTCTAGATACTAATCCTTTGCCGGACAAGGGCTTTGCAAATCATTTCTTCCAGTTTCTAGCTTGTCTTTCTTCTTCTTCTTCTCCTTCTCCTTCTCCTTTTTTTTTTGGTCTTTTTGTCTTTTCTGGGGCTGCGCCCACAGCATATGGAGGTTCCCAGGCTAGGGATCTAATCAGAGCTATAACCACTGGCCTACCCCAGAGCCACAGTAACATCAGATCCGAGCCATGTCTGTGACCTACACTGCAGCTCACGGCAATGCCAGGTCCTCAACCCACTGAGCAAGGCCTGGGATCTAACCCGCAACCTCATGGTTCCTAGTCAGATACGTTAACCACTGAGCCACGACAAGAACTCCCTCTTTTTACCTTCTTAACAGGATCTTTTGCAGAGCAAATTTTAAATTTTGGTGAAGTTTCTACTTATTTTCCTTTTTATGGATCCCGCTTAATCAAAGAACCCTTTTAGGTTTATATTTTAGGTCTGTGATCCATTATGAGTTAATTTTTATATGAAGTGTGATATTTAGGTTGAGGGTTTTGTGTGCTTGATTGCTTTTTGGCTTAGGGATATGCAGTTGCTCCTTTGTTGGAAAGACTGTCTTTGCTCCATTGTGTTACTTTTGACCCTGTGTCAAAAATTGGTGGGCATGGAGTTCCCATTGTGGCTCAGTAGAAAAAAACCTGTCTAGTATCCATAAGGACTTGGGTTCGATTCCTGGCCTCACTCAGTGGGTTGAGGATCCAGTGCTGCTGTTGTATAGGTCACAGACACGGCTCAGATCCTGTGTTGCTGTGGCTGTGGTGTAGGCTGGCAGCTATAGTTCTGATTTGACTCCTAGACTGGGAACTTCCATATGCATGGGTATGGCCCTAAAAAGCAGAAAAAACAAAACAAAACAAAACCTGGGGGTCCATTTATCTATTTTTTTTCATGTGTTGCTTGTGCTTTTGATATCTGTTATGGGTTGAATTTTGTCCTCTAAAAAAGATATGTGGAAGTCTTAACACCCAATACTTCCCAAATGTGACCTTATTTGGAAATAATGTTTTTAAAAAATTTTCCTTGAGACTTCTTTTTTGACCCATGGATTATTTAGAAGTATATTGTTTAGTTTCCAAGTGTTTGGAGAAATCCTATTTTTTTTTTAAATAAAAAATTTTTTTGACTTTCAGTTGTATTTATTGTGGTCAGAGAATACACTCTGTTTGATTTAAATTCTCAATTGCTAAGGTTATAGCCTATCTTGATATATGTTCTCTGAACACTAAAGTGTACATATTCTGCTTTTGAGGGGTACAGTATTTAAAAGGTTTTTAAATTAGAGTATAGTTGATTTACAGTGTTGTATCAGTTCCTGCTGTATTGCATAGTGACCCACTCATATATATATATATATATGTGTATGTGTGTATATATATATGTGTATATGTATGTATGTATATATATAAATATACACATTATTTTTCTCATACAGTGTTTTATAAATGTCACCTAGGTCTGTTGGTTGATAGTGTTGGTGAGTTATTTTATATTCTTGATCATTTCCTCCCTACTTGTTCATTAATTGTTGAGAGGGGAACATTGAAATCTCTAACTTTAAAAATGCTTTTTTAAATCTATTTCTTCTTTCAGTTCTCTCAGTTTTTGCTTCAAATATTTTTGCAGCTATTTTATTTGAAGCATATACATTAGGATGTCTATGTCTTTTTTTTTCTTCTTCTATTTAGGGTGGCACCTACAGCATATGGAAGTTCCCAGGCTAGAAGTCGAATTGGAGCTGCAGTGGCCGGCCTGTTCCACCACCACAGCAATGTCAGTTCTGAGTTGCATCTGTAACCCATGCCACAGCTTGCAGCAATGCTGGATCCTTAACCCACTGAGTGAGGCCAGGGATTGAACCTGCATCTTACAGACACTATGTCTGGTTCTTAACTCGCTGAACCACAATGGGAGCTCCAGGATTTCTATGTCTTTTTGATGGATTGGGCCTTTTATATTATATAATGTTTCTTCTTGTGTTATAATATTCTTTGCTCTGAAGTTTATTTTATATGATGTCAATATAGCCACTCCTATTATGATATTTTCATGATGCATCATTTCCCATTCTTTTACATTCACCTTGCATATATCATTATATATTTGAGGTAAGTTTTTTGCAGACAGCACATAGTTGGCTCATGTTTTTAAACCCACTCTATTTCTGTTTTTTAACTGGTGTAGTTAGACTATTCATATTTAATGTCATTATTGATATCCTAAATCTTACATTTATCATTTATTTTGTATTTTCTATTTGTTCTCTCTTTTCCATTTTCCCTTCCCTGACTTCCTGTAGGTTACTTGAACATTCCTGAGAACAAATTTTGATTTATATATAATGCTTTTGAGTAAATGCCTTTATACAACATTTTTATTGGTTGCATTATATTATATATATATCACTTATGACAGTCTATTGCTTGCCATCATTTTACCAGTTCAAGTAAAGAAACTTTAACTCTCTTTGTATCCATTTACATTCTCTCATTTATAATATAATTTCTTAAATATTTTCCCTGAATACATTTGGAACTACTCAGATAGTGTCATAATTTTTGCTTCAATAAATAGACATAATTTAAAAAAATCAAGAGAAGGAAGTCTATTGTATTTACTCATATTTTTTATTGCCATGTTCTTTCCTCCTTCCTGGTATTCCAAGTTTTCTTCTTTTATGATTTTCTTGATGTGTAGAGAACTCCCTTTATTAATTCTTTTAAGGTAGCTTTGCTGGCAACAAGTTCCATTAGCTTTCCTTCATCTAAGAATGTTTTGATTTCCCCTTCATTCCTAAAAGATATTTTTTTCTGGGTATAGGAAACTTCACTGACAGTTCTTGCTTTCAGCATTTGAAAAATATGGTGCCGCTCCCTCCTAGCCTCCATGGTTTCTGATGAGCCTGCTCTCCTTGTAGTTTTCCTTACAGGTAAAGTGTTGTTTCTCTTTTGCCACTTTCATGATTTTTCTTGTCCTTAGTTTTCATATTCTGGCTATGTTTTGGTGTGGATTTTTTTTATTTATCTTGTTTGAATTTGCTGAGCTTCATAAATCTATAGGTTTATGACTTTTGCCAAATTTGAGAAATTGTAATCCTACTTCTTGAAGTGCTTTTCCAGCCAGTCCTCCTTTTTTTTTTTCTCTCCGGAAACTCCAATAGTACAAATATTTTATTATAGTCCCACAGGTCCCTAAAGCTCAGTTAATTTCCTTCTTTCTTCCTTCTGGCCTTTCTTTCTTTCCTTCCTTCCTTCCTTCTCTCTCTTTCCTTCCTTCCTTCCTTCCTTCCTTCCTTCCTTCCTTCCTTCCTTCCTTCCTTCCTTCCTTCCTTCTCTCTCTCTCTCCTTCCCTCCTTCCTTCCTTCTTTCTTTTTCTTCAGTCCATTGTTTTCTCTGGGTGTTCAGGTAGGGTAATTTCTGTTGTTCTGTCTTCCGGTTTTCCAGTTCACAGATTGTCTCCTTGACATTTTATTCTGCTGTTAAGCTCATTCTTTGAGTTTTCTATTTTGGTTATTGTATTTATCAATTCTAAAACTTCTTGGTTCTTATTGATATCTTTTATTTCTTTGTTGAGATTTCTATTTTTTCATCTGTTTGGCATGTTCTTAATTGTTATTGAAGCATTTTTATGATGACTTTAAAATCTTTGTCAACAATTCTCTTTGTTACCTCAGTGTTGGCATCTATTGAGTATCTTTTTCTCATTCAGTTTGAGATCATCCTTGTTCTTGATATGACAAGAGAATTCTAATCAAAACTTGGGGCATCTTGGATCTTATTTTAGCTACCTTCTTGTGACATTGCCCTAGCAAGGGAAAGGCGTGGGTGTCACCCTTTCATTGCCAGGTTGGGGGGTGAAGTCTAGGCTCCCCACCCAGTGTCTACTGACACTGGATGGATCTGAGACTTATTCCTATCTGGTTGAAAGTCCCAGATCCTACCTTGGCATTCACTGACATAATTAAGTTTCCTGGAGAAGGAGGCAGTTGGGGTGCCTTATAGCCTGATGGGTACAGACTCTAGGATTCTTGCTGTGCTTTAGCTGGAGTGGCGGTGGTGGTGATGAGGTGGCTGCATTGTTTTCTGTGCTGTCTGATTGGTGTAGAGTGATAATATCTATACATTTTCTGTCTTGCTTGGGTGCCCCATTCCTGGAGCTTTGGATAGAGAGGTTAGACTTTTGTTAGGGCTTTAAGAGAAATCTGTGCCCTTTTCTTCTAGGTTGCCACTTTCTTCTGCTCCAAGTCTGGAATACAGGAAACACATAGAAAACCCAGAGGACTCACCACTGTATCATTCCTTGGCTCCTAAGGGCCCTAAGGATGTATCTTCTATCTTTAAGAGTCTTTCTATATTTATTTTATATATAACGTCCAGGTTTCTAGTTGTAGTAAGTAGAAGAATGGTGTTCACACAATTTTTCCTGCTGGAATAGTGTCAGAAAAAAGTGTATCTACTCCATCTTCCTGGATGAGAAACACTAATGATTTAATTGCACATGGGGGTGATGGGGGAGGGTTTTCCACCTCCTTTGTGCTGACTCATCAGAAATACCTGCCCTAGAGGCCTGGGCAAAGGCCAGCGGCAGCATTGCCCTGCTGTGAGAAGTGGGGATGACTTAGTAATTGGGTAAAGATCAGATAAGGATTCAGCTGGCATTTAGCTTAGCTTACCTGGTGAGGACAGTGGCAGGATTTGAGATGTAAGGGGCTCACTATTTGAAAACCTACTTAGTGTCCATAGACAGATGAAGGATTAAGACAATGTGGTACATATAAACAATGGAGTATTACTCAGCCATAAAAAGACACAGTGCCATTAAAAGGCACTGTGTGTGGATGAGTGTGAGCACTATTCACAATAGCCAAGACATGGAAACAACCTAAATGTCCATCAACAGATGGATGGATTAAGAAGACGTGGTATATATGTACAATGGAATACTACTCAGCCATAAAAAAGAACAAAATAATGCCATTTGCAGCAACATGGATGGAGCTAGAGACTCCCATACTGAGTGAAGTAAGCCAGAAAGAAAAAGACAAATACTATATGATATCACTTATTTGTGGAATCTAAAATGTGAAACAAATGATCCTAGCTAAAACAAATAAACAAACAAACAAAAAACAGAAGGAGAGCATGACCAAGAAGATCAGACTTGGGGTTATAGGGGGCTGGGGGTAAGGGGAGAGAGTGGGAGAGATGGGCATTTTGGGGGTTTGGGGAGATGCAAATGTTGTGTCTTGAATGGATAGGCAATGGGATCCTACTGTACAGCACAGGGAAATGTGTGTGATTGGGTCACTTTGTTGCACAACAGAACTTGGTGAAACATTGTAAATCAACTACTCTTTACTTTTTTAATAATAAAAAAAGAAAAAATAAAGTGATGAAGGAGGAAAAATGAATAAATAAATAACTAAGTTTTTTAAAAAAGAGAAAACCTACTTAGGATATATTTACAGACAGGTGCTAAGGATCCTGTTCTTAGGAGGAATGATTTGAAGGGTCATCAAAGAGACTTTTTGCCTCCTCCATGACCTCCTGAGAATCCTTTACCCCTGGTTCTGGACAGCAAGTAAAGAGGACTAGAGGGAGGATGGGATCTGGGTCTTCTCCTCAGGAGACTTTGTGGCTGTTTGGGAGGATTGGCACACACCTGGAGTACAGGTAGAGACATGGAATTAGAGCAGGCAATCAGTACAGTTTGGGGAGGCTGGCCAGAGAGGAGTGGCTAGACTGGGATGATCAGAGAAGGTTTGAGCTGCCTCTGCAGCTTCCCAAGGAATAAAGGCCAGGACTGGGGAGGGGAATCAAAGGCCTTGTAGGAGGAAGGGCTGGCTTCTTATCAACACTCACACACTGCAACTGCAGAGTTGGCGTTCTGAGTGTAAACACTTGCTTTCAACCCTTAGGGAGTGAGCTCAAGTCTCATGACAGCAGTTTGTTGCTTTGCTGAGACATGGGTCTGAATCACTTTCATTCTGATGATGATGTGGGTGGGGAAAGGAGCCTATTAGGGAGTGATCCTGACTGGGACTCTCAGCATCCTTGTCACAGTACAGCCTTGCTTCACTCGTTGTGTCTTATGAAGAAACTGCAAAGGGACGAAACTTTGCATCTAGTGAAAAAAGACTGAAAAGATTAACCGGTACCGTTGTTGGAAATGAAACTGAGGTCATCTAAGAAAAGGATTATTCTTAGAAAATTGATGTTTTGAATTAAAAAAGAAGAGCAGGTTGAATTTGGCTGTTGGTTGATACAACAGAAGTAGAAGCATCATACTGTTATAATACAGAATGTAGAATAAGGCCATAATCTCTGCACAGCAATGGAAAAGGGGGACTGGTAAACTCTTCATTCAAGTGCTTGGCTAGTGAAATGATTGCATTTTTATGAAGGAAATTTTATACTGTGAATGCATCTGAGACTTGGGAATTGTGAAACTCCTGGGTCACATACCTTGATAATGTAAGGGTCTACTAAAATTTTAGTGTCTGCCTCCCCATCTAGAATTATGAATTAGGCTTTTGTATTATTAATTTATGAACCCAAACCCTAGTATAGGACCTGTGACAGGGTCAGCCCTCCGCAGAAGTGTGTTAAATGAACAGAGGGATGAATGAACAAGTACATGAATGGTTATCTGTCTGGCTGGGCAAACAAATAAGATCTGTAAAGCTCTGAATGTGGGGTCAGAAGACCAGCCAAAGAAATCCTCAAGGCTGGGGACTTCCTTTTTTTGGGTGTTTACATCCTCTGGGACTCATTATATGAAAGGCACATGAAATGTTTGCTGTCCTCAACTACCTGGGCCTTTGTTTTACCATTTGTGAAAGGTGGATCCTCACAGCTTCTCTCAGGGTCAAGTGGATTAAGTGAGCTTCTATGTGTGAGGAGCTATTTTAAGCACTGCACCAGCATCAGTCATTGTGAGTGGTGATAATGCCATTATTTCAAGGTCAAGGGTGGGGGAGATGGGAGGGTACAGGGACACAGTCGGTGTGTGCAGGAGAAGATGTCCAGTGCAGCATGGCTGGCACAGATAAACAGGAGGGCACAGCAGGGCCTACAGCCAGAGGGTTGGGTCTGGATTCCTAGTGAGCTCTTCTCCCAGGGCCCTGGTTGGCCATGAGAACTGTCCAGAGGAACCCTGGGAAGCCACGCCATGGAGTCCCTTCCTAACCACATAAAACAAGCTCAGCCAGGGTCCCTGAAGCAGCCATCTGATGCTGTTACAGTCTTGAGATCTCTCACGGATGATGCTGCCAATTAAAGGTCTCCCTTCTACACCCCCGCAGTCTGATCCCCAACCACATGCCCTGGGGAAGGGTAATTGAGGCTGTGACAAACCTCCCAGCCGAGATCTTTCTAGGGATGGTTTGGTCAGCCTAATTATCCTATGTTAATTAGATAAGACTCAAATTACAGGACCAAGGCTTGTAGGCCCAACACTTGGGGGATTTTCAAGTTATTCACCCGGTATCTCTGATTTTGCTGGAAGAAAATGATTTCTTGCTCCCAGGCAACTAAGCCCACAAATTAGGGCAGTGGCCCCCTCCTGAGCCCTATAAAAGTGGAGTCAGAGACAGCGGCTGATGAGCCACATCTCAGCTCACCAGAGTTAGCATCTCATTCCATCCCTGGCTTCCCCAGCATGAGTCGCCAATTCACCTACAAGTCAGGAGCTGCCTCCAAGGTGGGCTTCAGCAGCTATTCAGCTGTGCTCTCAGGGGGAAGCTCATCCTCCTATCGAGCAGGGGGCAAACCGTTCAGCGGGGACTTCGGAAGCCGGAGCCTGTATAACCTGGGGGGCACCCGGAGCATCTCTTTCAACATGGCCAGTAGCAGTGGGTGGGCAGGGAACTACGGGTTAAGCCGAGGCCGAACCAGTGGCTTTGCTGGCAGCATGTTTGGCAGCACGGCCCTGGGGCCCGTGCGTCCACCTGTGTCCCCTACAGGGGGCATCCACCAGGTCACCATCAACAAGAGCCTCCTGGTCCCCCTCAACGTGGAGCTGGACCCTGAGATCCAGAAAGTTCGTGCCCAGGAGCGGGAGCAGATCAAGGCACTGAACAACAAGTTTGCCTCCTTCATCGACAAGGTGGGACTTTCTGGAGAAAGCCAAGGCATGGGTCAGCCTAGAATATCTAGAAAGCCATAAGGGCCTGCTCTTCCTCTCATGGGATCCAGACCAGCTCAAACTCTGGTCGAAAGACAGACTCGTAGCCTATAATACACCCCAAACTGGAAGGCAAGGCAGATGGGGGTGAGTGCACTAGATCAGTGGTTCTCAAAAGTGGTCCCTAAACAAGCACCATCAGCATCACATGGCGTTTGTTAGACATGCATGTTCTCAGGCTCCACCTCATACCTATTGAATCACAAACTCTGGGAGTAGGACCCAGAACCCATGTTTTAACAAGCCCACAGGTGATGCTGATGAGTTTGAGAACTACTGTGGAACAAAGGGGTGGGATGGTTTAGGAAGTAGTGATTTCCTGAGCTTAGGGGAGCAAAGGAAGCTCACCATGGGTGACAATGAGCACCAGTAGTAGTTTGCTGGAAGGAGATGGGGAAAGGCAACCGGGGGAGAGGGAGCAGTCACATGCAGCATGATAGGACTTTTCTGGGGAAAGGAGGGACCTTGGGTTTGTGCAGTGTTTGTTGAATGGGGGGAGAGGGGCTGGCATGCTGTGAAGAGTGCAAGAACTTGGAGGTGACCAAGTAGGTGATGTGGAACCCCCAGAGAGTTTTTCTTTTTCTTTTTTGCTTTTTAGGGTTGCACCCATGGCATATGGTTGTTCTCAGGCTAGGGATTCAATTGGAGCTGCAGCTGCCACCCTAAACCACAGACACAGCAATGCAGAATCCAAGTCACATCTGACCTATGCCATAGCTCATGGCAATTCCAGATCCTTAATCCACTGAGCGAGGCCAGGGATCGAACCTGCATCCTCATGGGTAGTAGCCGGGTTCATAAGCCACTGAGCCACGATGGGAACTCCCACCAGTTTTGAGCAAGGGAATAGTACGATATTCATAGGCTGAAACTTGAGTAGCCTGGTTCTCTCTCTGGGGAAATTTTGGGAGAGCACAGCCAGACAGACATGAAAGCAACATAGGAGGGCCCAAGACCCCAGATCAGCTGGGCACCTGCCTCTGACTGGGCTGGGAGAGGCTGTGACCAAGGAGATGGAGGGTGGTGGAGCACAGGCCAGGCCACTAGGCCTGGAGTAGAGGTCCCCAAGAGCATGAAGGTCAGTATGGGCTAGCTTACCTGTCTAAGGACTTCCCCTAGAGAGGCAGCCCAGGCTGAACTTGACACTGGTCCAGGCAAGTTAGGACAAGTGCAGAAGAGAAAGATCTTGACTAGATGGAAAGGAAAGTGGTGAGGCCCCTCTTGATGTTAGTGGCTGCTCCTTGAAGGAGAACCTCAGTCAAACAAAGGGCCTGGGTGGGGAGAGGTGTGAGTGCCTTTTTTTCTGAGAGATGAGGCTATTTAATGTATGAGAGCACAGCTACTGTCCAGGGAAGGAAACCCTACCACCTCTCGCCATTGGTCGAATGTCTTTTGACTGGGTTCCAGGTGCGGTTCCTGGAGCAGCAGAACCAGGTGCTGGAGACCAAGTGGGAGCTGCTGCAGCAGCTGGACCTGAACAACTGTAAGAACAACCTGGAGCCCATCCTCGAGGGCTACATCAGCACCCTGCAGAAGCAGCTGGAGGTGCTGTCCGGGGACAGGGTGAGGCTGGACTCAGAGCTGAGGAGCACGCGGGACGTGGTGGAGGACTACAAGAAGAGGTGAGCAGGACCCTGCACCCGGGCTCACTGCCTCCTGGGATGGGGCTTTCCCTGCAGGCACCAGCCTCAGGGGTGCTGAGCTCAAGTGAGAGTGGCCCATCCTGAGCAGTTCTGCCTGGCCAGGCCAGATGAGTGCCATCTCTGGGTGATCATGAGGGCTGGGTGGTGAACAGCTAGTCTCCCAGGCAGTGGCAGGGCTGTCTTGGCAGCTGGCTACCTCCTCAGCCCCCTCCCTCCTGCTCCCACTCAAAAGACCCCAAGGGTGCACACCCCACTGGGGTCCTGAGCTCACTCAGTTCGCCTTCAAGTTCCAAGGAGACCTCCCCCCTCCCGATCCCTGGCAGGGCAGGAAGCTGGCATTTCTGTTGAGGTTCCTCTCACTCCTGTCAGGTCCTGGACGTCTGGGCCATGCTCCTCCCTCCTGTCCCAGGGGAGAGTCTGGCCACCTTCTTGGGACTCATGCTTGGGGATAGGGTGGAGTTATTAGTAAGGGTGTCAGGTGGAGGGGGGGGGTGACAAGAATCATGGCTGTGAGGGGCTACAGTGTGTTCCTGGGATTTGGACGCTGAGTGGAAGGAGGAAGAACCTCTTCAGTCTCAAGACTTCACAGGAAATCTTGACCCGAACCATCCAGGCACCTGGCTCTGGAGGGGGTTGCTTCAGACCCTGCCCACAATGCTGGCCAGAGACCTAGAGAATTGGACAGATTTGCAAAGATGTAGAATAATATCTGTTAAAAGATATATAATATGGGCGTCTCTTATCTCCGTTCATGATGAGAACACACATACACACACAAACACACACTCATGTACACACTTTTCTCATGGTGATGCTTTTTCTGCAGGTATGAAGAGCAAATAAATAAGCGCACGAGTGCCGAGAATGAATTTGTGGTGCTTAAGAAGGTGAGGAGAGAGTGTCACCTAGTCTCCCACAGAGTGGAATTGGGGGGGGGGTGAACCAGAGGGGAGACCGGGATCTGTGCCCTCTGTGGAAAGGCCTGGAGCCCAAGTGCCAGAAGGAGAAGATGGGGGGATGTGCAGCTTGGGGACACCTTGGGACACCTTGATGTTTATCTAGCACACATCGTTTTGTCCTTGCCCGTGTTCTGTATGAATGGGCAGGAATACAGATATGGACAGTCACTCCCAGGCCATGTCCATGGTGGCTTGGGGGAAAGCACATGCTTTGAGAGAAGCTGCAGGTCCACCTTCCCTGGCTGCCTGTCTTTGGCTACCCTTGGCTCTGACTGCTCTATGACTGACCATATGGGATATGGGACCTCACCCATGCCCCCTTTCAGACAGAGAGGTAGTAAAAAAATTCCATCTGTGGATGGGGCATAAGGAGTTTCAGAGACACAAGGATCTTGGCTCAAGGTCTCACACTGAGTCCTGGGTGGGGGTCAGGTTCTTGCCCCCTGGGTCATGACTTCATTCCCTGGGGCATTTAGCTGCAGTAGTTGGTGTTGGGGCACCAACTCCTGGGGGAGCCCTGTCTGGGCTCTAAGAAAGGCCACATCATGAGGTCTCTGGATTCCCTTAGGATGTGGATGCAGCTTACATGAGCAAGGTGGAGCTGCAAGCCAAGGTAGATGCCCTGGACGGAGAAATCAAGTTGTTCAAGTGCCTGTACGAGGGGGTAAGGCTCCCCTAACCACCTTTACCCCTGATTTGTCTTCTAGAAGGACAGACATATGAATAAACGAGCAGCCGCTTAATCATCAGGAACTTTAAGAGCCTGGGGAATGTCTAGCATTTGGATGCTGGGAGCTTTATAGATCAAAGCAAGAGTGACATCTATCTTGGTGTCCCCAAATGATGTGTGTCATCATTTGTCCTGCTCTCACATCCTTCAGAAAGCCATGGATCCTTAAGGGGTTCTCACTGACCTTCAGCCAATTTAAATATTCTCATTTCTGCCTATCTTCTCTCTGCTGCTTGGGGTACTTCCTCGAGTCTTAGGCGTGAAAGCCCTAGAGATGGAGGTGGAAAGTTCTCACATCCTTTCTACTACCTCTGTAACCATCTGATTTCAAGCTTAAGTTTGTTGGCCAAGCATCCATGGGCTCCTGTGTCCTTCTGCTTCTGGTGTGGTGGCAAAGCTGTTTCCGCTTCATCTTCTGCACTCTTGACCTGTCTCAGGTATCAGACACAGGGACTGTTTTCTTCTCAGGCTGCTTCAAACCCATTCAACAGTTTTTAGATGTGGTGTTGGAACCTCTAGGCTGGTAAACTCCATTCTTGGAAG
Source organism: Phacochoerus africanus (assembly GCF_016906955.1). Lineage (NCBI taxonomy): Eukaryota > Metazoa > Chordata > Mammalia > Artiodactyla > Suidae > Phacochoerus > Phacochoerus africanus. Next base: position 20,354,988 of record NC_062550.1, on the reverse strand, counting down.
TTTTGGGGACTATAGCTTACTTCTATTGGGGAGGGTCTGGGGGGTTCCCCTGCTAGGGCAGGCTCATCACCTTGGCACCTTCTGCTGCTCACAAAAGGCATTTCACGTTTCTTTGTTTCCACTGCAGGAGATTGCTCAGATCCAGTCCCACATCAGTGACACATCTGTCATCCTCTCCATGGACAATAATCGGAGCCTGGACCTGGACAGCATCATTGCGGAGGTCCAAGCCCAGTACGAGGAGATCGCCCTCAAGAGCAAAGCCGAGGCCGAGGCCCTGTACCAGACCAAGGTGAGGCTGTACACCTCCCCAGAGTCACGTGTTTTGGGCCTCTGGTCCAGTTCCACCTCTCAGCATGGCCGACATGCTTGCTTGGAGCACAGCATTGCCCTGGGCACTGGGGGAAGCCCAAGAGAAGGAGAGGAAGCTCTGTCCTTTGGAACCATGAAGCTATCAGAGGACACATGCAGCTGAGTGCAAATGAATGTGTCAGAATCATCAATGCTGGGAAGACAGAGGTTAGGGAACTAGGACACAATGTCTTTGGAGGTAAAGAGTTTTGAGCTGAGTCTGGGAAGGAGGAAAACATAGGTAGTTAGCACCTCAACTCCCTCATTAATTACAGTAAATTAGGGGGTCTCTTGGGTGTGATCTGAGATCAGGTAACTCCTACTTTCTCATTCAAGTCCAGCTCCAAAGAGAAAGGGGGAGTTTGAGTCCCTTAGATCTTAACTCCTCTAATGGGTTGTGGGTGGGAAAATTAGTCTTTAGATAATTTGGTTTCTTCCATCAAGGTGGCTACTTCCTAATTGTCCTTGCTGTTTTTCAGGCTCCTTCTCAAGGGAAATCCACCCTCTTGAGACCTTATCTTGTCCCTCCCTATGCCTCCTTGCTACCCTAGGGACAGAAAAATTTGGCCTACAGGGCTGGGAGGAAGGAAAGCTTTCAAGGCCTAGGAGAGAACTCAGTCCAGGACCTCTTAATGAAGGTTCAAACTGAAGTCCCCAGTTCAAAATCCTTCAATGTTATTGCTACAAGCTGGGGTCAGGGATGGCCGTGTGGTCTAACCCCTTTGGAATGTCAGTGACTAGTTCTTAATCCCATGTTCCTTCTAGAAGAATTAGGCAGGTCTGCACAGACATGATTTGAGGATTGTTTGCTGCTTGAGGGTATTCACACCTGCCCCTCTTCAGTTAGGGGCAAGTACTCACATAGTCTGAGAAATAGTATCAAGATGGCTTATTATTATTACCATTATTATTCACCTTTTGAAGAGTTTATGTAGCTTGTCAAGTCATTTATCTGGTAAGTGATGGAGCTGGATCTGAATATATATGACTGTTGCTTCCATGGTGTTAAATGGAAAGTAAGGTGGTGGCTCTGGTTGAGAAGTGTTTATGATAAGGGTTGGAGGTGGGATGGGAGCTGAATGGCAAGAGTTTGCTCTCTCATATGCCTCAGGAGGAGACAGACTAGTATCAGAACAGGGGAGTTGGGAGTTCCCATTGTGGCTCGGAGGGCTAAGAACCCAGCTAGTATCCATGAGGATGTGGGTTTGATCCCTGGCCTCACTCAGTGGGTTAAGGATCTGGCATTGCCATGAACTGTGGTGTAGGTTGCAGACTCGGCTCAGATCTGGTGTTGCTGAGGCTATGGTGTAGTCCAGCAGCTGCAGTCTGATTCTACCCCTAGCCTGGGAACTTCCATATGCTGGGGGTGTGGCCCTAAAATGAAAAAAAAATAACTGGGGAGTTCATTTCTCTTTCTTGTGTCAGTGGGTAGAGAAAGCTGCATCCTGCAGAGAAGCAGAAGGCCATCTGAACTGGAATAGGATTTATTGTCCCCAGATTAGCACCGAAGAGAAAACACAAGAACACAGTGAGAAGCCTCCCCCCCGCCCCGCCACCGACACCTTACGGGGGCTTGGCACCTTTAAGAAGAACCCTGAATCTAGGGCTATGCTGGGGCCAGAGAAGATGACTTTTATCTCAGTGGAAAGGCCAAGCACCCAGAGACAGACAGGCAGTGCACAGCCACCAGAGTTCTGAATGTCACATGTCTTTTGGTATTCCCTTTAAGCCAAATTCTGGGGTAGAAATGGAGTACTCTGTTGACTACTCAATGGATAACATCAAAGGCAAAAATAATCCCAAACTAGTAGTATATGACCCAAAATTTATGACTAGTAGTATTGGGGTATAGCCAAATCTACCCCAGCCATACACACAGGTGTGCACATGCATGTGCACGCACACACACGCACACACCATATGCCTCTAGGCCCAGCAAGATTTCCAGTATCCTGGGGCCCAATTGAACTATGAAGGGGAGGAAGTCAGAGAAAATAGAGATGGGCAGCTCATCAGCTCCCTCTTTGGTTCATTCATTCATTCATTCATTCATCAGACCTCTTTTCTAGGCATACCCTGTGCTAGATACTGGGAATTCAGAAATAAAATGAAAGGTCCCATCATCCCATCATTCAGAACCTGATGGGAAAGGCATAGAGATGTGTGATCACAGTACAGTGTGATAAGTGGTGTGCCAGGGGCTATGGGCACAGAACTACACCCAACCAGGGGATCAGGGAAGGCTTCCTGGAGGAGGAAGAGTTTTCCAGCTGGAGGGAGAAGTTCATGCACAGACTCAGAGACTTGAGAGCACATGGGCCAATTATGGAACCTGGAAGTGTTGGGTACAGGTGGAGAGCCACATAGTTGATGCGCAGGGTTAGTGAGAAATGAGTCTGGAGAGCCTGGTGGATGCCCAATCTCAAAGCACCTTGGTGCCAAGCTAAAAGTTAGAACTGGGCCTTGACTTTGAAAAGCTATGGGCAGAGGAGTTTCATAATTGCAGTTGTGTTGTGCTCTGGTGTGGACAACATGGGACTTTCAACTGTCCTCATGGCCACATCTAATCATCAGTGAGATCAACTGTGCTTAAGGTGAATAAATCAGTCCAATGAGCAGATGGTTGAGTGGGAGGCTGGTGAAGTTGGGACCCCTGCTCACCTCTGCCATACTCCCCAGGCAAAAAGGCACAGTCTGCCAGGCTGAGCTTGGGTCCCTGCTTTGGCCCCTCTCCCCTTAGTTCCAAGAGCTCCAGCTGGCAGCCGGCCAGCATGGGGATGACCTCAAACACACCAAGAACGAGATCTCAGAGCTGACCCGGCTCATCCAAAGGCTGCGCTCGGAGATCGAGAGTGTGAAGAAGCAGGTGAAGAGGGTTTGGGGTTTCCTGGCTCATCCCCAAGGGAGGGGTGAACTTTCAATCACATACTCCCTCATTCTCCTTCTCCTTCTCTGGGTCCTCCATCTCAGAACCCCCTCCTCAAAAGGAACCCCTGCTCTGATCCCCTACACTTAGCACTCACCTGAATTTTGCAACAATTGAAAGGGTCTTTTCAGAAAGAGAAGGGGCTGAGAATAAAAAGCTCCTAGTCCCAGGGTAACAGGACTCCTTGGCCATGTATGCGGCTTTGCTCTAGGAAGTGGGGCAGGATAGAGAGCACTTGGGGAACTGAATAAGGCCCAGGGTGCCTTAGAACTCAAGGAGAGATGCTACCTCCTGGCCCTCAGTGCTCCAATCTGGAGACGGCCATTGCTGATGCTGAGCAGCGGGGAGACAACGCCCTGAAGGATGCCCGGGCCAAGCTGGACGAGCTGGAGGTTGCCCTGCACCAGGCCAAGGAGGAGCTGGCCCGGATGCTGCGCGAGTACCAGGAGCTCATGAGCACAAAGCTGGCCCTGGACATCGAGATCGCCACCTACCGCAAGCTGCTGGAGGGCGAGGAGTGCCGGTGGGTGATGCGAAGGGTTTTAGAATGTTAGGGTGGGAAGGACTTTGGGCATCTTTTGGCTTGGTTTCCCAGGTGTGTGGGGCAGGCTACTGGAGGAGCTGGACATACTTTTTAGGTCACCTACAAACACAGCCTTAAACAGCATCCATCGGATAATAAATAAGATGGTGAGTTCCTTCATGGTTCTCCTTCTAGTCTTCAGACTACGACAGGGAGACAGTCTCAGCATGGTGCTGTTGTGTGTCTATCATCACCCTGACACTTGTAAATATACTTATTAGTAAAGAGATCATAGATCGCAGGTTCAGAGTCTCTGGGAAGACAGCGATATCTAGCCAAAAAATTTAAAAAAAAATTGTTTTATTGGAGAGCACATTGTGGCTCAGTGGGTAAAGAACCCGACTAGTATCCATGAGGACGCAGGTTCGATCCCTGGCCTCAGTCAGTGGGTTAAGGATCTGGCGTTGTCACATGCTGCAGCATAGGTCGCAGATATGGCTCAGATCTGGCCTTGCTGTGGCTGTGGCATAGGCCGGCACTGCAGCTCCAGTTCAACTCAAAGTCTGGGAACTTCCATGTGCTACTGGTGTGCCCCTAAAAATATAAAAAAAGTTGTATGTTTTCTTTTCATTATATTTATTTTTACTTCTACTGTTTTGTTCTTTTTTGGTCCAGCAATTCTGGTTTTCTATTTACCCTGGTGATATAAAGAGAAATGTGGTTTTGTTATAAAGGGCGGAGTCCATGAAAAATACTAAATATACAGCAGTAGGAGTTGTACATGGTCATAGCAACAGCAGGAAGGGTGGTACATGAAGCACTGACATTTGAAAAACTCGGTTCTAATCCAGCACCATTTTTATAAAGGAGATCCAGAGAGAAGTTATTGGTCCTAAAATCATTCGTTAGTTTCATAGTGGCAACTCCCGATGCCAGTATTTCCACACATGTGTTTGCTCAGGCAGTAGCCTCATAGAAATAAAGTGGGCCAAAGAGAAGCACAACAGCAGGGCCCTCCCCCAGGAGGTGGTGTTGCTACTGGGGGCTCCCGGGTTGCAAGTTTGAAAGGGGTAAGAGCAGAATGAGGAGGGAGAGAGAGGTGCTGAAGGTCAAACAGGTGCAGTCAATGCCATCTGGCCAGCTGGAGGGCTTGTGGAGGCTGAGTTTAGTCCAGCTGATGGTTTTAGGCTGGGGTGTGGGTAACTCCGATGCCACGTGATGGAGACTTATCTGCGCCTGTCTCCCCGTGCAGGATGTCTGGAGAATACACCAATTCTGTGAGCATAGGTGAGTATGTCATGCCCCTGAAGGAATATTTTTAGTCCATTAATGAACACTAAATAAGTGGTCCCCTACCACTGGGACCCCCATGGAACAGCCTGGGTTCTCTCCGCCTGGTGGACCACCATTGTCCTAAATGTTTTTTTGCTCCCTGCTGCCTCTTCCTCTGTGGAGTCAGCTCCTCATCACATCCTGACATTTCACACTGGCCCCTCCCCAAAAAGCTCACCCACGCTGGGATGAGACGCTCAGCCCCACCCTCCTTCTGCCACCCCCTCCACTCCGGCTTTCCTGCATGACAAGTGAACAGGGAGGGGGCACTTCCTCACTCATAGAGACCCGGGCACAGACTCGCCATGCACAACCAGTTTCAATGCTGCTCCACAGGGTTCAGTCTGGTCTCCTGAGATAAGCTGGCAAGAACTCTCCTGAATCAAGTCATCAGGAGCTTCTTTGAAAAAAATTAAGAATGTTTTAAGTTAAATGCAAGACTTGATGGTTTACATGATGCTTGGGCATCAGCTGTTCTTTGGGAGAAGCCCTTGATACTCCTGTTTGTTCAAACAATGAGATGGCTCTGGGTTTGTGGGTCCTTTGGGATCTGGGCTATTTCTCCTGGTGCTAGAGCAGCTCAGGAATTGAACATGTGTCACTAAACTCAAGTCCACGGTTGCTGTGGAGGGTTTGTTTAAGAGTGAGACATTTAAACTAGTTGGGGCAGGGAGGTTGGAGGGGACTTTGGGTCAGCCCTGTCCTGGGATTTACCGTCCCCCCACCCTGTCCCCCACAGCAGTCATCAGCAGCTCCACAGCTGGGACCGTAGGCTCAGGAGCCAGCTTTGGGTTCAGCGGCACCGGCACCTATGGCTACCGACCCAGCTCCGTTGGTAGGGGCTACAGCATCCTGTCTGGGAGCTGTGTCACTGGCAGCGGGAACTGCAGCCCCCAAGGAGAGTCCAAAACTAGGCTGGGAAGTGCAAGTAAGTGCAACTTCCCACCTGGGAAGATCCCAGCTGTGAGCTCACCCACCAAGAAAACCACACGATAACGTGAAGGACAGCGGTTTGGACGCCTTGCTCTGGTTTCTCCTGGACTCTCCGCTCCAAGAAATTCTTCTGTCGCGTTGTCATCATCTCCTTTTTGCTTTGCTTTGCCACTGACATCTCCTTTCTTGTAACTCTGTGCCTTGGTCTTTCTTAAGAATCAAGGGTTCTAGCACACCCTTCTGCCTTCACACCAAGAGAAGGATATGCCTCTTAACCCAGGCTCACCTTCCTGAAGCACTGCCAAGGAGAAAGACCTGGCCTTTCCTCTGGCCTGCGCGCCCCCTTCAAAGGAAGGTTTTCTCTCTAGAAATCCCAGTCCTCCTGCTGTCCCCGCCATGCCATGGCCCAGGTAGTTATTTGGCCCAGGTAGTGTGCTCCATGGGTACATGAGATGACAGGTCCACTGACAGACCTGCAAGGACTGTCTCTTGTTAAAGCAACACCAGCTCTGGGGAAACACCAGGTTATTGATTGTCCCTTGTGTAGTGACTGCAGACTCTATAGCTGAGAGTACCTCTGACGGCTGGTCCCATCGATGAAAGGATTTGTGCTCGCAGCATGTGAGTTCTTGTCCTCCTTCAGGCCTTTCTTCCTACTTCCCTATCTCACCAATAAACTTCTACAACTCACGCAGGCCCAGGTTGCTTCTGTCCCCTAAGGGAATCTCATCTTAGGCCATGTCTCTTCTGTATGTAGAGGTCAATGACCTGGAACCCATGGCATCCCAGGCCCAGTGCCTTCCACAGAGCCCCTAAGAATCCTTTGATGGGACCCCATCATCACCTCCACTGGATTCTGTGTATTTATCTCTGTTTGCCATCCCCAGCCGACGAACCAAGTCATGCTTTTCTCAGGCCAATGCTCCAGTGGTTGAAAAATCTTTAGGAACATTCAGATTATCAACAGAGAGAGGAAGTCAACACTTATTAGTTTTGCGATGATATTTAAAGCTGGCCAAGAGGCCACAGAAGGCCAGTTCCAAAAAGCCTCGGACTCAAATTATAGCTGTTCCTTGTTCTCTGGGAAAAAGCCAAAGGAAGAGTCTGTTTCAAGAAATGACCCATGTTCTCTCGGTCCTTGGAGAAGTTTCACTGCGTTGATCGTGGATGTGAATGTGTATATACATGTGTATGAGTCATGTTTAAGCACGGTGCCATGTCTGTTTTACTCCACTCTGCTTCCAAAACACCTGTGCTCAGAGATTTCTCATAGGTCCCCAGGCCATGACCATGCTAGCAGGATGCGACAGGAGGTGAATAGCAAGTGAGAGGCCTGCACACATTCAAACTGGGGCTCACAGGTGCATTTGAACAGGGTCAGTGGGTCCAGACAGGATCTTAGAGTAAATTCCGTCTCTGCAGCTAAGTGGTGATCATGAGTGAAGCTCTCAACCCTTTTGAGCCTCATTTCTGTAGCTATAAGATAAGCCTACAGAATCAACCCCCAGAAGGTTGTTAGGCTAAAACGAGGCTAAAATGAGACAAAGATGTTCCTGGTACAAAGTTCATGCTTAATAAATGTAAGTGGAGGGAGTTCCCGTCATGGCTCAGTGGTTAACGAATCCGACTAGGAACCATGAGGTTGCGGGTTCAATCCCTAGCTTTGTTCAGTGGGTTAAGGATCTGGCATTGCCATGAGCTGTGGTGTAGGTCGCAGACGCGGCTTGGATCCCACGTTGCTGTGGCTCTGGCTTACACCAGCGGCTACAACTCTGATTAGACCCCTAGCCTTGGAACCTCCATATGCCGTGGAAAGTGGCCCTAGAAGAGGCAAAAAGACAAAAAAAAAATGTAAGTGGAAACAAAAATCTTGTTCTTAATCTTTGTGGTTCAAAAACTAAATTAGTTCATCGAAAGAGGTGTTAGCTGCTGGCAAAGCAATTCAGAAAATCTGAACTTTAAAGAAACCATCTTATAAATTATATGCAGTTTATTTATGGCCCGATGGAGAACTGGCTGGCGGAATAATTAGCCTCAGGTAAGACACCCTTGGGTCCAGTAAAGAAACTATTCAAGGAATATTTAGTTATCTATCATGTGCCTGACATGAGTTAGTGTTGGGGATACAGTGAAACGTAAATGGGTCCATGCTGTTAATGGAGACATAACCATGAAAAAACGTAACCGTATCACAGGTGAGACAGTGGCAACACAAGAAATCACAGACGTAGTGGCAGAAGAGAGTGGGCCAGGCTGGAGTGCTGTCACTCACTGTGTGACTTAGGCAAGCTACTTCTGCTCTACGAGCCTCAGTTTCCTCATTTGTGAAAAGGGCTTAATAATAGCAGTTTCCTCATAAAGATGTCCTGAGAATTACATTTGATGAACAAATGTAGGAGAGTGATTTAATTTAGTGACTGGCACATAGCACGTCCTAAATAAATGGTCGCCATTAAACCACTGTTACCATCATCGCTCTTAGTATTGCTAAGATAGACTATTCTTACCAAGAAGCTGAAGTGTGAGGGGAAGCAGAGAAGGTCTAATAGCGATCGAAGGTTATTTGTTGAATAGGAACAAAGGATGAAGAGTAATGGCTATTAAGAGAGATTTCTACCATCCAACTTCCATGCTTGGCTTCAGATCATTAACCCAGACTGCCTCCATGCAAACCCTGAAATCTCAATGGCTTACTTAACTTAACCCCAAAGAGGTTTATTTTCCACTCCCAGTCCAAGGCAGGTTGGAGCCGCTCTCCTATGTGGTTCTCCCAGTGGATGTCTCAGGAACCTAGGCTCTTGTGTCTTGTAGCTCTGCCATTTGGAACGCACAGTCTCCAAGGTTTCTGGGACAGGATAAAAGAGAGATGGAGGAGACACGTGGGCTGCTAACTGCCTTATCCTAGAAACAACACGCTTCAATGCCACTCACACTTAATTGGCCAACATGGCCCCAAGCCCCAACTAAGTCCCAAAGGAAGCCGGGAAAGGAGCTGAGGGCACTTGGTAAGCACTGATGGTCTCTGGCACAGGCTTCCTCAGTGTGGGGACTGACACCAGTCATTGCCAGCATTCTCTCTGCCCTTGAGCAGTGCTGGTGATGCTGGTACATGACCTCCAGCCCAGGCAAACAACTTCCTTTTGGTTTTGACAATGTAACCTGGCATCATGCCATAAATGAGAATAGGCTGCATATTATATTCATTATTCCTAAATCTCCGTCATGTTTTCAAGGAGATATTTTAAGTCTATTCAGATTTGGGAAATTTACTTAATGGTGAAATACGGATAACTTATTCATCTCTTAAAGCAGATTCCCTGAAAACCTGGTTCCTATATTTGGTCAAAAAGAGGGCTTGATGGTCAAGAAAAGATTTTGAAAACACTGAGGTGTTTTGTTTTGTTTTTAACAAAACAGTACTTTATCTCTGATACTAGAGTCAGCCTTCTTCTTTCTTCTCTAGACTTTTTTTTTTTCTGCTTTTTAGGGCCTCACCCACGGCATATGGAAGTTCCTAGGCTAGGGGTATAATCAGAGCTACAGCTGCCAGCCTACACCACAGCCACAGCAACGCTGGATCCTTAACCCACTGAGCGAGGCCGGGGATCAAACCCGCATCCTTATGGATTCTAGTTGGATTCGTTTTCACTGAGCCACGATGGAACTCCTAGATTTTTTTTTTAATTCACTTAGTGAGGAGGGGAAGGCAATAAAAAGATGAGGGGTGAGAGGCACAAACTATGGATGTAAGATAAGCTAAAGAATATATTGCACGACACTGGAATTATAGCCAATATTTTTTGTAACAACTGTTAAGTGGAAAGAAATCTTTAAAAAACTCACTTATAAACAAACTGCATGCTCATATTGGAACATTCAAAAATACTGAAAAGGAGGAGTTCCCGTCGTGGCTCAGTGGTTAACGAATCCGACTAGGAACCATGAGGTTGCGGGTTTGATCCCTGGCCTTGCTCAGTGGGTTAAGGATCCAGCGTTGCCGTGACCTGTGGTGCAGGTTGCAGATGCAGCTTGGATCCCAGGTTGCTGTGGCTCTGGCATAGGCTGGCAGCTACAACTCCAATTTGACCCCTAGCCTTGGAACCTCCATATTCCTCGGGAGCGGCCCCAGAAAAAGCAAAAAGACAAAAAAAAATACTAAAAAGGAGAAAAAAAATTATTCAAAATTCCACTTTACAGTCACCGTGTGTGGAAAGCACTGAGTTTTATATCACTCTTTGGTGTAGTAGTAGCAATAGCAGTAGCAGTAAGCATATTAGTGGATCTAAAAAATCCTGCAATAAGATGCCTGCCTAAATTTTTTTTTTAACCCCAACATGATATTCATCCCAACATTTTTTTGCTACAAGGTACCTATTAATTTCCTCAGAACTAGTGTTCTGGGGCAAAAGAGACCCAATTTAATCACATTTGCAAATCCTCACTTAAAGAATTTCACTGTCTTACATTGCTGACCTATGGTTTCAAAGGGAGCAGTTTCTGTCGCTGTCCCCCAGAACTAATGGCATAGGTACTCTCTAGGGCCTATGGTCACACACTGAGCTGCTGTCAGGGGCAGGTGTACCCACCCCAGGCCTCAGCCACCTTTTGATCTGCTCACATCCCCACATATTTGATGTCTCTGAAACCTGGATGTGTCACTATTGCCTCTTCATAACCTCTAGGATAAGCCCAGAGTTTATAGAATTCCGGATTCATCCATCCAGTCAGTCCCTCATTGGAAGATAAGAAAAGGTCATCTCAGGAGTTCCCATAGTGGCTCAGTGGTTAACAAACCCGACTAGTAACCATGAGGTTGCGGGTTTGATCCCTGGTCTTGCTCAGTGGGTTAAGGATCCGGTTGGTGTTGCCATGAACTGTGGCATAGGTCGCAGACGTGGCTTGGATCCCGTGTTGCTGTGGCTGGGGTGTGGCATAGGCTGGCAACTGTAGCTCTGACTGGACCCCTAGCCTGGGAACCTCCATATGCCATGATGCAGCCCTAAAAAGACAAAAGACGAAAAAAGAAAGAAAGAAAGAAAGAAAGAAAGAAAGAAAGAAAGAAAGAAAGAAAGAAAGAAAGAAAGAAGCCCATCTCACCTGTTCTCTTACCTGTTCCTGCTAGTAGGATAGCCAGCACCTAACCCTGGACAGAAGTGGCTTGGTCCCCAAAGGATGAATGTCTCAACTTCTTGGAAAGTTTCCAGAAAAAAAGGAGACTTCAACTGGGAACTATGTCTAGTCACTTATGATGGAGCGTGATAATGTAAGAAAAAAGAATGTATACATGTATGTGTAATTGGGTCATCATGTTGTATAGTAGAAAATTGACAGAACACTGTAAACCAGCTATAATGGAAAAAAATAAAAATCATTATATATATATATATATAAATTCAATGGAAACATTTGAAAAAAAGGAGACTTCAGAGGCTCCTTTTGAAAGCCAATTCTATGTATGTTTCTCCTGTTTCAATTTAAATCCATTTCTTACTTTTCTATTCTCAGTGGCCAGAATTAATCAATTCTTTCTTGTGCTTATGGGGAAAAAAACTGGCTCAAATTGCGGGGTGGAAGGAGAAATCTCATGAAATAATGGAAAATACAATCTTGAGTTTCTTGAAGGGCCTGCTGGTCCCCCAGCCACACTGACACTGGCCCTCCTCTCTCCAGGGAGAAGGGACTGTAGCACCTCCTCTTAGGCAGCACAGACGGCCCACCCTCTTCCCCTCCCAGGACACCCAGAGTTCTTTATCTGTTCATCTGTGGCCGGCGCCATCTCCATCACTCACCAATGCCCCCGCAGCCTTGTTCCCTGTGGGGTAAACACCTTGGCTGTTATTATGCTCTGCAATTGGTTCAGTGGAGGCTGTGTCAGTCATTTAACTCCAGGTACCATCTGGCCACCCCATTAGGGCCTCAAGGCAAGTCCAGGCTCCATAGTATGGCAGAGGACACAGCATGAGCCTTGTCCTGAGCTCCAGTCTGTTTCATATTCATCCTAAATGTCCCTGGTGCCAAGGCCCTGAGGAATGGGGGAGAGAAGGGTTAATTCAGAGGGCTCTGTCAATCTGATGGAGGAATGGGACCCATGCCAAGGACTCAGGCTGACTGAGATACAAGAGTGATGCAATGGAACCCCACCTGGATGCCAGGGTTGCTGGAAGGGCTGTTCCTAAGGAAGAGATGAATTGATGGTAACTTAAGTTGGAGAGAATGAAATAGGTTAGAAGATATTCCTGAGCTTATATGGAATCGCATTCTAGAATCTAGTTTTTAATTTCAGATTGGGGGAGTCTTCCTTGGCTTTTCTTGACCTGTTCCTGATATTCCATCCCATTTTGATCCGGAATCAGAGAGGCCAGGGCAGCCAATGTCCTGACCAGAGGTTCCTTGTTTGGATGAATGACCCTCTTCTGCTATTAAAGACAAAACAGGCATTCCTGCTGTGGCACAGGGGAAATGAATCTGACTGGCATCCATGAGGACTTGGCTCCATCCCTGGCTTTGCTCAGTGGGTCAGGGATCCGGCATTGCTGTGAGCTGTGGTGTAGGTCGCAGACATGGCTCTGATCTGGTGTTGCTGTGGCTCTGGCGTAGGCCGGCAGTTACAGCTCGGGTTGGATCCCTAGCCTGGGAACTTCCATATGCCGTGGTGTGGCCCTAAAAAGCAAAGAAAACAAAAAAAAAACCACCAAAAAAAAACCCCCCCCAAACAAAACATAAACCCAAACCAAATAAAACATAAAACCCAAGACCAAAACAAAACCAAGACCCAAACCTCAGGAAAGACCATCTTCCTAAAGCTTCTCTGTGCCATCTCCCCAGGCCACCTTCTTCCCTCTATCCCAGTATCATCCAAACTCTTGTTCCAGAAATGCTTTTCTGGAGGAAGCTTTTAGCTCTGGCCCCAAAGCACCCACCAGCACTTGTGACCAGAGTTCTCACTGGCCTTATCTGTCACTGAGTCTGGTCTCCCAGACAGAGAAATCCCTGCAAATGGGCCAGAAGTCTCTACTCTGGGAACTTCCTTCCAAGACTTTGCACAGAACCAGCTGCATCCAGAGGCCTGGGGAAGCAGCACGGGACAGGCTAACGATGAATATTCTTGACCTTCTGAAGCAGCACCAGCTTGAACATCTGCCCCCCATCTCTCCCCACCAGCTCCCCCCCACCCACTTTCCTCTCCCTCTCCCCTGCCCCACCCATCCAGAAAGGCCAGACCTACTGAAAGCTTCCACTGGAGATCTCGGCAGTGATAATCCCCGGAATTGCAGGCCATCGAAGGGAGATAAGGCAGCCAAATTACTATAATGCGGGAGGTTCTGGGCCATTTTATAGGGGATTCATGGGGAGTTCAGGGTGGAAGAGACAAAAATCTGAGAGGAGATGGTAATTTCCTAACCTAAGAAGAGCCAAGAGTCTCCATATAGCCTTAAAGATGTTTCCGGCCTACAAATTAGGCTGACTCCAACCGGCCCAGAGCTCCGGCTATTTAAGGAGTGAGCGCGGACGGAAAGCCCAGCCGCTCAGCGTCCCTCGCCTGGTCCCTCGCAGCCCAGCAGCCCGCGACCTCCCAGCCATGAGCCGCCAGCTGCACCTCTACTCTGGACGGGAGCGCCTGGCCTTCAGCGGCTGCTCGGCAGTCATCTCAGGCCGGGTCAGCAGCTGCTGCACCTCGTTTCGGGCTGGCGTCAAAGGCAAGGCCACCTTTGGCAGCAGGAGCCTTGTTAACCCTGGGGCCAGCCGGCGCCTGGCCCTGAGCACCGCCTCCAGGCGGGGGGGCTCTGCGCTGGGTCCCTGTGCAGCCACAGGCGGTGGCCGCCTGGGCGGCTTCGTGGGCACCGTTTTCGCCAGTGCAGGGCTGGGGCTCGCGTGTCCCTCCGTGTGCCCGCCCAGCGGCATCCCGCAGGTCACCGTCAACAAGAGCCTCCTGGCCCCCCTCAACGTGGAGCTGGACCCCGAGTTCCAGAAGGTGCGCGCGCAGGAGCGGGAGCAGATCAAGGCGCTGAACAATAAATTCGCTTCCTTCATCGACAAGGTGGGTCCTGGAACATCTGCCAGCCTCTGCATCGATGAGCAGTGTACACGGGGGTCTTGCTCCCATACTGTGCTGTGGGAACTTGGGGGAGTTAGTTACCCTTTCTGAGCTTCCCTTTCCTCTTCTGTAAAATGAGCGCAAGCATAGCTTTAACATCACAGGGTTGTAAAGAAGATAATTCCGATGCTTCTAAGCTACTTAGAACTGTGCTGGGCACACACTCCCCGGAAAGAGCACTTCATTCCTTCTTTGCAGGAAAAGACCCTGGGAAAGGAGGGCTATGTCAGGGGCAAGGGCTGTGTAGAATGGTCCTTCTGAGGGTTCTTGACATCAGAAAGATGGGGGCACACCTTGAGGACACGTGGTGTCATAGGACAGGATGCTTGGTGGATGGGAAAGGTGGGACGGTAGGAAGTAGGATAAGGGTGTAAGCCAGGAAGGATTCTAGAGGAGGTGAGAGGAAAGGGCCAGAACATTGAAGGGTGAGGCTGAGGGGAGAGGATCTGGAAGGTAGGCATGTCACATTATGAATGTGTGGTGTGGAGGTGAGTGTGTCTGTGCCCAGAAATTGGGGTAACGGGGAAGATGGCTCTGGAGATTCATAGGCAGTGACCCCAGTGAATGGGAGGAGACCAAGAATGGGCTTCTTGGGAGTTCCCATCATGGCTCAGTGGTTAAGAACCTGACTAGTATCCAAGAGGACATGGGTTCGATCCCTGGCCTTGCTCAGTGGATTAAGGATCCAGCATTGCCGTGAGCTGTGGTATAGGGAGCAGACAAGGCTTGGATCCTGTGGGTGCTGTGGCCGTGGTGTAGTCCAGCAGCTGCAGCTCTGATTGGATCCCTTGCCCGAGAACCTCCATATACCACGGGTGTGGCCCTTAAAAAAAAAAAAAGAGAGAAAAGAAAAGAATGGGCTTCTCTTATTTTTGCCTGGGCCAGAAGGTCTAGCTAGATACCATGCTAGTAATAGCCACCATTCCTCAGTGCCTGCTGCTGCCCCAAGTGGTCATCACTGGTCAACACATGGCCCATGAGTCCACGATCATCCTGCCTTGCAGATGAGGAAACTATGGCAGAGGGAGGCTAAGAAATGTGCCCAGGTTAATAGAACAGGTGACAGTAGCCCATGTCTCTTACCACTATGCTTGGGAAGAGGAAGTGAGGCGGTTGGAGGAGAGAGGGCAGGGGAGGAAGAAACAGCTAAAGGGATTGGTGAGAAGAGGAATGCTGGTGAGTAGGAGAGGGCTTGAAGTTATTTAGCACAAAAAAGTGAAGGGTTCAGTCAAGAGTGAAGAAAACTTGTAAAAATGTGATAATCAATCTGCTTTGAAAACCAAAGAAACAAACCCAGAGCAATTTAGCCTCCATGTAAGAAAGACCCATCAGAATGACTTTCCAGTCGTCATTCCCCAATCACTGTTCTCCTTGCTTCTCATTTCTTCTCACTCTGAAAACACCAGCATTTATAGGAAAAGGAGCTGCTTTGTTCACATAAGTCATGGAGGTGGACAACAGGATTGCTTAAGCCCATTTCCTGACTTCATTTAGTTTGGATCTAATTTCTTATCTTACAGACAAGATGGCATGTCACCTCACCTGGCTGAATCCACTCTCTGATGAACCTTGCTCTTTCCTGCCTCCCCCCGCCCCCCGCCCCATTCCAGGATGATGGCATCTGATATCTAGGGCCCTGTCCCCACTCTTTAGAGGCAACAGCATTGGGTGTGGGATTTGGGGCTCTAACCACCTTTGGGTTCCAGGTGCAGTTTCTGGAGCAGCAGAACCAGGTGCTGGAGACCAAGTGGGAGCTGCTGCAGCAGCTGGACCTGAACAACTATAAGAACAACCTGGAGCCCATCCTTAAGGGCTACATCAGCACCCTGCAGAAGCAGATGGAGACACTGTCCGGGGACAGGGTAAGGCTGGACTCAGAGCTGAGGAGCGTGCGAGACGTGGTGGAGGACTACAAGAAGAGGTGAGTGGGAGGCAGAGAAATGCCCCTGGAGAGTCTCGATTGCAGATGAGGTTGTGATTTGGAGCCAGAATTTTTGCCTTCTTGGATCCTTTGGTGATATCATTGCTATTTCCTTTCCCATAAGGGAGGGAGAGATATGGAAACAGGATGAGACTCAGGAAGATAAAAGAGGTACCCAAAATGGTGCTCCAAGTTGCCTAGGAAATGATGTGCTCAATTTCTAACACTGGAAATGGAGAATTGGAAAGAAGAGAATTGTCTCAAAACCAGAGGAACAACCAGTTGGCTTTAAAGCTCCTCCTGAGTAAGGTTTTCAGTGGGAGTTTCTAGGACATGTGACATCCTTCCAATCCCAAAGCATTTATTTATTTATTTATTTATTTATTTATTTATGGGCCGCCCATGGCATATGGAGTTCCTGGGCCCCAGATCAGATTCCCCAGCTGTAGTTGCGACCTACACTGTAGCTGTGGCAATGTTGGATCCTTTTAACCCAGTGTGCCGGCCTGTGTCAAACCTGTGTTTTGTCACTGCAGAGACGCCATTGATCCCTTTGCACCGCAGCGGAAACTCTGCAAAAATTAGTTTTGTTTTTTATTTTTTAACTGACAAGGCATCTCTGTGCTACTGATTCCCACCATTAAAGAGAATGATTGAATGATTGAGGATGTACATGGAACCAGAGATCATTTCTCCCTCGAGTTGAACCAATGAGGCGAGAGTGATGCATTTAGGCTCTAATATTTTGGTGGTTTGCTTCCAGGTGCCAGGAGTTCTGGGGATAGATGACTTCTTCCATGAGGGGGTAGAAATGGTCAGAATTGAGCACTTTCTCCTGGTCCACGTTCAGTCTGCCTGTCCATCCCTATTCTGAAGTTTCCCCAAAGCAGGACTCCGGCCTGAACACAGCATGGAGACCCTGAGGGAGGGAGTGACCGGGCCCCCACCTTCTGAAAGCATACATACAGATTGTGGGGACAGGCTTAAAGAACTCCTCCAGAGAGCCCTTGCTTTTAACATGTGTACACACTCAAACACAATTTCCAAGCTTTAGCTCATTCAATTTATAGAAAGCATCTGCCATCTAGCTTAATTGGAAAATCCAACTTTTGTTGTCAAACCAGAGAAATAAGGGTTGCATCCTATCAGAAAAATCTGGCCTCATTTCCAAATTCAAATAAAAATATAAACATGCACTTAAAACATGGGAACTATTTAATTAATTTTTTTTTCCTAGGGCTGCACCCGAGGTATGTGAAAGATCCCATGCTATGCTATGGTTGAATTGGAGCTACGGTGGCCGGCCTATGCCATAGCCACAGCAACGCTGGATCTGAGCTGCGTCTGCAACCTATACCATAGCTCACAGCAATGCCAGATACTTAACCCATTGAGTGAAGCCAGAGATCAAACCCGAAACCTCATGGTTCCTAGTTGGATTCATTTCCACTGCGCTACAGTGGGAACGCCCCTAATTAATTAATTAATTAATTATTACCTTTTTTTTATGGCCACACCTGTGGCATATGGAAGTTCACAGACTAGGGGTTGAATTGGAGCTGCAGCTGCCAGCCTACACCACAGCCACAGCAATGCCTGACCAGAGCCACATCTGTGACCTATGCCATAGCTTGCAGTAAGGCTGGATCCTTAATGCACTGATGGAGGCCAGGGATTGAACCTGTGTCCTCATGGATCCTAGTTGGGTTAGTTACCACTGAGCCAAATGGGAACTCCAAATGTCATTAGTTTTGATAGCCATCACGATCAAACTTTTTATAAGTATTTTATGAAATAGAAAGATGTAAACTGCTAAAAGTTCTGCAACTAGCATATACTTTTGTTTCTGTTAATTGGATGATTCTAATATGATAATGTATACTGTGAGATAAAGATTGACCACAGTAGAAAATACGATTTTATAGTATAATTAGAGAAAAAGAAGTTTTAATTATCTTTTAAATAGCACACATGGTATCTGAGATAAATCATATTAATTCTTTTCTGTATTTTATCCAATGTAACTCAAAAAACTTGACAGTCTCAGAAAATGTTCCAGTCACATTTTATGAGGCTGATATGGTACCTACTGTGCTAACGAGATACTACTAGTCACATCTTAAATAACCCATTTCACTAACCTGTACTACTTCAGCCATTCAACAAAGGATGCTTTTTTTTCCCCCCTTGGCAGCCAGTGACATGCCTTAGGAAGGAGTAAAAAACTGAAAAGGATTGCTTGTATTAAAGTATATGACAAAAACCCCTTTCTAGCATGAATTATGTCTTTCCAATGCTCTATTTTGTTTGGTCTCACAAATGTTCTGTAATGTGTTCTTTGACAATAAGAGATGAAATGGTGAGGTCTTAAAGGAAATAATCAATACTCTTACCTCCGCAAGCTAAATACATGTGTACAAAGAACATCCACTCCCATCCAAACACCATATTTCCAAGACCCTGCCTCACCTGGAATAGAAATCTGTATAAGAAACATGCATAACACACAGCTGCAAGGGGAATGTGGTTGGTTTGGTGGTTGGGAGGCTTTGCCCCCTGAGCTGCAGTATGTACTAAGGTGCCAGCTGGCAGAGGGGGTGTGTCTTTCTGTTGTCACAGGGGAGGAGTACTTGTGAAAGGGAGGTGGAACAGCAGAACCTGCATGACGCCTCCATCCCAGGTGCATTGCCAGGCAGATACATTTTAGGGTAGCCTATGGATGAAAGAGCTGGCCATCGATTCCTTTAAGCTTGTCCTTGTCTCATCCCCTTTAGGAAGGCTCTGCGTGCCCTGGGGGTACATGAAGCCCAGGTTGTAGACCATGGCTCTGCAGCTCTTGGCACAGAGGTGGTCACTAACTGCTCCTCAAGCATATGCAGAAATGAATTATGCCAGTGGCGATGCTGTCTCCTTTCTCTTGTCCCATGTAGGTATGAGGTGGAGATTAACAGACGCACAGCTGCTGAGAATGAGTTTGTGGAGCTCAAGAAGGTGAGAGGAGGGCAGGGAGGGTTGGAGGAAGCCTGAAGGCTCCCTGAGCACCTGGCACAGTGATGTGTGTAGGCTGAAGGAAGGGCCTTTATGGGCCTCTTAGTCCCTTGTGCAGGAGTGGCTGGGATTCTGATTTCCCTCTCCTCTCTCCAAGTCCCTTGCTTGGGAAGCAGAACTTGCCAGCTTAAATTCCGGGCATTTGCTGCACTTCTAGTGTATTGGTTAGTTTTCTTCAAGGGATTGGGTTTCCCTGTGAAGTGTGGGGTCGTGGGAATGGAGAGAATAAAGAACCTGGGGCTCCTTGTGGCAGGAGGGAGGGTGGGAGAGGCAGCTGGCCCCTCTCTGTCTCCCCCAGGATGTGGACACTGCCTACATGAACAAGGTTGAGCTCCAGGCCAAGGTGGACTCCTTGACAGACGAGATCAAGTTCTTCAAGTACCTGTACGAAGGGGTGAGGGCTTTCTGGCCTCTCATGTATGGTCTGCTCCTCTTAGAAGTGGTTTCTGGTCCTTGGCCTGGATAGTTGTTGCATGGACCAAAGTTTGGCAGAGAGGCCTTTTGACTTAGTGCAGCTGACATTTGCTGAGGCCCTACCATGTGCTGGGCAGTCAGAGAGGCTTTGAGGAGACCATGATGGAGAAGAAAAGACTGCTGTTCTCCAGGAAGCCAGTATCTGGTACAGAAAACAGCATGTAGGTGAGCTTTGGGAGAGCAGAGGAAGGAACGGTGAATTCTGCTGGAGCTGTCAGGGAAGGTTGCTGGAGAGAGATGAGGATACTGGAAAGGGCATGATGCTCCAGCCTGAAGGAGCAGGACTGGGAGAGATCCAGGGGCCTGAGCTGTGCTAAAGCACGAAGGGCCCCGAGAGGCATGAGGGGCTCTCAGCGACTCTGTAGAGGAAGCTGAGTGCCGTGGAAGGAGTTCAGACTGATTCCGAGGGTGAAAGGTGGCCACTGGTGCAGAGAGAGTGGAATAGGGTGGGAGCAGTCCTGTGTGCACGATAGAGAGAGCAGTCTACAAGGGGACTGAAAGCTCCATGCATCTAACACCCACAAGCTCCGGCACATCGAGGCTCTGCTGAAGACAGAGTGTGAACCCCAGGAAGGGCAGGAAAGGGCAGTGGGGGTGTTGCTGGAGAGGATCAAGAGAAGTTCCCACCTCACAGGGACCCTTTAACTGGCTCCACTCTGTGAACTGTCCCCCAGGAGATCGCTCAGATCCAGTCCCACATCAGCGACACGTCCGTCATCCTATCCATGGACAATAACCGGGACCTGGACCTGGACAGCATCATCGCTGAGGTCCGTGCCCAGTATGAGGACATCTCCCTGAAGAGCAAGGCCGAGGCTGAGGCGCTGTACCAGAGCAAGGTGAGCTGACTGCCAAGTGTGCCAGGGCCCAGTGACCCCAGCTGTCACCCTGTCATCATCTGTGTGTGTGCCTGTGTATTGGGGCTGGGCAGAGAGTTCCTTCACTGGGCCTTGTAGAAGGGAATTCCCATGGTCCAAAGATCAACCCTAGTCTTGGCATGTGCTGGGGACATATACGGGCTGGGCCCTTCCCCTGTCATTACTCATGCTAACAGCTGAAGCCTCACCAGCCATAGCCCCAATAAGATGCTGACTCAATTTCTGTGAATGCTCCACATATCTCAGCTTTTCTTCTGCTTCCAACTTTGTTGAAGCACGGATAGGAAACTCAAACTTGATCAAGGCCCTCACGTTTGAGAATCTGAAATCCTGCTGAACTGGGGCAAGGCCTTCCAGTCCAGGAGGAAAGAGTTGTCTCCTCCCCCCTCCCTCCCTTGTGCCCACCCTTCTTGGATAATGAGAAGGGCATGTGGTCCCCCCTCTGAACACCCTGAAGGGAAGAATTCTCAGTTGTCCTGTGCTCCTTGTCTCTTGTCCCCCAACCGCAGATCCAGGAGCTGCAGGTCACGGCAGGCCAGCATGGGGATGACCTCAAACTCACCAAGGCAGAGATTTCAGATCTCAACCGGCTGATCCAGAGGATCTGCGCGGAGATAGGAAGTGTGAAGAAGCAGGTGGGTTCTAGGAAATGAGTCAGCTAATAGCACCCATTGGTATGGGATCATTTATAGATAAAGGGTAAGACAAGATCCCTCCTTCCAGAGTTTACAGTTCATGAGAGAACAGTTGGAACCCATATGGAAGGATGAAGCACCCCCCTTCACTGGGCATCATGCCCTGTAAGCACTTCCCAGGGGCTCTGTGGACCAAGGGAGGCTTCCTGCAGGAGGTGGGATTATAGTGGGAGGAATGAGGGAAAGAGTCTGGTGAGGGAACCAGCAGGACTAGTGGATGTGAGATAGACATGTTCATGGCCTGTGTGCTGGCCAAAGCGGCACCCACCCTAAGCAGAAGGCCCTCAGTGGGTGGGGTGCTTGGGAGCAGGACACCCCTGAGTAGGAAAGGGTGGACTCAGGGTGGTCTTCAAAGCTGGGCAGTGGAGTTTAGACTCAGTGCAGTAGGTGAAGGTGTTTTAAAATTTCACATGATAAATCCATGCTGGAGGAAGGAGATTGGGCAGTGGAGTTTAGAAAAGAGTGGGAGGAGTTCCCATTGTGGCTCAGCGGGTTAAGAATCCAACCAGTATCCATGAGGATGCAGGCTCGACCCTCGGCCTTGCTCAGTGGGTTAGGGATCCGGCATTGCTGTGGTGTAGGTTGAAGATGCGGCTTGGATCTGGCATCGCTGTGACTGTGGGGTAGGCCAGCAGCTGCAGCTCCAATTTGACCTCTAGCCTGGGCACGTCCACATGCCCTAAAAAGAAAAAAGTTAGAAAAGAGCAGGAAAGGAGGACTTCTTCACCCTGGACATGGCCCAGGGCTCAGCTCTGTGTTTGCCTTCCCCTGTGCTTGGGCTGTGTGCTCCCCATAGGAGCATATTGTTAGCGTCACACTTGTGATTTTGAAGCAAGCAAACCCCTGAGTTTCCAAGAGTTTGTGGAGGCTGGCATAAGGTTTAAGGTCTCAGCTTCCTGGGCAGGTCAAGTCCCCCATCTCCTTGCCCTCCCCTGTCCTGCGCCTGCGCACACGCACGCACATCTTCTTGGTGCAGTAGGCTCATGGCAGTGGAAAGAAAAAAAAAGCAGATTCATTAGGAACTTACAATGTTTTTTATTTAATCAAGTTCTGCATAAATGAAAGACAGGTACCCAGGAGTTCCCTTCATGGCTCTGCGATTAATGAACCTGACTAGGATCCATGAGGATGTGGGTTCGATCCCTGGCCTTGCTCAGTGGGTTAAGGATCTGGCATTGCCGTGAGCTGTGGTGTAGGTCACAGATGCAGCTCAGATCCCACATTGCTGTGGCTGTGGTGGTGGCCGGCAGCTGCAGCTCCAGTTCAACCCCAGGTATCCAATTATGATATTTATCTGATAAAATGCAATGTGCTCATAGTTGCGAGAGCTTATTACCAGAAAGTGACTTTTTGTGGTGAGGATGCTACGGAGCTTTGGACGTCAGGGAGCTGTCCTCCAGGGGGAGCTGGTGGTGGTCACTCTCCATGTTTGATCCCCCGGGTGGCTTCCTCTTGGGGACCCTCAGCCCAGGTACTTTCCTGTTGCTCTGGCCTCTCCACCTAAGAAGCCCACAATTTCACATACAAACTCTGCATTTGGTGGCCCCAGAATCCAGTGCTAATTGTTTCAAAGGATGCCAGCATTTCATGTCTTCTCAACTCACGTCACTTTTACAAGACCCAAACTTCTGGAGTGCCTCGGCTTTGTCTGCTCAGTCAGTGAAGAGGACAGTTTGATTGAATTCAAGTTGTAGAGTTTATTGCCATCCTCCTAAATAATTAGACTTCCGTGGTCCCAAAGATGGCACATGTTTTTCCTCGGTTGGGCAGCTGGGTCTTAGGTGTTTCCGCTGTGGCTACAAACCACTTTCCCAAAACACTGTGGGTGCCTTCATGGCTGTGGGTCAGCTGCACAGCAGTCACAAATTCCCTCTGATTGCTTATCCATTCCATGCTGCACAGTAGAAAATTGACAGAACACTGTAAACCAGTTGTAATGAAAAAAACAAAAAACAAAAAACAAAAAAACCCCGCATTATATATATTAAAAACAACAACAAAACCCAAAAATTCCATCTGGCCTTGGGATCAGCTGTTTTCCTTGGGGATGAAGCAAATTTGATTCCAGAGGAAGGGGACACACCAGAAAAAGAAGCCAGGCACTTATTTCCCACCAAAGCCACAGCGCAGTGTCTGGAACACACACCCGAGACTAACAAGCTCCAGCAGCACCTCGCCCCTGCCCCTGCCCGAGCTTTCCCGGCAGATGCAGCGCTGAGCCCCACCTGCAGTTTGCTGCTGCAAGTAACACCTAGAATGGATGTTTGTAAACTTGTAAAACCTGTCAGTTATGCAAAAGTATTATTTAGGGCTGGTGCCGCATAGCATGATGCTCTGTGGAATTTGGAAGGGCAGATACTTAGTGAGGTAGGTTTATTGGACAGACATTTTATTAATAGGAGCTTTGTTGGTCTCCAATTATTTTTCCCCATAATTTACAGTATCTTCCAACCTTTGCACTGCAGGGCAGAATTAAGGCCAGTGACCCTGAGACTTTTCAGGGTTGGCCTTAGACTCTTACAGCTACTGTTACAGACCAAGAAGGAGAGCTGGAGTCATGTGTCCAGGTGGACACCTTCTCAGTGCCTTTCCCTTCCCCTCCCCCAAGGTGAGGACACTCCAGCTTCACATGCCATGGCATGATCCAGGGTACCTGGAGTTGTAGGAGGGACAGATTAACCTCTAAGTGATGCTCAAAGATGGGGAAACCAGGAAGACCTCAAAGCATTTACTATCAGCCAGGACCAGATGAGGAGAGGTCATTTGAGCAGGATTTCAGAACTGCACTCTGACCCAAAACACTGAATCTATTTGCTCCTCAGTGCTCCAACCTAGAGACAGCCATCACTGATGCCGAGCAACGGGGCGACTGCACCCTGAAGGACGCCCAGGCCAAGCTGGATGAGTTGGAGGGTGCCCTGCACCAGGCCAAGGAGGAGCTGGCCCGAATGCTGCGGGAGTACCAGGAGCTCATGAGCACAAAGCTGGCCCTGGACGTGGAGATCGCCACCTACCGCAAGCTGCTAGAGGGCGAGGAGTGCAGGTGAGGGAGGATATGTTTTGCCTGGAACATTATCTCTCTGCTTTAGTATGAAGGCTGAAGGTAAACAGTTTGGTTTTGGTCAGATCCTACTGAGATAAAACCTTAAAAAGAATGGTCTTGACATGGTACAGTAGGAAAGACTAAAGTTAGACAGCAAGAAGGACTGGACTGTAAACATCCCGAAGAGATGATGGGGAGGAATTATAGAAACTGAGAGCATCCCTGGTCCTTTATGATGCATTTTTAAGAGGAGGAGGGGGAAGATGGCTTCCAAGAGTCAGCTAAGTTCAAGGTTGCTCTGCCAAAGCCTGAGGTCTAGAGATGTCAGCTCACTCCTCTTAAATTCCTAAGACCAATGGGATAACTAGCTGGATGCAGAGGCACAATTATCCCATACATCAGGTAATACCAAAGCCATTTTGATGGAGAGCTAATTTCTTGCAGTAGATCTTCATTCTCTGTTTCTCGAGAGATCCCACTGGTATGTTTGGGAAGAAGGGAGGCCGGGATGGGGTGGAAGGTGGCATGTCTGAGAGGAGAGGCTGATTCACAGAGGTGACTCCCTGGATCAGTGGGTGATGGATTATGGAGGGTTTATCTGCTTTTTTTTCTCCATCTTCAGGATGTATGGGGACTATCCAAATTCCATGAGCATCTGTAAGTATCTGCAGGATCTGGTTCTTCCCTTGGTTACCTACCGAAAGTCTAAGTCCCTCTACTTCCATGCCACTAAAGAGAAGTCAGAATAAGAGTGAGTTCAAGGGAGACTTGGGGGTTCACAGAGGGAACTGACTTTAGTAACCAAAGAGGAAAATAATAATAATAATATCATGAAATACAAAATTATAACTTATAGAAAGGTCAAATGATACTTGACAATATTGTACAATGCAAAAGTCTATTCTGAGAATGGTACTTAATGGCCACATTCCGTTTCTTTGGAGGCCAGTCCATAATAAAGGCAGTAAGAGGGACTGAGGGGAGCCTGAATAGATGAATGATGAAAAAAGCAGAAATGACCTCCTCTAGATTTAAAAGCTAGAGAGAGTGAAGGGCGGTGCTCTATTGTGGGATATTCCAAGCAACCCCTTCCTTTAGCATCAGCATCAGAAGGTCTCTGTAAAGGGGCTTTCTTCATCTGGTCCTACTCAGAAGGAAACTCACTGATAGCGTCTGCTGATGCTTACAATCCAGTATTGATAGGTTGACATAGACTAATTAGGAGAAGACTAAATACCTGGGGCCAAGAAAATGAAAACTGATCAGTGCTAATGAAAATCTTAGTAAACTAAAAATACCACAGCAAAGAATGTGTCTCCACGGGAAGCCACCCCAGGGGAGAGAACTAAGGGAGTGGTTGGGATGTCCCAGGAGGCTGACTGGGCTGGGTTTCCTTTCACCTATTGCAGCTGTCATCAGCAACACCATCGCCAGGGCAGGAGGGGCTGGCTTCAGCGTGGGCTTTGGCGCCTCCAGCACTTACAGCTATAAACCTTCAGCGGTAGATGTTAAAACCAAAGGCAGCTGTGGCAGCAAGTTCAAGGATCTCCCTGCTAAAACCTCAGGCAGCAGACGTGCAACCAAAAAGGCCTTGAGATGAAGGGCAGGTGAAGCTGGCTCTGTGAGCAGAAAGCTTTAGACCCCCCCATGCATCTCCCCACCCCCTCCCCCCCAACCCCATCTACCACCCTCATCTCCTCCCTCAGGGCCCCTTCCAAAGTCAGGAATACCTCCTCTGTAACCACAATCCCAGTCCCATTCCCACTTCCTCTTGTCCTCTGCAGGCAATGTACAGATGCAAGAAGTACAGCCATGGCCTCTCTCAGTGACCTCCTCCTCAGCCACCTTTCCCTGGGCCACTGCCCTGAATACAGATAACACACATACCCAGGATGCTTCCCCGTGGCCGGGCAAGTCCCTCTGTCCTTCACAGCCAAGGGTGTCTCATTGTCCTATGATTGGGGTCATACCCCGGCCTCTGCTTCTCTTGCAATAAATGATCAATACCATTTGATTCTGAGCATCAATTCCATTGCCTGGAATGTTGGCATCTGAGTCACCCTGTCCAACTTTTCTTGGTCCGGTTCTTGCTTCCCTCTGGGTTCCTGGCCTGATGTGGATCTTTGCTGTCCAGTCCTGGCCAGGTGGGCATTCAGTGAGAGCTGCTCCTTGTAAACAACTGAGATTTGCTCCTGATGTGCCTCTGGATGGCTTGGGGCTTCCCGTGCACTGGGGCACCTACTCCACATAATGGCACTATCACTCCCTTGATAAAGAGACTCAGGTCACTGTGATCAAGGAGCCAAATGACACCAGGACTGTCAGGTGTTCCAGCTTCAGCAGGGCTTCTCACTCTGCTTCTCAAAGTACCTACAGTGTCCTCCCCACAACTGCCTCTTGTTGCCAGAGTCACTCCTTCCTTCTTCCTTTCCTCCTCACTCCCCTCCCAACCCATCCCAATCCTGCTCCCTCACACCTTCTTTCCTCTTCTTCTATCCAATTCTTTTCCACCCTAAAATTTGAGGCCTGCATGTCCACCTGCTTATGGATGCATCTGTGTCTACTATGTCTACATAGCAGAGGCTCTCTGGACCAGGCTTTGGGGAGTCAGGCGTTGTCAGGCCCTGGGAGTGCCGGAGTCAACCAATGGGCACACAGAGTCTGTCCCCAGACTCTGCTCCCAGTCTGTGGGGAGAATAACAATAAGCGACTAACAAAGACACACAGGATATGCTGTCAGCTAGTAATGACTTCTGTGAGGAAATATTAAACGAAGTAGGAAGGGTGCTCTCTTTAAAAAGTAAAAAATTTATTGAAGTATAGTTGATTTACAATGTGTTACTTTCTGCTGTATAGTGGAGTGACTCAGTTATATATATACATGCATATATATATAATTTTTCATATTCTTTTCCAACGTGGCTTATCACAGGATTCTGAATATAATTTCCTGTTCTATATGCTAGGGCCTTGATGTTTATCCATTCTCTCTATATAATAGTTGCCTCTGCTAACCCCAAACTCCCAATCATTCCCTCTCCCGCCCCCCTCCGTTTGGTGATCACAAATCTGTTCCCTCTGTCTGTGAGTCTGTTTTTGTTTCCTAGGTATGTTGAGATGTGTCTTTTTTTTTTTTTTGTCTTTTTAGCACCACACCTGTGGCATATGTAAGTTCCCAGGCTAGGGATTGAATTGGAACTATAGCAGCCAGCCATAGCCACAGGCACAGCAATACCAGATCCAAGCCATGTCTGCCTTACACCTCAGCTCACAGCAATGCTAGATCCTTAACCTACTGAGTGAGACCTGCAGTAGATGGGATGGAACCTGCATCCTTATGGTTACTAGTTGGGTTCATTACCACTGAGCCACGATGGGAATTCTTGTGTCGTATTTTAGATTCCACATAAATGATATCAAATGGTATTTGTCTTTCTCTTTCTGACCTACTTCACTTAGTATGATAATCTTTAGGTCCATCTATGTTGCTGCAAATGGCATTATTTCCTTCTTTTTAATGGCTGAGTAATATTCCGTTGTATATATGTACCACATCAAGAAGGGTGCTCTTTGAAGCAAGTGTGTGTTTCTGTAAGAGTGTTTGTTTTCCCAGAAGCTGATAGCATGGTTGCCTTGAGCAAGGTACTGAGAGCAGAGGCTTCAGGGCGAGGCCATTTTCCAAGGATGAACCTCATTTAAGGGTGACATTCAAGGGGCCCGTGACCCCCTCTCTGCCCTATCATTCCCTAGTCTCACACTCCAGTCTTTTTCCCCACAGGCCTGGACTCTTCACACCTCAGGACCTTGGCCTTTCAATCCTAGGTGTCCATGCCCCATTTCCTGGAAGCATGTTCATCCTTCATGGCCTGGCTGAAATGCCACCTTTCATGGGCATGTGTGTTCTCATCCCTCTGGGTGGACTCCATCAAGTCATCACGCATTAAATGAGAAGGAACATTAGAGCTGGTGGCCCAACAACTTCCCCATCCCCCCACTTTATAGGTGAGCAAATGGAGGCCCGGATGGCTGAGTGCTCTGCCCATGTTCACATTGCTGGTGAGCAGCAGGGTGGGGACCGGGGGCCTTTACAGCCGCAGCACTCTTCCTGAACCCATATTACACGTGGTGCTTTATTTTCCTGGTGTTGTGTTAGCTATGTATTGTCTTTCCTCTCCCCCCAACCCCTCACAGCCCATGTTCTTTTCCAGGGCTGCCAGTCTGGCTCACGGTCAGCACTCAGTATAATGTTTGCCACATGAATGCATGGCTTAGTGTCAGCCACCTTCGCGGGGGAGAAAGAGCACATGGAACAGACATGTGTCCTGATGAATTAGCATGCAAATGCTGAAACACATTTGTGTTAATAAATTCATATTTTGCATATATCTGTATGTATGCAGTTTATATAATTTATCAAGCAAGCTGGGACACTTTAATTCTGAACATATGCTAAACTGGATTTGCAGACAGCAGGCGTAAGCTAGGGCTGTGTCAGGCACATGCCTGCCTAGGTCTAGCGTCCTGGCTGAGTGTCACATGTCTGGCTTCAAAGTCTGGCTCTTCTAAAAGCTAGTTGCGACCAGATACAAGATTCTGCTCTTGCAAAATAGGATCAGTACAAACTGGCCTTTACCGAGTGTTTCTATATGCCAGGTACTGTTCTCTGGGCTTTATGTCTGGCGATGATGAATTCTCCTAACAACCCGATAGGTACTGCTGTTACAAGATATGATTATAATAATGCAAATCTCACTCATGAGGATGTGGAGGCTCAGAGAGGTGAAATAACCCACACAACGTCACACTGTAAATGGCAGACTCTGTGTTCCCAGGCACGATGCCTCCTTACCTGTGAAAGTTCTCACCGTGGAGGAGAGTTGAAAATATGAACAGAGATCATGGAAGTAATACAGTGCCTGAAGTACCGTTTGCAGCCAAGAGATATTAGTTGTTATTCTAATAATTTCTATTAATGCATGTTCATGGGGCCTTTAGTGTTTTCCAGCTGTGCACTGGTTTATGAGAAGTCACTCTGCTGCAAGACTGTGTCCAGAGACTTGGCTCAGATGGGCTAAGTGCGGAGTCAGGGTGGTCATTGAGTCTCTTCACTGATACGCCTTTGTTCCCATTCAATCACCAAGGGCTGACTTCCAGGCTGAAAGAGTAACTCCTTGGTGCCTGTATTTTGTGCCTACAGTGCCCTCTGGCATCAGCTCCAGGTATTGCACCTTCCATTCCTGTGCCTTTGGAGGAAACCCTTCCCTAAAAGGGAGAGGGTGTGGGAAGATCCTGGACAAACTCTGTGTGCGCCCGTGGAGCTGCCAGCTGGAGGAGATGCTGTTTGGCTCCCTGGCGTGCCCAGGCTGGCCCCAGCCTCCGTGTTGCCCAGGCTCTGGCTTCTGTCTCCCCTCCCTCTCCTCTCAGGATAGAGGGTTGTGTGTGGTGGTGATGGTGTTGCCACTGCCTAAAACTCCTCACCTTAGTTTATATAAATTCGGACCTTCGGAGGGTTCTTCCTTGACAGGCACCTGAGAATATTAGTGCTGATCCAGAGGTCCTCGGAGTGAGAGCCCTCGCCCTCGACAATACTGTCCCTGCACTGGGTGCAAGCAAGCTCTTGTCCTGGCTGCAAGGGGGGACAAGCGCACTCTCTCTCATGCAGCAGATGATCCAGGCATATAGGCACTGGCAAGACACAGCCAATGGGCTACAGAGGAAGGAAGGCATCAGAGCTGAACACAAATAATCTGGGAAGGCTTCCGGGGAAGGTGAAAGGGACATGACTTGTTGGAGACTGGAAGTGTCTTAAGGACCCTTAAGGTTACACTTGGCAGCTGTTCTGAGGTTTAAGCTGCCCTTTGCCAGCTGCCTCCAAATTCCCGTCCAGAGCCTCCACCACTTTTGCCACCTTGGGACCATCCCTCAGCCCTGATACTCACATTTGGCAAGTGCTTCATGGACCAGCAGAGATGGGTCTCTCTTCTGAAGACCAATTTCCATCGCTCCATCCATCCCCCCAACCCTTGGCATGCATCCACATACAGCCAGTGTAGATTTGGTCCCCCTTAGGGGCTTACCACCTGAACCTCTCCTTCTTACTGCCAATCCATCCATCCCCAGGGGAGCTCTCAGGGAGTCCAGATCCTTCCTGCTGGAACTCCAGATGCAGTACCAAGTTCCAGATTCAAGCTGCTCCCAGCCCAGCAGACTTGAAAGAACCACAGCTTGGCAGATCCAGGCTAGAGGGGACCTTTGTGTAAGGAAGTCACCCATTCACTGGACACACACTTTTGCAGTCGGCCAGTTGAGAATTTGTTTCTTTTGCCACTTATAATTATGACTTGGGCATCTCAGTTTCCCTGGGAAGGTGGGAAATGAGATTATTTATCTTGCAGGACTAGTGTGAGGATGAAATGAATTTAAAGGTACTCAGCAAGCCCTCAACCAATGATCACTCCTGTCTACACCTGAGGCATGACAGTCAGGCTAGCTCCTAGCTCGATTCTGATCCCAGTCTGGCAGCTCTTCCTCCTTTTCCTTGGCCCTCCCACCCTACATCCATTTCCAGAAGGTTCTCTCCCATGGCTGCTGGTCCCTCACAGCCTTCTCCTTGGCTCTCTGTTAGGAAATGCAGCCCCTGACCCTTTCCCCACGCTGCCCCTCTGTTCCCTCCCCCTGTCTAGGAGCCCGGGTGCCCTGGTCCCCTGTGCTCACTGACTCACACGGCAGACGCCTTGCATCCTGGTGGCCGTCACTCTCCCCCACTCTCTGACCTGCAGCTCTTTTCACAACCAGCCTCCTGAACCCATAGCTGAGTGTCATACCTTGTAGCCCAGACATAACATCCCCCTTAATTCAGTGCGGGGCCTGTGACATGGGGGACATGGGGACTTGGTCTCGAGGCCTCCTTCTCTACAAGGGGAAGTGGACAGAACTCTTTGAAAGGGCTGGGTTGTGGTCTCAGCCCCAGATGGAGGACCCCAGCCTCAGGTGCCAGTGTCGGGTGACAGCTCAGCCCCTACCTGCCTGAGCCCCTAAGTCGGTGGAGGGCTTGCAGCCTGGGGGTGGTGCTTAGGCCCCTCTGCACAGCAGTGAGGAGCTTCCCTGAAGCCAGTAGCTAGCTTAGCCTTTCTTCCTGGCTGGTGCTGGAAGGAAAGCCTTCTGAGGACACAAGGATAAGCAGAGGGGTCTGGCCAAGCCCCTGCCTCCAGCCTCAGGCCTCCTCCTCCTCCCTCCCTATGCTTTGGCTCCTCCTCTCAGGACCAACCCCTCTCTCCCCACCACCCAGTCTCTTCAAACTCCCTTTTTGTAAAACACTGGAGTATTTCTTATATGTCTTTCTGCACATCCTACTTCTAGATTTTTTTTTCCCTCCTGGTCCCTGCCTTGCCTGTGGTCATCCAGGCCTCTTAGCACTTCTGCCCTAAACACTGCCTGGGTGTTCCTCCCCTTTTCTTGTCACTCCCCTAACTCCTGTCCCTAAGACCCCCGGGGTTCAGAACATGACAGGGCATGGGGGATGGCCATTCCTTCCGCCACCTGAAGTAGGTGCCCGGAAGCCCCAGCCCATCACTCTGGCTTCTCCCCAGGGGACAGGGTGGGGGAGGGGTGGGGCAGGCCACACCCTCCTGTTTGGACCAGGGTGTGCGATGCTCCGATGGAAGATAGAGGGCTTGTCATTAGCGATGACTGGCTTAATTACAGCCTGCCTCTCAGTCTGCTTGATTGCTTTGGAAATGGGCAAAGGAAGAGGCGGATCAGGCATCAGACTTCACAGCCACGATCAAAAGATTAAGGCATTACCCCCAGTCTCCCCGCTCTCTTTCCAAAAAAGGATTCATGCGATAAAGGAGTCCGGGGGTCAGAAAATACCTTGCAAGCTTCTTCCAGAGACGGCTGAGGGTGTGTGTGTGGGGGGGTCTGAAGTGAGGAGATAGATGAAATAAGAGAGGAGTTGGGGCCCGGAGGTGTTTTGAAAAGAGCAAATGGAAGCGAATGTGTCCTTCCCAGAGCAAGACAGCCCTTGTCTCCACATACCTCTGTGCATTGGAGCTGCGGGGAGCACCAGTGATGACTAGGCAGGGGCTGGGGGTGGAGTTGTAAAGAGTCCAGAGGGCTTTTCTTTTTAAAAAGAGGAGAGAGAGAACTAGAGTGCTTGAAGGGCTAAGGGATCTGTCCAGTCATAAAAGCTTTAGGAGCCAGAGTAGGAGGAGGAAGAAAGAATTTAGAATGAGGGGCTGGAGTTCCTGCTGTGGCTCAGTGGATAAGGACCTGATGCAGTGTCCATGAGAAGGAGGGTTCAATCCCTGGCCTTGCTCAGTGGACTAAGCATCCAGCGTTGCAGGGAGCTGTGATATATAGGTTGCAGGCTTGGATGTGGCGTTGCCGTGGCTGTGGCATAGATCGGCAGCTGCGGCTCCCATTCAACTCCTGACTGGGAAACTTCCATACATTGCTGCAGGTTGCAGATGCAGTCATTAAAAAAAAAGAAGAGAAAAGGAAGAAAAAAAAAAAAAGAACGAGGAGCTTAGGGAGGCACATCCAACAGGTGCTGGTGCTGAAGGCAAAGGTACCCAGGCCAGGAATCTTTGTGAAAGCTAGTCCACAGATCCCTGAACCAGAGGGAAGAGGACTGGGGTGGGGGTGGGGGAGGCTTCTCAGGAAACAGAACCCAGAGGAGCCAGAGGTGGGAGGCAGGAGACCACTACTTTCCTCCAGGGCCTCAGAGAGGAAAAGACCCAGGGGACAGGAAGACAGAGATCAGGCCTGGAGCAATGGGTGAGAGCTCAGGGGGGAGCCAGGAGACCCTGACCCCATTCCCCACAGGAGCAGGGAAGGACCTGGCCAGTGGCACCAACTCACCTGCATAACATGAGTTTGTCCTTGATATTCAGGCAGGCACCCAGGGCTTCCTTGAGGGCTGTGTGGGTCGTGTTCAGTGCTAGGGCTCAGAGTGGGGGTGAGTGGGGGCTGAAATCCAGCTCTGCAGCCCAGAGAAAGGCTGCATCTGCGCAGAAGAAGAGACGGCTTTTCCCAACTGGCACAGAGGACCCACAACCACTTGGCTAAAGTTCTCTGATATTTCTGTCTTGAAGAGGGAAGGCTGGGCATGGCCCGCCTGAGTAGGACCACAGCAGAGAGAGGGAAGGAGATGCAGATGTTGAAGGGAGGGCATGGGGAAGGCCCCAGACTCAGAAATGGTGTTTGCGGTGAGAGGCCGCCGAGGGTTCGTCGAAGGTTCCTCGAGACCAGGGGTGTTAAGGGAACCAGTGCCAGGGTTCAGGTCACTGAACATCCTCCGCTAAGTGTGGATAAATAAAGGGTCACGACACAAACATCAGAGAACTTTAGCCTTCTACACTAAAGTGGCATCAAGAAGTGGGAATTTTGACCATGCTGAATGCCTATCTGTGTTTTTGCTCAATACAGCGCCTTATCACATAGCAGGACTTGATCAATGAGAATGGAATGGAATTGAAATTGACAGCAACCATCTACCTGTCTTCTTAATAAGCTGAGGAATTCATGCTAATACATGTGTGTTGGGGGTGGGGGGCCAGGGACCAGGAGGGATGGAGAGAAAGGAATTGGTTGAGCATTGAAGTTTCACAGACTTGGAGAGATATAACTTCAGTGATGCCCGCCAACTACTGGAGAGCTTGGTACTCTCTACTCTGCAACATGGTGGGTGATGGTAAGATGATCAACGGTCCAGATTTTCCAGAACCGTTCAGGTTGTAGCATCATGTAAGTCCCATATCCTGCTTAGAAAACCTCCCAATCCTGGGCAAACCTGGACAGTAGGTACCCCTACAAAATGGTCCTTAGCTGCTCCAGTCACTTCGCCTGGGGTGTTTACCCTCATCTACTGTGCCCAGAGTTGCTCCTTTCCCATTTCACAAACACAGAACTTTCTGTTTTACTCCCTGTACATACTCTCCCCTCTCCGTGCCCCCAGCCCTGTATCTAGGGCCCCAGATTGCAACAGTGAGCTGGGCCCAAGCTTGCAGGTGCCTCTCTCATCTGCTGTTGGGCTTGATACTCTAGGACTCAGGGAAGCTCATGTCAGGAAGATGAAGAGTGTTGGGAGGGGGTGTGGAGAGAGAGGAAGGAAAGCAGATAAACTCTTTTGCTTGAGCTAACTAACTCTGAATGAGGGTGGAAAAGCAGGCTCCTTTCAAACTGGTTCAGACAGGCCGAGAGTATCAGGTTTCTGCACGGAGCTCATTTTCAAATGAGAGAACTCAGTTTCAGGTCCTTTGCATTCTAGGGGGCTGTGGTTTGCCCCCAAGTCTCATTACCCTTCAAGCTTCCTTCAAGAATCCTTCAAGCTTCAAGCTACCTCTTCTCTCCCTTAATTACTGTGTACAGAATGCTGGCTCCCTTCAGTGTGACTGGGAATAGTCAAAAGGCCAATGGACAAGAGAAAAAAGAGGCTTTGCTATCCATTCTCAAACCAAGCAGATGTGCCTTGGTTATGTTCATTTGGGATTATTCACGACACTGCTTTCTATTTACCTCCAGTGTGGTATTCTCTGTAGAGCGGGACTCTTCTTTTTTTCTAGTTTTTATTTTTAAAAATCAATTAATTAATTAATTTTTGCTTTTTAGGGCCACTCCTGTGGCATATGGATGTTCCTGGGCTAGGGCATGGAATTGGAGCAACAGCTGTTGGCCTACACCACAGCTCACAGCAATGCTGGATCCTTGACCCACTGAGCGAGACGAGGGATCAAACTCGCATCCTCATGGATATGAGTTGCATTTGTTTCTGCTGCGCCACAACTGGGAACTCCTAGAGCAGGATTCTTAACCTCCAGGAAGACCCTTAGCCAAGATGGTGGGAGAACTCGGTGCACATGGGCTCATGCCCCTCAGGAATCCTGGGGTCCCCTCCTCCTCCAAAGTTCTCCTCATGCAAGACAGAGCCTGTTCTTGAACCCAAAGCACAAGCTTTGTGAAGTTGCTTCCCCTGAAGACCCTCACATGATTCACACTTTCTTCAGGGATTAGGGAACTGTCTTGGCCTGTTCCATCATCTTTCTCCCATCGTCCTGTGCTCCCCAAGTCCCACCAAGTCCAACCTTCCCCCATGGCCCACCTGGGCTATTCACTTGTCTGGGGGATGCATCTGTCCACTCTGGCCCACCTTCCCCTTCCCAACCCCCACTTCAGAAAACCCAATGTAACAGCGTGTCCTAGTCACTTATTTTAAAATGTGGAGTTAAACTATAGCAATAACAATGGCAAGACAACTTTCACGTGCTTATATTTTGTCTCCTGTTCATTGTCAATTTCTTAGAAGGCAGGTGAGTGTCTTAGAGGTTTCTCTCTGGATGTCTAACATAGAGCAAGTCACACAGGGGTGCTCAGTTTTCTACTTATTGAATGAGCCAATCTCTTCAGGCCTTGGGACACTCATTTTGGCCAGTGAACTCAAAGACTGGGGTGCGAAGTGTGATGACTAATTAAAAGGTAGCCAGCAATGTGATGATTGGAACTGTCAGAGATCCTACCGTGCTGGCCAAAGGCAATTTCCTGCAATTACATTTCCTAGGAGGGGCGCCTGTGTTTGGCCATGGTCACAACTCTGTCATAAGGGAACTCCCTGTGCCTCCTCCTCTTCCTTCTGTGTCACAACCACCATCAACACCACAGCCAACACCATCATCATCATCCCTAGACTCTTACTGACCAGCCCCCAAGACAGGGCCAGGCTCACGGAGGCATGCACTGAGTGCTTGTGGAATGAATACGAAGGGCACCGGAACCCCTAGCCCTGGACCCGGCTCTCCCCAGCCTGGCACTTCCGAGCACAGATGGGCTCAGTTCATTCTGCAGCCTTTCCCCAGGCACCTGAAACTCTGTTCTTTATTTACTCTAAGTCTTCTCCAGCCTTGAAGATCCAGCCTTCTTCCTTTCCTGTAAATGCTCTTGTGTTGAGTTTCCTGGTAAGAGGTCCAGCTCACTTAGCAGATTGGAGCTCACACTTAGCCATGCAGCAGAGGGGCAGACTTGGCCCAGGAGCCTCAGAGCCCCAGAAACATGTTAATTTACCTTTTGGAGCCCCTCAGTGAAGGCCCAGCTACTGAGGATTCTAGAATAAAATAGCCCTGGGTGGACATGAGTCTTTTCCTCCCTCTACCCATCCCAACTTTGGCTGGCTTTCTGTCTAAGCCCCAGAGTGATGCCTCATCTAGAGCAGCTACCTTACCTAAGCCCCCTCACCCCGCCTCATTCAGGGACAACCTTCCTTTCTCCTCTTGTCATCAGATTGTCTCAACAACACAGAGAAACTCAAGTACGAGGGAGTCAGACCTACGGCTGCCACATATGACTCCCACATCAGAAAGTCTTTGTGTCTATGGCTCCAGCTCTCACCTCCATCACGTCATGGCATGGTGATGGTGCGGAATGTGGACTTTGAAGCCAGACACACAGAAATTCTCAGTGCTGACTTGCTAGCTGAGTGAACTTGGGCAAGCTCCTCAAAGTCCCTAAGCCTCAGGTTCTTTAACTACAAAGTGAAGTTAGTAACGTGAAGGTATAAGCACAGGGAAGGCTGCTCAATATTCTACAATAACCTATATGGGAAAAGAATCTGAAAAAGAATTGATGTGTATATATACATATAACTGAATCACTTTGCTGTACAGCAGAAATTAATACAACATTGTAAATCAACTACACATCAATAAAATTTAAAGAAATTAGAGACTTCAAAAGAGAAAGAAAGAAATCCTTACAGTACTTGGCACGATGCCTGCTCACGTGATGTGGGCAATCAACATTGCTGCCACCATTGCTACCATTACTGCAAGTGATACTTCAAGCACCCCGCCTCCATGTCTGGCAGCATCTAGCCCCACCAGCCCTACCAAGAGCGCCATTGGGGGTATAAGCTGACCTTCTGCAGGCCCCAAGAACTCCAATGAAAATTAGCTCCTCCTCCCTAGCATGCCTCTGATCCTTTGTTTTTTTCCTGAGCTTTGTCCTAGGGTTAAGTTCTTTGTGTAGATTCCTCTCTCTGGTCTTCCAGGCTCCTTGGGGGCTAGGACCAGATATTCGTCACCCCCGGCCAAGGGGTTTACATCATTTGTTGACATTCATTCAATAACATTTGCAATCTGGCTTAGAAAACCACAATTGCACCCTCCCATGACTTCGTGCTAGGACCTGGCAGGAAGGCTGGGAGATGGGGATCCTGGAGAAGCTTCCACTGCTGCCTCGGGGGCTATGCAGGGAACACCGTGATAGGAAAGCCTTCCAGGCCTAGGCTCAGCCTCCCTGCCCAGCTCATGGCCCTCCCTCGCCCCCCTCTCCAGCACCAAAACTGTTGTCCACTAACATTGGCCAATCCAAATGGGTCAAGGCTCCCAAATTTAGCTACTAAAAGTGGTCAGGGTCGGAGCTACCAGATGCCCGTTTTTGAAATAATTTTCAAAATATCACCGCCGCCCCCCCCCCAAGGACTCCCTGAGCTATAAAGGGTGGGTATCACCCAACCTTGGTCACTGGGCTTGAAGTGTTTCCCAAGGGAGCTCTGCAGGAGGCATTCTCCCCACGGGAGTCAGTTTCCCAGCTCCTGAGGCTGCTCACGGCCTGACCTCACATGGGCAGATCACTTTGTCCAGGAGAAAAAAAAAAAAAAAGCTACAGAGACTGCTGGCTGCCTGAAAAGTTTCTCTCTGTTGAAAAGGCAATGTCTAGGTGACCATCACCCAGTCCCTGCCTGGTACAGAGAGCTCCAGAGAGTCCTCTGCTGGAGAGCATGCAGACTCAAAGTTGTCATTTCCACTCCTTCCTCAGCCCATTGCTAGAGAGCTCTGGTCCTCATAGCGACCCAGAGAATGAGCCCTGGAATTTCCTTCCCGTCTGTAGATCTTTGAGGACACCCATCAGGTCCTTTCTGAGTTTCCTCTTCCCTGATGCCATCACCCCAGCTCCTTGAGGAGACCAGATAATAGGAGATGGATTCTCTGGGGAGGAAGCCTGGGGCTTTCCGATGAGCCTTCTCTGGACAAAATGGGGCATTTCACCTGCTCCCTGCTGAGAGATAAGCAAGAAAGAGGCAGCCCTAGAAAAATAAAGTTAGGAGATCTCTGAAGGGGATAACGCTCCAGGTCCCTAATTAGGAGCACAGATTAACGCCTGATTAGACCACTCCGGTCTGCTAGGGCAGCATATTCCACTCGCTATCAGAAGCACTTTGTTGCTGCAAAGGGCTTGGAGATCTCTGTTCTACAAATCCCCCATGGCCTGGGGCCCTTCGGCAAGAAGAAAGGAGATAGTGGAGAGACACCCATTTCCGGTGACAAGGGATGGACAGGATAAAAGGAGGCAGCACTCCTGTGCCTCGTCGAGTGCTCTCCATCCATTGGTGACTACTTTCCTCTAGCTCTGTCAACTCCATCTTTGCCACCATGAGCCGGCAACTGAACATCAAGTCTGGTGGTGACAAGGGTGGCTTCAGTGGGCACTCGGCAGTGGTGCTGAGGAAGGCATTGGGTAGTGCAGCTTCTTACCGTGCAGCTGGCAAAGGAGCTGGGGCTGGATTTGGCAGCCGAAGCCTCCACACCCTTGGAAGGAATCAGTGTGTGTGCCTCAACGTGGCCAGCAGCAGTGTTTGGACTGGAGGTCACAGCTTTGGGCTTGGCTCTGGGTATGGAGGGGGCCGGGCCAGTGGCTTTGCTGGCAGCATGTTTGGCAGCATGGCCCTAGGGCCCATGTGCCCATCCATGTGCCCACCTGGGGGCATCCACCAGGTCACTGTCAACAAGAGCCTCCTGGCCCCCCTCAATGTGGAGCTGGACCCCGAGATCCAGAAGGTGCGCACCCAGGAGTGGGAGCAGATCAAGGCACTGAACAACAA
This sequence comes from Phacochoerus africanus, assembly GCF_016906955.1. Classification (NCBI taxonomy): domain Eukaryota; kingdom Metazoa; phylum Chordata; class Mammalia; order Artiodactyla; family Suidae; genus Phacochoerus; species Phacochoerus africanus. Next base: position 20,315,897 of record NC_062550.1, on the reverse strand, counting down.
GTTTGCCTCCTTCATCGACAAGGTGGGTCCCCCAGGAGGATGAGACAGTCCAGTGAGATGTGAGGGATTCCTTGCTGCCTGGGTGTGCATGGGGCTTTGTGGATGGAAGGCATGCTGCTGGACAGCAGGATGTCATAGCAGGGAGAAGAAACCTGTGAGCTGGGTAGTGTGGAGGGTTAAAGGAATGTATTGCTTCCTTGGGAGATTTTACAGAGAAGGGTGGGAAATTGGGTAAAGAGTGGCCCTACCTTGAGAAAGAAGTGATGGGATTCTGGAGGACAGCTAGATGTATCTTCAGCTCTTTAAAGAAGATGAAGAATTGATAGAATCAGCACTATTTGGAGGGAAGGGCTTCTGGTACAAAAGAAACACATAGCTGAGACAGAGAAAGGGCAGCTCCTGAGAACTGGGTCTGGCAACAGAAAAATGCTATAGACTCTCCTTCTTTGGTGAGTTTTCAGTGATGGGTTTTGTCCAAAAGGCTATGGAATGAGCACTTGTAAAGAGTCTAGTTTGCATGGAATTCCAAGAGTGGAGAGTCAGGACTGGAGCCAAATGACTTTAGAAAAGTTTATGTAACCTGGGGAGTCAATAGTGCTCATCCAGACACGAGAGCATCCATTATGGTTTCAGGTGAGGTTCCTGGAGCAGCAGAACCAGGTGCTGGAGACCAAATGGCAGCTGCTGCAGCAGCTGGACCTGGACAACTGTAAGAAAAACCTGGAGCCCATCCTTGAGGGCTACATCAGCACCCTGCAGAAGCAGCTGGAGGCTCTGTCTGGGGACAGGATGAGGCTGGACTCGGAGCTGAAAAGCATGCAGGACCTGGTGGAGGACTACAAGAAGAGGTGAGTGAGCCCAGCCAAGGTCATGGATCTTGTTTCCAGAGGCTCCTGGGCTCACCCAATATCTGTGCCACTTTTTTAGGAGTTCGGAGAGCAAGCACCAAGGTCAAGGGCTCATACCTCTCCTCTGGTTGTGGGGGATGGACTTCTCTGTTTGGTGAGAACTTCCTGCCTGCACGATAGGAAGGAGTTCCTAATGCTTATTGATCCACTGATTGGTTTGGTGGCTGGTTTGGGGCACCTGGATGTTTTCCTAGGATCCAGAGGGTGGAAAGTAAATGCGGCAACTCAGGGACATAGAACTGCCGCCAGCAGCCCCTGCAGTGTTCACCTCCAGGAGATCCTGTGGGCACTCTGCATCCTGAGCACTTACCTGGCCAGTTGGAGGAAGAGGTCCTTGGCTGAGAGCCTTGAGGCCTCTGATCTCTTCTTCCTATGTCCCCAGGTATGAGGTGGAGATTAATCGGCGCACAGCAGCTGAGAACGAGTTTGTGGTGCTCAAGAAGGTGAGGGAGAGGGCGTTCCTATCTCGGCGCGGTGGGTTCAGAATCTGATAGAAGCAGCTCAGGTTGCTGCAGTGGTGCAGGTTTGATCCTTGACTTGGTGCAGTGGGTTAAAAGATCTGGCATTGTCACAGCTGTGGCTCAGATTCAGTTCTTCACCTGGGAACTTCCATGTGCTATGTGTATGACCATAAAATGAAATAAAGGAAAAGAAAGGAAAAGAAAGGAAAAGAAAAGAAAGTGAGGGAGAGAAGAGCCTATGGATTCTGGTTTCTCTCACACCCGCTTTGTAGCCCAGTCTACTCAGGACTGCAGCCCCAGCCTTCTGGAGAGCAGTTGGTGCCTGAATAGGGATGGAGTCACATTGTGGCCTCTGGCAAATTGGAGAGGCGGGCCTCCCACCCAATCAATGGACAGACAGACTGAAGAGAATTCTGATCTGGAAATTGGGACGCTCTGGTTCAGCTTGGTCCTCCTGTGTGACTTGAGGAAATGGACTCCACCTCTCTGGGCTTTGTTTCCTCCAGGTGTAGCAGAGGATGAGCAGGCCCCCATCTCCCTTCCCTACTCCCAAAGATGCAGTGAATCTGAGAGAAAAGCAATAGTGAGGGATTTTTATTCATCAATATGCTTCCCTCGGTGGACAAAAAAAGGAAATCAGATGGCTTTGGAATCAGGGACAAGTGATGGGATGAAGGTTGTATTGACTAATGGCTCTGGGTGCCTCTTGGCAGGATGCAGATGCAGCCTACACGGTCAAGGTGGAGCTCCAGGCCAAAGTGGACTCTCTGGACAAAGATATCAAGTTCCTTAAGTGCCTGTATAATGCGGTGAGGACACTCCTCCCTCTCCCCAACTGCACTTCTTTCCAGCTGAGGGCTTCACCTGGCTCTTCCAGGGAGATATTAATAGGAGGGATTTAGGATGAACAGATGAAGGATGTTTTGATGGACTAGGAGACCATGAAAGTGTAGGTTCCTGGTCCCCAGAATTAATACACACAGGAGACAATCTCACTGGGTCCATGATAATGACCTTGTCTGCAGGCAGGTAAAAATGACTCCATGAGGTTCTACTAAAGCACAGATTCTTGATCCTGTCACCTGTAGGAAATGCCTCCCATGACCTGCTGCCCCCGTGGGGTGCATCCTGCCATGCGAACCTCTTCCTCAGCTCCAACAGGCAGATCTTCAGCAGGCACTTCTTCCCTCTACTTTGGCCCATTCTGCGAGGGACCAGAGGCCCAGAAGACTGTTGGGCAGGGGAGGGAGATGGGGAACACTGATTCTGTCCTCACCTCCCAACTCAGGAGATAGCCCAGATCCAAACTCATGCCAGCGAGACCTCCGTCATCCTGTCCATGGACAACAACCGGGACCTGGACCTGGACAGCATCATCGCTGAGGTCCGCGCCCAGTATGAGGACATTGCCCTGAAGAGCAAGGCCGAGGCTGAGGCGCTGTATCAGAGCAAGGTGAGCCCTGGGTGGGTCTCTGTCCTCCACCAGCCCTCCCGTCCGGGAATTCTCCACCAGTGAATGTGAGAGATTCCTTAGGATATGTGTTGATGGAAAGAAGGGTTATAACCAATGTTTTAGTGACATTCTACTCAAAGAGAATTCTTGGCAGAGACTATGATCAAAGATAAATCAGAAAACTGGTCTCTCCAACAGAGAGAGACAGGTAATCCTCTGATGGAGGAGGAAATGAGGTGTTCCTGTGATAAAACAGGGATTGGCTAGGTCACCATGAGGCAGAAGGAGAGTAGCAAATATGGGGGAGAGTAGATATTGGGACCTGGAGAGGAGCAGGGAGTGAAGAGGATGCCTTGAGCTTTCTTCTGATCATCATGGGATGACTTCCAAGAGGAAGAAGTGGGATTCTAGGAGCCTTCTAGGGGAGAGGAGTTACCCCTTTAAGTGAAACACTTCTGGGCTGTCACTGAATACCTGGGCTCTCTCTGGGGCTTCACACTTGCTCTGCTTTGGCACTTCTTTCATGGTCATTAAATTCCACCAACATCAAGGATCACAGGCTCCTTGGTTAATGTCCATGGCTATGTCATCCCCTCTTCTCTGGAGGGCTGACCAAGGGAGAGGGGAAGAATCTGAACTACAAGCCCTGAGCCAACAACCCAGCATCCCTAGGGTACATGTGGCCCCTGGCACTGGGTTTCTACTTGTCACTAAGAAAGGGCTGCAGGAGAATCTAAGTTTCATGGGAGCAGAGACCTCACCTACCCTGTTCACTGTTGAATCCCCAGTACCTGAAACAGAACCTGGCCTTTAAAAGATGCCTCTAAACAGAGGTGCTAAATCAGTGGAGGGGATCGGAACACTTGTATCTCAGAAGTACTTAATAAATGCAAACTGCATCTTCCCTTTATCCACCCCAGGAAAGACTAGGCAGGAAGATGAGAATGGTGGGTAAGCCCAGCAAATAGGTTCTGCTTAGAGAAACAGGTGGTCTTTTTTTTTCTTTCATTTTTGCCTTTTATTTTATTAAAAAATTTATAGTTGATTTACAGTGTTCTGTCAATTTCTGCTGTACAGCAGTGACCCAGTTATACATACATATATATTTACATTCTTTTTCTTACATTCTCCTCCATCATCTTTTTCTTATACTATCTTCCATCATTTTCTATCCCAAGAGATTAGAGTTCCCCGTGCTATACAGTAGCATTGCTTATCCATTCTCAGTGTAATAGTTTGCATCTACTAATCCCAAACTCCCTGTCCCTCCTACTCCCGCCCCCTCCCCCTTGACAACCACAGATCTGTTCTCCATGTCTGTGAGTCTGTTTCTGAAACTTGTGGACTCGTTGGTCAGAATCAGCACCAAACATCTGGAAGGATGACCAGGTCCCCCTCTATCACCTCCTGCTCCAGCATCAGGGTGTTTGCTCAGGACCCTTCCCCTACCTTGGGTGGTGGGGTGTGTGTGGAGGGGAAGTCCTGTCCCATCACCAACATCCTATCTCTGGAAAACCAGATTCAGGAACTGCAGCTGGCGGCTGGCCAGCATGGAGATGACCTCAAACACACCAGGAACGAGATATCGGAACTGAATCGGCTCATCCAGAGGATCCGGTGTGAGATTGCGAATGTAAAGAAGCAGGTGGGCAGCAACACCACAGAGAATACTGAGGCTCAGTTTCACCCCCTGGGATGGAGAAACTGGAGCCCATCCTCGAGCAAAGAGTAGATCTGCCCCACCTGGCTCAGGAGGTCCTCCCGCCCCGGTCCATCCATGTCCCTCTTCCCCCATGCTGTCTGGCACCCTTGCTCTCAGAGCTGGCACCCCGCTCAGAACTGGAGGAGCCCCCGAGCTTATTTCATCTGACTCTCACAGTTCAGATCAGGAAATTGGGCTGGAGAGGGAAAAGGACTTGCCCAGGGTCCTTGGCTGGTTATTAACGGAGTCAGGATTAGAATTCAGGTTTCCAGGAGTTTCCACTGTGGCTCAACAGATTAAGGACCCGAGCTTGTCTCTGTGAGGATGTGGGTTTGATCCCTGGCCTCTCTCAGTGAGTTAAGTATTCAGTGCTGCTGTGAGCTGTGGTGTGGGTCACAGACGTGGCTTGGATCCCATGGTGCTGTGGCTGTGGTGTAGGCCTGGCAGCTGCAGCTCCAATTCAACCCCTAGCATGGAATCTACTAGATGCCACAGGTGTGACCATAAAAGAAAAAAAAAGAGAATTCTTTATTTTTTCCATCTTTCTCAAACTTTTTTCTGTGTGCAACAAACCTGCCCCACGTCCCCTTCATGTGACGGGTGTGTCGGATGTGCCTTCGTGGCCATGTTAAGTTCCTGCCCTCAGGGCAGGGGCTGGTCCTGGTGTTGAGTGAGGATGACAGCAGATGAAGCTGTTCTGGGTCCCCTGCTGCTGTACCATTGCCTTTTCATCTGGGGGGATCCTGTCTTACCTGAAAACAGCAAACCTTAAACAGCATGTCAGTGGGGAGATGATTTAAGGGGGGAGGGAACCCTTCCTGTGTCCTCCCCCTGGGGAACCAGCTCGACTCTGCCAGCAATAGACTTGCTGAACTGAAAGAGCAGAGACCCAGCTTCTCCCGCTCCCCCACCATGCTCACAACAAGGTGACGTGGGGAATGTGGGGTCAGCTTTCTGACTCTATGTATGGCTGATTCACAGACTCTGTGAAGACCGGTCCTTTTTCTGTTAGGACTTGTCACCACAGTGCTGCTAGATGATCATCAGAGCCCAGGGGCTCTGCCTGAGGTCATGGGTATAATTTCAGGCCCTTAACCTCCTGCTCTAAGGGAAGGCTCCTTACCCATTCAGGCCAGACTTGGGGAGCATTTAGACGGACCTCCCCTTCAGAGTGCGGAATAGCCCAGAGACACTCACTTTTGGTGCCAGTAGGAGGTGTCCCCTCTGAGAGATGTCTTGCAGGCAGGAATAGGATCACAGTGGTGCTCTGGCAGGCTGTCTGGTCCTTGGGGGCATCCTGGCTGGTTCTTAGCGTGATTCTCCAGGACCTGGCAGACTTAGAACCTACAGCCATTGGTGGCCCACACCCCAGCTGCTAGACAGCTTGCAAGCACCCAAGTTCCTCCTTGTGGTCCCAAAATGCAACCGTTCCGAGAGATTTTCACAAGGCCTTTAAATATCTATTTGCAATAGAAAATAGAGGAGACCCAGAAGCTGGTGTTGGCTCTGTAGATATTACTCACCATCACTTTGGGCCTCATCTATAAAGTGAGGGTTCAGAAGCTCACCTACAAGATCTAACAATTAGTTTGTGTTCTGATGCTCTCCCTGCTCTTTACTTTTCAGTGCTCCAACCTGGAGACAGCCATTGCCGACGCCGAGCAGCGGGGGGAAAATGCCCTGAAGGATGCCCGGGCCAAGCTGGACGAACTGGAGGGTGCCCTACACCAGGCCAAGGAGGAGCTGGCCCGGATGCTGCGGGAGTACCAGGAGCTCATGAGCCTGAAGCTGGCCTTGGACATGGAGATCGCCACCTACCGCAAGCTGCTGGAGGGCGAGGAGTGCCGGTGAGCGAAGGAAGGGGAACGTCAGTACCAAGGAGAAGGGGCTTTGGGGGGCTCCCTTCTGGGCCAAGGGGCCATTTGGGAGGTAAAAGATGAAAGATGGCAGTGCTGGCGACATGAGCACGGAAGGGGACTGTTGGACCGCTGAGCCCAGTTGCAGCTTCCCTGCAAAAGGAGATTAGATGCGAACTATGAAGCACCAGAGGTCTAGTGGGGCATGAAAAGAACCAGTGGAGTCAGACAGACCCAGGTTTGATCCCTCATTTTGCTGTATACCGGCTGTCTGGTCCCTGTCTCTGCATCTCCATCTTCTCACCTGTAAAATGGGGATTATAATTACCATCCCATGGGTTGCGTAAGGATGAACTCAGAGGAAACACATCAAAAAGCAAACCCATCAAGATTTAGTGGAATCCAGACACCCCCCTGAGGCTTTATCTTTCTCTCACTTTCTGAATTACAGGATGTCTGGTGAGAACCCCACTTCTGTGAGCATCTGTGAGTATTTCTGAGAGAGGGGTTGGATTGGGACTCTGGCTAGAAGGGAGAGGTAGGCTAGATAGGGCTAGATCTGGCCCATCTGGCTAAATGGGGATTCTGGCTAGATAGGATAAAGTGATGCCATCTCCACTCTTTGTCTCCCACTGTCCAGGAGCCTCTGGTAGTGTCAGGTACTGCATGTTCTCTGGCTTCAGAGGAAGCTTATTTGCCTTTTGTCCCGGGGAAACAGTGACCGAGGTCATGGCCACCCCATTTCCTTCCTGTCTCTCTCCTGGGCATCACCGTCTTAAGGGAGGGTGGAGAATACAGACTTGGGAGTCAAGTGGTCCTAGACTCTCCAGGAGGCCAGGCACTGTGTCTCTCCTGGGTGGTCCTCGCCTCGCACAGAGCCTGCCCTATAACTGGGTCTTGACCCATCTTTGTGGTGTGTCTTGACAGCTGAGGGCTGCTGTGGGGTGAAGGGAGTGGCTGACTGACTGACACGTCCGACCTCCTTCCCCTGTCCTTGGCCCTTCCTCCTCAGCTGTCATCAGCAGCAGCGCAAGTGGCTATGGCTACCACCCCGGCTCCTCGGCGAGCAGCGACCCTGGGGCCAGCACCGTGGCCAGCAGCTCCGGCAGCATCCGAAGTGGGCAGACCAGGGCCAAAGTGACACAAGCGGGAGACCCCAAGGACTCCCAAAGCAAGAGTGCCCCAGTTAGCGGCCCAGCCAGGAAAGCCACCCGGTAAAGCCTCAGGGCCCCACTCACCTCAGCACCTGGGAGAAGAGATGCTCTTGCGGCCGCCTCATCCAGAAATGTCTGCCACACCCAACCCCTCCCTTGAGTCCTAGGACCGCCACGCTGTGGCTTGTCTCACTGTCAGGTTCCCACTGGTGCCATTAAAGTCCCATTTCCCCAGGTTCTGTGGGGACTTTGCGACTTCCTGTTTTCTCTGCTGCCTTCAGCTGGCAGGAAGCTTTGGGTCACAAGCTATAATTACCTCCTTGGCCCTGGGAAGCTGTGATCATTGCTAGAGAGAAAGGAGAGGAGCAGGGAGAGAAGGAGGGAGGGGGGAGGGAGGTGAGGGGGGATGGCATCAGTGGAGTCAGCAGTTGTTCAGAGCTTTACTTCCTTTGCCACATGGAGGGTGAACACAGGGGCATGCAACCAGGAGGTGATAGATGCTTATATATGTTAAGTACCAACTACATGCCAGGCTCCTTACTTCCACTGCCTCAAATTCTCACTCAATCCTGCAAGGCAGATGCAAGCAGCATCCTTGGGTCAGATGAGAAATTTCATCCTCCGGAGGGCTGCAGAATTTGCCTCTGTCACCCACTGAGTACCAGTGTCAGGAGTTGAGCCCAGACCTGGCTGCGTCCCAGGTCCATGTGCTTTCCATGGCATGTCACTGTGTCTTTAATAAAGGGAATGTGAAGTTCACTCTTCTTTTAATGAGGGACTTATGTTGCCTTTCTGTCGGAGGGTATGTGGTTTACCTTTGGGCTTCTCCCTGGGGTTATGTCTTGCAGTAGCTTCTGATTCTCAATTCCTGTTGCCAGGAGCTGTAGTCAATGTGGGGGGAGCTTACTCTGTCTCTGGTGGTGCCAACCAGCCCAGAAGTCCTGGTTCTTGCTGTAAATATTTCTGAGAATGGCAACACTTAGTCCTTCCTTTGCTTGAGGGAAGGACTCTGGATTTCTGCTGTATATTCAATAAACTGCTTTTGGTAATGTCAGAAGTGCACTCCTGTCAATGCATCCATCTCCTCAAATTGCCCATCCCCCGATGATGATGTGCCTCACCCCAAACACATGCACAAGCCTTTTGGGAGCCTGAAGTCTGCTCTAGAAGTGAATTCAGGCTGATGGGAAAAATGGACATATTTGCAAAGCCATGTACCTGTACAAATCATGGAAGGGCAGCCCATGGCTGCAGTGGGAAGAAGTGAGCAGACTGGAGAAGCTAAGCAAGGAAGGCTTCCTGGAGGAGGAGGAGAGTTTAATCAAATAACTAGAAAGATGGACTCATAGACTCCTGGAGAGAGAATTTAAATCACACCATCACAATAGGTTTTGTGTGCTTGTTGCAGTTGGGGTCGGGGTCAGGTGGGAGGTCTTAGATTTTGTGAAGTTGCTATGGAGTCAGATGGATTTCCAAGGCAGAATTCAGCCCTCTTATCAGCTTTCTGATCAGTCTCATGGTACAGGTATGACCGGAGATACTTCCCACTACAGTCCTCAGGGCAACAGAGGTGGGATCTTGTGAGAGCAAATCCTCTGGTCCCAAGCAGCCAACTCCATTGACTTCACTGTGCCTTTCATGCATTAAGGAGGCCTTTTCTGTGTCTGCCAGGATTCAACAAAACTTGGGAAGCACAATAGCCCAGGAGTCTGGTGGCCTTTCTGCCAAATACCTCTCTCTGATGTTATTGCTGTCATCACTATGGGTATTGGGAACAGTGCCCTGGGAGTCATGGGAGTTCTATTGCAGCCTGGCCACTAATATAAAGAACAGTTACAACCCAATAAGAAAAAGACAAAACAACCCAATTTATAAATGAACAAAGGAATTTAAAGGCCCTTTCTTCAAAGAAAGTATTCAAATGGCCAAGAAGCATAGGACAAGACCCTCAAAGTGATTACTCATCAGGGAAATGCAAATCCAAACCATTGAGTGGTACTACTCCACCCCAACCAGGATGACTGCAATAAAGTATAATGTAAAATAAAAAGTGTTGGCAAGGAGTGGAGAAATCGGAACTTGTGTAGGTGGCTGAAGGAGATGTAGAATAGTTCATCCATGGTGGAAACCAGTTGGGAAGTTCCTCCAAAAGTTAAACATAGAAATGTCATCTGATCAAGCAATTCCAACCCTAGGTCTATGTCCCAAAGAAGTGAAAACAAATACATGTATGTGCCTGGTCATAGCACCTCTGTTCATAACAACCAAAAGTGGAAACAGTTTGCTAGGGTATGAATGGGTGTCTCTCCAAAATTCATGTGTTAAAATCCTAACCCCTAGGAGTTCCCATCGTAGTGCAGCGGTAACGAATCCAACTAGGAACCATGAGGTTGCAGGTTTGATCCCTGGCTTCACTCAGTGGGTTAAGGATCCGGCATTGCCGTGAGCTGTGGTGTAGGACACAGACACGGCTTGGATCTGACATTGCTATGGCTGTGGTGTAGGCCAGCGGCTACAGCTCCGATTGTACCCTTAGCCTGGGAACCTCCATATGCCAAAGGTGTGGCTCTAAAAAGAAAAAAAAATATCCTAACTCCTAAAGATGACAGTATGAGGAGACGGGGCCTTGGGGGGCTTACACTAAGCTGGAGCCCTCATGAGTAGGATTAGTGGGGTTTTTAAAAATTATTTTAAGGTACTTGTTAGAGCAGCCTGAAAGGACTAAGACACAGCCCAAATGGCCATCAGTATCTGAATAGATAAAAATTGTGTTATATGCTTTACAATGGAATATTATTCAGCCATAAAAAAGAAGGATGTATATACTGCAGTGTGGATGAACCTGGAAAGCATTATGCTAAGTGAAAGTAGCCAGACCCCAATAGTCACGTATTGTATGATTCCATTCATATGAACTATCCAGAATACTAGCACACAGGAGAGAAGAAAAAACATTCAGCTAGAGCAGTGAGGTCCCGAGCAAGTTTTATTGACCAGATTGTTGCCGGGAGCACTGAGAAAGAACTCAGGTCCCCTGCTGTTTAGAGAGAGTTAAATTTTATAGGGTGGGGGTCGTGTGTTGAGTCACATAGTCATGGGATATTGGTTGGGGTCTGGTCCAGGTGGGAGTTTTATTTTATTTTTATTTATTTATTTTTTTGTCTTTTGTCTTTTTTAGGGCTGTGCCCATGGCATATGGAGGTTCCCAGGCTAGGGGTCAAATCGGAGATAGAGCCGCCAGCCTACACCACAGCTACAGCAACTCAGGATTTGAGTCACATCTGCGCGACCTACACCACAGCTCATGGCAATGCTGGCTCCTTGACCCACTGAGTAAGACCAGGGATTGAACCCTCATCCCTCATGGATAATAGTTGGGTTCATTAACCATTGAGCCACGATGGGAACTCCCCAGGTGGGAGTTTTAATTTTTACCTGGCCCAAGTTTAAACAGACAGAAATGTCCAATAATATTCTCAGGTGGTGGCAAGTACTGGTGGAAGTGGACCTGTAGTTCATGATGACACTTTTATGGCTGGTTTGTTGTTCAGAGTTTCCACCTAAGACAGAATAGGTAAATCATATAGGTTTGGTGATTGCAGGGACTGGGCTAGAGGGTATGGGGAGTGCCTCCTAGCTGGTACTTGGTTTCCATTTGGGGTGATGAAAATGCTTGGAACTAGATAGAGGTAGTGATTGTACAATGTTATGAATTTACTAAATTCCACTGAATTTCTCACTTTAAAATAATGGTTACTTTTATGTTATGTGAATTTCATCAAAATAAAAAAAAATAAAATTGTGAGGGGTAGCAGAAAAGAGGCCAGAGAAGCTGTGTCCCTGGATTTCGCTCCCAGCCTTTCCCACCTATTCTATGGCAAATAGCAACCTGAATATAGGCAGAGAGAGCAGTGGGGGCCAGTAGGATGATGGAGATAACTTCCCTCCATTTGATTGGCTGAGGGCATCTATCTCTGGTATGTGGCGCTTGCTCAGTAATTGGAGGATGAATCACTGATACAAAAGAGGACGGCAGTCACAGTGTCTGTGCCCTACCTCCTGAAACTCATTCACTCTTTCCTGCCCCGCCTCCCTGTGCCTTTCCCTCTGCTCTGACCTCTTCATTTTTTAGTCTTTGCAAACATTGTCCCTGGGTTCCAAGCTTGGTGTAGGATGAGGCTTTAACCGATTCATCTATGCTCATTGGTAGAGAAAGTCTCACTGAAACAGATGCTCTGGGAGTTCCCATTGTAGCTCAGTGGGTTAAGAACCTGACTAGTATACATGAGGATGCAGGTTCAATCCCTGGCCTTGCTCAGTGGGTTAAGGAACCTGTGTTGCTGTGGCTGTGATATAGGCCAGCAGCTCTGATTTGACCCCTAGCCTGGGAACTTCCATATGCTGCCAGTGAGGCTGTAAAAAGAAAAAGAAACAAAGAAACAGATGCTCTGAACTTAAGACATCACCTTGTCCATCCTTCTGCCCCTGGGAAGAGATGTTCTTTTGGGGCCAACGAATCAGACCCCTCCAGCTTTCACTGTTGAATTAATAAGTGAATTTGATTCCCTCAATCGGTTTCCAGCTAGGAGGCATGACATCCCCTATGGCTATTATAAAAAAAGAATATAATAAAAACAGGACAATCAGCTCTTGCTTGTGTGCCACTAACAAAGCAGTAAGGAGATGTGGAAGTCTGAAAGCAGTAAGTAATCTAAGAGGGGGCCTGTCATCAGGTGGGCTATCATCAGAAACCCAGATGCATATGCATAGACATGTGCTTATCAGCTCACAGGCTCAAGTCTACTGAAGATACTCAAGCTACTTAACAGTCGATATAATCAGGCATTAACCTATCACAGTGGGTGTCACTCACAGACAACAGTACCTTCTGGATGGACATCATTCTTCTCAAGCTCATGTCCATGACCACTGGCATGCAGATGTGCACCCCCATGCAGCCTCTGTCACATATGGAAGCACCTCTGTCAACTGGCAAGCAGTGCTTATAGTTCATGCCATGAGCCCAGAGCCCCAGGCCAAGGAGCAGAGAGCATTGCCCAGCCTTTGAGGGACTGGTTAGATCATTTTAGACTGGTAGGATGCTCACGGCATCTGGGCAGTAGGGTTGTGTGCAGAAAGGTGCAGTTGATCCAGAGAGGGCTCGTGGGAAGTTTTTTAGAGGAGTGTCTTGATTTGTCTTAAAGGATAGAATGAGCCTGCCCTAGTGGGCAGGAGGCTGGAAGAATGGCAATCATCTCATACACACACCCACCCAAGTCCTTCATTTACATTAGTTGTCTTCAAAAGAGCAAAGCCAAGCCGCCTGAGAAGGGAGGGGGGTCAGATCTGGTAGCTGGGGGGCCAGATCTGGTGGCTTGAGGGTCTGGGACAGGAAGAAATGTGTGGGAGGAGTCAGTGTCAGTGAGTTTCACCCTGTGCTTCAGGTGTCCAAGGGAACAGGAAATCGGGGCTGCGGTTGGCCATGTGCTCTGGAGTAGGGCAGGCACCTACACTGGACATTTGAACATGAGGAAGCCAGGAGAGTGTTCCACACTGGCTAAGAGAGCAGGTGGCAGCCAGGCTGCCTGGGTTGAACACTCACTCAGCTACTCACTAGCTGTGTAACCTCCAGTCAGTTACTTAACTTCCTTTTGCCTCAATATCTTCATCTGTAAAGTGGGGATAATAACAGTACCTGCCTCTCAGGGCTGCTGTGAGAATGAAATGAGTTAATAGATATGTAGTGCTTAGAGTAATGTCAGGAGAGCTTGCACTAGGTGTTAACTATGATTATCATCATCATCATCATCATTATTATTTACAAGGTACCTGCCATCCACCTTGGGGAGTAGGTGGAACAGGTGTTAGTACCCCCTTTTTAGAGATGTGGAAACAGAGGCTTAGGAAGTTGGGAGACCTGCCCACGGTCACACGGCAGGACCAGGACTTGTGTCCTGAGTCCCATGTCCACACACCTCACCAGAGGTTTGGGGTGGGGCTGAAGGAAGGAGATGGCCAGTGAAGCTCAAAGGTGATAGTTTCAGCTGCAGAGCTGAGCAAGGAGGGAGCGAGGGGGCCAGGCAGTCTTGGAAGACACCTCTCTGGCAGCCGAACGAGGGTAGAAACAGAGCTAAGTGCCTGGTAGGGCAGTCCTCCTCTGGCCTTTATATCCTAGCTCCTCTGGGGTGAGCTCATCTTTGGCCTTGCCAGCTAGCTGCACACCTCCTGAACAGCTGTCCTGCCCCCAGATGGGTGGCTCTGACAGTGGCCAAGTCCCCCAGGGACTTCGCTCCATCCAGGTGACGTGGGGCTGAGCACCCCGCCTGCCAGAAATTATAGGAGGATGGAGGGGGATTCACAAACAACATACTCATTTCTAGGGTCCATTTGCTGAGCAAGGTTGGCAGGATGATGCTGATGTCATCCAAATAGCCCAGCTCATTCTCCCTAATTTTGGAGACAATTATTTGCTCAGAGAACCATCTGCCCCTTTCTCAGGGTCTCCAGCCTGCCTGCCTCCACCACCCTTCCCACATAGCTGCTAGGTTCTGCTTCCTCAAATGTGTATTTCTCAGGCTCTAGCTCCAGAGCCCTCAATGGCTCTCTATTGCTCATCCTGTCATAGGCACAGCTTGGGACCTAAGCTCCTTCCACTCATGGCCACCCTTCCCTGATAATCACTCCAGCCTAGAGGGTCTTCTCCTCACAAATGCCCTTCCTCTTGCCAGCCTGCTTTACCACTCCCCTTGCCAGTCTACCCAAGGCTTTTCCCCTTAAAAGACTAGAATCCAAAATTCCTCCTCCAGGCAGCCCTGGGGGATTCAATGTCTCCAGGTCTTGCCTCTCCTCTACATTTCATTCCTTTTTTCTATAACCCAGCAAACACCCTCTTGGATTGTACTAGCTTTTTTTGCCCTTCTCTCTCTGAGCTCTTCTCTGGAGGCTTTCAGGAGCTCAGAACGCTGAGTGTGAGGGGCCGGTGTGTCCTGTCCAAGGCCATGGAATCACACAAAAGTGCTAAACTGATCATTGTCACAGAGGTGGAAACAAAAATACAAAGAAAGCTACAACTTCTCTGTGTAAATCGAACAAAATATTTTGGCCATGACACCAAGAGCCATACAAAAGTAGTTTATTTAGCAAGCAATTTAAATTTTTCCTGAACATTCAAACTAGATGTTCCTGGAAACTTAGGGGTTTGATTCTCTGATCTGACAACCTCCCGCCAGCAAGGTGAGTAAAACTGCAGCTCAGAGATAAGCTTCCGTGTCTGGCCAAGCATCGCTCAGAATATGATTCCCACCTAGAAAAGTGGGCGATCCCATACTGTGAAGGGAGTGAGAGGAAGGTGAAGCTGTGACATGGGACATGATAGATCACATCCTATGACCCCCACCAGCCTGAGAGCCCTCCCAAAACAGGGGGATCTGTCTCTTTCTGCCCCTAAATCTCCCCAGATCTCATTAAGCAGGGCCCTTGTAAGCTTGAGTGCAGCCCTCTGCTGGTTTTCTTTAGTCCCTTCCTTTTTTCCTCCAGCAAAAACACCAGTAAGCACCCCAGGAGCCCCACCTGGGCCCACCCTTCCTGTGGGTGGCCCAGAACGCCCCTCCCTTCTCTTCTATCATCATCCGCATCAACAACATTGAGTGTTTCATTCCTAACAGCCAGCATCTAATTAACTAATTTATGCTAAGGTGTTAATGACTTGCTCATAGCTTGATGAGATGCTTTTCCCAGGGATACCTGCATTTGGAGGGATCCAGGAACTAAGCTCTCTGAGGGCAGGATGCTTTGTATTGTGTCCTTCAGCACTGGGTAGGTGCTCAGTAAGGGTTTGATAAAGGGATTAAAACCAATACACTTAGTATTTTGAAAAATGCTTCCTACCAAGTCCTGTACATGGCAGGCTCTCATCTGACAGTGGCTATTAGTATTTCTAATGGCGAATTTTCCATTATCAGAGATGGTCTACATGGAGAGATTTCCTGAGTCTGAGACCTCTGGAAACGCCAGCTCCTCCTTGTCCCCCAACAGCAGATGACATTGTATGGGAATGTGCTTATCTAGAATCCTTTCCCCAAGGAGAGGATGGAGAGAGAAGAGGAGAAGAGGAGAGAGCAGGCCGATTGCTATGTTCTACTTTACTCTAGGTCTTGGTCATTGATAACATTTGTTGACATTGAAATATATCAGGCACTTACCAAGGCTTTACATGAATTAACACATGTAATCCTCACAGCCGCCCCACATGGAGTTATCCCACTGATAATAAGAAGCTGAGGCTTAAGGTTAAGCCCAGCTAGGTGGTGGTGTAGAATTCAGATCTTGGGAGCTGACTCCTGGACCTGGGATTCTACCTGGTGCTATTCAAGGTGGATGCAGGTCCAGAAGCTCCCTGAAGATGCAACATCCCTGCCATTTGGTTGCTGCTTCAACAACTGTCAGTCCTCTAGCACCTGGGGAAGGATGTCCAGAGGCTGGTCCTGGACCCTGAGGGGAGGCACAGAGAGAGGAGGTGACTGGGTGACATGGAACCCTTGCCCAGGCCCCTAGTCCTGGGGAACATGGCAGCTTCCGCACAGGTGTCAATGGACAGAGGAGTGCAGGGCACAGGAGAGGAGATGAGGCTAAATCCAGGGTTTTAAGGAGTATTTTAAAAAATTTTATTTCATTGAAGTATAGTTGATTTACAATGTTGTGTTAATTTCTACTATAAAGCGAAGTCATTCAGTTATACATACGTATATACACACATTCTTTTTTTTAATAATTTTTTTTATTTTCCCACTGTACAGCAAGGGGGTCAGGTTATCCTTACATGTATACATTACAATTACATTTTTTCCCCCACCCTTTCTTCTGTTGCAACATGAGTATCTAGACAAAGTTCTCAATGCTATTCAGCAGGATCTCCTTGTAAATCTATTCTAAGTTGTACACACATTCTTTTCATCTTCTTTTCCATTACGGTTTATCACAAGATATTAAATATACTTCCCTGTGCTATAGAGTAGGACTTATCTATATATAATAATTTGCATCTGTTAATCCCAAACTCCCAATCTATCCCTCCCCCCACTCCTGCCCCTTGGCAACCACAAGTCTGTTCTCTATGTCTGTGAGCCTGTTTATCTTTCACAGATATGTTCTTCGGTGTCATATTTTAGATTCCACATGTAAGTGATATCATGTAATATTTGTATTTCTCTTTTTGACTTACTTCATTTAGTGTGATAATCTCTAGGTCTGTCAAGGTTGCTGCAAATGGTGTTATTTCATTCTTTTTTAGGACTGAGTAATGTTCTAAATATATGTGGTATGTATGTACTTGTACACACACACCACATCTTCTTTATCCAGAGATAAAGAAGATTGGTGGAGTTCCCACTGTGGTACAGTGGGTTAAGGACATGGTGCTGCCACAGCTGTGGCATAAGTCACTCAGATTTGATCCCCAGCCTGGGGGAAATTCCATGTAGGGACAGGTGCAGCCAAAAAAAAGTTTAAAAAAAGAAGATGGACATTTAGGTTGTTTCCATGTCTTGGCTATTGTAAGTAGTGCTGATGTGAACATTGGGGTGCATGTATCTTTTCAAGTTAGAGTTTTCTTCTTTTCTGGAAATATATCTAGGAGTGAGATTGCTGGATCATATGGCAACTCTATTCTTAATTTTTTGAGGACCATCCATATCGTTCTCCATAGTGGCTTCACCAGTTTATATTCCCACCAACAACGTAGGAGGGTTCCCTTTTCTCCACACCCTCTCCAGCATTTGTTATCTGTAGACTTATTGATGATGGCCATTCTGACCAGTGTGAGGTGGCACCTCACTGTAGTTTTGATCTGCATTTCTCTAATAAGTAGTGATGTTGAGCCTTTTTTCATGTTCCTATTGGCCTTCTGTGGTTTTGGAGAAATATCTGCTTAGGTCTTCTGCCCAATTTTTGATTGGGACAATAGCTTCTTCATTTGAACTCTAAACAGATAGTTCCTCTCTTCAGGTTGCTCCTAGTCTTATTAGCAAATACACATTGGAGGAAAGACAGAAATGATGAAGGGGACCACCTAGGAGGCGAAAACTCCAGGCACTGGACAAGCCTTTCTCTGCTGTGTCCATACTTCCTCCACTTGACTCCAGGAATTTCTCAGCCACCTGTCCAAGTCCAGTCTCCTCTTCTAGTCTTCATTCTGTTCAGTGCTTAAAGGGTTAGGTGTCACTTGTCCCTTGCACAGCCTCTAGCCTGCCTCATTATGGGAGTTTGAGAGAGGTGAAATGTGGCTATCCCATTTCCTGGAGAACTTGCCATAAGCATAAGGGCCCCCTCTATTCCCTGGGCTGCTCATGTCGCTGCCAGGGAACAGGCCACTGCATCCCTGATGCCCTGCTGAGAGAGCTGCTGCCCCCTGTGGGTTAGGAGAGGGGGCCATCAGTGGTATGTATCTCAGGAGGCCTGGGGGAGGGGTGGATGGCTGAAAGAATGGTCCCTTTCTAGGAAAGAGGAGAACACAGCTGTGGTTGGAGCCCCAGATACTCTAGCCAGCAGCCTGCCCTGTTTAGGGAAGTCCACCCCTTCCCTGGTCTCTGGCCCTCAGTAGGAAGCCCACAGCCAAGAGAGAAGATTCATCAGGAGAGGGATGGGAAAGAGCCAGTGACATCCCCCTAGAGAGGCTGGGTCCTGGGGCAAATTACCCTATAACAGCGGGTTAATTAGATAAGACCCAAATTACATGAGCAAGGCTTGCAAGCCCAGCAATTTGAAGGTTTCATGTTGTTTCAGAGGTGGGGAGGCTTGATCTCTAGCTCAGCACGGAGAAAATGACTTCTTGCTCCCAGGCAAGCCAAACCCATGAATTAAGCTCTCCACTGGTCAGCCACGAGCCCCAGCGCTAAGCACATATAAAGAAGGGCACCTGCCAGTCCTCATTGCAACCTGCAGAACCCAGTGGGAGTTTGCCTTCATCCCTCCTGCATCTGAGCTCCATCTCCACCAGAAGCATGAGCCGCCAATTCACCTGCAAGTCTGGAGCTGCATCCAAGGGGGGCTTCAGTGGCTGTTCGGCTGTGCTCTCAGGGGGCAGCTCGTCCTCCTACCGGGCAGGGGGCAAAGGGCTCAGTGGAGGCTTCGGAAGCCGGAGCTTGTACAACCTGGGCGGCATCCGGAGCATCTCCTTCAACATGGCCAACAGCACCGGAAAGAGTGGAGGCTACGGATTTGGCCGGGGCCGGGCCAGTGGCTTTGCTGGCAGCATGTTTGGCAGCGTGGCCCTGGGACCTGTGTGCCCAACTGTGTGCCCACCTGGAGGCATCCACCAGGTCACCGTCAACGAGAGCCTCCTGGCCCCCCTCAACGTGGAGCTGGACCCTGAGATCCAGAAAGTGCGCGCCCAGGAGCGGGAGCAGATCAAAGCACTGAACAACAAGTTTGCCTCCTTTATCGACAAGGTGGGTCTGCTAGGACCTGGGGGAAATGCGAATGGCCTTTTTCTTTACTTCTTAGAACATGAGCTTGCATTGCAGCAGGAGGGATTGAGGTTAGAAATGAGGAGGCACTTACTGTAGACAAGGCAGATATTTTCTATCTTCGGGGTGACTTATGTAAGATTCTCTGTGTAGTCTTTCCCAAGAGAAGACAGAGGTAGGTCAATCTCTACTGGTGGGGGCTCTAATGGGAAGACCCCAGCTTCCTGTGGCTAAGCCAACCACATAGCCAGTTGCGTGGATGTGTGGAGAGTCATTCATCCTGTCTGTGCCTCTGCTTCCTCCTCTCTACAAGGGAGATAATAACCTACCTCTTGGGGTCATTGTCAGAGTTATGAAAGAAAATGCATGTGAAGATCTTGGCACAACACCTGACACCTACAAGTACTCCCTAAATGGAGGTGGTTGTTATCATTTTTATCTCTGAGAGCTAGGGGAGGGATGTTGAGAAGGAGAGGAATTAAAGGTCTGGAAGAGGCTTCAAGGGATCGTCCAGCCCAGATAGGCCCTGACTTTTTGTAGATAAGAAATGATTGCTCCAATTTTGCATGTCAGCAGAAGCATGGAGGTGGTGCTGTGTCCAAGGTCATCTCTGGGGGATGGAAGGTGAGGGTTCTCAGCCTCCTGCCTCCAGACCCCCTACTGGGGATCAGAGGGCTATGCTGGCTACATGAGAGTCAGGCACTAAGGATGGGTCCACTCAGGACAAAGCCTGTGTTGCAATGGTCAGTGGCCATCAGAGGCTAGCCTCCTCACAGCTCAAGACTCCAGCTTGGAGATCCACTGCTGGTCCTTTTCACCTCAGGGACCAGCACCATCTCTGTGATTTCTTACCTCTAAGCCTTTTAACATCTGGAAGATCAAAGTTTTCTGAGGTTTGGGGCCTAGGGGGATGGGAGTAGACTGACCTTGGCTGGGCAGGTCAAACCTCACTAAGGAGTAAAGTCTGGAGACATGGAAAGAAAACAAAAATGAGGACAGTCATCTCTGGGGAAAAAAGGTGGTCTTCCTGTGGTGAGGGTTAAGCAGACTCAAAGTCTGGGACTGTTCCCAAATAATTTTAGTCTTTAGAGGAGTACAATCCCAGAGGGCCAGACAGCCAGAGAAATGGATACAATTCTATCAACCATCCAGAAGTGAAGTCCAGATGTGTATTGTGGTGTCCTGGGTGTAGAGTTTTCTCTGTGCTCAATGACCAGTCTTATGGATAGACATGAAGAAGTCGGGGCTGGTTTAAGCAAACCAAATGCTGGATTATCTGCTGGAGGCAAGCTGTTTGGGGGCCAATCCCATCTCAACACTGAATCCCAGAAAGAGTTTTCCAATGTCCTGTGTTTCTGATTTGATAGAACACAACCTTGTTTAAATGGTAGCTGTGTTCATGTATGATTAAGGGAAGTCCCTTTATTAGATTGAAAAAACCTAAAACCATATAAGAGAGACATATGCAGATCCACCTGTTCTGGACAGTTTCCTGGCCTTGTGAGAACACTATGGCCTGGGGAATTTTATAGATCCATCTTGTTCCATGGGCCATGCTTGTTCTAGGGAAGATGGTTCTGAGGAACCGGACTGGGGAGCAGGAAGATGCCATGAGCAGAGATGGAGTTTTGGGGCCCAATGTAGGAATTTAGGATACCTGGACGTTCTTAGATCATTGAGCCTTATTGAGCTTGATATGTTAGGAAATGAAGAGCAAGATTCTCTTCTTTAGAATGGTCAACCTTTCCAAAGAGGGACCCAGTCCGACTCTGTCCTGGTACTTGCAGGCCTGCCCCTGTTCTGGGCTTGCTTGGCCAATGGTGGGTTCAGAGTGACTGGAGGCATGGGTTATGGGGACACAAGTCTGGGTTCAGTGCTAGGCTCCACCACTTACTAAACCACTGGCCCTTGGCAAGAAGCCCAACTTCTCTATGCCTCAGTTTCCTTTCCAGAGAGTAGGGTTAATGATTCACCCAGCTTATGTAGCTGTTGTGAGGGGTAGAGAAGAGAACATGGGGAGAGTGCTTTGTGCAACGCTGTGGGAGTGACAGGTGTGACTATTTCCATGGGGGTTCAACACTTCCGGGCACTGGGTTCCAGGTGCGGTTCCTGGAGCAGCAGAACCAGGTGCTGGAGACCAAGTGGGAGCTGCTGCAGCAGCTGGACCTGAACAACTGTAAGAACAACCTGGAGCCCATCCTCGAGGGCTACATCAGCACCCTGAGGAAGCAGCTGGAGGCACTGTCCGGGGATAGGGTGAGGCTGGACTCGGAGCTGAGGAGCGTGCGAGACGTGGTGGAGGACTACAAGAAGAGGTGAGCAGGCAGGGGACATCCTGGTAGCCCCATGACTGTCTCTGAGCTAGTCAAACAGGAATGATTCACTTGGGATCCCCACAGCCACCCTTAGCTTCATTTGTGGGGGTGGAGGCAGAGGTCCTTATCATACCAAGCAGAATCACCCCAAGAAAACTCTGCTCCTCCATCCTGGCACTTAGGACAAACGCAAGATTTCCTACAGGACATTCATGCCACATGCTCCTTCCTCTTTTTTTTTTAATTAATTATTTTATTTTATTTTTTTCTTTTTAGGGCCACACCCATGGCATATGGAAGTTCCCAGCCCTAGGAATCTAATCAGAGCTGCCAGCCTATGCCACAGCTACAGCAATGTGGGATCTGAGCCACATCTCTGACCTACACTGCAGCTCACGGCAACACCCTACTCTTAACCCACTGAGTGGGGCCAGGGATTGAACCCTTATCCTTGTAGATACTAGTTGGGTTTGTAACCTGCTGGGCCACAACGAGAATTCTGTTCCTTTCTCGTTTTTGAAGGTGGACCTTCAAAAATCACCTTCTTCCAAATTTGGTGACCACACCCCCTCCTTCAAGAAACCTTCCTTGCCTGGTTGGCCTCACAGGCCCTGGACTCTGCACTTGTGTCCTCTCATGGGCACACTGTCCATTGTTCTGGGTATTCCCTGGGCATACAAGGGCTCTCAGTGAGATGTACTAACTGACCGAGCTCTGGCATTCCTGCAGGTATGAGGAAGAAATCAACAGGCGGACGGCGGCAGAGAACGAGTTTGTACTGCTCAAGAAGGTGAGTGGATGGCAGGCTCAGGGTCTGGGGCTGGCCTGAGTGAACTGAGTCAGAAATAGTGCGGGGGAGGCAGGGGAAAACCATGATGCAAGGTTATCCAGAAAAGGGAGCAAAAAGGCAGAGAGGATAATGGCATTCATAAATATATATATATGTACATACACACACACATATGTATATTTAGGGTGGTACCTGTGGCATATGGAAGTTCCCAGTCTAAGGGTCAAATAGGATCTTCAGCTGCCAGCCTACACCAAAGCTTATGGCAACGCCGGATCCTTAACCCATTGAGGAAGGCCAGGGATTGAACCCCCCATCCTCTTGGATACCACTTGGTTTACCAACCTGCTGAGCCACAGCAAGAACTCCAGTGATGGCATTCTTGAGAGCTTAAAGGGGATGGGGTTTGTCCACAGGGAAGAGCAGCAGAGGATGACACACAGGGGCTCCCCCTGCAGTCATGGGGCCTCATTCAGACATCACAGGGGTGACTGACGCTGCCTGGCCATCTTCCTTCCTTAGAGGAGAGCCTATACACAGGGCCGGGCAGGACTGGGACTTTTACTCCTTCCTCCCATTTCCCAGGAGCTCCCCAAAGAGAAGAAGTGGCTATTTCTCAGTGCAGGGGACCCAGGCTGGGGTGCATGTTGCTTCTTGGCTGCACCAGCAGTGACCTGGGGATGGCTGGGTTATCTTTCAGGATGTGGATGCAGCCTATGCCAATAAGGTAGAGCTGCAGGCCAAGGTGGACTCCATGGACCAGGAGATCAAGTTCTTCAAGTGTCTCTATGAAGCTGTAAGTCTGTCTCTCCACTCTGCCCCTCTAAGTGTGGCCAGTGGGCACAACACTTCAGGGGCTGGGAGGAGGCACCATGGCCCCCATTCACAGGTGGCCCACCTGTTCGCTCATTCGTCTTCATTTCAACCCTGA
Organism: Phacochoerus africanus; assembly: GCF_016906955.1. Taxonomy (NCBI): domain Eukaryota; kingdom Metazoa; phylum Chordata; class Mammalia; order Artiodactyla; family Suidae; genus Phacochoerus; species Phacochoerus africanus. The sequence goes on along the minus strand of NC_062550.1, from coordinate 20,292,865 downwards.
GAGGTTCCTCATCTCCAACCTCCGGGTGGGAAAGAAATGGGCCTGGGCTTATCTTCATGGCAGCGGGAGTCTGTCTGGGGCCTAGAAGGAATGAGCTATGCCCAGAGAGACATGACCTTGGATCAGATCCTCTAAGACGACAGCACCGGGATTTGCTCACCTCACTGGGGGGAGGTTGTCAGCCTCTGACAGTCAAGCCCCGAGACCATCCCTGTTTCCCTGTAGGAGATGGCTCAGATCCAGTCCCACATCAGCGACATGTCCGTCATCCTGTCCATGGACAACAACCGTGACCTGAACTTGGACAGCATCATCGACGAGGTCCGCGCCCAGTACGAGGAGATCGCCCTCAAGAGTAAGGCTGAGGCCGAGGCGCTATACCAGACCAAGGTGAGCTGGGGCTGGGGGGGGGAGGTTACCCTAGCAGGCAGAAGGGCTAGGCCTGACCAACTCCAGAGCAGAGGCGATGTCAGTAAGTGTCCATCATGGCCTAACTCCCAGCCACTGGACACTCCCACATCGCACTTGTCACACCCGTCTATGGCTCTGTGCTTTGACTCCCCAGTTCCAGGAGCTGCAGCTGGCAGCTGGCCGGCATGGGGATGACCTCAAAAACACCAAGAACGAGATCTCGGAGCTTACCCGGCTCATCCAGAGAATCCGCTCAGAGATTGAGAATGTGAAGAAGCAGGTGAGGTGGCTGGTTGTCTTTGCTGAGGGCCAGTGGGAGCAGTTGGAGAGGGGATGAGTGTGCTGAGGATGCCAGCCTCCCAAATCTCTGCCCAGGAAAGAAAAGGGGTCAAAGAGGTCACTGCATCAAATCTTAGAGCAAGCAAACCTGGGGCACCGCATCTGCTGCTTGCCCCAAGGACCTCTGCTTCAAAGCCCTCTTTCCCAGGAAGCCTCCTCTCATCCCCCAGGGTGGGCTAGGACCATATCCCTCTGCCTCTCCTGCCCGAATGATCAGTGTGCTGTCCTGGAACCCATGCCACCCCTGTACTTGTCACACTTCTGTAATTGCTGCTTTGCTCCTTTTGTTTTCCCACCATCTAGTACAGCGCCTGACACATAGTAGCTACTTAATAAGCCTTTGCAGATGAAATGATTGAGAAGGGTTCAGAGAGCACCCCTTCAAGTTCCTTCTGCAGATTTTTTTTTGTCTTTTGTCTTTTTGGGGTCGCACTCATGGCATATAGAAGTTCCCAGGCTAGGGGTCAAATCGGAGTTACACCACAGCCATAGCAATTCCAGATCCGAGCCACGTCTGTGACCTACATCACAGCTCACAGCAATGCCAGATCCTTAACCCACTGAGCGAGGCCAGGGATGAAACCCACGTCCCCATCGATGCTAGTCAGGTTCATTAACCACTGAGCCACAATGGGAACTCCTTCTTCTGCAGATATTAATTAAAGCCTTGCACAGAGATGCTCCTGGGAATATGGGCTACAGTCTCAGTTTAGTAGGTGAGGAGACAGGATGCTCATCTATAATAACAAGAGCAGCAGCTCCTATCATTTTATCACACCAAATCCTCACAAAGACCCTGTGAGGCAAACATTACCCATTGTTGCAAATGAGGAAACCGAGGCTCAGAGAGGTTAAGTGGATTGCACAGCGGTACGTGGCAGAGCTGTGATCTGAACCAAGTCTCCTGACCCCTGGTCCAGAGCTCTTTCCATTCTCCCATGGGTTTTAACACTTAGTAGCTCTGGGATGTGAGGCAAGTTTCTTGTCCTCATTGCACAGGATGTTGTGAGGACTGGAGGAGGCAAATTAGACGAAGGGCATGTGTAGAGCTGAGCACAGTGCCTGGGTGTATGGTAAGCACTCGGCAAATAATAGTTTGTCCTGGAGAATCTCCTCCCTCGTGTCCTCCTGTGTGGTCTCATGCACTTGGGCAGACATTGTCACTGTACCTGCAACACCGTATTCCGGTGATCGCTCCTCCCAGACCGTAAACAATTTAAGGGCAGAAGGCCAAGCTTATTCCAACTCATTTTGTATCCTCAGCACAGGGTGGCCAAGTAAATGACTTCACAATGAATTGAAGTGGTGCTGAACTGGCCAGCATCTCAGGAAGCAGAATGCACTATTTTTCATCACCACCAATGTCTAAGCACAAGGGAGTAAAGATAAAGCTAAAGAAGGACTTTCCAGCCCCAGAAGGGGCTCTAACTCGAAGAAGAGCAGGGGGTCTGAAAGGTGGAGTGGGCATCACCGCCCCAGAGTCTCAAAGAATGAGTGGGATTTGGGTATGAATGACTCCAATGAGCCCTTCTGGTTTCCAACTTCTCCACTTCCCACTTAGGCTTCCAACCTGGAGACGGCCATCGCTGATGCCGAGCAGCGGGGAGACAATGCCCTGAAGGATGCCCGGGCCAAGCTGGACGAGCTGGAGGGTGCCCTACACCAGGCCAAGGAGGAGCTGGCCCGGATGCTGCGGGAGTACCAGGAACTCATGAGCCTGAAGCTGGCCTTGGACATGGAGATTGCCACCTACCGCAAGCTGCTGGAGAGCGAGGAGTGCCGGTGAGGGGGCAGTGGGGGATGCTCTGGAAGGCCCCAGGGCTTTGGGAAGGACCAAAGGAGAAAGCCTAACACATCCTAATTCAGAAAAGATGAATTCTTAAGAAGTGAAGGGGCAGCGATGCCAGGAATAGGAATAGTAACTAACAATACCTTCCCAGATACGAGTGCTTGCTTCATACCAGGCACTGTGTTAGGTGGACTGGCTCATTCAATCCTCACAACTTCCTGGGTGTACCTGGGCATATCCCTCCCCCGCAAACACGTGTTACTACAACAGGCCTTTTGTTCCATCTTCCTTGCCTGTCCAAGTACAAGATGGGCTTGTCAGAGATGTTCCCGTGCAAACACTCCAGCTTCCCCAGTGTCCTTGGGAGAAGGAAAGACTTGGTGCCCGAGCCTGACCCTTGAGAGGTGTGCATGCCACACCTACACGTGCATCTCGTGCAAACTACTGTTTGACTTGGATTGTTGCCTGGTTACCCCAAAGATTCAGGAGCGGCCCCCATAGCTTCCCGGTCTCTGCTTGTGCCAGTGGAGCCTTGGAATTTCCATAGGTGCCTATTAAAATCAGAGCCCCACATCAGGCTGGTGGGGGCACTAGCTTTGAGGTTAACATCATAGGTTGGGTGGCTGTTTATTTTATTTCTGATTTTATTTCTCCCCTAATAGGATGTCAGGAGAATTTCCCTCCCCTGTCAGCATCTGTAAGTATTTGCATGCTTGGACCTAAGATTGTAGAATCTATGGACAGAAAAGAGCCTTAGTTACACCATGTGTGTGTAAATGAGCAATGTAAGGATCAGAGAGGGAAAAAACTTTGCCTGAGATCACATAGCCAGATGGCAGGGCATGGCCAGCAATCAGGCCTCCCGACTCCCAGCCCAGGGTTCCTTCCTCTCTATCACTCTGTCTCCCTGTTCCCAGGGGACGGCTGTGTGGAAGGCCATCACCACCATGGCAATGGGGAAACAAAGGACATAGTGCAAGAAGATGAGGATGGGTGGGTGTGAAGCCTGGGGAGCCAGGTTGCATATTAGATCAGACCAGGCCTGGGGAATTAGCAAACCGGGGATCTCAGAGGTCAAGCTCATGGTGTTGAATCTCTGGATTTCTCCGCAGGGCTAAGAGTTAAATCACAGCTTCCAAAAGATGCCATCTGTAGGACAGCTGACATGAGGGAGAGGTTGGAGGCTGGGAGGCTAATAGAAGATGCAGGGGTGGGGGCATCCACTGGTACCTGGACCAAAGAGATAGACCTCTGAGAGTTAAGAACCAGCTAAACTGGATAAAAGCTCAGCAGGCCAAGGTCAGGGCATGGGGAAAGCTGTCTTGGAGATATTTTCCCCAGTGTGGAGGGGGTCAGTGGTGACCAGAAACCTGACCTAACCCATTGCTCCAAGAGGAGCCCCATCTGCCCTGGGGAAAGGTGGCTTCCTCTGGTCCCACCCCCGGCTCTGCCTGCGGGGGCTGACCCTGCCCTCCCCCTGCAGCCATCATCAGCACCACCAGCGGCAGCAGTGGCTATGGCTTCCGGCCCAGCTCAGTCAGTGGAGGCTATGTGGCCAACAGCGGCAGTTGCATCTCTGGAGTGTGCAGCGTCCGAGGCGGGGAGACCCGCAGCCGGAGCAGCACCACCGACTACAAGGATGCCCTGGGGAAGGGCTCCAGCCTGAGTGCCCCCTCCAAGAAAGCCAGTCGGTAGAGGAGAGGGCTGCCCAGGGCCCTCCCACTGTAGCTGGCTCCGGCTCCCACGTGCCCTCTCCCCAGCCCTCCGTCAGTCCCACCCCACTCTGCCCGCCTTGCTCTCGTACCTCTGGTGCTGGATGTGCCACTCACTCCACCCAGCTCATGTCTTCCTGAACCTGGACAGGTGAGGATGACTGAGCTTTGTGAAATTCTTTCCTGCACGTGCCTGTGTTTGCCTCTTTGGCTCTGGTCCTCCAGCCATGCCACCGGCTCAGTCCCTGGCTCCCAGCCTTCCATCCTCTGCCCAGGCTCTGGCTCAGTCACTCATTACTCTGTCTGGCTCCATGGGTTTCAAACCAAGGTCCCCCTCTCACACTGGAGCTCCTAAGGGCAGAGCTGGCTTTGTGTTCAGGAAAAGGAGGCTGAAGGACAAATGACCAAGCAGGGCCATCCTCCCACCCTACCCTGGCTGGCTCATGGCTCATTCTGAGTGAACAAAGTGGAGCCCACAGCACTTTCTTCTCTGCATCCACAGAGAAGAGGAGGCGTTCATCTCTCCTTTCTTCCTAAAGGCCCTCCCACTGATCCTCAATAAACAGCACAATCTAACAGCTTGGTGTCTGAGTAGTCATTCTGATGCTCACGTGAGCAGGCACCCCACACCCATATGGACACACACGGACACATGCAGAGCACCACTGCATATCACCTGTGCCACCCATATTTCCAGGTTGGTCTTTCTAGAGCAGGAAAAGAAGATGGTCTCAGAGCACACATAGCAGAGGGGCTGGGGGCACCCTTGGGGCTATGGGGAGGTGGAGTGGGGAGAGAAGAAGGATAAGCATAGAGAGGGTGTGTGCAGAGCCTGGTTTGTGGCTTTCAACAAAAGTGTCACTTGTGTCCACGGGCAGAAAAGGTCCTGTTCTTGAATGGACCCTGGCCTCTTTATAAGAACTGGGTCTTTCCTAAGGGAAAATGGGGGCTTGCAGACAGGTATCTGCATTGCTTTAACCTGTTCCTCACTCTCAGGATCCTGGCCTCCTGGGTTGGGGGGGGGGCGGTCTTCCAGGAGGGAACAAGTTGATGGGGACCCTATATACTGAACCTCTCTGCTAGAGAATCTAAGATAGGGAAAAAGTTTTGGGTCCCTGAGGCTGGACTGAGGTGGAGTGAGTTGGGGCAGGCTGGCTGTGAAATTTAGTGACTATGCAGTTAGCACTCCCCGCCCTGCCCCAGACCCCTATCCACCCTGGAACCACTGGGGTGGCCTGTTCTGCCCTGAGGTGAGGAGGGCTATAGGAGGGCAGATGGACAAAGTTCTCAGTGATCTGCATGAGCTGGCAAACCTCAGCCAGGACATCCTTGGGGGCTGGAGGGAGCTTCCAAATATGGAGGTGGAGGGATTAGAGGACGGGGTGGATGGGCTGAGCTGGCGGCTAGGACTGGAGAGTAGTGGCTGGGGCTTAGGGCAAGGCCACAGGGCCAGGCTTGAAGCCCCCACGACCCCAGGAGGTGACCATCAGCTGGAGCCTCCTGATTGCCCTCAAACAGGAAATCAACACCATCATTCAGCAGGCATGGGTAAAGAAGGGCAAGGAGATGGAGACTCAGTTGGAAGTTGTTTCCTTAGTTGAGAAGGTGATATGTGTGTGTGTGTGTGTGTGTGTGTGTTTCCAGAACTAGGTAGAGACATTGCCATTTCCTCAGCCTCTGCCAACCTGCTTCCTTTGCAGCACCAAGGACTAAGGTGAGATGGCAGAAAGCACTTTCCAGCTGAAAGGCTTAGAAGAAATGCTAGATTCTCACATGTGGGGATAGAGGCTGTTTCTCTACATGTTGCCGTTTTATCACCCAGATTTGGCAAGGTGGGGCAGTGGGAAGTGAACTCTCCCATACCCCTTTCTGCCCCAGGGGTCTCCTGGGTGGGCAGGATGATTCTGGGTTTGGGTCTGTTGGAGAACGGCAGATCTCTGTGCAGGAGACTGCCTGGAGCTTCCTGCAGGAGACAGGCAGGAGCCCCACACTCAGCGTGGTCCAGACCTGAGTTACCAGCTTGATGAGTCTGAGAGTGAGAGGGCTGGGTGATGGTTTGGGGGAGAAGAGAGGGCTCTGGAGAAAGGGACTAATGACAAGGACTAGTAGGTAGGGTGGCCATTGTGCTACATGAGTCTATATGCTCATTGGATTGTGGGGGCCAAGAGCAGTGGTTCTTTAAATCAGTTGAAAAATAACCTGGGAACTTTTAAAAATACTGATGCCTGAGCCTCTAGTTCCAGCCAGTTAAGTCAGGCTCCTGGAGGGGCCCCAAGTTTCGCTGGTATCTTTAGAAAGTTAGTGAAAGGGTTCTAGGGAGCTGCCAGGTCGGAGAAACACTGACTTAGGGTGTGGTGCTAATGATCCAGAGGGGAAGAATGGCATGATTGAAAGAGTTCTCTGGTGGCCAAGTGGTCAAGGACTTGGTGTTGTCACCGCTGTGGCTTGGGTTTAATCCCTGACCTGGGAACTTCCTTATGCTCCAGGCATGCCCCCCTCTCCACCAAAAAAGAATGGCACGATTGATTAGTAACACCTGCCATGGCCCCAGATCAAAGGAATGGTGTGGCATACTAGCCCATCTCTCACTGGCACCCCCCTGTGGCTTCACAGTTTACCAGGTTTACCATTGTCTGAACAGCACTGAGAGTGAGGAAATGCTGCTATTGCCATTTTACAGCTGAAAACATTAACAGATCCCCTCTCTATCAACAAGCACCCTGGGCTGGGAAGACCCCAAAGGTATCCTGTCCCTTGCCTACCTAATTTTAGGGGGCTGAGTGGAGAGTGGGGTCAGGGCTTTGGCTTCAGTGCATGAGTCTGGAGAGGAGTTTGTCCTTGGCAGTGCTGCTACCTGTCTGCTCCTCCTGCCCAGTAGGAGCTCAACCTCAAGCTCAGTGTGGAAGAGGGCTCAGTGCTGCCCTGACTTCTCCCATGGACCTGATGTGGGGGGCAGAGAGCCCTCCATGCTGCATAGCCGGAGTCTCTCTATTTCACCAGTGAAGGAACCTCAGTCTCAACCCAGGGAGGGACAGGGACCTCATCTAAGGTCACCTAGGTTGTCAGGGGCAGAGCCAGGCTCAGACCCCAAAGCCTCGTGCTCTTTGCAACACACCCATGGCAGGATGGCACTAGTCCCCGATGTGGGTGAGGGGGTCATGCCCTCGAGGTGGGCAGGTTATGGAGCAGAGGGGCTGCTGGACATTCCTAGCGCTTTGTAGCCTTCAATGGCATCAACAGGTGGAGGAGTGCAGATGGGCCTGTGGCAAATCAGGGAAGCTGGGGATATGGGAAGCAGGGCAGAGGCCATCTGGGGAAGTAGAAACTACATCATGTGTAGCCTCTGCTCCCTGAAGCCCAGGAGGAGCAGAGGGAAGGAACTGGGTCTCTAGAGACACACACAGCAGAGGAAAAGAAGGGCAAGTTCACTATCATAGGGATAAGATCCACGGTTCTTCATGTCCTCAGGGTATGGAGGGGACTTCTGCGGAGCTGGAGGCTCAGGCAGAAGGGCTGTGAAGACACCAGCTTCCCAGAGGTCCCAACGGGCTGGCCCTGGGAGTCAGAGTTGCAACCAAGCTGGTCCTGGTTTCTCTCCGGACCACACAGGGCTGTGAGTGCCCTTCGAGTTAGCATGACCTTGTCATCCTCTGCTGCTGAGCTGCTTCCATCTCCCCCACCCTCAGGACAACATCTCATGCTCATTTCCCACTCACACACACCAGAACTGAACCTAAGAAGGAGTAAGTGATGGAGCCTGGTCCAGGTTGCTGACTCCAAATCCATCGCTCCTGGAATATCACTAGTTGTCATGGCAATTCCTGCTGGATCCCCAAACCCAGATAGTTTGAGGACCAACAGGGCAGAGGCCTGCTCACATGCACTCAGAATATGAGGTGCATCCTAAGTCAGGGAGCTCCTCATGCTGCAGTGTCAGGAGACATGGCCTATTGGCCTTGGGCTGAGCTTCCCACTGCCTTGCAGGAGGGAACCAGCAGGCCAGGACCTCAAACACACCTGTGTTCCTGTCCACAGGTAACAAGCAGCTCCTGGACCTGCCTGCATCATCTGGAGATGCACCATCCCAGTAGGAGAACATGGTCTGGGGGAGGGAGCCCTGGGGGCCCAGCAGTTCTTTCTGGCTGGGCTCCCTCTGTCTTCTGAGAGCCCCAGAACGAAGGCCTGTAGTTCTAACAACCAGGCTTAAAAGACATCAGGGCAGGAAGATGAATAAAAAGTGGGTAGGAAGAGTCATAGAAATGGGATCTCTCTTGACCTTCTGAATGGGTTCATATTGGTTTGGGATTGGGATAAATTCCTGGGTGATTGCTATGGATATTGAGTCCCTGAAGCCATGATAGGGTGAAAGTAAGAGATGGGAAGTGGGGAAGCCAAGGACACGGGTGAAGGGGGGAACCATGCAGTGAGGACTGGTATGAACCAAGATGGAATGGGCTGCTTGAAGAGCTAGGGTGTTCGCCGTTATTGGAGATGGTCAAGAACAGACTCGACCATTCTTGGCTGTCATTATAGGCACTTAAGAACTGGATGGACAGTTTGGCCAGACCGATACCTCTCAAACTTTCATTTGCATGTCAACTTTCTGGGGATCTTGTTAAAATACACCGTGGTTCCATAGGCCCAGCTGGGGCTTAAGAGTCTTCATCTCTATGAAGCTCATGGATGAAGCTGATGCTGCTGGCCCTTGGACCTCACTTTGAGTGGCAAGGGCCTTGATGATGTTCAAGGTCCCTTCCAACCTGAGAGCAGTAAAATCTCTAATAACTGAACTGCATCTGCCCCATCTTGGATCCTAAGGAGGAGGAGATTTCACTGAGAGAACCAAGCTCAGAGTAAAGGCATGAAGGGCATTTGGACCTAGAGCAGTGCTTTCGGACCTGTGCTCTGTTTTCCTTTCTGCCTCATCCTGGGAACTTTAAGTTTCTGTAGGGTGCAACAAGCCCATCTGTGCATTCAGGCCTTTTCCCAAGGGCCTGGGACTCTTCTCAGGGAGAGGAGAAAGGGAGAGAGTCACTAGGTGCCATCTTGGCGGCTGCCCGCCATGGTGAGTGTGTGTGGGGGGGGGGTGCGTAAGAGTCTAGAGAGACATTGAAGTTTCAGGCTTAGTGACAGGCAGTAACACCATTTACAGGGAAGGGGAATATGGGAAGAGGATCAGATTCTGAAAGGGGGATGTGGAGTCCAGGTTTGGAGAAGCTGAGTTGGAGGTGCCTGTAGCACGGCCAAGTGGAGATGTCTAGTAAGTAAGTGATTGAATTTAGAAGTAAAGGTGAGGGCAGGGATTCAGATTTGGGAAGCATCAGAATTTGGTGACAGAGAGCAGCTCTCTGGTGGCACAGTGGGTTAAGGATCTGGCACTGTCACTACTGCGGCACAGGTTTGATCCCTGGCTGGAGAACTTCTGCATACTGTGGATGAGGCAAAATAAAAAAAGAGAATTTGGGGGAGTTCCCAAAGTGGCGCAATGAGATCAGCTGGCTGCGTCTTGGGAGCCCAGCACAGTGGGTTAAGGATCCGGAACTGCTGCAGCAGCAGCTTAGGTCAAGACTGCAGCTCAGATCTGATCCCTGGTTCAGGAACTCCACAGGTCTTGGGGCAGCCAAAAATGAAATTTGGGGCTAGAGAGGACACGAAGAGAGATGAGAGGGTCTACATCAGAGCCCTGGGGGTTCAAGAGGCTCTGGGGGAGTGATCAGACAGAGGGATAAAGAACAGGAGAGGGCATTCAGGAATCATGAAAGGAAAAATTCTTAGGAAGAAGAAAAGGATCAAGAGGGACAAATATTGCAGAAAGGCCAAGATTCAAAAGATGGCTTTGTGTCTAGAGATGGGGGTGGTAGAAGGGACCTTGTCCATGTGGACTTGGGGAAGAATTGGGCAGAAAGCCTATTAAAGTGGGAGTGGGGTGGGTTGGAGTTAACTTGACCATGAAGGAGAGAAAGAGATGGGGCAGGAGGTAGCGAGAAATAAGTGCATAGCACACATATTTATAGTCTCTGGGAAGAAGACTGATGGAGAAAGAGAGGTTCACAGTCCAGTCAATGCAGCAAATGTAGCCAGGACTTGGAATAATAGAGAAGGGGTCAAGGGACCACAGATGGTAGGATGAGCTCTGGAAGGGACAAGGAGGGTGGGAAGCTGAGAAACCTCTACCTAATAGCCTAGCTTTTTTGTGTCAAGCAAAAGTCATGGCCATGTGCACAATAATGGTGTGGTGATGGGGTGTGGGCACAGCAGAGGGTGAGGGGCACGAAGAAAGCTGATCCCAAGGGTATAAGAGCATTGTGATGGGGCTGAAGTCCTGTCCCCATATCTGTCCCCCTTTGCTGTCGTCTTCATGTCAAAGGGATAATCTGTAGAGTGGATGCAGGAGAAAGAGAAAGCAAAGTAATAGTCCCTGTATTCAGGAAGCTTCTAGTCCTACAGGCAGGAGGAACCACTCAGGAATGAAGCAGGTGGAGGAAAAGCTGGTGCAAGTGAATAAAGTATGAGATATGCTTGTAGAGGCTGAATCTGGTGTGGGAGCCACAGAGCACTGCAAAGAGTGTAGTTCCACTATGACTAAAGGGCCTGGTCCAGCACCCAGGACACTTTAAGTGGTCTCCCACAGTGGGAAGGGGGTGACAGTGGCCCACGTGGCACCTCCGACCCAATCTCTGAGGCCGCAGAGAGGAACTGAAACATCAGAAGGTCAATTGCCAGGTATGACGGAGATGCTGGGGCATCTCTTGGTCTGGAGACTGGTCTAAGACAGTCCTAGAAACAGCTAGACAGCCCCACTGGACAAGAAGGCTTGTGCCCGAGGGAGCCTGGAGGGGGCAGGGAGGGCATTCCAGGGATAGAGGGGCTGTGTTTGGCCATGACAGTGGGAGGAGAGGAGAGAGAAGAGTCATCAGGTATCCTTTGCCTCAGATGCAGATAGTGAAGGCTTTTGATACTTGGCAAGTGCCATGGCTTTCTGAGACCTTATCTCTGCTCCCTTACCCACCTTACTCATTCCTTTCCATCACCTCCCCCAAAGCCAGCAACAGAGACTGACTCGTCTTCAACTTTGTACTCCTGTGCCTGGCACACCACTTGCACCCAGTGCAAGATGGTGGGCTAACTATCCCCTGCCCTCACCTCCAGACTCCTCTCCAGGCAGCCATTGTGGCTACTGATAGGAGATGGCCCTTGGGACATCCCACTGGAGGCCCCTGCAGCAGAGAGGTCAGATATAACAGCAGCCCAGCTGGGGGACTATCAGGGCTGCTTTGAGTCAGGCTGGCTGTAGATATGGATGTTGGTACCCTCAGGACATCTCAGGAAGACAAGGAGAACAAAGGGGGTCTCATATGGCACCCTGGGGTCCTGTCAAGAGGCTGAAGCTCCCTGAACTTGACCTCTGCTCAGCTTCTTTTCTCCATCTGTGAAGCCTCATAGACTCTTTCCTGTAACTCAAGCCTAGAGTACCAGGTGCGGGTCCAAGGGAAAGAACGGGAAACTGATGTTGATGGAGCCCCTGTTGTGGGTCATGATCTCCCTGGGCTGCACATGTCACCTGTGTAACCTCTCTGAAGCAGATGTTGTTATTCTCAAGACAGACATGCTAAATCCAGGGCCACAGAACCAGTACCTGGAGCCAGGATTCCATGAGCTCTGTCTCTCCAAAGCCCACACTCTTTCCACATTGCCGCCCTGCCTGCTGATGTGGGAACCACTTGTCTCTGCCTACCTAGGTGCTGTGTGTTCCTTCCCACCCTACCCTGACATCCCTCAGGCTCCCTGCCCATTCTCTGTGGGAATTTTCATCATATTCTGTCATCAGAAGCCTGATGTCTCTGGGTCCTAGGCACTGGGCTGAGTTCTCTTTTCACCTCCTGATTGTTATGTAACCCATCTCAGTTTTACATCTTGCAGACTTTCCACAGAGACTGTGGCTCCATTGTTACCTGTCACCCATAGAAGCACAACCCTCAATGGTGGGAGTCTTCAAGGCAACACTTTGATCAAGCTCCTCTTGAAGTCCTGGTTTCCAGTGCCAGAAGTGGCCGGGACAGTGGGGTGGTGGTGGCCCTGGCACAGGAGCAGGAGGGGACAACAAGGGAGGCTGTGAGGAAGAGGTAGAGGTAAGCTAAGTAGAGGGGAATGGGGGTGCTTTGGAGGGAGTGGGGCTGAAGCAGACTGCAGCAGGCAGTTTATCCTGAGAAGCTGGCTGGAGTCTGGAAGCAGAAGCATCAACATGAAATCCTAGACCAGTGAAAAGAATCTGGAGATGCATGAAGGAATTAGCCCAGCCATGTGAGTTGGTTCTTCTGGACACTGTCCTTTGTCCAGACATTGCTGTGGTGGCCAGTCTAGCCAGCTGAAGACCACTGCTACCTTTGCAACAGAGGCATCTCCACTTTTCTGGAGCTCCTTCTGGGGAGACTCGGAGTGCTCATGTCTCACAACCTGGCCTTAGAAATATTCTGCTTCGTGTCTGACTGACACCCCTCTGTCCACATAGGACCCTGGCTCCATATCCCCCATGCATTCCTTTGCCCAGCAATTGAAGACTGTTTCTCATCTGGCTCACTCACTATCTGCCTCTCAGGGCTGGAGATTCTTGGGTCCTGGAGCCCGACCTTACTGGCCCACATCCCTACCCTTCCCTCATACCCCTGTGGTCTTACCAACATGAGCTCGGGGAGAGAAGATGTGTTCAAGTTTAAGTGTCTCCCATTCTCTGTCGTAGCTATCTCTGTTCTCCCTATTCGAGACTGAATGTGATCATCCACTGACAGTGCTGGCAGAAGAGGGGGAAAAAGCATCCAGAAATGAAGAATAGGCCACAATGCAGATAATTCAGAAGCATAGATGATCCAAGATTTCTTTCCATTACTAGAAATAGCAGATATATTTATGCTCTAGGATTGACTCCCTCCCACCTTGGTCCTATTTTTTTGTTTGTCTGTTTGCTTGAATAGCTCATTGACTGTCTTGGAATCCAGCCAAATCAGGAGAGAGGGGCCGCTAGGTTGCCATAGATAATCCTCAAAGCAAACAAAAGGTGGATGAATCATGGCTCTGGCTGCCTGAGAGATGATAGGACAAGGATGGGCTGTGGGAAGATTCCTGTTTGATTCCCCCACCCCACCGCCTTGCCATTTCAAGTAAGCTAATGGAGCGTCAGGGAAAAGGGCCCCAGGCAGGCTGAGGCAGGCTTGAAAAGGAGGGTTTGTGGGGACACCACACCCTCTGAAGCCAGAAAGATCGGGGTGTTCCCTCTGCATGGCCTCAGTTGGCAGGGCAGCCGGGGCTCCACCATTGCGGTGATGGAGCTTTGGGACCTTCGAGGATCCTTCGTGTGTTCTCAGCAGCCTAAATTTGATTAATTCCCCCGCCTGGAAGATGTGTGTGGTGAGAGAGTGCCAGGAGCTGAGTCCACAGAGTCAAGCGGGATTTCAGATCAGACGCTGAGACGGCCAGCCCCTAGTTGTGCCAGAATGGGATCAGTTACCATCTACTGGTAATATATCATTTCATTAAAGAAAGGGACAATTTAACAGTGGGAAGAACCCTCTCTTGGAATAAGATCAGTCCTCGAGGTTAAATAAAGTCAGCCACACGAGGAACTTGCTGCATGGTGCTTACTTTTCTCCCTTAGCTCCAGACCAGTGAAAACTGCTTCGAGTGCAGGCTGAGTCTCAGCATTTACGTGCATCCTCTTCCCATCTCAGGCTTTCACCCAAACAATGGGTCAACTACATGACATTGAGAAAATCCTGAAAAGAACATTAAAGAGGAAGCCCGTAGCAAAAGGGCAGGAGCTACAGAATGAATGAAAGGAGTGATGGTGATGAGGATCCTGCAGAGGGGATGCTGGGGTCGGGGAGGGGCTCGAGCGCTGGTTCCAGACTCCACCCTTCAGGGCTACTCCCCACAGCAAGTGCTTCTTCTTCTGCAAAAACGGGAATAATAATAACTACCTCGTGGCATCGTTGTGGTTGAGATATAAAATGTTCATAGTAAGTGTTAGCTGTTATTATTATTATTCATACTAGAGGCAATGAAAGCTAGGAAACCACTGGTAATTTTTAGGCTTCATTGGGACTTTGATCCTCATTTGATTTCTCAGCAGCAAGAGTGCTTGTCTCCTCCTTTCTTCACCTTGTCCCACAGACTGATGTATTTGAGCCTGTGTTTTGGAAACTGCCTCCTCCAGCGAACTAGCCCAGGTTTTCAGAGCCCACGGCTTCCTTCTCCGTTTCTCCCCACCAGGATGGAGCTTTTGCCCCTGAACCAGATCTCTGGAATCTCCTCCTAAAACCCTGCCTGGCCCCTGACACGTAAATATTGCTAAGTCTGTGGTTTGCATTAAAAGGGATTGCTACCTGGCCCCCCAAGAGCCCCCTGCTTTTTTTATCTGTAGTCTCAGTGGAGGTGTCTTTTCCTCCAGGGTCCCTGGTGGGCAGAGCCTGGTGCAATGCTTTCCTCTGTGGTGCTTGGGACAGAACTGTCCCAAGGTGAATTCGCTCTTTTCCGTGAGGGTGGGAAGAAGACGCCAGCTCCCTGAAGCCACTCCCTCGTACCACACCCCTCTCTGTGGTTCAGCCACCTCTGTCTTGCTGCAGATTTGTCTTCGACAGCCTGGGAATGGCCACCTTTCCTGCCTGAGGGCCAGACCTGCCAGGAGTTACTGCCAGAGCTGACTTCCAGCTGTGAGGGTCTCAGGGCAAGAGCGGGCAGGCAGGGCTCTGTCTAAGCCCCAAGCCTGGGAACGGAATCTCTGTGGCACCATGACTGACTCTTCAAGCAGGGCTGGTGTCTGGAAACTGGGGTGTGAGCCAGGACCAGTGACAGGAGAATAGACTGAAAAAAGTCATCCTGAGTGGAACAAAGTGGGGGCAGGGGAGAGGGGAGGAGTGCCCGGAGAAGGGAGGGGGAGGGACCCCGGTCGCATCACTGAGGCCAGCAGATTTGGAATGTGAAGAGTGGGGACGAACAGTCAGTGCCACAAAGACATGGTTGTAAGAGGGTCAGAGACATCCGCATGCTGGTAAATTCTTAACCAGCATTTTGAAAAAAGTGTACATATGTAAATATATACACATACATATATACACACCACATGCATATATGTACTTATGTGTATATATATACACATATATATGCACATACATAAATTTATGTTTTACTGATATATAAGATGTGCAATGCATACTTTACGAATAATAAAATATGCAATACTTTTTATTATAAACTCGACAAAGCCTACAGAGTCTCATGAAATGCTTTCAGTTGAATTTTGCTAAGCTCTTACATCCATAACTAGCCTGTGCTTACAACCAACAAACAAGTATAGTGCCGGCATGAATATGGGTTCATATTTTCATGCTAACGATTAAGATGAAGCTGAAAGAATGAAGATGGTTTTTAGAGCTTTCCTTGTTCCTTGGTGGCATGAGTGACTTCCTGGCTAAACTGGGTAACAGTTTTTGAATCTTGGAAGATTATTTTGTCAAGTTTTTGTTTTTCTGGTTGTGTTTTTGCTGTTCACAACCTAATGGCTACAGACATGACAAATTTAAGTTTAATCTGCATAACATTTTTGCCGTCACTTAATTAAAGCTAATCCAAGGCTGGCTAAGAGAAGTGGAATGCAAGCCAGACATATAATTAAAAACGTTCTAGTAGCCACACCGAAAAAAAGCTGAAATGCAATCTAATAACATATTATACTTAACTCAATGTATACAAAATATTATCATTTCCACATGTAACCAACACAAGAATTATTAACGATATATTTTAAATTCTTTTTTCACACCAAGTCTTCAAAATCCAGTGTGTAGTTTACATTTACAACATACCCACATTGGACCAGCCATATTTTAAGTGCTCAATAGCCACACGGGGTTAGTGGCAACTGTGATAGACAGTATGGCCCAAGGTATTCAACAAAACAATAAAAAAAATATATATACACACATACACATATGTGTGTATATATATATAATCATTTTGTTGTATATCTGAAATTAATATAATGTTATATTTTGCTTATATCTCACCTTAAAAAGTACAAGAAAAGACAGCCAGTAAACTAAGCTCTAATTGGATAATGTCACTGATCTCAGAGAGACAGAGATGTGAAATATCCCATCACTGTATCGTATTTCCACCCTACAGATTCCATAGATGTAAGTAACCCCAAGAGTTTAAATAATAGTAAGATAGGAAGTGGTAAGTTTTAAACATTTTTTACCTTTGCTTTTAATTTAATTTATTTCATTGTAAGTTTATAAATTTCATTTGCATTATGGTTATGTTTAAAAACCAGCTCACAAAACTCTTGACAATTTATCAATTGTCTATTATAAGCCAGAAGAACTTGCTCCAGCCCAACACTGGTCAGAGATAAGAACAAAGGGAATTTTCAAATGAGACATGCGGGTTCGAGCCAAGGATCAAAACGAGATTTTTCTTTGTTAAACTGATTAGATACAGACTGGGCCATAACGTGCCTAGACATTTGGTCAAAAATTATTCCAGACATTTGGACATCTCAGTGTTAGGACAGTGGAGTCGAAGAGGACAAAGACTGGAGCAGTAAGATCACAAACAGGTTTATTGACCAACAGAGTGGCCAGGAGCACTGAGCAGAGAAAACTCAGTGCACCCTGGATTGCGGCAAGGGCGGCTTTATAGTTAGGGTTTCCTGCAATAGGTCACGTAGTCTCAAGGAGAAAGGGGAAGGGGGCTTGGAAAACAGGGAAGGAGGATTTATGTCCTTAAGTGTGAATTTTAACAGTCCTTTTGGATCTGTTTATTTTGAGGTTTAACAGCTCCTTAAATTATCTTGGTGCTGGGGACTTCCTCCATGCTGGTCTGTGTATCCTGCCTTTTGGGTCGGCTGAAACCGTGTCTGGAGCCTGGGTGGGATCTTGATGGTATGGTTAACATCCTCCATTCAGTATTCTCCCTCCAGTTTATAGATACCACCTAACACTCGGCTGCCGCTGGGGGAGACCCCAGCACCTTCCCTCTGCATCGCAGGGACCAGAAGTATCAAGCTGAATACAGTCAGCCATGTCTGCCATCTGGAGATCTCTTGAAAGCCCCCAGGCACCCCCCAGGCACCCTGGGAGCCCCTATTCCCTCCAATGATCCAAAGACTTCACTTCCAAAATGTCTCCAGGCTGGTGGCTCAGGAACTGGTGGAGATGACCTTGCTCCCACTGAGATATCTGGGCTTTGGGCCCCCGAGAGACCACCTGGCACCCAGGCTCAAATGGAACACCCTGGAATTTCTCAGAAGTCTCGGTCAGAATGTGGCAGCAGAGAGCACTCCCAGCTCCTGCCTGCAGCCCGCCCCTTTCTCATCCTACCTCGGATCTGTCCTTGCTGCAAGGACCTCCTGTAACCCCCAGCCTACACTTCCAAACTCCAGCCGCAACCTGCAAGCAGCCTGGAGGAGTGCCCTCCAGCAAGGCAGTCTGTGTTTCAAGAATGGGTCTAGGACGAAGCCTGCACAGGCCTGGATGTGGGCTGGGGGCACTGGGCAGGGAATTCTGAACTCTTGGTTACTTCAGCTGTCCAAAAGGGAAGTGTGGCTACAGGTGAACTTGTCCCTGGGGTCCTGTGGGCTCCTTGTTCTGTGGGGAGAGGGCAGATAGAAGAGCCCAGAGCAGGGCCCGCTAAAGTGGAGTCCAGGGCAGAGGCCCCCTTGCACCCAAGTATAAGGTGCTTCCGGTTAGGGGATCCACACTTGGGACAACGACTGGGGCAGAAACTAGGCACATAGGCCAAGCTCAAAGTCCAGGAGGATGAAGCAGAACAGGGTTGGTGCTGAGCCCATCAAGGAGATGGGAAATAAGTACAGAGAGAACTTTTGAACGTAGGAATAATAACAGCTTTGTCCGCTGAGGGCTTCCTGCGCACCAGAACAGGAGCTGGGTTCCTCACAGATGTTTGCTCACTCAATCCTCATCAACAACTCCATTAGCACCCCCATTTTATATGTCTTTTGTCTTTTTAGGGCTGCACTCATGTCCTATGGAGGTTCCCAGGCTAAGGGTCTAATCGGAGCTACAGCCGCCAGCCTACGCCAGAGCCACAGCAATGTCAGATCTGAGCCGTGTCTGCGACCTACACCACAGCTCACGGCAATGCCAGATCCTTAACCCACTGAGCGAGGCCAGGGATCAAAGCCACCACCTCATAGTTCCTAGTCAGATTCGTTTCCACTGTGCCACAACGGGACTCTCATATCCGTTTTATATGAATAAAGAAACTTAGGGCCAGAGAGACTATGAAACGTGCTCGGGGTCACTGGCTAGAAGCGGTCCCCACATTCTATCCTACCCTGATGGGGTACAGTGTGCTAGAGAGAGAGGGCGGGAAGAAATTCACTATCCCTGTCTTGTGTCTGCTCCAGGGCCTAGTTCTGTCTTTGGGATCCAGGTCTGAGACACTGGTATAGGGAGAGCTGGTCCAGAGCAGATGGGGACTCTGGGTGGGACCAAAGATACTGGTCTGGGAGGGCAAAGGGTAAGGCTGGAGGCAGCACGGTGGACCGGGCAGGACCACTAGACATGGTCAAGGCCATGCAAGGGCCCCTGTGGATCCCATGTGGTCTGGGCCGTCCTGACAGGGTGGGTAGTGTGATCGTGGTCATGAGTCTGCACTGGGAGTGGAAGATGCCTTGAACTGAGATACTTTTCAGGAATTTCTCCTGGGTCCTGCCTGAAGCCAATGAGAGTGCTTCTCAGCATCTCTAGGTAGGTGCTCCCTGTCTAAGGGGGATGGGCTCAGGCACCTTGGCTACTCCTTCTTCTCGGAAACATACCTGGGTTGAACTGCCCACAGCCCTGGTTGTTTTGACGGACTGGTCAGAAGCTGCCACTGGCTCACTCACCCTCTAAGGACTATCATTTGGCTTTCAACGTGCTCATTTGTGGTTTTCTAGACACTCAGTGGTGTAATTACAGAAATGGACTCTCCACCTCCCTGACTCTGGGTCAGGTGTACCTGTTGGCCCAGGTTCACATCTGGATGTTCTGAGAATGTGAAGCAGCCCAGGTATTACCCCTGGCCCCCAACACTCCTAAGTGCCACAGAGGGGGCATCTCACTTGGTGGGGGATCAGGCTCAAGAGCGGAGAATGCAGGTTTATAGTTGGAGAAGGGATGCAGGAAGCTGGGAAATGGAGAGAAGGGTCTACTCTTGTTCCTGAGGCCCCGGGAAGGAGGAAGCTGGATGCACCTGGGGAAGGGATCTGAGGCAGAAGCTGGAGGAGGAAGATGAGGTGAGCAGGGGAGGACCCAGGGTCACAGCTTCCTCCCTGCTGAAGTGTTGAACCCAAGCTTGCTGGCACACATCATTTCAGCCTTTTTGTAGTTGTGGCATCATTTGGTGTGGATTAGAAAAGATGTCACTCGGTAGTTAACAAAGCTGCCTTATAAAATCAATATCTTAGGTAAACATGCAAGCCCCTTTAATAAATATTCAGGAAAATAACAATATTTTCTTTATTAAACAGTATTTTCTTTGTTAAACATGTTAAAATATGTATTAAAATATATATTAAAAGTATTTTCTTCCAGAAATTGACAGAACATTATAAATCAACTAGAATAAAAAAATAAATGAATCTAGGATTATAAAAAATAAATAAAAATAAAAATATTTTCTTTATTAACAATATTTTCTTTATTAAAGAAAATAACAGTATTTTCTCTGTGTGGAGACATGGGCAAAATCCTAATGGTGGCACTGGAATGACGATAGTTTGGGAAACACTTGAGGAGCCGTAACCGTATTAGAGAGGTGTAGATGGGCAGTGGCCAGGGAGGCCAGAAAGCCCAGCCCAGGGCTGGGTTGGCTACCTGGGTTGCAGCCAGCTCCCTAGGCGGTGAAAAGCGCGGGGTCAGGCAGGCTGCCACAGTGTAGACAGCTTGGGACATAACCACATTCTTCTCCCTGGGAGTCAGTGTCCTGGGAGTCAGAGAGTGGAGAGCCATTGAGAAATGTCCCCCAATATTTAAAAAAAAAAATTGCCAGAGGGAGAGAGGAATTGATCTTCCTCTATTCAACTCCACAAAGCAAAACCAGCTGTTGCAGGGAGGTTGCTTTCCGCTCACAATGAGGAAGGACTCTCTTCTTAGGAGACCTGTTTGAAATGGGCCGGTGGGTCTGGAGAGAGGAGAATCCCCTCCCTGGCCTCTGGTGGGGCTGGGGAAGAGCGCCCTCTCTGGTCTCTCCTGCAAGTGCCATGTGACCCTCCAACTAGCCAAGGTGGGAGGGAGACTACCAAGGCCCTCAGAGGCAGGCAGAGAACAGGGCGGGCCAGGGGGCTGCTGGCCATTGTTCCTTGGTGCCTGCGGAGAGATGCTGGACAGGTGGGCTGAGGGCCAATTCTAGCTGCTGGGAGCAAATGAAGGAGAACAGGGAGAGAGAGAGAGGCTCTTGGATGCAGACCCTGTGTCAGACATGTCAGGATTCCTGTCCACGGAAAACAGACTCACAGACATAGAGAATAGACTTGTGGTTGCCAAGGCAGAGGGGGAGGCCATGGAATGGGCTGGGGGTTTGGGGTTAGTAGAAAAGAAAAGAAAACCATCACAGCCTGGATCTGAGCACAACAGATTGAAGAACGTGGGCAGCCTGCCGCCCAGCCTGAGGCCCAGCTGGAATCAGGTACCAGATCGTGGCAGGTAATTGATGGTGCTGGAGGCCTTCAGAGGTGCCTGCCCAGTTGACTCACCAGGTGGGGCCCAAGCTGGTACTATGAGCCCGAAGTGTAGGTGTTGGGACAAGCGTGCTGGGTCTGGGGTGCCCCCACCCATGAAGGAGCCGGGGCCCAGCTGCTCAGTGCCCTGCGGGGACATGGGGAGGACACAGGCCATGGGAATCCTCACGAGGGTGTAGGTCAAGGGGAGGGCGGAATTCCTGAGCAGCCCAGAGCTATTTTCGAATGAAGGACCGTCTTTAGCTTCTGCTTCCAGCTGGGTCGCTATGAGATAGACCTATGGGGCACACGCCCCCGTTCTCCTCTAGGACTAGAACTCTGTCCAAATTCTAACACAAAGGTGCTCTTTGTCCTCACCAACCAGGAAGGCTACGGGGCTTTGGGCAGATGGATGGAGCCCATGCCATTTGGGGAAAGCCCTCTGGGGACTGTCTGGGGAAAGGGTGGGGCTGGTATCCACAGCCTCCCCTGCTCAACGAGCTGGGCCACTGAGGAATATCAGCATTTGTCCACCAGGCCAACATCCTCAGGGAAGCAGCCATCATGGTGTCATCTTCCCAGGTAGACACTTCCTTTTTCTTTCTTTCTTTTTCCTTCTTTTTCTTTCTTTTTACAGCCACACCTGCAGCATATGAAGTTCCTTGGCTAGGGGTTGAATCAGAGCTTCAGCTGCCGGCTACAGCCACAGCCACAGCAACGCCAGGTCCAAGCCACATCTGCAGCCTGCCCTGCAGCAGCTTGCGGCAACACTGGATGCTTAACCCACAGAGGAGGCCGGGGATTGAGCCCACATCCTCACGGACACTCTGTCAGGTTCTTAACCACTAGGCCACAGCAGGAACTCCCGAGGGTGGACACATTTTTACCAGCTGGCAGAGACTTTTCCCTACAAACCACCATCTTGTCTTTCTTGGCATCACCAGTGTGAAGACCCCACGACGGTGGAGGGAGAAACCAAGGTGGACGGAGGCAGCAATAGGTGAAGTTAATTGTCCGGGAAGCGAGCCATTGAGCTGCAGAGAGACCAGTCCCTTCAAAAAGACAGGACAGAGCCTGGCAAGCTGTCTGTGCCCATCCAAAGAGGCCAGGCGAGTATGGAGTGGACATGGCTTGATAGCTCATTCTCATCAAATAGGAAACAAAGGCTGGGTCTATTCCAGCCCAAGTTCATTCTGCCCTCAGCCAGCGGGTGAGCACCGGTGCCTTTCTGTCTGCACCAGGCATTGCCCCTACTGAGCCCTGGACAAGGGGATGCCAAGGGGTCGGAGGTCAGTATTGAGGAAGGTGGGCTTCGGGACCCAATCCATACTGAGCCCAGTGGGCAAAATGCACACAGACCCTGGGGTAGAAAAACACACATCCAGCAGAGAACCCCAGTAGGTGGTGAATGTAGCCAGTTCGTTGTTGTCCACGGACCTAGGCCAGAGCTTGGAGGTACAGCTTGTGGACTAGACAAGTAAATGAGGTAACAGGTGAGCCTGGCAAGTGGGCAGATTTTGGAGGGGAGCTGTGAGGAGCAGACTTGAGGAAGAGAGAGGGGCAGGCAGGGCTGGGTGGAGGAGGCAAGGGAGTCGTCTTGACGCTGGTGTGTTGGGGGTAACCTGTGGTGGAGGATGCAGAGTCGATTCCCTTGGCCAAAGCAGAATCTGGATAGTGATGGTGTATTTACTTCCTGTTGCCACTGTGACAAATTACCAAATACACAAATTTGTTATCTCATAGTTCCGGAGATCAGGGTCTGAAATGAGTATCACTGAGCTAAGACCAGGCTGCTGGAAGGGCTGCATGTCTTGGGAGGTTCTAAGGGAGAATCTGTTTCCTTCCCTTTTCCACCTCCAGAGGCTGCCCACGTTTCTTGGCTCATGGCCCCACTTCTCCCTTCCTCAAGGGCGGCAACGGTAGTCACGTTCTCACTCGACATCTCTCTGACCTCCCCTCCTGCCTCCCTCCTCCATATTTAAGGACCTTTGGGGTTACACTGGACCTAGGGAGATAATCTATGATAATGTCCCAACTTTAAGGGGATTCACAAGCTTAATTCTTTCTGCAGCCTTAACTTCCCTTTTCCAAGTAGAATGCCCCATTCATGGGTTCTGGGGATCAGGGCGTGGATATCTCTGGGCGCCATTATTCTTCCCACCATACATGGTAGGAGAGGTGGTAAGGATGGTGGACCCAGGGGAATGTGGAGGTGAGTTTAAAGCCAATGAGAAGCTACTTCAGGAGTTCCCGTCGTGGCGCAGAGGAAACAAATCCGACTAGGAACCATGAGGATGGGGGTTCGATTCCTGGCCTCCATCATTGGGTTGAGGATCCGGCATTGCCGTGAGCTGTGGTGTAGGCCATCAGCTACAGTTCTGATTAGACCCCTAGCCTGGGAACCTCCATATGCCCCGGGTTCGACCCTTAAAAAAAAAAAGAAAGAAGCTACTTCATGTTCTTGAGGAAAAGAGGGCCAGGCTTCACCTAGGGACCGGGGCTCACTCCCCTGGGTTCACAGGGTTACGGTGAGATCATTCCCCAGACTCAGAACAATGGGCCCATGTGCTATCTGAGGGATTGCAGACCATAAGGTGTTATTGTTCTCTCCCAAGGGCCTGGTGCCAACCTGCAGGAGGCCATGGCTGGCGCCAGAGTGAGGGGGCCCAGCCCTTGCGGACGCCCAGGTCAGCGGGCAGCTGGAGGATGCCCACGAGTCCAGATGGGTTGTGACATTCTGAGTTAGAGGCATGGAGAGCCTCTGAGTGTCTCCCCAGCTCTGAAGGCTGAGACTGCCCCTTCCGGGGAGGCCTGGAGGGCGGTGAGTGGGACAAGGCCTTAGGGCAGACTCGGGAACCGGTTGGGACTCCTGGGCTGCTGTGGAGGGAAGCGGGCATAGTGAGGGCAGGGGGAGGCCATCGTGAAAGGCGCTTTTGTTCACTCCTGGACCCACGCCCTGCCTGGGGAGGCGACGGATAAGTGGAGCTCACTCGGGCCTAGAGATCCAGAGAGTTGGGAAGCTCCATCTTGCTGGGGCATCGATGTGTGGATGGCCTGCCAGCTGCCTCCAGAATGTTCTCACGGGTAAAGCTTAACATTTAGGGGTTGTGATCTAGTTAGAGAGAGACAAAAGTACGGCAGCCCCATCTCAGAGCCGGTTTGCCAGGAAGCTCACCGATCCACTGACGTGATGTGTTTCTTTGAGGAGGCCTGGATGTGCGGGCTGCTGATGGAGATCACGGGGGTGCTGGGTGTCTCAAGGTCCCCTGGTCACCACCGCTTGTGTCCTGGTTATGAACGAGGGCTCTAGGACCAGCCAGATCCGGGGTCAACTCTCAGGTGTGACACTTACTTCCTGTGTGACCTTAGGTAAGACTTATTTCCTTTCTGAGCTTCAGAAAACAGAAATAAAATGCTTTCTTGCCTATGGATACGTGAGTAGCAAATAAGACAATGCAGGTTAAGTCTGAGCACAGAGAAGGCTCCAGTAGCCAAAAGCAGGAATGGAAGAAATCAGGCTCAATATCACCGAAAGAAATGAGGCTGCCTATCTGAATGAAATGGGGTTCATTTCTTTCCTGAGTGGGGCTGCCCCGTGCAAGGAGTTGGTGTAATCCCCACGAGGCCACTGAGTGGCTCGGCCCATCCCATAGGGTCAAAAATGCCAAATGAACCTCAGGCTGGGTCACCCCATTTCATCCTCTCCTGTTTGCAGCCTCTGCTCCTCCAGAGCAACATTCTGTGGGGCCCTGTCTGGGTGTCTTGGCCATAGGGAATTTCGGGGCTGGGAGAGATGAGAGGCTGAAGGACGAGCTGAAGGCTGAACTAAGACCCAGACCACACATGGGATTGTCACACACATCTGGGCCTTCTGGAAGACATGTCCCCAGAGCCACCAGAGCCTTTGCTCAGTGTCTGAGGCCAGTGAAGTGGGCAGGAGTGGCGGTAGGTGGAAGCATGGCAGTAGGCCAGGATTCACTCCCAGGAACACCTTGTAGGGTGACCCCAATCCGCTGCAGTCTGGCCCCAGGTTCTGACGGTTGAGAGAGGGGAGGGGTCTCCTCAAGGATCCATCCCCCTGTCTCCACCCAAGGCTAGAGTGTGCTCTCCCCCAGTGTTGCTGGAAGAGGCTGAGAATACTGACTGCCGAGAGGCATCTAAGGCCCTCTGTGTCTGCTCCAGGCTGGCTGGAGACCAGAGCCACTGCTAAGGGCATCCTATTAGAGGTCAAGTCAGGGTCATGACCACTCGAGTATCAGCCACAGTGAAGACGAGGGCTTTTGAAGCCATACTTGCCTGGATTCCTATCAGGGCTCTGCTACTTGCCAGCTACCGAATGTCTCTGAGCCTCAGTTTCCTCATCTGTAAAATAGGGGTACTTAATAATAGGCCCACATCATGGGTTCGTGAGAATTAAATGAATTGATAATTGATAGATCCAGAGCCATCCCTGGAGTGGCTGAGAGAGAGACCTAGAGGAAGAAGGGCAGAGACAGAGACAGCACTCAGCTTAACTGCCCCTTAGCACGAGCGCTGGGGAGTGGGGAGGCCCTGGGGCTGGGGTGAGTGAATCCCCTGGCTGGACAAGCAGAGTTGAGGCTGGACAGCCATGGGAACCCAGGGATGGGTGAGTGAAATGAGGAAACGGTTGAAACTGTTTCAGAAAATATGATTATTTTTTGTTTGTTTTCTTAGGGCCGCACCCACGGCACATGGAGGTTCCCAGGCTAGGGGTCAAATTGGAGCTACAGCTGCTGGCCTTCACCATAGCCACAGCAATGCCGGATCCGAGCCTTGTCTGCTATCTACACCACAGCTCACAGCAATGCTGGATCCTCCACCCACTGAGCGAGGCCGGGGATCGAACTTGCATCCTCATGGATAGTAGTTGGATTTGTTTCCGATGCACCACAACAGGAACTCCCCAGAAGATATGATTTAACTAGAGCCAGCAGAGAGCACGGTGGGGCTCTGAACCCGGCAAACAGAAGGATGTGTGAACTCAGACTCAGTGGGGAGAGGGACCAGACAGAAAGAAGTTTCCATCAATCTTCTCTTCTGTTCTGTGGTCAGCACCACAGACTGTGCGACTTGGCGGCCTGGCACAGCAAGTCCGTTGGGAAGGGCCCTGGGGCCCTGGGGTCCTGGGGCTGACTTCGGCTGAGGCTGATCTTGTGCTCTGGAAAGGCCAGGTCAGTGCCAGAAGTTCTCAGGGTTCCAGGCAGGAGCAAGGTGGGAAGCAGTAAAATCCCATCAGGAGTTCCCGTTGTGGCTCAGCAGGTGAAGAAACTGTCTAGTATCAATAAGGATGCAAGTTTGATCCCTGGCCTCGCTTAGTGGGTTAAGGATCTGGTGCTGCCATGAGCTGTGTTGTAGTTTGTAGATGTGGCTCGGATCCCACATTGCCATGGTTGTGGTGTAGCCTGGCAGCTGCAGCTCTGATTCGATCCCTACCCCAGGAACTTCCATATGCTTCGGGTGTGGCCCTGAAAAGCAATACAAAACAAACCACAACAAAGCACATCAACCATAAGCAGCCACCCCCTGGATACACATCAGCCTCCTTGCACACTGGCCTGGGGAAGGGGGTCTCCAAGGGGGGCTGAGACTCGCAGCCTCTAATGACACATGTGTGGGCTGTTGCTGGGGTCCAGGCGAGGCAGTGCAGGGCAGCGGCCAGGCAGAAGGAGAGTGGGGGTAGAATCAGAGTCAGAAGATTCTCAGAGGCAAGTCTGGCCAAGGCTCGTCTGGGATGGCTTGTGGGAACTGAGTTTTCCTGAAACCAAGTCAGGCAGGATTCCCTAAGCCTGCCTTGGCACCGCCACCCCCTGTCACCAGACAAGTGGTGTGGGTTAACCGGTCCTCAGACCCTGGGTCTCCGCTTCCCCCACCCCATCCCAGCCTGTCCTGCTCAATGCTGCTTCCCCACTGTGGCCCAGTGCACTGCCCCCCATAATAGCTCATGACATGCATTCTGGGTAAAGAGCAGCTGTAGGTGCGTGTGTTCCTGTGCCCTTTCTTTTCAAAGATGCCTTTGATGCTGTGTCTGTCTTGGAAAAGCTAACCTGTTTCCATGAGGACAGTGCCTGGTGGTCCCAGCGGACAGGGAGTGAGCCCAGCAGCCTGGGTGCCTATGGGATGCAGAGGAGCTGTGGGCACGTGCAGAGGGTGTGGCTGGCCCGGGAGGTGTCCGCTGGCATCCGCTGGCGTCCAGGACTGTCCAAAACTCTGGGCGTGTTCCCTGAGACCGGCCCTGGGAGAGATAACTTCTTCAGCCTCCGCAAGCCGTCTCTTTGTTTTCTTCCCCTTTGTAGCATCTCTGTCTGTACTGACTCACGCCCCAGTGATGGGAGCTCACCCTCTGGGAGATGGAAACAAGACCCTGTCCCCTGTGCCTTGCCCTTATCTCTGCAGGACATCAAGCACCCACTCGAAAAGGGCAGCTTCTGTCTCTACCTCTATCTTGTCATCCCTGGATGCCTTTACTGTGCTGGGGGTAAAACAGAGCAGAAAAAAAAAAAAAAAAACGTGGGGTAGATTAAGAATGTGAAAAGGCTTTCTTGCATGACTCTGACCCCATAGGATGGAAGCCTGGTATAGATGACTCGCTTCCCCGCCTCTCCATGGTAGAGAAATCCTGCAAACTCTCAAAGGACCAGGCACAACCACAGCCATATGTAAAGACCAAAGCACATGCCGAGAAAATGGGAAAAGCCCTTCGTTGCTCATTTGCGCTTTTAGATTCATAAATGCAGCGTCTGGCACAGGGTAAATCCTAGATGAGGGTTTATTAAAAGAAAAATAAAACCGCCCTTCATGAGAAAATAGAGCACAGAGGTTTTTGCTGTATATCCTTTTTTAGTCCCTCTGACTAATTAAAGTATTTGTTGACTTCCAGCCCACAGTTTCAATCAACAAGGGGGATTTTCAAAGACTTTGGTATGTCATTGGCAAAACACCCTAACAATGAGGGTAGAACATTCCCTGGACTTGCAGGGACCTGTTGGAGGGAGGCTGAGAGCTCTGTTGTGCGGCTCTCGCGCCACAAGCGCCAATCGCATGCTCGATCTGAGGGGTAGGGGCCAAGCCTGCTCCCCCCAGCCCCCTGCACGTTGGCTCCATCCTTCCTGCCAACACCAGCCAGCTCAAAATGACAATCGCCCGTCCCATGCCCCCTCCAATGAGTCCAGGCCCCTTTCCCACTGTGTCTCTCAGAACCTGTTAAGGGAAGCTGTACTGAAAGTCTGAGCTTAGTTTCCAGGGTCCCAGTAATTCAAGGGCTGGATTAGGACCAAGATATTGGCCCAGAGTAGGGTCCCGAGCTTTTGTGCCTATGCCGTGACCCATAATTTGTGTGAAGCCCTTGCATAAGAAAAGTCAACTCCAAACCCCCCCATCCCCCTCACCCTGACCTAAATAATGGCAGGGGGGCACCTTCTCCAAGGCCAGTCCAAAGCCAAGACGGAGTGGTTCCTTCTCATGTGGACGTTTGCACTTCTCCCCAGGCCTCTTCTCAGACGTGGGCTCTGAGAGTCCTGGGGGGGCTTGCATTGTCACAGGGCACCTATGGCCAGACATGGCCATGCGGGGAGGGCAGTGGATCCACTCCCCGCTCCAGAGGGGCCAGGCTCCTCTCTGCCCTTGCAATTCTGAGAACCCAGTTGAGGTCAAAGCTGGGACCCGGAGCTCCTGCTCGCTTTGGGTGGAGACAGGAGAATTCTTCCTTCAATTCCTCCCTGAGGCTAGGGCTTTGTGAGGAGTTGCAGGGCGGGCTCTTAGGCTCCTTCTGCCCTTCCCCGTCCTGCTGGATCCAGCTCGGCTCTGAGCTCCCCCAACGAGGAGGCTGCCAACCATCTTCCAGTGAGGTGTGACTCATGCCTCAACTATTGCTCCCCACTTTTTGTGCTGAACATGCATGGGATAGAAGGTTTGCAAATAATAGCACACAGTAGCTTTCTTTCTCTCCTGGAGGGGGATGCAGCCACTGGGGTAGGGTGCGGGGGCTCCAAGTAGGGACCTGGGGGGAGGGGGAAGAGGAATGAAGGGAAGTCCAAGGAATGAAGTGTTGTGAACTCCGTCCACGGAGGGTGCCCAGGTTGAAAGGGACAAGAGACCCTTGGGACAGGGACCCAGGGACAGAAGCAGGTGAACAGGACCCTGGGGCTCAGCATGGGTTCCCACAAAGACCTAGAGAAGCAGTGAGGGAGATGACCTTAGGTCTGTCAATTCAATTCAAAACCGCTTGCTGAGGAGTTCCCGTTGCGGCTCAGCAGGTTCAGAAGCCAACTAGTACCCATGAGGATGTGGGTTTGATCCCTGGCCTTGCTCAGTGGGTTAAGGCTCTGGCGTTGCCATGAGTTGTGGTGTAGGTCGCAGTCACGGCTCAGATCTGGCGTTGCTGTGGCTGTGGCTGTGGTGTGGGCTGGTAGCTGCCCAGGTCCGATTTGACCTCTAGCCTAGGAACTTCCATATGCTGCCGGTGCAGCCCTAAAAAGAAAAAACAAAAACTGTTTGCTGAGCACCTCCAGTGTGCATGGCTGGGCTAAGTGTGCAGTGATGCCGAGGTGAGCCAGACGTGCTTCCTAACCTGTCTGGTTAGGAAGAGTCCTGTCTGGGGAGACCTAGAGGGCAGGTGCAAAACCATCTCCCATTAAAGATGTAAGTCCCATCTTCTTCTATGAAAGGCATGCAGATTGCAATGGGGGTTCCGAGGAGGGAGCCCTGGACTGGCATCCCAGGATTGGGCTAATCCTTGTCCCACGGACACCTGGACCAACACTACTTCCTGCCTGGTCTTTGATGTGTATGCATATTGAGGAAATGCTGCCCATTCCCGCATCACGTGAGGGAGGCCAGGACAGTCACCCCTGTTCCCCTCTGACACGGAGAGCAGCCGCCGCCACTGCAGCTCCCTCTGCCCTGCACTCGTCTTTTGCTGATGAGGAAAATGTTGCTCAGAGAAGCTAATGAACATGCCCTGCCAAGCCTGGGTAAGAAGAGCTGGACAAGCTCTGTGTAATCTCTCTCTTCCTGCCACGGTGAAAATTCCAGGCCTGGGTGGGACTCTCCCACACTGTAGGGGTGCTGGGGCCTGGCCCCCCCAGGGGAGCATGGCCACTGTCTGTAGCTGTCATTGCAGGAGGGGCTGCCCCACCGGCTTGGGGGAGGTTTCCCACAGAGCGAGCTGCTTTTCCTCCAGCAAGGCACCACCTCCCACCCAGCATCCTGGCCATGGTGACTTGCCACCCCCACCCTTTGGTCCCTGGCATCTGGATCTCAGCTTGGCACACTCTGGCCATTCTCAGGCCAGCCAGAATGCATTCCTGTCCCACTTAGTCCTTCTCCTTTCTGGGAGGAGGAGGGATGGGGAGAAAAGAATGTCCCAGTGTCTTAGGAGGGTGGAGCGTCCCCTGGGCAGCGGGAACTAGACTCAGGATGTGTGTGCAGCGGGGACAAACCCTGATGGTGACCTTCTAGTGGAGAGAGGGGACTCGTGCTGGGAGTCCCTGACACCGGCTTCAGGCTCAGGTCTGTTCTGTCAGGGACTGAGGGGCTACCCGTCTGTCTCAGGACCCCCGAGACACTCACATCTGCTCCCTGAGAGGCAACAAAGTGTGAAGTCGGCAAACTCAATAAAATTCATCTCTGCACGTCTCAGGAATTCTCCAGCTAGGGAGGAAACCAGACCTCATTGCCTAAGACCTTGTAAGGCTTTTGCTCTGGCCATCGATCTGTCTGCCTGTCTGTCTGGATTTACCTGTCCCCCACTTTTTCATCACAGCCTCTGGTGAGCAATCAGCTCTCTGATCCCCAGCCACTCTGGGTCATTTTCCTACAGCCGTGGCTTCCTCGTGGCCAAGCACAGGCCCTGACTCAAGATTCCCAAGCTGGAGCTGGTCCTCATTCCTTTGCTCTTGAGACTGCAGCCCCTCAGCCCTGAGGCTTCCAACCCATCCCCACCCTATCCCTACCTCCAGCCCCAGCCCAAGGGTGCCACCAACCACCCCAAGCACTGCCTGAGAGTCCTGAGGGGGCAGAGATGTGGTACCACTCGGGTCTGCAGCACCACGTCCCCCCAAAAAAGAGACCTGATTTAAGACAGACACTTGCTAAAACCCACCCAGACCCCTTCTTCTTCATCTGCTACCAAAGCCCACCCAGACAAGCTCTGCAGAGCGGTCTTACTAAGAGACCGGGTGAGGGACTTCCGGAAACAACTGTAGCAGATTGTTAGACCAGCTGCCTAGTCCCCCAAACCTGCCCCTTCTGGTCTCTTTGCTAGGACGATCCACTCGACTTAGAATTCCTCTTGCATGGCCCTGGCCCAGAAGGAGGATTCAGACTGGAGCTCAGAGAAAGCACAGCAATTCCCGCTGCTTGGAACGGGGTGGTTCTCCGTTATAACAGGCAGGCCGATTCTCAACATGTTCCTGATGAGATTAGAAGCTCCTGCAGGTATGTGTTTGCGGCAGCCTTCAGCCTGTATCAACAGATACGATGACTCATTTCTTCCCCTAGTGGAACAACTGAGGGCTTGCTGGAACACACCTGGGGGGCTGGCGAGCGGGCAGAGCAGCTCCCCCTGCAGAGAGACGTGACTGCCAGGCAGAGTCTCAGGACTCTGGGGGGCAGGGATTGAGGGTACGGGATGCCTGGCTTTGCTAAACCCCCACAGGGGCCCGCCTAGGACCAAAGAGCAAGTGAAAAGTTCAAATGCTGCAGAAATTGCTGAATGAGGAGGGGCTGCGGTGTGGAGGGGGAATAGATCTGCCCCTGCAGAGAGCAAAGTGGAATCAGTGGGGGCTGGGGATGTCCTACATTCTTGGTTTCTGGAGCCTGGGGCTCAGGGAGTCTTTCCAGCCGAAATCTTGCGGGGGAATCTGCCCAGCCAGTTCTGGATTACTGTGCCTGTCCCCAAAAAGGACACTTTGCAGTAAAGGAGAGCAGTTCATTTTCCCCTCAGGCACATAGCTGAGCTCTCAGGCCATGCTTGGCTTTCCAAGGACGGAAATAGCCTCAGCAACCTGTCAACTAAAGGAGTGAGAGGAGGAGATCCCTGGTAGTGGGGGTCTCGCTCTGCCCGCCGTTCTTGGGCGGTGTACACCGTGCCGGGATGCTTGATGACATCCACGGTCCTGTGAGGATCCCTGGGACACTGGGCAAGTGCCCCCTGGCTTCCTGGCACCCTCTGGGCTACTCACAGCCCTGGGCCCCTATGATGAAGAGAGAATTGCTGGCAGCCTCTCCAAGTTGCTGCCAAGATGCCAGGGCTGCGAGGCAAGGTTATCCCTACCTGAGCAGAGTCTGCCAGGAAGACTGCCTTTGAGCCCCACACCGCTGCGCAGGTGTGCCGGTGAGCTCACAGCTGCCCCCCAGGCATGCCCAGCCCACTTAATCATTCACAGCTCCACAAACTCTCCCGCCCAGCCCAGGTCTAGAGGATAAAAGGGGGGCTTGCGGCTTCTGGGTGGCAGAGCCGCCTTCTGCGTGTCCCGCCAAGCTCTTTTTCTTCAGCACCTCCAGACCACTAGCGCCTGGTACTCTTGCTCCACCAGGAACAAGCCATCATGTCTCGCCAATCGAGTGTGTCCTTACGCACCGGGGGCAGCCGTAGCTTCAGCGCCGCCTCTGCCATCACCCCGTCTGTCTCTCGCACCAGTTTCACCACTGTGTCTCGGTCTGGGGGTGGCGGTGGCGGCTTTGGCAGGGTCAGCCTTGGGGGTGCTTGTGGAGTTGGAGGCTATGGCAGCCGGAGCCTCTACAACCTGGGGGGTTCCAAGAGGATCTCCATCAGCGCTAGTGGTGGTGGCTTCAGGAACCGATTTGGTGCCGGTGCTGGAGGCGGCTATGGTTTTGGAGGTGGAGCCAGCAGCGGATTTGGTTTTGGCGGTGGAGCAGGTGGTGGCTTTGGGCTCGGTGGCGGTGCTGGCTTTGGAGGCGGCGCTGGCTTTGGAGGTGGCTTCGGTGGCCCTGGCTTCCCCGTCTGCCCCCCTGGAGGCATTCAAGAGGTCACCGTCAACCAGAGTCTCCTGACTCCCCTTAACCTGCAAATCGACCCCACCATCCAGCGGGTGAGGACCGAGGAGCGGGAGCAGATCAAGACCCTCAACAACAAGTTTGCCTCCTTCATCGACAAGGTGAGCCACGATTCTTTGTGAAAAACCATCACAAGTGTGGAGTAATTGTCAGAGAAAGCAGGAAGAGGGGAGACTTCCTGACTTTGTGCAAACATCTTCACAGTTTGCTGTTATGATTTTCTATTTGTTTCTGAGTCCTGAATTTATGGGCCCCTTTCTTAATTAGAATGGCTGCTAAGGGTCCTACTTCTTCCCCTTCAGTGATGACCCCACAAGGGCTCCTTAATCACTGCCGGGCAGAGAGATGAACTCTGGGCTTCATGTAACGGGGCTGGTTGCATAGAAACGTGGATGAGTTCCTGGGGCAGCCGCCTGCCTACCTTCACAGCCACCACTGCAGTGGGCCACTCTCTGCCCAGCTGCCACCTGTGCCCAGTGCCATCTGTGCCCTGGATAAGTGTCCTGTCCCTTCTAGAAGAGTGAGGTTTGATGCCTCACTCTGGACCTCCCCTCGGGGACCCAGGGCCAGGTGCTGCCCCTGGTTTAGGGGGACAGCATGAGATGGGAGGGAAACTGGGAAAACGCTCATCAAAGCAGGAGATACGAGTTTCTCCATCTTCAAACTCTGTCCCCTCCCCCGTCCCCAGGTGCGGTTCCTGGAGCAGCAGAACAAGGTCCTGGACACCAAGTGGACCCTGCTGCAGGAGCAGGGCACCAAGACTGTCAGGCAGAACCTGGAGCCTTTGTTCGAGCAGTACATCAACAACCTCAGGAGACAGCTGGACAGCATCCTGGGAGAGAGAGGCCGCCTGGACTCAGAGCTGAGGAACATGCAGGACCTGGTGGAGGACTTCAAGAACAAGTGAGCTGGGGTGGAGTGGAGACTGGGGCGGATCTTGGCACGAGATCTACTTTATAACCCAACTACTGTTTATGCCTCCACCATGGGCTGAAAATATATACCTTTCATAGACACCTAAAGTACTAGAAGAAAAAGTCCAGGTTCATTTTTTTAATAATTCAATGTATTTTATGTTATTTACAGTTGTACAACCATCACCACAACCTCATTTCAGAACATTTCCTTCTTTAGAAAGCTCTAGCCACTAGCTCAGTCCCTCTGCAAGACACTTCACCTCCAGCCAGAATAATAAGCTCAGAGCCCTTGGTGCCACTTGGTGAAAAAAAAAAAATCAGTCATGTAATCCTTGATTCAGGGGACTTTCCTCCCTAATACACTCAAAATACATAGCGTGAGCTTTTTGATGGATTTCCCCAAAGCAGGAACGGATGATGTCACCTAGCTTGGTGGTTCAAATAATTTCTTTAGTCCTTATGAAGCAGCAGCTGGGCTGCTAATTTTCTGTTTTTTTTTGTTTTGTTTTGTTTTGTTTTGTTTTGTTTGTCAAAGGCTATGGGATCTGAAAAGAAGCACTAGAGAAATAACTAGATGTGGGTTATATCACTGAGTTCTAGATTAGTTTCTCAGAAAGGCGAAGGCACTAAAGAAGAAATTATCTAAGACCCCACATAATCATGCCACTTGCTACTTGGTAGCTCCTGCCTGTGAACTTGAGGAGAAATAGCATAGTTTTTCTAAAGGAATGCTCTTGAAAAAACTGAACTATAGCAATCCTTGAATGAGTAGCTGGTAGGCAGTTGCAGAGAAAAGAGTACCGTGGTGGGTAGAGACCTTGCCCAGGGGCTCAAGCTCCCTCTCTGCTTAGAAGATGTGAGAAGCCCCTTTCATTGGGAAAGTGGGCCAACAGTTGACTTTATGCAGTAAAGACCCCAGGCTTCATTCTCTGATAAGCACTTCCCATCCCTTTTACCACCAGGTATGAAGATGAAATCAACAAGCGTACCACTGCCGAGAATGAATTTGTGATGCTGAAGAAGGTGCGTGGGTAGCAGAGAAACTGTCGCCTGTGGTTATGCTCACTTAAGGCGCTGTCATTTAAGTCTGGGTGTAAGTGGGGTACAGTACCAACCATCCCTGTTTCTGTAGGATGTGGACGCCGCCTACATGAACAAGGTGGAGCTGGAAGCCAAGGTCGATGCACTGATGGATGAGATCAACTTCATGAAGATGTTCTTTGAGGCGGTAAGAGATGCCCCCTATCAGGACCCAGAGAGAGGGTCTCTGGGATGCCACTAGGGATTAGGAGCTCCAGAATTAAGTGACTTTCAGTGGCTCCTAGGCTATGAATATGTCTCTGTCTTCCCTTCTCCTCCAGTACGATTCACCCCTTATTACTCAATAAAAGCTATTTTTTAAAAAGTTAAATTTAAACTGAAAGACCTCTTCAACAATCATTTTGCAGAGTGAAGTTTAGAGCGAGTAATTAAAGGCCTGAGTACACCTTTCCTGGCCACCTCCCCTTTCTCAAGTACCACCCCCTCTCTGTTTACTCCCAGCCTGGCAGACCACACAGCTAGAGTCTTTTAAAATAAATTATGACCTAAGAAAATTCGAGTCTGAGAGGTTGCATGGTAGGAATTTCTTAAGTTTCACAGTTGTTAAATTAAAAAAAAAAAGATTTGGTAGTGATTTGGACCGTTTACTAATTTCTCTAAGTTTTTAAAGTTGGGGGCTATTAGTTTTTTTCTCAAGTTGACACAGCACCCTGAGTTGGAGATTTGAACAGACCCGACATTGAATAACACACACTCACATGACTGACTTCCGACCTCCCTGCAGGAGCTGTCCCAGATGCAGACACATGTCTCAGACACGTCTGTGGTCCTCTCTATGGACAACAACCGCAACCTGGACCTGGACAGCATCATCGCCGAGGTCAAGGCGCAGTACGAGGACATCGCCAACCGCAGCCGCACGGAAGCCGAGTCCTGGTACCAGACCAAGGTGGGTGCTAAGGTGGATGTGCCCTGAGTGAGGGATGGACCAATGTCTAAGCTTCCAGGCCATGACCAAAGGCTGAGGATGGGGCTCCTGAAACCTGTGAGGCCTCCTGAGATGCATTTGTGAATGCATCTGCCACACAAATTCAAGAACCACAAAGCGAGTATCACTGAGTTCCAGATTATTTTCTCAGAAAGGCGAAGTCAGCAAAGAGGAAATTATCTAAGACCCCACATAACCATGGCACTTACTACTTGGTAGCTCCTGCCTGTGAACTTGAGAAAGTATTTCTATCTGTTTCCCTTTTCTGGTGGCATCAGTACGAAGAGCTGCAGCAGACAGCTGGCCGGCACGGTGATGATCTCCGCAACACCAAGCATGAGATCTCTGAAATGAACAGGATGATCCAGAGGCTGAGAGCTGAGATCGACAACGTCAAGAAGCAGGTAGGAAAGAAGGCAGGGAAGGGGCCTCAGCTCTGAAAGGGAGACCGATTTTGTTTTGTTTTGCCATACCTAAACCCACATGCCTGTACATGCACAGAGCTGGAATAAGAGCCAGCATTTCAAAGTTGCACCATCCACAATGACCAGGACAAATATACTGGAATCTCAGAAAGGGACCCCTTTGAGACCAGCTCAGCCTCTAAGCCATCCCCCCCTCCCTACCTCCCCCTCTAGTGCGCCAACCTGCAGAACGCCATTGCCGATGCTGAGCAGCGTGGGGAGCTGGCCCTCAAGGACGCCAGAAACAAGCTGGCCGAGCTGGAGGATGCCCTGCAGAAGGCCAAGCAGGACATGGCCCGGCTGCTGCGGGAGTACCAGGAGCTGATGAACACCAAGCTGGCCCTGGACGTGGAGATCGCCACCTACAGGAAGCTGCTGGAGGGCGAGGAGTGCAGGTGGGTGACATGGCTGACATTGTGAACCCAGGATGGCCTCACATTTGATAAAGTAGAGTTTCTTCTCCACTACAGGGTGTAAAACACACACATAGCTGGCTGGTGTCTTGTGCACAATGATTAGCCATCATTACTCCAATGGTCCAATCCAATCCAATCCAATCTGATTCCTCAATATATAGCTGACCTACACAATGTGACTTCAACTCACTTTTCTGGCTCTGTTCCCGCCGCTAATAGTCTAGGATGCTGCCTCTCCTTCGAACCACTAAGCAACTCAGCCAATGTCATCCTCATTCTTCAAGTACTTCTTCCTCCAGGAAGCCTTTCCTGATTACTCCAGCTGAGTTACATTCACTTGCCTTCAGATTCCCAAACTATACTCCATTTTTCTTCAATCTTCTGACACTGCCTACCGCCTCCTTCCTGTTGGAAATATTTCTGTCCATACCAAGTCTTCTCACAGAGTGTAAGCTCCTACAAGGCAAAAACTGGTTCTTACATATTCATAGCTCCCACAACCTCTTACTCATGCTTTCCGTATAGTGGGTGGAGGACAGTGTGAATTATAACCTTCCTTTGATAACCTGTGTCTTGGTCAAGTCCTCTTCCTTGGGAAATTCCTCCAGAGCACTATCTCTTTCTCAAATTTAAGCAGTTTTTCAGGCTCTTTGCTCAGAGAACAAGCTCTAAACCTGACTATGGGAGATAGCCACATAGACTAATGCTGTCTTTGTGGGGGAGTTTTGAACTCTTATTTCATTTTTTTCCCCTTTCAGATTGAGTGGAGAAGGTGTTGGACCAGTCAATATCTGTAAGTAACTTTGAACAAACATTAATTATGTTTGACAATATGGGGTATTTGGTGCCAACTCAGAATCCTGCTGTTTCTAGTTAGGAGACACTCCCATCCCCTGAATGGTTATTTAATACACTTAGTGAGAAACAGTGGGTGGAGGGGAAACAATACAGGTTGAGACAGGAAGCAGTGTGGCTCATGTCTTATCTCCTATGGGGTAGGTCCTGTACCTTACATGTCTTGGACCCTGTCCCCCTGCCTTGTCCCTGCCCCATCCCGTAAGGACGTAGCATCATCAGTTGCCTGCTGTGTTCAGCAACTTTGTTAGGACCTTGACTAAATGACTTTGTTCTTCTGGGCCTCATCTGCTACTCTGTAAAAGGGGCCAGGAAGGGGAATCAAATCAATTAGATGCATAGGATCAACCTCACAGACTGGTCTCACTAAGTTTTCCTTCCTTTCTCTGCAGCGGTCGTCACAAACACCCTCTCCTCTGGCTATGGCGGTGGCAGTGCCTTTGGTGGCGGCCTCGGGGGTGGCCTCGGTGGAGGTCTGGGCGGTGGAATTGGTGGAGGTGGTGGCAGCAGCTACTACTCCAGCAGCAGCAGCGGGGGTGTAGGCCTTGGCGGTGGGCTCAGCGTGGGAGGCGCTGGCTTCAGTTCAAGCAGTGGCCGAGGCCTGGGCTTTGGCGGTGGCGGAGGCAGCAGCTCCAGTGTCAAATTTGTCTCCACCACCTCCTCCTCCCGGAAGAGCTTCAAGAGCTAAGAGCCTCCAGCAAGTCACTGTCTCCCAGCTGCAGCCGCGGCTGGCTGTGGCGCTCCCTCTTCTCGGTGGTTGCCCAAGCCAAGTTTTCTCTTTTTTCTGAAGCGTAGTCCATCAAGCCTATTGCAGACCCACGTTCTTTGGTTCCTGGAAGGTGCAGCCCCCACTTTCTAGTCTTCTGTGTCCCGATTCTACGCTCTGCTTCAAATCAGCCTTTGGGTCTCTACAGCCTGCTCTTTGGAGATGAATCCAAAGTTTTCCAGTATCTAAACCATCAAAACAGAGTTCCCACCCTGATTCCATCTGGTCTGACTACCTCCAGAGTGTGTTCAATAAAATGCTTTTCTATAAGCTGTTGGGCAGAATTGTTTTTTTCAAGATCTACAACCAGGCTAGAGATCCCCTTGGGTCCATCTGTCCAGGTGTGAGTCTTTTGATGATTCACAGGAAGACAGAATGGCCTTGAAGGGAAAGTGGGCATCATGGGTGGTCCAGAGACTCCAGGAGGCCTGATGGGTGGTTGCTAAAGCCTCTAGAGTGCAGGTGTCTCTGGAGGGCATGATGGGGAGTGTTCCTCGTATTACAGTTTGGACAGATTATAGAGCTTTTCGTTGGGGGGGCATTCAAAGTGGGTCAATTTGCAAGTAACTACATTATGGGCTTAAGTCAAATTTGTAAATGAAGGATATTTGCCGGGAGTTCCTGATTTGGCTCAGCGGGTAAGGAAAAAACCCAACTGGTATCCATGAGGACGTGGGGTTTGATCCCTGGTCCTGCTCAGTGGGTTAAGGATCTGGCATTGCTGTGAGCTATGGTGTAGGTCGCAGACATTGCTCAGATCCCGAGTTGCTATGTTTGTGGTGTAGGCCGGCATCTTTGGCTCCAATTGGACCCCTATCCTGGGAACTTCCATATGCCGCAGATGTGGCCCTGAAAAACAAACAAACAAACAAACAAAACCAGAACTATATTGCCTTTAGACCCCTCCCCAAAGGCCTAAAAGATATTGGGCTTCTTCTAATAATGTGGGTACTTAGAGGGTCAATAGCTGATGATTTCTTAACAGAATCAGGGATGGAGTGTCCCTTGAATTAGCAAATAATTTCAAAATTTTAATGGAGGCGGCTGGAACTTACACTATGTGTGGGACAACGGGCCATTCACTTTCTCTGAGCTCTTCTGTGGGTCTTCCTTGGTCCTGAATGAGTGTGTTCTATCAGTCGCTTCGAAGGGGAAATTCCTCAATGTAATATCATACCCATGCTCCAGGAGAAAGTCAGATGCATTTAAGATCTTGC
Organism: Phacochoerus africanus; assembly: GCF_016906955.1. NCBI lineage: Eukaryota > Metazoa > Chordata > Mammalia > Artiodactyla > Suidae > Phacochoerus > Phacochoerus africanus. The sequence goes on along the minus strand of NC_062550.1, from coordinate 20,253,200 downwards.
CTACAAAGATTGTGTGCAGTAGCAGAGCTGTCGAGGTACCCCCACGATGTCTGGGTAAAGATAGATTGTACTTCTTCAGAAGTGAAAAAAAACTGAGACAGAGAGTCTCTTCCAATGGGCACTGAACAGAATATTATTAGCCAAATCCACAAGAGCAAAATGTTTCCCAGTTGCTGATTGGATAGAGTCCACAATTTCAGTAATATTGGGTAGAGGGTCTTAATGGGTGTGACCCTAGAATAAGGGGTGTGGTGATCATCTTGAGGAACTTTTATTCTTTCTAAGTTTAAAAATAGGCCCAACTGAGTGGCTGAATGGAGAAACAGTGGGCGTAATCACTCCTTCTCTAAATATATTCCCTATAATGTGTTTCACTCTTTAAAGACCTTGTTTTACTTTACTTTGAGGCACACTAACTATCTTAACTGGGGGAAGATATGTGGAGTCCCATTTTGACAAATCAGTTTGTAAGTGTCAAGGGCTTAATTTAATTTTAATTTGTTATTCATTAAATCAGAGTGTCCATGACCAAGTGTGAGATATATTAAGGGATGTGATCACGTGAAATTTAGGCAAGTCAGTAGTTCTGATAATTAAGGTGAGGCGTACCCGTTTGTTCTTTATTTTGTGTTCCATAATGTCTCCAAGATTACAGGGGTGTTGTTTAAATTTAGTGGAATCTCCAGGCATGAGAACAATTTGAGTTCCAGTATGGATTAAGGCCATGAAGATTTGCCAATTCGTATATTTCAGCACATGTTAATGTTAATTCAGAAACTATGTGGATTGCAAAGCCAATCCACACCTCTTTTTATCTTTTGGGTGTCTAAATTCTTTTAGTAAATTCTAAATTTCCAATGGCCTCAAATTGTGTTTCGGTTTTTTGTCCTGTCCTCCGCCCCTTCCCCCCTCCCCCCAGGTCCCATTTTCAGGTTTCTTTCTTTCCTTCCTTTCTCTCTCTGGGCTGTTCTTTCTTCCTCCTTCCATCTTTTCTTCCTTCTTCCCTTCCTCCTTTCTCTCTCTCTCTCCCCTTCGCCCTTCCTCTTTTTTTTTTCTTTAGTTACTAGATATATCTAGGGAAAGAGGGATTCTCTCTACCCTCTTTGTATCTGTAGATTTCTTCCTCCAGAAGGCCTCAAATCAGTATCATCAGGGTTTGACGCCTCCCCCATGGAAACAGGTTAAGTCAACCCCTTAGTTGTGCTATAAGGATGCCATATGTGTTTTCCCCTATAGCCCTGAGGCTATCTTTTTTGGCAACAGAGGTATAGGCAACAGCTGTAGCAGCAAAACATTTTATAGGGTTCTAGTAAACCATCTGCCTTTAAGAGTACAGCCTCAGCATACCACATAATAACTGCTCATCCTCCAAAGAGTGATCACCTGATAGGACCATATATTGCACAGGTCATAGTCTTTCCCCTGAGCACTTCATAGAATAGAGGCCAACACCTGCTTAAGACACACACCAATCTTCAGGGAGTAAGAGTCATTCCCTTGAGCTTAGTGTTAGTCATTGCTTACAGAGGAATCCAAAAAACCCAACTCAGTGTAAGACACACACATAGCTCTGGAATGAGACACATGACCCAATGCCACTTTAAGGAGGGCTCCAATCCCATAATATCTCTAAATGACAATTATTGAAATTTCTGGCATAGATCAGGTATGTATATAACAGAGGGCTTGATAAAACTCAGCAAACATAGCACAAAGCCATACAGCTCAAAGTGCAAGCTTGACAGCAGGCAGCAGAACAACTCAAAGAGCCCACTAGCCAAAAAGCAGCAGTTCAAAGTACATATTTCCACGTTGCAAGTCAAAACAAGTAAAGAAAAATCCCAGTGGTAGCAGTCACCATCTAGACATCCTGTTCACAAGGCCGATGATTGTGTACACCCTCGCTCAAAATGTGGTTCCACCATTGAAATTGGTGACTGTGCGTACACACACACACACACACACACACACCCCAAGATGGTATGAAAATTATATGACTCACATAATAGGGCTTTCTGGAGAGAGCAGGGCAGGCCTCCCAAGCTGGTCCACATATAGCTCGAAAGAGACTGGAGTAGGTTTTCCACGGAGGTTAGGGGTGGGGCCAGGCCAAGGATTCTCACACATGGTTTGAAGTTCTTACTAGACACAAAGTGGGGATCACTCAGACTTTCTTATCAGTTTTCTCATAAGAAAAGAGTGGTTTAACATTTTTTTAAAAATCACATAATACACAACTTTACAGAACAAAAGGAGAGAAATCGAATGGTCACCTCTCCCCAACATAGACAGGGGATAGCATGCTTAATAGCAAATGAACAAAATTGTCCATTGAGATCCGAAAGGAGGAAAGAATAACTATAGTCAACACAATTATTCTACATTGTAATGGAGATATAGCCAATGCAAGGCAAGATAGGAAAAACAAACAAAAAAGCTTAAGGATTAGAAAGAAAGGAAGCAAACCATAATTACTCAGTTACTCACACATAACATGATTATGTATGTAGAAAATAAAGATTCTCCAAACTATTAGAATTAATGAGCAAATTTATTAAGATCACGATAAAATAATTATAAAAATCAATTGTGTCTCGGTATACTGGTAAGAAACAATTTGAAAATGAAATTTAAAAGATACAATTTCCAGTAGCACCAAAAATATCTGATGTCTTGGAATAATTATAGTCCAAGATATGCAAAACTAACAAACAGAAAACTACAAATGTTTGTTGAAAATGACTAAAGAAAGATAATAAACAGGTATATATGCCATCTTTATGGATTGGAACACTTGACAATGCAAATATGTCAATGTCCCCCAATTGAACAATGGATTCAAAGCAATTTCTATCCAATTTCATTTGGTATTTTATGGAAACTTATAAACCTATTCTAAAATTTGTATGGAAATGAAAAAGATCTAAAATAGACCCAAAAAATCTTGATGAACAAAATTCTTAGCCTTTCAGATACTGAGAATTATTAGAAAGATATAGCAGTTAAGAGACTGTGGTATTGAGGAAATGACTGAAAAGTGGACCAATAGAAACTAGAAACCCAACCACAAGTAGACTCACTAGATTTACAGCAATGGTGTCATCGCAGAGAAATAGGGAAGGATGACTTCATACAACAAATGGTGCAAGGTCAATCGGCTGTCTCCATGGAAAAAAATGTATCACAGGTCCCAGTTCAAACCATTCACAAACATCAATTTCAGCTGTATTATAGTCCTATATACAAAAGATAAAATGATGTATTTAGAAGAAAACAGAATATATCCTTATGAACTGATAAGCAAAATTTCTTAAACACCATAAAAAATTGTTTACCTTAAAAAAGTATAAACTTTTGCTCATTCTGTTCTCATGAAGAGAGCAAAACAGCAAGCCACAACCCAGGAAATATATATAACATATAGTATATACGATCGATGGTTGGTTGAATCCCATTTATATATCTTAGAGGAGGACTTATGAAATCTACCAGTAGGAGAAATACTTGTGTCAGAAAATGACTCCATCGATGAATCCATGAATGCAGAACTGCAAAGGGAAAAATCTAAATTATCTCCTGGAAGCGACTGAGGGAGGGGCAGAGGAAAATTGGAAGGCAGTCAAATGTATCAGATCCCCCAAGGCCTTCTGTGCAACATTAGTTGCCAGATATCAGTGATGCTAATTCCAACACTAGGCTTAAAGTGAGATTATAAAGGATTAACAAATGGAAGTAGTCACTAAATGCCAAGAAATCTCAAAGGAGATGGTTTGAGGCATGTTTGCTCTGTAGGATATTCAGATGATCTTGAGATGAATTTGGGGGGTAAGAATTATTCCAAATCATCCTGAACTGGGGTGAGGGGATTACCTAGTTTATTTATAATTAACCAATATTTCCCCTTTACTGAAATAAAGGGAGTTTAACCAGAAGGCACAGGTAGTAAGACATCATCCTATAAGGCTCCACCTTATCCCATCACTTATTTAAAGGAGGATCTTGATGTATCTTATTAAAGAGTTAGAGTATTTTTACCCAACTATTTTTTTAAAATGATACAGTACAGGGAGCTGCACCCTGCAGTTGTGAGGAGGTGAAAACCAGAAGCTCACAGTGGAGGTAGGAGTAAGAAGGGAGGTGGGTTTGTGATGGAGGCATGGAGAGAGAAAGAAACCAGTCCACTGGTGACACTTCTTGGGCACTTTCCTGTCTCTGCTGGAACCCTGACTTGACTCACTTGTTTCTCTCGAGGACCAAGGATACATGATGGAGCATCTGGCCTCTTGTCTCTGTTCCCATGCTCTTTCTTGCTGCTCATCCCAGGCGGGATCCATACCAGCCCTGGGGTTCAGCCCATTCTCTCCCCATCTTCTCTAGAGCACTTCTCACATCCAGCATCATTCTTCCCTCAGAGTATCAAAATGCCTCACTCATGAGATACCCACTGCTCCTTCTCCTCCAACTAGTTTCCCCACATGGATCAGGAAGGCCAAAACTTGTTCCCTTTATCCAAATCCACCCTTAAGTCCCAGCCCAATGACGCACTTGTCAGTGACTTACACTTTCAAGCATACCTATTTACCCACTACCAGTATGTACAGAACAAGTCAAAAAGTACTGAACAGGAGTTCCCATCATGGCTCAGCAGTAATGAACCTGACTGGAATCCATGAGGACACGGGTTCAATTCCTGGCCTCTCAGTGGGTTAAGGATCCAGTGTTGCTGTGAGCTGTGGTGTGGTTTGCAGATGCGGCTTGGATCTGGCATTGCCATGGCTGTGGTGTAGGCCGGCAGCTACAGCTCTGATTTGACCCCTATCCTAGGAACTTCCATATGCCATGGGTGCAGCCCTAAAAAAAAAAAAAAAAAAGTAATGAACACTTTCAAAAATGTTATCACTCAGTGACTAGGTTTTATAAGAATGTGTACCAAAATCAATTGGGAATAATCAGTTTTTGTCTATAACTGTACACTCTTGATGTCCTTAGAGACACATGATATGCCTCAAATCTATAGGCTAATAATTACACTGCAGTTCATCCAAGACTGTTTTCTGTGCATTAATTTTGTTGGCTAAAATGACAGCCAAAACACTCCCCTTCATTTACTTCAGGCTGTGAGGAAGAGGTGGGACAGATAGGAGGTTCTTGACTTATCCCACTGTAAGGCACATGGAGTGACATCTGGGGATTTGGGACGGCAGTTCCCAAGGCAGATCAATGCTTTTTTTGCAGCTGCACTGGCTGCATATGGAAGTTTCCAGGCTAGAGGTTGAATCGGAGCTGCAGCTGCTGACCTACACCACAGCCACAGCAACTCCAGATCCAAGCCACCGTCTGCAACCCACACTAGAGCTCACAGCAACACCAGATCCTTAACCCACTGAGTGAGGCCAGGGGTCAAACACGAATCCTCATGGATACTGGTCTGGTTCATTACTGCTGAGCCACAACAGGAATTCCGAAGTCAGTGCATTGAACTGAGAAACTCACTGAACACTGTGGATGGTGTTCTTTGACCTATGGACCCCATGATTGACCCAAAGTAGAGCCCCATCCCACTGGAAGACAGAATTGTCAGAAACTACCTGCAGCTTTGGATAAAGCCATGAAGGTATCGTATCCAGATAGACAACCCCATCACTACATTCTCTGTGAAAAATGGGTGGACAGTGTGTGTATGAAAATTGAGAAATACTAGGGAATGGTGCCTACTACATATTCATAAGCAGCTTAGTTACTAAGTAATATAACTTTGAAAATATCAGTGCTTTCTGAACCACTCTGTAAATCATAGAAGGCTGCACTTTCCACTCCAACTCTGGTGCTACTGTCTCCATCCTTTACGTGAGTGGCTGCATGTGTTTCTCTTTCAATGGGTGCACCCAAGGGACAGGACTGGGTCCGTGGGATTCCCTCTGAGAAGCATCATTCTGTGTTGGGGTTTGTGGGATTAGGATTAGGCATCTTGCACTGGGGCTTTTGCAGGATGAGGCACTTAGTCTTAAGCTTTTGATGAAATGTGACAATAGCCTATTTCTTATTTCTCATCTTCCAGCCCCACCCAGGGAGGCAGGAAGACAAGACAAATCTTCTCAAGACAGACTTTCCATGGGCTCAGGGAGATCCCTCCTGCCTTCCTCCTTGCTGGGAAAAATACAAGAAGTACAGATTAATCCCTGGGCTCTAGAACAAAGGCATTGCTCACTCCGTGGACATTAGAGACAGCACCAGACTGGATGGAGGCTCTCCTGGCAGAGTAGAGGCTGAGCTCGCAGCCTCCTGGGGAGGAAGCTTGCTGTCGTCGGAGTTACTCACATTGCTTTTGCTTCAGTTTCTCTCACATAGTTGCCTGAACTATCACCTTTTGTTTTAATCTTGTTATGAAGGTCTGGCTTCCCCACCCTGCCCCTCTGGGAAAACATAACTCCCTTGAGCTCCTCCATGGACACGACTCAAGATCACTCAGGAGATTTCATCTAAGAAGTCGATTCTCATCCAATGGGTCCCATCTGCCTGTGAACACAACTCTCCCCTGGGCACTAAAGTAGGAGAAGAGGACAGAGGACTGGACTCCAGAGGAGAGAATGCAGCTCAGCCCAGGGTGGGAGTCTAAAAACAGGTTAGGGCACACAGGGCACAAGACAGAGGGAGAGAGAGAGAGAAAATTAAGAGCAAATGAAGCAGGTGCAAACTTGACCTTTTAAAGGTGGTGAGACTAGGAAAGAATGGACAGAAATGGAGCTACCACAGGGTCTCTTCTCTCTGACTCTCCTTCCACTGTCTCAGAAGCCCTCATCATCTCTCCTGAGTCCTTCAACTGATCTCACTCGGGGGTCAAGGTCCCTAGAAGTGGTTCCTGGGACATCATTCCCTGGCAGGTAGTGATGGGGATTTGGGGAAAAAAGATAGATATCTTTATAAATATTAAATCTACAAAACATATAATATATGTTAGAAAATGACTTACGAAATCTACTAGTAGGAGAAATACTTGTGCCCAAAATAAAATATGATACTAAACATCGCTGGTGTAAGTTTAGCATCAGAACAATATGTTGAAGTGAAACCCTCCTCCTCTGATAGGCTAAAAGGTTGAATATGAGGTTCCTGTTGCAACTGAATTACACATTTCATTCAGGGATGAATCCTTTCCTACCCCGGAAAAGATACACAATTAGTAGTAAAAGAGAAATGGATCAGCCTCCTATTCTGGTTGATAGTAGCCTGTCTCCATGTGCATAGCCCAGATGACAGAGGAACACCCAGCGGAGAATGGCACCGGGGAAGCTGACGCCACAGGAGGGAGAGGGCAGCCTGCCAGGCTCCCTCCAAGGACTGGGATCCTCCCTCCCTCTGACCTCCCTTCCAGCCACTTGACAAGGAGCTGAATCCACCCAGGAACAGAGCTCTTTCCTGCCTGCTGCCAACAAACTTGCAAATCATACTTCTGATCTGGTTGCTCTTCTGCCTTCAGTACCTCAGCATGGCCTCCGGGAACAAGGGCAAATCCTTATGTGTGGCTTCTGGTCCTTACTAACATGGCACAAACCTGCAATGATGGTTGCGTTTTCTCCTTGCTCCCAACACATACATACACAGGACACCCCTGGGTTCCAATTCTTAAAGCTTCCTGTGGGTTGCTGAACACACCAACCTCCTTCATGCTTCCATTATACTGATGCTATTAGCTCATCTTCATTGAGAACTTACATATAGGCGCTGCACTAAGACCTTTAATTATTTCACATAACCCTCACATCACTGTGCAGCAAGTACTATTTTCATCCCCAGTTTACAGCTCTAAAAATGAGAGATTTTCATGAAGACACACGGGACCCTGACCATGAGCCTGAGTGCTCTGTCTCCAGAATTGTTGCTCTTAACTGGGAGTTGGCAAACTTTCTCTTTAAGGGGCTAGCTAATAAATCTTTTAGGTTTTCCCAGCCATATACTCTGTGTTGCAGCTACTGCTCAATTCCCCCACTGCAGTGTGAAAGCAGACACAGACATTGAATATTGACACAGACACAGGACATTGGACAAGTGCACACAACTCCCACGTCACTTGCCAACCCTTCCTTCTCCTCCCAGTCTCATCCAGGCCAAGTCTAAAGACACTATTCCAAGAGAGTAGATCAGAACACTGTGCCACGGGAAAGAAAGCTTCTTTCCCAGAACTGGGTGGAAGCACATTTCTTGGTCAAGCATTGTGCAACCAGGGTGGAGGAAGGGGCGCTGTTTCCGTTGTCTTGAGAAGGTATCCTTTTCCTGCCAGATGCTGAGTTAGCATGCCTTCGGGCAGGGAAGGCCCTGCCCTCTTGGATGGTGTGCCCCCATAACGCTGGAGAGATGGAACTGCTTATTAAGTAGTCATAAGAGCTTTCCCCAGGATCCTCTCAATGTGGCAGTTTGTCTTTCCTCCCCTAGTTGTTCATTTAACCAGATGTTCTCATAAAACACCATGTCTACAATTGCTTTTAATGCATGGACTAGAAAAAAACAAACCTCATTCCCCTCTACACCAAACACCATGCTCACTTAACAGGCTTCTCTTCCAAGAAGTTATCTAAGGTTTGAGATTTCAAGCACTGAGATTAGAAATATAAATTTGGGGAGTTCCCGTCGTGGCGCAGTGGTTAACGAATCTGACTAGGAACCATGAGGTTGCAGGTTCGGTCCCTGCCCTTGCTCAGTGGGTTAACGATCCGGCGTTGCCATGAGCTATGGTGTAGGTTGCAGACGCAGCTCGGGTCCCGCGTTGCTGTGGCTCTGGCGTAGGCCGGTGGCTACAGCTCCGATTCAACCCCTAGCCTGGGAACCTCCGTATGCCGCGGGAGCGGCCCAATAAATAGCAACAACAACAACAACAAAAAAAAAAAAAAGACAAAAAAAGGAAAAGAAATATAAATTTGGAATTTACTTGTGACATCACCACACCTGCAAAGACACATTTTTATGATTCATTGTTTCTATATGCTCCTCAAATTTATGTACACACCCCATTAAGATGTCTGATTCTTGATTTTTAAGAAGTGTCAGAATCCCTGGGAATCAAAATGCAGTGAATTCCCTTACTGAATTTTGCCCTGTTCACTTTATGTTCTTTAAGGTCTAAGAGAATACTCCAAAAAAATCATAGAATAAGATGTCTACAAATTTCATTTCCTAAAAAATGTATATAGTTATCAGCTCAATAGGAAAGCAAACACTGGGAAGAGAGATGCATGCGTGGTAGAAATTGCAAGAAGTCACAGTCAAGCCAGCTGGGCAGGGCTGGCTTGGGTGGTCTTCTAGCCTATCATGAAACTGCCCATTCCACAAAGGACACACTTGCACTTATGCTGTAAAAATTATACCCTTTTGTCTCTCCTGCTTTTCAAAGGAGGATCATTCCCCCAAAGAGGTCGCCATTCCCAGGCAAGGCCACCAGGAAGGCAGCCTGGAGCTCCGGAATAACAGGTTCAAACATGGTGGAAAAACACCGCAGGCCACTTCTTGCTCAGGCCATGGGGCAAATGCCTATTAGTCCAACCTGATGGGGAGGGTGGTGCTGGAGGAATAAAACCTGTGTGGGAAGGGGGCACACAGAAGAGTGTCTGAGTAAGCAGAAGGAGGGGACAATTATCACAGATCAGCTCCTTGCCTCCTTTGTTTGAGAACATGACTAATTCATGACTTCAGTAAATTTACATCCCGGCTTATTGTGTTCGGATCAAGTCAAGGCTAGAAGCCAGCAGAATTTCTCCATGACTAAAGGAAGCCAAAGAAGCAATATTCATTCTTCATACCTTTCTAGAAGCTGGGGGTGATCTCACTATTTGCAAAGCCCAGCCCTTCCCAATCAGCAGGTCACCTTCCAGGACTGAGCCCAGCCCCTCTTCTCCATATATAAGCTGCTGCTGGGAAGCTCCTCTCACAGATCTGCTCCCCTCAGCTCTACCCTCCACCTCTCACGCCTTCTTCAGCCTTCTCATCCTCAGGAACCATGTCTTGCAAATCCATCGTGAGGAGCCAAAGCAGCGGCCGCCGGGGCTTCAGTGCCAGCTCAGCCAGAGTGCCCGGGGTCTGCCGCTCTGGCTTCAGCACTGTCTCCGTGTCCCGCTCCAGGGGCAGTGGTGGCCTGTCTGGAGTGTGTGGAGGAGCTGGTTTTGGCAGCCGCAGCCTCTATAGCCTGGGGGGCTCCAAGAGGATCTCCATCGGAGGGGGCAGTTGTGTCATTGGTGGTGGATATGGCGGCGGAGTTGGGGCTGGCTTCGGCTTTGGAGGTGGAGCCAGGAGTGGGTTTGGTTTTGGTGCTGGTAGTGGTGGCTTTGGGCTCGGTGGTGGAGCTGGCTTTGTTGGGGGCTATGGGGGCTCTGGCTTCCCTGTGTGCCCCCCCGGAGGCATCCAAGAGGTCACCATCAACCAGAATCTCCTCACCCCTCTGAACCTGCAAATCGACCCCACCATCCAGCGGGTGAGGACCGAGGAGCGGGAGCAGATCAAGACCCTCAACAACAAGTTCGCCTCCTTCATCGACAAGGTGAGCCTGGAGCACCTGCCCTCCACTGGGATTTCAGCCCCCAAACTAAAGAACCAGCCCATGAGTCCTACCAGGGAGAGACTCAGGACAGGCGGAGGAGGGGACTCAGGCCAGCTCTCCACTGGGATGCAGGACAGGCTCTGTGTGGACAGGAGGCAGGAGGGGATGGGAATCGTTCAGAACCGCCGATCCCTTGAAGGTCTCTCATTTCTGCCTGGAAAGAATTCTCAGCTCTTGATAACCCTGAAGCAAAGGAAAGGGAAGGAGGGCAAGGAACGGGTTAGCCTGACCTTCTGAAGGGTCTCACAAATTAAAAACAGAATTACGGTGGAAACTGCTTTAGAGCCCTACAGACGGGAGAAACAAGAGGAACGAAAATAAAAGAGAAAAGGAAATTCTAGGGGAAAAAAAGGCTGAAAAAAATATATCCATAGAAATATTACATAGAGTCAGATTCTGCCCATTAAGGGATTTTGGTTTAGAAAAGACTAATGCGCTAAATGAGAAGGTAGATTCAATCCAATCATTAATACGATTGGAGTTAAATCATTAGATTCTAAACATTTGACATCCCATCCACTGAGATAGTCTCTTAAAAAATATGTTGAGTACATCTGAGAAATACTGCTATAAATTACATTTGTGATTGTACTTATCAAGAGGAAGAGAAGAAATGTTGAAAGTTAATGACAGTCTTCATAACTCAGAAGGATGGAATACCTCAGAGCTCCATGGCAGAATTTAGGTGATGAAATCAGTATCCTCTGAAGGAAAAATGGTCAGGGGAGCGTAACTGTCAGCCTGAGTCTCTGTACATACTCAGGAGTAACCCAGTACCATAGAGACAACTCAGGTCGGCTTGGGGACCAGTCAACTCACATCTCTCTCTTCCATCTTTCGTCTGGCAAATAACCATCTGCTCTTCCTCCAGGTCCGATTCCTGGAGCAGCAGAACAAGGTGCTGGACACCAAGTGGACCCTGCTGCAGGAGCAGGGCATCAAGACTGTCAGGCAGAACCTGGAGCCTTTGTTCGAGCAGTACATCAACAACCTTAGGAGACAGCTGGACAGCATCCTGGGAGAGAGAGGCCGCCTGGACTCAGAGCTGAGGAGCATGCAGGACCTGGTGGAGGACTTCAAGAACAAGTGAGTGACAGAAGAGAAAAGGGCTCAGTTTCCTGAAGCCCACACTTCAAGTCTCTTGGATGACCAGGTCCACATGAGGGCATGATTCCCAGGCAAATATGGCCATGGAAATGAAACCAAAATCACTGCCTATACCCAGACCCAAAAGAACAACAGGGCCAGCCAGGTGGGTGGGGAGCGTAAAGAAATAACCAATTTCGGGAACACAGAGCTCATCTCTTAGGCTTGCTGGCAGGAAAGTTCCATCTGGGTATCCCACTCGGGGAGACTGGGGTCCCAGGGTGTCCGTTGTGTATCCGCTTCACCACTGGCTCAAGTACGTCTCGTCCTTTCTAATTCCAGGTATGAAGACGAGATCAACAAGCGCACAGCAGCCGAGAATGAATTTGTGAATCTGAAGAAGGTGAGCTGAGTAAGGTCGGGGGTTCATGCTTCTTTGCAGAAAGAGAGCACTCTGGGTCCCTGCCCGCAGCCAAGGGAAGAATAAGCAGGGAGACCAAAAGGTGGCTAGACTGGGAAGGAGGGTTCATCTGACTGTCAGTTTTTGTCTTCTTTCTCAGGATGTGGATACTGCCTACATGAATAAGGTTGAACTACAAGCCAAGGTCGACTCGCTCACAGATGAGATCAACTTCCTAAGAGCCTTCTATGACGCAGTAAGCATCTCCCCTCACCTTGCTCGAGTCACTCTGACGAGACTCTGAGAGGGCTGGAAAGCTTGGGCTCGGGTACGTCTGTAAATGTCACAGGCAAAGACAACCTAAGGATGTCGCGTTCTGCAGGAACTGGCTCAGATGCAAACCCACATCTCAGACACGTCTGTGGTCCTCTCCATGGACAACAACCGCAACCTGGACCTGGACAGCATCATCGCTGAAGTCAAAGCCCAATATGAGGACATTGCTCAGAGGAGCCGGGCTGAGGCTGAGTCCTGGTACCAGTCCAAGGTGGGTGGTGCGGGGGCAGCTCATGAAGCCTCCCTGGGCCTCGTCCTTGAAGGCCACCATGGCTACAGACTTCCCTGGGGAAATCTCCTTCTAGGAAGCTGGGGTCCTCTCACAGCGATGTGCCCCCTGCCCTAACAGAGTAGATCTTTGCAGCAGTTAGGTCCAAGTCGAGGAAACCAAAGAACCCAAAGGCAAGACAAAAGCTACTGTAGATAAGATCTTTGCGTCGCCTTCACCCTGATGCTGGTTCTCAGAAACCACGCAGAACACTCTTGACCCTGGAGTGAACTAGGCAGTCAGTGGTCCTGGCAGGGATGGTCTGCCGTGGGTGTAGAAGAGCAATGATCTTGCGGTGTCCCTTTTCCTAAAACGTCTCGTGGGAAAGCTAGGAGCATTAATTTGTTAAATGCGTGACAGCCACCATTGCCACGTGAAGCCCACGTAAAGCACCCTCTCTCCCTCTGGCTTATAGTATGAGGAGCTGCGGGTCACAGCGGGCAGGCACGGAGATGACCTGCGCAACACCAAGCAGGAGATCTCCGAGATCAACCGCATGATCCAGAGGCTGCGGTCTGAGATCGACCACGTCAAGAAGCAGGTATGGTGGGGACCATGGAGCTTAAACCATTGTTTTTCTTAGACCAGCAGGCATTCATCAGCCACATTTGGGAAATTTCTTGCACTGAGGGGCCAGCAGGGAGAGGAAGGCACACAGTTACCCCCTCAGTGAGTTCCTAAGGACTTCAGCCAAGGGGCATGTAGTAAACTCAGGACGGGCCCAATCCTGACGGGCCCGTGGTACAAAGATACAGTCTAGAGGCACTGAAAAGAGAACCCATGTAAGAAACAAGCCGGTAGAGAAAAGAACCAGCCAGAAAGAGTGAGGGAGACTGCTGAAAAATCACTCCGAATGAACGTGAAAAAGAAAGTCTCGGAAAGACAAGGATCAAAATAAGCACTGTCCAAAAATATGAGTTGGAAGGGAAGCAAGGTCTCCACAGTTTAATGTCAAATCATCACCTCCCAGAGAATGTTTGTGGCATCGCCTAAGAGAATGAGCATCCGCTGTCAACATTCCAAACAATCCAGTGGATCTATTCCGTCCCATGTCCCCTGATCTTGTATCTGCTGTGCTATCTTCCAGCAGTCACCAGCCCATCCTCGCTACGATGCTCCACACAGAAGGGCATAGGTTTTCTCTAGTCTCTCCTAGGCTAGTTAAGGCTTGCAGAACCGACAAAGACTCGACCAAAGGGTCCTCGCTCCAGAACTCTTCCGAAGTGGGAAGGAGGTACCGTGGTTAGTCTGCTCTGGAGATCAGGTTGCTAGTTCCCTCTGCTTATCTTGTCCTCTAGTGCGCCAGCCTGCAGTCTGCCATCGCTGATGCCGAGCAGCGTGGGGAGATGGCCCTCAAGGACGCCAGGAACAAGCTGGCCGAGCTGGAGGATGCCCTGCTTAAGGCCAAGCAGGACATGGCCAGGCTGCTGAAGGAGTACCAGGAGCTCATGAACGCCAAGCTGGCCCTGGACGTGGAGATTGCCACCTACAGGAAGCTGCTGGAAGGCGAGGAGTGCAGGTGGGTAACTCACACAACCCCCTCAAACATCTGGGGCCATCTCCAAGAGGTCCAGTCACAACCTCAAGCCAAAGGCCGTCTAGTCTTGGCCATGATGCTACCCTCAGAAAACCACTTAGGAAGAGCATTCCCCACGGACTCTCCTCACAAAGGGGTCTGCACAGCAGTCCAGCTGTGACTCTCAGGTCCCATGATGGCCCTGTCTCCTCTCTCCTAGGCTGAATGGGGAAGGCGTTGGACAAGTCAACATCTGTAAGTAGCTTTGCGTGCCCCCTCCCTTGTCCTGGTGCTCTTCTGACGGGACTCAGTCTGGCAGAGTGGGTCAGCGTGTCTTGTGCTGATCTTGTCCCTTCCCTCCACAGCTGTGGTGCAGTCCACCGTCTCCAGCGGCTATGGCGGTGCTGGCGGTGTCGGCAGTGGCTTGGGCCTGGGTGGAGGCAGTGGCTATGCCTACAGCAGTGGTCACTGCCTTGGAGGTGGCTTCAGTTCTGGCAGTGGCAGAGCCATAGGCGGTGGCCTCAGCTCCTCTGGGGGCAGCAGTTCCACCATCAAATACACCACCACCTCCTCCTCCTCTTCCAGCAGGAAGGGCTACAGGCACTGAAGTCCTGCCATGTGCTTTTGGTCCCACAATGTCTAGGCCTCTCTCATCTGAACTGCCATCTCCTCCATTTTCTTTCTCTCTCTTGATCCCAACTTCCCTGACTTCTTGAGTTAGAACTGAAGTTCCTGAGGGCCTGCATCTCCCCTTGCTCAATCTGAGCTTTCATTGCTCAACACTGGAAGGTCATTACCTGGATCCTGATTCAGAACAGTGCAGTTCCCCTTGCTCTCCAGTTGTCCAGGATTTCCCATCGTACAGCTTTCAATGTTAAAGCATGAGTGACAAGTTCTATGCTATACAAGGTGTGGATCCCTGTGATGCTTCCTCTGTTCTTTGCTCACTTGTAATTGCTAAATAAAGCAGATTTATAATACAGTGCATGGTTTCCTATTGTTTTCCCCTGTCACCAATTGTTCTTGAGGTTTCATCTGAGAAACGCCTTTTCATGAATGAAGGATACTCCTTATCTTGTGTGCTTCACTCCCCACCTTTAGAAAATTTCACCAAATGATTGTTTGGCATCGTGATGGTCATGATTCCTCCCAGATCCGTTTGGCAAGTGTTGTGGGAGAGTTCTGGTCCATCATCGTTGTAAAGTCTCCTTTTTATTGCCTGCACCATGTCCTGAGCTAGTCTCTCTGACTTGGGCTTTAAGGCTCTACTTCCTCCTGCTGAGAGGTCACCCATAATCCCCAGGAAATCACATTACATTTTAATTAGATTGGAAGCGCATTGACTCTGGAATAAGATATGTGATTTATAATTAAAATTGCCTCATGACCAAGAAACTTGCCTTATAGCACACATCGGGAGTAATTAAAATGCACATACTCCTGAGCTGAAATTATGCTTCTGGAATTGTTTTCTGAGAAAACAGTACAAATTGCGGATGTTGCCGTTCATGGATGTGAATCCCAATAATTTTTTCAATAGGGAAAAGTTGGATACACTGGCCTAATTCAGGATCCAAAGACTCAAGCACAAAATGCACGTGCTGATTTTTTGAAGCATGGAGGCAAATAGGAAGGGAAATGCATTCCTCCTTACACCATAAGCCTCTCACAGAGACTCAAAGAAGTCAAATCCTTGTTACCTCAACAACGATGCACCCTCTCTCAGGGGTGTCCTGGTCTGCTTCAACTTTTAGGAGTGGGAACGTTCAGGATACAGAGCAAGAATGGTCAGTCAGCTTGTGCTCCCTCAGGGTCAATCACTGTTTCCAGTCTCTGTTTTGGCCATGCTCATAATCCCTGGCTTCTTCTCTGGAGAACACTGCCTAATACCACTAGGAATGAAAGTTTCCTTCCTAGGAACAAAGGAGAAACAACTTATCCTAAGAATCGGGTGGGATATGTAAATAAGAAGGTCCTGAAACTGTTTCAGTGCCCAAATTAAAGAAATAACAAAAAGGCTGCTTCCGTGCTCCCAGTAGCCAAATTGGGACAATTTGAGCCTTGATAGATAGATGATAGATAGATAGATAGATAGATAGATAGATAGATAGATAGATAGATAATATGTTGCATTATAATCCAAAGCATAAAATAAATATGCATGGTCTGTACAGACATGAATAAGTGATTGCGTGCATTAATTAAGAAGGAGGATTGACAACTCTCCTGTAGAAGAACTCCATTTGGTTACCTAGGGTTTCCAAGTCAAGGAAGGAGTGCATAATGACTCCCCTTTAAGTGTGGGCTGGGCACAATGACTTCCTTCCAAAGACTACAGCATAAACATGGGATAAAAGAGTAACTTTACTGTAGAAAAATCCACCAAACATTTCCTCAGCCACATGATCAAGGTGAACATCAAGAGTGATAAGTCATGTCGATATCACGTACGACGGATATGATGTGACGAGAAGGCACATCACTTCTGAGGTCTTCCACCCAAAAAAATCCATAACCCCAGTCTAATCATGAGAAAACACCCAGACGAAGCCCAATTGTGGACATCTACGAAACATCTGGGCAGAGCTCCTCAAAACTTCACAATGATCACAACAAAGAAAATCTGACAAACTGTGTTAGCCAAGGTGAGTCTAAGGAGACACAATGAGTAAATGTAAAGTCATACAATGGAATGAGACTGCAGAACAGAAAAATAGAACACTGGGTAAAAGGTAAAAAAGTCCAAATGAGGTATAAACTAGTTAATTATAATACATTTACATTGCTTCCTTAATGGGAGGTATTAATAATGAGGAGGAGTTCCTGCCTTGGAGCAGTGAGTTAAGAATCTGACTGCAGCATCTCTGGCTGCTCTGGATCTGGAAGAGGTCACAGCTGCAGCTCAGGTTCAATTCCGTGTGCCGTGGGTGCAGCCATATAATCATAATCATAATCATGAGGATGATAATAAGGAAAATGGGTGTGTACGGTATACAAGATGTCTTTATACCCTCACAATTTTTTGTAAGTCTAAAACTACTCTAAAATAAAAAAGTTGGAGTTCCCATCGTGGTGCAGTGGTTAACGAATCTGACTAGGAACCATGAGGTTGCGGGTTCGGTCCCTGCCCTTGCTCGGTGGGTTAAGCATCCGGCATTGCCGTGAGCTGTGGTGTAGGTTGCAGACACGGCTTGGATCCCACGTTGCTGTGGCTCTGGCATAGGCCGGCAGCTACAGCTCCGATTAGACCCCTAGCCTGGGAACCTCCATATGCTGTGGGTGCAGCCTCAGAAAAGACAAAAAGACAAAAAAAAAAAAGTTAATTACAAAATAATCTAAGGTGCGGGGCTCAAAGCACCGTTTGTACTTTTAACTAAACAAATTTGGTACACAAAATTATAGAGTAAGTAAGGTAGAGAGAGAGAGAGACAGAATGACAATGAAACAGAGAGACAAGGTGGAGGGACAGAGATCCAGAAAATAATTGAAGGACCAACGCTAAAACAATAATATGGGTTATCTCAACTTGGTGTTAACTCAAGCAAACTGTATTTCTTTTAAGTTGTGTGCCTTCTAATTTTTTTGATGTTGAACATGTGTTATTTCAAAAGAGAAAGCGTGTTCCCAATGATGTCATCATTGTATGATGTCTGAGACTAAACATGGTTACACATTTTGGTACGAGGGGACAAAAGATTCAATCTCTGGATTTAAGGCCCATGAGAAAAAAAATTAGATTGTTTTCCTTTACCCACTGAGGACTTACTAGGAAGAAACAGATTCATTTTGCAACAGCAAAGATTTGGTTTTTGAGGCAAGGAATGACTTTGCAGTACCGTTGGTCATTAGATACCAGATTTGATTCCTAAGGAGGCTGCCCAGTTGCCCTCTCCAGTCTGGAGCCCATGTACCTGGAAAATACAGGAAATACAACTTTTTAATAACATCCTCAAGTAGAAGAACTTTTTGCCAGTTAGAGGCCATATCCAAAGTCCCTCATGTGAGTCCCTTGCGATCCAGGATGATAGCTTGTAAGCCATGTGATTCTAGCTGCATTGACTGGAATCCCAGCACACCTCAATGTATGGAATCACACCTCCATACATTGGTGGGGAGCTGGGGGGAGGGGTGGAGCAGAGTCAGGAGAGGAAATGCTTCAAGAGATGCAGAGAGCAGGCTGCTCGTCTCTGTCCAGCTCCTGCCCCAGGAGACGTGCCTATAGAACTCCTTGATAGCTAACTCTGTTGCACTTGGCCTTAAGCACTGTTAATAACAGCCAAGACATGGAAGCAACATGAAAGTCCATCAACAGATGAATGGATTAAGAAGATGTGGCACATATGTACAATGGAATACTACTCAGCCATAAAAAGGCTAAAAGAACGCCATCTGCAGCAACATGGATGCAACTAGAGATTCTCATACTGAGTGAAGGAAGTCAGAAAGAGAAAGACAAATACTATATAATATCATGTATATGTGGAATCTAAAATTTGGCACAAACGATCCTATCTACAAAACAGAAACATATAATGGACATAGAGAACAGACTTGTGGTTGCTGGAGGGGGCGGGAATGGGTTAGTAGGTGAAAACTGTTGCATTAGGAAAGGACAAGCAGTGGGGTCCTACTGTACAGCACAGGGAACTATGTGCAATCTCTTGGGTTAGAACATGATGGAAGATAGTATGTAGAAAAAAAAGAATGTACATGTATGTGTGACTGGGTCACTTTGCTGTACAACAGAAATTGAAGGAACACTGTAAATTAACTACACTTTAGTAAAAAATTTTTAAAAAAAGAAGAGCTGGTGGCAGACCCGTGGATGGGAAGAAAAGGGGGCTAAGAAGTCCATCTCTGACAGTAGCTGGATACTTTGACTGTGACTTTTGCCAGAGAGTCCCTTCTCAACACTCTCACTTACCGGATGGCAGGAGTGTCCCTTTGGCGCTAGAAACTGAGGGGGTGGGGGCAGGAAAACCATGCTCTTGGAGGTATGTCTATTCAGATGTGCCACCTCTCCCAACACTCCTGCTGTCCCCAATCTCCTTATGCAACTGTAGCAGTCCCTTGTTTAATGCCATCTGTGTCTGTACTACCTCACTTAAGAAACTCTTCTCCATCAGTTGTAACGGCGGAAGACGTTCTTTCCTGCTTCTGTTTGAAACTACCAGGCTACAATTTATCTGGATTCTCATGAAAATTTTCCTCTGTCCCCTTCTTCTAACTCTCTATTCCCCTTGCCTAATTTGATTTTTTTTTTCATCGCACCAGGAGAAAGTAGCCACAAAGAAATCAGAAACTGTGTTCAGCAAACCTAGTTTTAATAGTAATATTTGTACTGTTATTTTCATACTATCATAAGTATGCTGGAGGATAAAGCAAATAAGTAATATGTTTAGGTCATTCATAGCCAGGCTTTTCAGAGTGAGTAGAATAAATACAGGTATAAATCATCCCATATTCTTCTCCTTGAATAGTAAATATTAGTATAAGCTTCTGATCTGTTTTTTAAGTATATTTTTACATTTTTGCCAGCTCTGTCCATTGATAAATCTTCAAAGCAAGAAGAATCCAGTAACAATGAGCATCCATGGCATGAAAACTCCAGCTTAGGGTTATCATGCCCCAATAAAAAGAACCAGAGCTACTCAGAGAAACGGCTGATCCCATGTCTGTTTCTAGAAAAGTACAAGGTAGCCTTGACAGCTCATCCCAGAAAAGAAGGAAATTGTCAAATCTGAATAAGGTCCTAACAAAAGGACACAGAAGCCAATCCAAAGAGCTCCCATTGGCCTAAAATGGGACAATTTAAGCACCAAAATTTTCATGACTGCAGAGGACGGAACCATATCAAATATATTTTTAATTTTTTTATTTAAAATTTTTTTCATTAAAGTATAGTTGATTTACAATGTTATAGTCAAATATATTTTTTTACACTATGAATTTATAATTGTACAAAACCCCCAAAACAAAAATAACCAAAGAAAAACTCTCTTTGCTTACATTTGGAAATTGCTGGGGTCCCAACCCACTCTTCTGAAAACTGCAAAATAAAGGGAAAGAATCAAGCACTTATTCTGCCTTTCCTGTGATGAATTAAGCACTTATTAGATTATCTAAAAATAAACAACAAAGAATCCCTCTTTACAAATGACTCTCAGTTGATAAAGGCAGAGGCGGGATGTTAGTAAGTTAGCATTTTGCGACCCCTAATGAAATAGTAAATATGGGAAGGGATCAATGAATATTAAAATATTAGATGACATTTTTACTGTGTTTTTTTTTAGGTGTGTACATAATTTTTTTATTTCCCCAATACGTTATTTTATTTTATCTTTTTACTTTACAGCATGGTGACCCAGTTACACATACATGTATACATTGTTTTTTCTCCCATTACCATGCTCCATCATAAGGGACTAGACATAGTTCCCAGTGCTACACAGCAGGATCTCATTGCTAATCCATTGTGTACTTCTTAACGAAGGGATAAGGCTGAAACTACAGGTATCCCTGGATCAGCCTTAACATCACTAAGATAGGACAATTAGTATTATGTACCTCGTGATGATGCAATAGGTGGTACACAGCAACAGCTGGAACATAATCCTGCCTGAGACAATGGAATTAAACCTAATCAACTCTACCACAACTATTATATAGGAAAAACGGGGGTTAGAAGTTTGGGGGCACCAACAGGAAGCAATGAGCCATCTCCAGAATATAAACACTCTACAGAAAAATCAATTTCTCCATAATTTCTCAAAGGTGTTTAAAAGAAAAGAAAGGAATCTGTCACAGAATGAAAGGACCTTAAGAGACACGACCGTCCAATGCAATATGTGCACCAGCGTGGGATGTTGCTTCCAGCAAACCAGCAAGAAAAGACACCTTTGAGATAACCAGAGAGATCTGAACACAAATGGGCATTATTAGATTTCATTAAGAAATGACTGTTGGGGATTTCCCGTTGTGGCGCAGTGGTTAACGAATCCGACTAAGAACCACGAGGTTGCGGGTTCGATCCCTGGCCTTGCTCAGTGGGTTAAGAATCCAGCGTTGCCGTTGAGTTGCGGTGTAGGTTGCAGACACAGCTCCGATCCCACGTTGCTGTGGCTCTGGCATAGGCCAGTGGCTACAGCTCCGATTCGACCCCTAGCCTGGGAAGCTCCATATGCCACGGAAGCGGCCCAAGAAATGGCAAAAAGACAAAAAAAAAAAAATGAAATGACTGTTGGGGTTCCTGTCTTGGCGCATTGGAAACGAATCCAACTAGGAACCATGAGGTTATGGGTTCGATCCCTGGCCTTGCTCAGTGGGTGAAGCATCCGGCATTGCCGTCAGCAGTGGTGTAGGTCACAGGTGCTGCTCAGATCTGGCGTTGCTATGGCTCTGGTGTAGGCTGACAGCAACAGCTCTGATTCGACCCCTGGCCTGGGAACCTCCATGTGCCACGGGTACGGCCCTAAAAAAAAAAAAAAAAAAAAAAAAAAGATAAAAGGCAAAAAGAAAAAAAAAGAAATGACTGTTGGTTCTGATTTAAAACTGTCACCCAGTAAGATTAGAAAATCATTGTTACTTAAAACGGCAGGCAAATATTTGCAAGTGAAATGACTTGATGTTTCAATTCTTTTAAGGTGTATCAAAAAAAGAAGCAGAGGATTTTGGTATAAAAACTAGGGAAATTTTTTATGAATTCTAGATGAAACAATAATGACAGCTATTGATAACTGTTTAATCTGGGTGATTGGTACATGGTGGTTTATATACTGTTCTCTTAAATAGATTTGATTTTCAATAATACAAATTTTGATCAAACAATAAAGTCGGTTTTCACACTGAGGAGAGCACAAATATATTTTGGGATAAAATTGCTGATGACCATAAATACGATGTCTTGTAGAAAACTCAGGTGCCTCCCAACATGACTCAGGGAAGGGAGGGGGCTGAAGACAATGAAGTCTCATTGGATGAAACAGTTTTCATGAAGTGGGAGAGATGAAAAGTGATATTTCTAATTTAAGCTATTGGCTTGCTGTGTAAAGAGATCTATTTTGAATATTAATAGGTGAGTGGGAGGCTTCTGAACTTAACCTAGTGGAGGAAAGGGAAGCATTTCCTCTTCTCAGAAATTACCTAAAAGCAAGCACGGAGAACCAAAAATATAAAGGTACGCTCCATCCTCAACTACCACAAGAAAAACGTTTTAAAATCCCTCAATCAAAATAAAGAGAAAACGATTTTCACAGGAGAGACACATAAACACAGTGTCAGGAGAAATTAGAGAGAAGCCGCCCTCAGCGCACAGCTCAGAAAACCCAGTAAAGAACACTCTCAAAACCAAATCAAAACCAAACAACGTGGTAACCACAGAGAAACAGCAACACAAAACTAACCCTGAGGTTTTCCTACTGCCGGGCACTGCTGACTCATGCAACTCCTCCTGTGCGGAGGTAAAGGACAGCTCCTCAGGTAGATATCCAAGAACCTTTGGTTTGCAATAGTCAGAAGTGGGTGTGGGGGCTGCAGGCAAGACCCTATTTGCCAAGAAGTTTTAAGACACAGTGAAGGCAGGGCTGAGAAATGAGTAAGAGGCAAGACCCACTGGCACAGGTGTTGGGGAAGCAAAGAAAGCCTGAGACTATGAGCTGTGAGCCACACTGCAGCCATCCTCCTGGGCTTGACAGAATTAAAATTAAAAGAATTATTCACACAGCCTGTGTCATAAAGAGAATTCCTGTTAGTCTGGAGGAAGCCTGGCCCCTCCTCCCAGAATCCTGTCTGCAACGGACCGGTCCAGAAAGAGCTTACCTCATTCAAAGATGGACTCTCCCTAGAAAGGGACCATTCCAGGAGCCACAAGGGATTCTTTCTTTCTTTCTTTCTTTTTCAAACTATTTTTACTTTTTTCCATCGTAGCTGGTTCACAGTGTTCTGTCAATTCTACTGTACAGCAGAGTGATCCAGTCACACAACATATATACATTCTTTTTCTCATATGACCCTCCATCATAAGTGACTAGATATAGTTCCCAGTGCTATCCTTTAAAAAATGCAAAGAAAAGGAAAAACAAGCAAATACAGAAAATCCTCAATAGAAAAAAGTCACAATAAAATATTACCCCAAAGGCAGTAAAATAAATACCATGATAAAATAAGAGAACAAAGAGGCAGTATAATGAGACAATAAAAGAAAAATATTAGCTGGTAGAGCTTAGAAAAGAAGGCGCTCCCGCTGTGGTTTGGCTTAAGAACCCGACATAGTGTCCATGTCCATGAGAGTGTGGGTTCAAACCCCGGCCTCACTGAGTGGGTTAAAGATCTGGCGTTGCCATAGGTTGCAGCGTAGGTCACGGTTGCAGGCCCCCTGTTTCTGTGGCTGTGGCTGTGACCTAGGCTGGCAGCTGTTGGCCAATTTGAACCCTAGCATGGGAATTTTGATATGCTGCAGGTGGTTTTTCTTTCCCTAAAAAGAAAAGAGAAAGAAAGAGAGAGAGAGAGAGAGAGAGAAAGAAGGAAGGAAGGAAGGAAGGAAGGAAGGAAGGAAGGAAGGAAGGAAGAAAGAAAGAAAGAAAGAAAGAAAGAAAGAAAGAAAGAAAGAAAGAAAGAAAGAAAGAAGAGAGAGAGAGAGAGAGAAAGAGAGAGAAAGAAAGAAAAGACAGGAAGGCAATGATAAACAAGTGAATAAATAAATGAATGAATAAATAAAGCCACAATAGAAATGAAGACCAAGCTGAGAGCAGCACAAAGCATTGCCAATGAACAATAATGGATCACAGGTAAAGGCAGATCAATAATTATGAGATAGCAATCATATTACATGAGAACCAAGGGAAAACACAGAGCTAGGAGACAAATACACACACACATACAAAACACATACATGATCACGTGCATCTCATGTGACCCAGGAAGGATACAGAGAAGTAACTAAGGGAAGTTCCTCCAAGGATACACAGGGAAGTGGAACACGGCCTGTCTTCCCACACAGGACTGCCTGGCTAGACAACGGCCTTGAGCATATTTTTTTCCTTTAAATATGTAAACATGCATCATTTACTTAATTTTAAAATATACAAGTACGTAAATAACAATAATCAATATATAAATAGGCATTCTACTACCTCTACATCTGGTATGTTTAAATAGAGAGCTCATTAAGATTTTAGTTTTATCTGTCAGTTTACAGGATACACGAAGCAGAGGAGATCATGTTAAATAAGACAAAGTGACTATGCAATTGGAAAACTCCAAGAATGGACAACTGCACAGGACCAAGAGCCTGGTTCCTTTCACAAATAAATTGCAAGTCAAGAAGAGGAGGGGGGAGTTCTTGTTATGGTGCAGTGGAAACTAATTTGAGTAGGAACTATGAGGTTGTAGGTTCAATCCCTGGCCTTGCTCAGTGGGTTAAGGATCTGGCCTTGCTGTGAGCTGTGGTGCAGGTCGCAGATGTGCCTCGGATCTGGCATTGCTGTGGCTATGGTGTAGGCCAGCAACTGTGGCTCTGATTGGACCCCTAGCCTGGGAACCTCCATATGCCACAAGTGTGGCCCTGAAAAGCGCAAAAAAAAAAAAAAAAAAAAAAAAAAAAGGCAGAAGAAGAAGAAGAGAAGGGGGATTTAATGATTTAAATGATTTTAAAGACATATTGTTTAAGGACATATTACCACATGATACGTATGAAACTTATTAGAATCCTGATTTAGACAATGAAAATATAAAATATGAATAACACACAGGTTTTCAATATTGAATAGACACTTCTTGATGTCCAGTGAATATATATAAATATTAAGGATATATAAATGGTATTTGGTTATATATTTTAAAGGGTCAACTCATTTACATATAAACATTGAATTATATCCCAAAGAAATGACATGATCTCTGGGATTTTCTTTCAAGTACTTCAGGAATGATAAGGAATTGGGTGGAAGTATAGATGATATGAGGCTGACCGTGAGGTACTTTTTATAAAACCCAGTGATAGGTGGAGAGGCCCATTATATTGTCAATTTACTGATCTACCCATGTGAAGCTATTAAAGAAAGCAAAAACTCTAACTTCTAGAAACAATGAAAGACACTAATAATTATACTCACGGGATAAGCAATGAATTAGTTTGATCTGCAGTGTCTTCACTGTGAGAAACAGCAGGTGGAGAGGAGCCTCAGTACATTTCACACACGTGCATAACATATAAATCTTTCTGTAAGACAGTGACTAACTCCCAGCTCAGAGAGTTGAGAATAGTCTTATTGTACTGAAATCAAGTCAAAGCTGGAAGGCAGGAGAAATTCTCCCTGACTAAAGGAAACCAAAAATGCAATCCTCATATTTCATAACATTTCTAATAACCCAGATGTGATCTCACTGTTTGCAAAGCCCAGCCCTTCCCAAACCTGCAAGCTCACCTTCCAGGACTGAGCCCAGCCCCTCTTCTCCATATATAAGCTGCTGCTGGGAAGCTCCTCTCACAGATCTGCTCCCCTCAGCTCTACCCTCCACCTCTCACGCCTTTCTTCAGCCTTCTCATCCTCAGGAACCATGTCTTGCAAATCCATCGTGAGGAGCCAAAGCAGCGGCCGCCGGGGCTTCAGTGCCAGCTCAGCCAGAGTGCCCGGGGTCTGCCGCTCTGGCTTCAGCACTGTCTCCGTGTCCCGCTCCAGGGGCAGTGGTGGCCTGTCTGGAGTGTGTGGAGGAGCTGGTTTTGGCAGCCGCAGCCTCTATAGCCTGGGGGGCTCCAAGAGGATCTCCATCGGTGGTGGATATGGCGGCGGAGTTGGGGCTGGCTTTGGCTTTGGAGGTGGAGCCAGGAGTGGATTTGGTTTTGGTGCTGGTAGTGGTGGCTTTGGGCTCGGTGGTGGAGCTGGCTTTGTTGGGGGCTATGGGGGCTCTGGCTTCCCTGTGTGCCCCCCCGGAGGCATCCAAGAGGTCACCATCAACCAGAACCTCCTCACCCCCTCTGAACCTGCAAATCGACCCCACCATCCAGCGGGTAAGGACCGAGGAGCGGGAGCAGATCAAGACCCTCAACAACAAGTTCGCCTCCTTCATCGACAAGGTGAGCCTGGAGCACCTGCCCTCCACTGGGATTTCAGCCCCCAAACTAAAGAACCAGCCCATGAGTCCTACCAGGGAGAGACTCAGGACAGGGGGAGGAGGGGACTCAGGCCAGCTCTCCACTGGGATGCAGGACAGGCTCTGTGGTGGACAGGAGGCAGGAGGGGATGGGAATCGTTCAGAACCGCCGATCCCTTGAAGGTCTCTCATTTCTGCCTGGAAAGAATTCTCATCTCTTGATAACGCTGAAGCAAAGGAAAGGGAAGGAGGGCAAGGAACGGGTTAGCCTGACCTTCTGAAGGGTCTCACAAATTAAAAAAACAGAATTACAGTGGAAACTGCTCTAAGAGCCCTACAGAGGGGGGAAACAAGAGGAACGAAAATAAAAGAGAAAAGGACATTCTAGGGGGAAAAAAGACTCAGAACGAAGTACATATCCATAGAAATACGCAATCTGCAGAACCAGAGGTTTGACTATTAAGGGAATTGGTTTTTCAGAGGGACTCATGCACTGAATGGGAAAGAAACTGGAATTCAGTTATTAATAGGATTCAAACTTAATCGTTAGTTTTCTACATATTTGGGGACACTTTAATGGAGGGTATAATTTCCAAGAAACTGTGCAATACACCAAAGGAAACACTACTGTAAACTAGTCTGTGACTGTGCTTATGAAGAGGAATAATGAAACTTTGAAAGACAGTGACAGCCTCCATACCTTAGAGGAAGGTACCTTAAAACTTCAAGGAAGAACCTAGCCAGTGATAGCTATGTGCTGTCAAGGAAAACACAACTGGCGGCCTGAGTCTCTGTACATGCTCTGGAGTAGCCCAGCCTCATGGAGACCACCCAGGTCTGCTTGGGGACCAGTCAACTCACATCTCTCTCTTCCGTCTTTCGTCTGGCAAATAACCATCTGCTCTTCCTCCAGGTCCGATTCCTGGAGCAGCAGAACAAGGTGCTGGACACCAAGTGGACCCTGCTGCAGGAGCAGGGCATCAAGACTGTCAGGCAGAACCTGGAGCCTTTGTTCGAGCAGTACATCAGCGA
Organism: Phacochoerus africanus; assembly: GCF_016906955.1. Lineage (NCBI taxonomy): Eukaryota > Metazoa > Chordata > Mammalia > Artiodactyla > Suidae > Phacochoerus > Phacochoerus africanus. The sequence goes on along the minus strand of NC_062550.1, from coordinate 20,225,887 downwards.
GCTCAGGAGACAGCTGGACAGCATCCTGGGGGAGAGAGGCCGCCTGGACTCAGAGCTCAGGGGGATGCAGGACCTGGTGGAGGACTTCAAGAGGAAGTGAGTGACAGGAGAGAAGGGGGCTCAGTTTCCTGAAGCCCACACTTCAAGTCTCTTGGATGACCAGGTCCACATGAGGGCATGATTCCCAGGCAAATATGGCCATGGAAATGAAACCAAAATCACTGCCTATACCCAGACCCAAAAGAACAACAGGGCCAGCCAGGTGGGTGGGGAGCGTAAAGAAATAACCAATTTCGGGAACACAGAGCTCATCTCTTAGGCTTGCTGGCAGGAAAGTTCCATCTGGGTATCCCACTCGGGGAGACTGGGGTCCCAGGGTGTCCGTTGTGTATCCGCTTCACCACTGGCTCAAGTACATCTCGTCCTTTCTAATTCCAGGTATGAAGAGGAGATCAACAAGCGCACAGCAGCCGAGAATGAATTTGTGAATCTGAAGAAGGTGAGCTGAGTAAGGTCGGGGGTTCATGCTTCTTTGCAGAAAGAGAGCACTCTGGGTCCCTGCCCGCAGCCAAGGGAAGAATAAGCAGGGAGACCAAAAGGTGGCTAGACTGGGAAGGAGGGTTCATCTGACTGTCAGTTTTTGTCTTCTTTCTCAGAATGTGGATACTGCCTACATGAATAAGGTTGAACTACAAGCCAAGGTCGACTCGCTCACAGATGAGATCAACTTCCTAAGAGCCTTCTATGACGCAGTAAGCATCTCCCCTCACCTTGCTCGAGTCACTCTGACGAGACTCTGAGAGGGCTGGAAAGCTTGGGCTCGGGTACGTCTGTAAATGTCACAGGCAAAGACAACCTAAGGATGTCGCGTTCTGCAGGAACTGGCTCAGATGCAAACCCACATCTCAGACACGTCTGTGGTCCTCTCCATGGACAACAACCGCAACCTGGACCTGGACAGCATCATCGCTGAAGTCAAAGCCCAATATGAGGACATTGCTCAGAGGAGCCGGGCTGAGGCTGAGTCCTGGTACCAGTCCAAGGTGGGTGGTGCGGGGGCAGCTCATGAAGCCTCCCTGGGCCTCGTCCTTGAAGGCCACCATGGCTACAGACTTCCCTGGGGAAATCTCCTTCTAGGAAGCTGGGGTCCTCTCACAGCGATGTGCCCCCTGCCCTAACAGAGTAGATCTTTGCAGCAGTTAGGTCCAAGTCGAGGAAACCAAAGAACCCAAAGGCAAGACAAAAGCTACTGTAGATAAGATCTTTGTGTCGCCTTCACCCTGATGCTGGTTCTCAGAAACCACGCAGAACACTCTTGACCCTGGAGTGAACTAGGCAGTCAGTGGTCCTAGCAGGGATGGTCTGCCGTGGGTGTAGAAGAGCAATGATCTTGCGGTGTCCCTTTTCCTAAAACGTCTCGTGGGAAAGCTAGGAGCATTAATTTGTTAAATGCGTGACAGCCACCATTGCCACGTGAAGCCCACGTAAAGCACCCTCTCTCCCTCTGGCTTATAGTATGAGGAGCTGCGGGTCACAGCGGGCAGGCACGGAGATGACCTGCGCAACACCAAGCAGGAGATCTCCGAGATCAACCGCATGATCCAGAGGCTGCGGTCTGAGATCGACCACGTCAAGAAGCAGGTATGGTGGGGACCATGGAGCTTAAACCATTGTTTTTCTTAGACCAGCAGGCATTCATCAGCCACATTTGGGAAATTTCTTGCACTGAGGGGCCAGCAGGGAGAGGAAGGCACACAGTTACCCCCTCAGTGAGTTCCTAAGGACTTCAGCCAAGGGGCATGTAGTAAACTCAGGACGGGCCCAATCCTGACGGGCCGTGGTACAAAGATATAGTCTAGAGGCACTGAAAAGAGAACCCATGTAAGAAACAAGCCGGTAGAGAAAAGAACCAGCCAGAAAGAGTGAGGAGACTGCTGAAAAATCACTCCGAATGAACGTGAAAAAGAAAGTCTCGGAAAGACAAGGATCAAAATAAGCACTGTCCAAAAATATGAGTTGGAAGGGAAGCAAGGTCTCCACAGTTTAATGTCAAATCATCACCTCCCAGAGAATGTTTGTGGCATCGCCTAAGAGAATGAGCATCCGCTGTCAACATTCCAAACAATCCAGTGGATCTATTCCGTCCCATGTCCCCTGATCTTGTATCTGCTGTGCTATCTTCCAGCAGTCACCAGCCCATCCTCGCTACGATGCTCCACACAGAAGGGCATAGGTTTTCTCTAGTCTCTCCTAGGCTAGTTAAGGCTTGCAGAACCGACAAAGACTCGACCAAAGGGTCCTCGCTCCAGAACTCTTCCGAAGTGGGAAGGAGGTACCAGTGGTTAGTCTGCTTCTGGAGATCAGGGTGCTAGTTCCCTCTGCTTATCTTGTCCTCTAGTGCGCCAGCCTGCAGTCTGCCATCGCTGATGCCGAGCAGCGTGGGGAGATGGCCCTCAGGAATGCCAGGAACAAGCTGCCGAGCTGGAGGATTGCCCTGCTTAAGGCCAAGCAGGACATGGCCAGGCTGCTGAAGGAGTACCAGGAGCTCATGAACGCCAAGCTGGCCCTGGACGTGGAGATTGCCACCTACAGTGAAGCTGCTGGAAGGCGAGGAGTGCAGGTGGGTAACTCACACAACCCCCTCAAACATCTGGGGCCATCTCCAAGAGGTCCAGTCACAACCTCAAGCCGAAGGCCGTCTAGTCTTGGCCATGATGCTACCCTCAGAAAACCACTTAGGAAGAGCATTCCCCATGGACTCTCCTCACAAAGGGGTCTGCACAGCAGTCTAGCTGTGACTCTCAGGTCCCATGATGGCCCTGTCTCCTCTCTCCTAGGCTGAATGGGGAAGGCGTTGGACAAGTCAACATCTGTAAGTAGCTTTGCGTGCCCCCTCCCTTGTCCTGGTGCTCTTCTGACGGGACTCAGTCTGGCAGAGTGGGTCAGCGTGTCTTGTGCTGATCTTGTCCCTTCCCTCCACAGCTGTGGTGCAGTCCACCGTCTCCAGCGGCTATGGCGGTGCTGCGGTGTCGGCAGTGGCTTGGGCCTGGGTGGAGGCAGTGGCTATGCCTACAGCAGTGGTCACTGCCTTGGAGGTGGCTTCAGTTCTGGCAGTGGCAGAGCCATAGGCGGTGGCCTCAGCTCCTCTGGGGGCCAGCAGTTCCACCATCAAATACACCACCACCTCCTCCTCCTCTTCCAGCAGGAAGGGCTACAGGCACTGAAGTCCTGCCATGTGCTTTGGTCCCACAATGTCTAGGCCTCTCTCATCTGAACTGCCATCTCCTCCATTTTCTTTCTCTCTCTTGATCCCAACTTCCCTGACTTCTTGAGTTAGAACTGAAGTTCCTGAGGGCCTGCATCTCCCTTGCTCAATCTGAGCTTTCATTGCTCAACACTGGAAGGTCATTACCTGGATCCTGATTCAGAACAGTGCAGTTCCCCTTGCTCTCCAGTTGTCCAGGATTCCCATCGTACAGCTTTCAATGTTAAAGCATGAGTGACAAGTTCTATGCTATACAAGGTGTTGGATCCCTGTGATGCTTCCTCTGTTCTTTGCTCACTTGTAATTGCTAAATAAAGCAGATTTATAATACAGTGCATGGTTTCCTATTGTTTTCCCCCTGTCACCAATTGTTTCTTGAGGTTTCATCTGAGAAACGCCTTTTCATGAATGAAGGATACTCCTTATCTTGTGTGCTTCACTCCCCCACCTTTAGAAATTTCACCAAATGATTGTTTGGCATCGTGATGGTCATGATTCCTCCCAGATCCGTTTGGCAAGTGTTGTGGGAGAGTTTCTGGTCCATCATCGTTGTAAAGTCTCCCTTTTTATTGCCTGCAACCATGTCCTGAGCTAGTCTCTCTGACTTGGGCTTTAAGGCTCTACTTCCTCCTGCTGAGAGGTCACCCATAATCCCCAGGAAATCACATTACATTTTAATTAGATTGGAAGCGCATTGACTCTGGAATAAGATATGTGATTTATAATTAAAATTGCCTCATGACCAAGAAACTTGCCTTATAGCACACATCGGGAGTAATTTAAAATGCACATACTCCTGAGCTGAAATTATGCTTCTGGAATTGTTTTCTGAGAAAACAGTACAAATTGCGGATGTTGCCGTTCATGGATGTGAATCCCAATAATTTTTTCAATAGGGAAAAGTTGGATACACTGGCCTAATTCAGGATCCAAAGACTCAAGCACAAAATGCACGTGCTGATTTTTTGAAGCATGGAGGCAAATAGGAAGGGAAATGCATTCCTCCTTACACCATAAGCCTCTCACAGAGACTCAAAGAAGTCAAATCCTTGTTACCTCAACAACGATGCACCCTCTCTCAGGGGTGTCCTGGTCTGCTTCAACTTTTAGGAGTGGGAACATTCAGGATACAGAGCAAGAATGGTCAGTCAGCTTGTGCTCCCTCAGGGTCAATCACTGTTTCCAGTCTCTGTTTTGGCCATGCTCATAATCCCTGGCTTCTTCTCTGGAGAACACTGCCTAATACCACTAGGAATGAAAGTTTCCTTCCTAGGAACAAAGGAGAAACAACTTATCCTAAGAATCGGGTGGGATATGTAAATAAGAAGGTCCTGAAACTGTTTCAGTGCCCAAATTAAAGAATAACAAAAAGGCTGCTTCCGTGCTCCCAGTAGCCAAATTGGGACAATTTGAGCCTTGATAGATAGATGATAGATAGATAGATAGATAGATAGATAGATAGATAGATAGATAGATAATATGTTGCATTATAATCCAAAGCATAAAATAAATATGCATGGTCTGTACAGACATGAATAAGTGATTGCATGCATTAATTAAGAAGGAGGATTGACAACTCTCCTGTAGAAGAACTCCATTTGGTTACCTAGGGTTTCCAAGTCAAGGAAGGAGTGCATAATGACTCCCCTTTAAGTGTGGGCTGGGCACAATGACTTCCTTCCAAAGACTACAGCATAAACATGGGATAAAAGAGTAACTTTACTGTAGAAAAATCCACCAAACATTCCTCAGCCACATGATCAAGGTGAACATCAAGAGTGATAAGTCATGTCGATATCACGTACGACGGATATGATGTGACGAGAAGGCACATCACTTCTGAGGTCTTCCACCCAAAAAAATCCATAACCCCAGTCTAATCATGAGAAAACACCCAGACGAAGCCCAATTGTGGACATCTACGAAACATCTGGGCAGAGCTCCTCAAAACTTCACAATGATCACAACAAAGAAAATCTGACAAACTGTGTTAGCCAAGGTGAGTCTAAGGAGACACAATGAGTAAATGTAAAGTCATACAATGGAATGAGACTGCAGAACAGAAAAATAGAACACTGGGTAAAAGGTAAAAAGTCCAAATGAGGTATAAACTAGTTAATTATAATACATTTACATTGCTTCCTTAATGGGAGGTATTAATAATGAGGAGGAGTTCCTGCCTTGGAGCAGTGAGTTAAGAATCTGACTGCAGCATCTCTGGCTGCTCTGGATCTGGAAGAGGTCACAGCTGCAAGCTCAGGTTCAATTCCGTGTGCCGTGGGTGCAGCCATATAATCATAATCATAATCATGAGGATGATAATAAGGAAAATGGGTGTGTACGGTATACAAGATGTCTTTATACCCTCACAATTTTTTGTAAGTCTAAAACTACTCTAAAATAAAAAGTTGGAGTTCCCATCGTGGTGCAGTGGTTAACGAATCTGACTAGGAACCATGAGGTTGCGGGTTCGGTCCCTGCCCTTGCTCGGTGGGTTAAGCATCCGGCATTGCCGTGAGCTGTGGTGTAGGTTGCAGACACGGCTTGGATCCACGTTTGCTGTGGCTCTGGCATAGGCCGGCAGCTACAGCTCCGATTAGACCCCTAGCCTGGGAACCTCCATATGCTGTGGGTGCAGCCTCAGAAAAGACAAAAAGACAAAAAAAAAAAGTTAATTACAAAATAATCTAAGGTGGCGGGGCTCAAAGCACCGTTTGTACTTTAACTAAACAAATTTGGTACACAAAATTATAGAGTAAGTAAGGTAGAGAGAGAGAGAGACAGAATGACAATGGAAACAGAGAGACAAGGTGGAGGGACAGAGATCCAGAAAATAATTGAAGGACCAACGCTTAAAACAATAATATGGGTTATCTCAACTTGGTGTTAACTCAAGCAAACTGTATTTCTTTTTAAGTTGTGTGCCTTCTAATTTTTTTGATGTTGAACATGTGTTATTTCAAAAGAGAAAGCGTGTTCCCAATGAGTCATCATTGTATGATGTCTGAGACTAAACATGGTTACACATTTTGGTACGAGGGGACAAAAGATTCAATCTCTGGATTTAAGGCCCATGAGAAAAAAAATTAGATTGTTTTCCTTTACCCACTGAGGACTTACTAGGAAGAAACAGATTCATTTTGCAACAGCAAAGATTTGGTTTTTGAGGCAGGAATGACTTTGCAGTACCGTTGGTCATTAGATACCCAGATTTGATTCCTAAGGAGGCTGCCCACGTTGCCCCTCTCCAGTCTGGAGCCATGTACCTGGAAAATACAGGAAATACAACCTTTTTAATAACATCCTCAAGTAGAAGAACTTTTTGCCAGTTAGAGGCCATATCCAAAGTCCCTCATGTGAGTCCCTTGCGATCCAGGATGATAGCTTGTAAGCCATGTGATTCTAGCTGCATTGACTGGAATCCCAGCACACCTCAATGTATGGAATCACACCTCCATACATTGGTGGGGAGCTGGGGGGAGGGGTGGAGCAGAGTCAGGAGAGGAAATGCTTCAAGAGATGCAGAGAGCAGGCTGCTCGTCTCTGTCCAGCTCCTGCCCCAGGAGACGTGCCTATAGAACTCCTTGATAGCTAACTCTGTTGCACTTGGCCTTAAGCACTGTTAATAACAGCCAAGACATGGAAGCAACATGAAAGTCCATCAACAGATGAATGGATTAAGAAGATGTGGCACATATGTACAATGGAATACTACTCAGCCATAAAAAGGCTAAAAGAACGCCATCTGCAGCAACATGGATGCAACTAGAGATTCTCATACTGAGTGAAGGAAGTCAGAAAGAGAAAGACAAATACTATATAATATCATGTATATGTGGAATCTAAAATTTGGCACAAACGATCCTATCTACAAAACAGAAACATATAATGGACATAGAGAACAGACTTGTGGTTGCTGGAGGGGGCGGGAATGGGTTAGTAGGTGAAAACTGTTGCATTAGGAAAGGACAAGCAGTGGGGTCCTACTGTACAGCACAGGGAACTATGTGCAATCTCTTGGGTTAGAACATGATGGAAGATAGTATGTAGAAAAAAAAGAATGTACATGTATGTGTGACTGGGTCACTTTGCTGTACAACAGAAATTGAAGGAACACTGTAAATTAACTACACTTTAGTAAAAAATTTTTAAAAAAGAAGAGCTGGTGGCAGACCCGTGGATGGGAAGAAAAGGGGGCTAAGAAGTCCATCTCTGACAGTAGCTGGATACTTTGACTGTGACTTTTGCCAGAGAGTCCCTTCTCAACACTCTCACTTACCGGATGGCAGGAGTGTCCCTTTGGCGCTAGAAACTGAGGGGGTGGGGGCAGGAAAACCATGCTCTTGGAGGTATGTCTATTCAGATGTGCCACCTCTCCCAACACTCCTGCTGTCCCCAATCTCCTTATGCAACTGTAGCAGTCCCTTGTTTAATGCCATCTGTGTCTGTACTACCTCACTTAAGAAACTCTTCTCCATCAGTTGTAACGGCGGAAGACGTTCTTTCCTGCTTCTGTTTGAAACTACCAGGCTACAATTTATCTGGATTCTCATGAAAATTTTCCTCTGTCCCCTTCTTCTAACTCTCTATTCCCCTTGCCTAATTTGATTTTTTTTTTCATCGCACCAGGAGAAAGTAGCCACAAAGAAATCAGAAACTGTGTTCAGCAAACCTAGTTTTAATAGTAATATTTGTACTGTTATTTTCATACTATCATAAGTATGCTGGAGGATAAAGCAAATAAGTAATATGTTTAGGTCATTCATAGCCAGGCTTTTCAGAGTGAGTAGAATAAATACAGGTATAAATCATCCCATATTCTTCTCCTTGAATAGTAAATATTAGTATAAGCTTCTGATCTGTTTTTTAAGTATATTTTTACATTTTTGCCAGCTCTGTCCATTGATAAATCTTCAAAGCAAGAAGAATCCAGTAACAATGAGCATCCATGGCATGAAAACTCCAGCTTAGGGTTATCATGCCCCAATAAAAAGAACCAGAGCTACTCAGAGAAACGGCTGATCCCATGTCTGTTTCTAGAAAAGTACAAGGTAGCCTTGACAGCTCATCCCAGAAAAGAAGGAAATTGTCAAATCTGAATAAGGTCCTAACAAAAGGACACAGAAGCCAATCCAAAGAGCTCCCATTGGCCTAAAATGGGACAATTTAAGCACCAAAATTTTCATGACTGCAGAGGACGGAACCATATCAAATATATTTTTAATTTTTTTATTTAAAATTTTTTTCATTAAAGTATAGTTGATTTACAATGTTATAGTCAAATATATTTTTTTACACTATGAATTTATAATTGTACAAAACCCCCAAAACAAAAAAACCAAAGAAAAACTCTCTTTGCTTACATTTGGAAATTGCTGGGGTCCCAACCCACTCTTCTGAAAACTGCAAAAAAAGGGAAAGAATCAAGCACTTATTCTGCCTTTCCTGTGATGAATTAAGCACTTATTAGATTATCTAAAAATAAACAACAAAGAATCCCTCTTTACAAATGACTCTCAGTTGATAAAGGCAGAGGCGGGATGTTAGTAAGTTAGCATTTTGCGACCCCTAATGAAATAGTAAATATGGGAAGGGATCAATGAATATTAAAATATTAGATGACATTTTTACTGTGTTTTTTTTTAGGTGTGTACATAATTTTTTTATTTCCCCAATACGTTATTTTATTTTATCTTTTTACTTTACAGCATGGTGACCCAGTTACACATACATGTATACATTGTTTTTTCTCCCATTACCATGCTCCATCATAAGGGACTAGACATAGTTCCCAGTGCTACACAGCAGGATCTCATTGCTAATCCATTGTGTACTTCTTAACGAAGGGATAAGGCTGAAACTACAGGTATCCCTGGATCAGCCTTAACATCACTAAGATAGGACAATTAGTATTATGTACCTCGTGATGATGCAATAGGTGGTACACAGCAACAGCTGGAACATAATCCTGCCTGAGACAATGGAATTAAACCTAATCAACTCTACCACAACTATTATATAGGAAAAACGGGGGTTAGAAGTTTGGGGGCACCAACAGGAAGCAATGAGCCATCTCCAGAATATAAACACTCTACAGAAAAATCAATTTCTCCATAATTTCTCAAAGGTGTTTAAAAGAAAAGAAAGGAATCTGTCACAGAATGAAAGGACCTTAAGAGACACGACCGTCCAATGCAATATGTGCACCAGCGTGGGATGTTGCTTCCAGCAAACCAGCAAGAAAAGACACCTTTGAGATAACCAGAGAGATCTGAACACAAATGGTCTGTGGGCATTATTAGATTTCATTAAGAAATGACTGTTGGGGATTTCCCGTTGTGGCGCAGTGGTTAACGAATCCGACTAAGAACCACGAGTTGCGGGTTCGATCCCTGGCCTTGCTCAGTGGGTTAAGAATCCAGCGTTGCCGTTGAGTTGCGGTGTAGGTTGCAGACACAGCTCTCCCGATCCCACGTTGCTGTGGCTCTGGCATAGGCCAGTGGCTACAGCTCCGATTCGACCCCTAGCCTGGGAAGCTCCATATGCCACGGAAGCGGCCCAAGAAATGGCAAAAAGAAAAAAAAAAAAAATGAAATGACTGTTTGTCTGTTCTGTCTTGGCGCATTGGAAACGAATCCAACTAGGAACCATGAGGTTATGGGTTCGATCCCTGGCCTTGCTCAGTGGGTGAAGCATCCGGCATTGCCGTCAGCAGTGGTGTAGGTCACAGGTGCTGCTCAGATCTGGCGTTGCTATGGCTCTGGTGTAGGCTGACAGCAACAGCTCTGATTCGAACCCCTGGCCTGGGAACCTCCATGTGCCACGGGTAACGCCCTAAAAAAAAAAAAAAA